>NC_056690.1:73175552-73775552 GCF_018350215.1 Panthera leo | reverse complement strand
AGGGGGGTGCTGGGTGGCTCAGTCGGTTGAGCGTCCGACTTCAGCTCAGGTCATGATCTCACGGTCCGTGAGTTCGAGCCCCGCGTCAGGCTCTGGGCTGATGGCTCAGAGCCTGGAGCCTGCTTCCGATTCTGTGTCTCCCTCTCTCTCTGCCCCTCCCCCATTCATGCTCTGTCTCTCTCTGTCTAAAAAATAAATAAACATCAAAAAAAATTAAAAAAAAAAAGTATTTAAGGTATATATACATTATGTGGCGCCTGGGTGGCTCAGTTGGTTGAGTGTCTGACTCTTGATTTCAGCTCAGGTCATAATCCCAGGGTCGTGGGATCGAGTCCCACTTCAGGCTCTGCACTGAGCATGGAGCTTCCTTAAGATTCTCTGTCTCTCTCTGCCTCTTTCCCCAGTTTTCTCTCTCTCTAAAATAAAACAATAAAAAATAAAAAAAATAAAAAGGTATATATACATTATGTAAAATCTGCTTTTAATATCTGGGATATGGTAAGTGATCAACAATATTAATTTCAATCCTAAAATTTGTATGGAAACAGAAAAGACCCCGAACAGCCAAAGCAATCTTGAAAAAGAAAACCAAAGCAGGAAGTATCACAATCCCAGACTTCAAGCTATACTACAAAGCTGTAATCATCAAGACAGTATGGTACTGGCACAAGAACAGACACTTAGATCAATGGAATGGAATACAAACCCAAAAATGGACCCACAAACGTATGGCCAACTAATCTTTGACAAAGCAGGAAAGAATATCCAATGGAATAAAGACCGTCTCTTCAGCAAGTGGTGCTGGGAAAACTGGACAGCGACATGCAGAAGAATGAACCTGGACCACTTTCTTACACCATACACAAAAATAAACTCAAAATGGATGAAAGACCTCAATGTAAGACAGGAAGCCATCAAAATCCTCAAGGAGAAAGCTGGCAAAAACCTCTTTGATCTTGGCCACAGCAACTTCTTACTCAACACGTCTCCAGAGGCAAGGGAAACAAAAGCAAAAATGAACTACTGGGACCTCATCAAAATAAAAAGCTTCTGCACAGCGAAGGAAACAATCAGCAAAACTAAAAGGCAACCAACAGAATGGGAGAAGATATTTGTAAATGACATATCAGATAAAGGGTTAGTATCCAAAAATCTATAAAGAACTTACCAAACTCAACACCAAGAAAACAAATAATCCGGTGAAGAAACAGGCAAAAGACATGAATAGACACTTCTCCAAAGAAGACAACCAGATGGCCAGCTGACACATGAAAAAAAATGCTCAACATCACTCATCATCAGGGAAATACAAATCAAAACCACAATGAGATACCACCTTACCCCTGTCAGAATGGCTAACATTAACAACTCAGGCAACAACAGATGTTGGCGAGGATGCGGAGAAAGAGGATCTCTTGCATTGTTGGTGGGAATGGAAGCTGGTGCAGCCACTCTGGAAAACAGTATGGAGGTTCCTCAAAAAACTAAAAATAGAACTACCCTACGACCTAGCAATTGCACTGCTAGGCATTATCCAGGGGATACAGGTGTGCTGTTTCGAAGGGGCACATGCACCCCAATGTTTACAGCAGCACTATCAACAATAGCCAAAGTATGGAAAGAGCCCAAATGTCCATCAATGGATGAGTGAATAAAGAAGATGTGGTATATATATATATATATATATACAATGGAGTATTCCTCGGCAATCAAAAAGAATGAAATCTTGCCATTTGCCACTATGTGGATGGAACTGGAGGGTATTGTGCTAAGTGAAATTAGTCAGAGAAAGACAAAAATCATATGACTTTACTCATATGAGGACTTTAAGAGACAAAACAGGTGAACATAAGGGAAGGGAAACAAAAATAATATAAAAACAGGAAGGGGGACAAAACAGAAGAGACTCATAAATATGGAGAACAAACTGAGGGTTACTGGAGGGGTTGTGAGCAGGGGGATGAGCTAAATGAGTAAGGGGCACTAAGGAATCTACTCCTGAAATCAGTATTGCACTGTATGCTAACTAATTTGGATGTACATTTTAAAAAATAAAAAACAAAATTAAAAAAAATTAAAAAAAATTAAAAAATTTTAAAAACAAAATAAAAGAAAAAGAAAACAATATTAATTTCACTCTTTTCTTTCCAGTTGTTCTTATGTGAAAAGTATAAGTAATGTCCTCAAAGGCAGTCAGCTAAAAAAAAAAAAATCTGAGAAATATACACAGAAGGACAAAATTAGAAGTCAATGTTTAGTCATCTAATAACGATGAAAGGGATCTGGCATTACATGGAAATCTTCCTTCATTTGTGGTTTATTATATGACCAGGGTTTTAGAATACCCTTGTGGTTTACTTTCCCAATTCTGGTATTTGTTATTTTTTATTGTACCCATTTGGTACCTAGCACACATTTCCTGTATTAGTCATTGCATTTTTAAGCATACATTCTTGTTTTTTAAATTTATCTCAAATTCCTAGAAGGCAACAATTATATCTGTTCTTTTTTTAATGGTTGATTTGTTTAGAGGAAACATTCAATAAAAGTTCAACATATTGTTGATAATATTGATGTCCTCATCTTTGAAAATTTCTTGCCTCATCAATATTATTTAGCCAAATAACTTAGATATTATCAAGTTACTCCCATATAAAAACGAAAAAGAATTATTTAAGAGATTCAGCCAGGTAATTTAAGGTCCTTTTCTTTCTCTTGATACATTCATAAATCTAGGATCATTCATGTATTCACTTGCTTAGTCTCTCAATGAACACATAAGGAACATTTCCCTTTGCCAAGTTTATGTTAAGTGTTGCAGACAAGACGTTATTATAGGTTCAGATTCTAGAAAGAAAGTCAAATATAGCAAAACAAATTTATAATGGTAGGATAAATACATCATGAGAGGTGTGGAAAGGGTGAAAGATGATGCCAAGATAAAGTACCAGATAACATTCAAAAATAAAATTTTGATCCTTCTATTCATTAGCTAATCTAAATTTTTACAGTCAGATTTAATGTCATTAATGTCAGAATGTAGAAGATCTGCAGTTGATACTATAGATAAAGGTTGGGTCATTTGGGCATTAAAACTGTGGTGATTTTCCCAGCCAAGGAGAGTAACCCTCTCTTTCTGATTACTTAGGTACCTGCAACTATGCCTGAAGTCAGCCAACCCATCCAAGTCTTTTCTCTTGTTTACAAGAAAGAAACTTTGTTTGCATTAACAGCCCAGAGAGGTAATGGTGAACCAGAAAATTAAAAGGTGAACTAGGAAATTATATTAGAAACTGACCTCTTCCATTTCAGACCTTGGTGGAAAGTCAGGGTAACTATATGGGCAACTTTCTTCCACAGAGAGAAACGTGTTTGGCAATTCTGAATGAGAACTTAGGCACTAGGATTATGTCCACTTATATAATTTGTTTGATAAAAGAAAGTACCCTGTGCCAATATGCTCCCTTTCTTTTTGCCAAAAAAAAGGAAATGATAACATTAAAACACAATTCTTTCAAGTATAAGCATTATGTAGTCAAAACCTCAAACATTCGTGGTGCCTCCTTTGTCAAGACCTCCTTCCTGGATGACGGATGATGTTTCCTTTCCGAAGTTTCCCACCCCACTCCCTCCATGACCCTCCCTTACCTAGGAAATCTCTACATACCTTCTAGATCCTTATTTAAATGCCAGTTTCTTGGAGATGCCATTCTTGACTCTATCCTGCCCTAAACACACCCAGCTTAGATCCCAACAGACTAGGAAAGGATTCCTGTCATAAGCACTTTTTCATAAAATTTGTAATGAATTAGTTATATGTTTATTTTCTGCCTTCCTTTCCAGTCTGCACCCTCCATATGGGCAGACACTGCTTCTAACTTGTTTGTATTCTAGGCACCTCAGAGCTATTTGTTTAATAAATGGTGAAATTTACAAGCAATAAGTAAATCCAGGGAAATAATCCTTTCATTTTGTTAATGAGAAATCCTAGATAAAGTAGTTCTCTACTATAAAATTAATTCTCGTAATTTTTAAATAGCATCCTATTTGATACATGTCCTATTTCCTCACTGCACTATTGAGTGTTATTATAAAACATAGGTTCTGTTTAACATGGAAGTTACTTTTACATTAATATGTTCAATTCCAGTTTATCATAATTGAGCTCAGAACAATGAAATTCTATGTGAAGCAAAAAGCTATAGAAATTTCCTTAGATACCCTGGTTGCCCTGACTCACATCTTTTCTGTTTTGAGCCTACTGTTTGACCAAAACCACTCACTATATCCCAACTTCTATGGTTTTTTAAGGGAGTTGATTGAATCAACTTGAGTAAACTACATGATACATAATATATTTTGGTAGTTATACTTTTAAAAAACTGCACTTGCTCTAAAGCCTTTTTAAAAATAATAATACCAAAATATACCATGCATCATTTGCTTTACTCATATAGTTTTCCATTTGGGCATGATCATGATACATGTAAAGCCTACTCAAATAGTAGGCATTCACTAATTTTAACTCTTAGATGGTTATAAATTCTATCACAATTAAAACTATCAGAATAATTCTCTGCCACTTGGAAGTGAGGCAAAAATGTGGGCAACACACCTTTAATATCGTACGGGGTCAATGGCCACCTGAGGATTGTGTAGGTAGGTACAACGCTGTTCAGAAGAATTTTCTGCGAAGATGGAAGCGTTGCCCAATATGGTAGCCACTGGGCAAGTGTAGCCACTGAGCATGTATAAAGTGGGCAGTGTGACTGAGAGACTAAAGTTTTGTTGTATTTAATTTTAATTAATTTAAGTTTAAATAACCACATTTAAATAAGTAGTGGCTACCTTACCAGACAGCACAGGTCCAGATAAATATACTACTTAGTCTGCCTCATTTTTTGTTATTAATTAAAATCCCAGCTTGAGTAAAATTACTTGTTAATTTGTAGAATTTTTCCATTAAATATGCAAAAATAATTTTGCCCAGTGGGACAAATATCTCTAAATATTAATGGTCTGCTGGATATTAGGAAGTTTTAAAATCTGTGATCTTATCCAAACACATCTTTGTTAAATTGCCTATATATACATATTTCTCATATTTTCTCTGTAGCAGTCATAACATCTAGTTCCCTTCTTCATTAATAAGTTATGGAAAATTGTTTACATATGTGCACTGTATATTCACCAGAGAGTCATGATTTGAAAATCAGACTTTAGCATTTTTGGAGGCGACCCCCAATAGCCCTCAAAATTAACTCATAAAATTATTTTTCAAAAAAAATTTTAATGTTTATTTTTGAGAGAGAGACAAAGAGACAGAGCACAAGCAGGGGAGGGGCAGAGAGAGAGGGAGACACAGAATCCAAAGCAGGCTCCAGGGTCTGAGCTGTCAGCACAGAGCCTGATACGGAGCTTGAACTCACGAGCCTTAAGATCATGACCTAAGCTGAAGCTGGACCCTTAACTGACTGAGCCACCCAGGCTCCCCATAAAATTATTTTTGAGATTTCTCAGACAGCGCCTGAGAAATCACAAAGATTTGCTATTTTACTTTATTAAAAAAAAAAGAGAGACAGAGAGAGAAAAGATGCAAGAAACAATTAGGTTTGGTGGCTCCATAGTTACTCATTAGTTCAATACTATTGTAGGAGCTACATGGGAAGAATTATAAAATCAGGAGAGAGGCTCAGACTTCCTTAGGCTAATTTACATAGTAAAAGATAATTAATATAAATATTTCAGAAATTAGAGGCTTTTGGGGAAGGCCCTGGAGATTCTTCAATGCCTTCCATAATATGTTCTTACCCTCAGGGAAAACATTGGTTAAACCATTATGAGAACCTATTAGAAAACTTCACTCCCCTCAATTGTGACATCGTTGGGTATTGTTCTAAATTAACCACAGCCAGTTTTATCATCAAACAGCTCTCTGTTGATGCTGCCTGAGAGCTCTGCTGTAAACTGTAGGCCAGAATTGGTGTTTTTAACAAAGTACAGCCCCAGAGCCTTATCAAACGGACACACCAAGTTCTCTCCAAAGAGCGGACTCCTGGGGATAGCTTCTAAACTAACAAGGCTTGGACAACTTTCAGGCTGGACCAGCGGAATGAGACAGGGATTTGCTGAACTCTCTGTAGTCCAGGGGTAGACACATTACATGAAAGCAGAATGCTGGCCCCTATGTCCAGGGCAACAAGTATTTATCATCAGGACGGAATGAGTTCATGAGGAATATTTAATTGTTATTTGTCTGGAATATGGCTGGCATTATTTTAACTATTTTTTAATAAATGTATAAGGAACCCCTTTCTCTTTCTTCTTAAACGATCTCTAGTCCTAACCTTAGATTATTAAATTAATGTCATGATATCTGAGTCTCACCTACCCACTAGGAATTCAAAAGCAAATATTTCACTGCATCTCTTTACTTTCCATGGCAATAGGTTATTTGCATAGGATCAATACCAGTGTCCACATTTTTTACCAGGATGTAACTGCACAAATCTGTGTTGCAACCAAGTCTATGCTTGGAGCGTCATTTCTGAGAAAAATTCTGGTTTCATAAAGTACGGCATTTCATCAGTAAGGAACATATATGGAGTGGATGCCCACAAAACCCTTTTAGGAAATTGGTCTAGTACCTAAGTCCCTGCCTTTCAGGTAGTACAAAGGTTACTTCCAAAATGACGATAGGAATCTCTAGAAGGGAAGGAAAAATTTCACCTAAATTCATAGGTAAAGCAAGTGAAATCTAGTGGAGAAGGTGTTTGGGGCTTGGTTTCCCAGACTTAGGATAGGAGAGGTACTAAAAGAATTTAAACGTTCAACTCGAGACTATGAAAATTTCAGACAGACGTAAATTTTGTGGTTGTAGCAGCTAATCAATACTGTAAGATCCTAGATTTGCAAACTCCAGAGAGTTTACCTGATTAATTTATGCACCTGTGGAAACAATCAGGTCAAACCTGTGCTCCCGTAAGACTTCACTTACAGAACAGGTGATGGGCTGGATTTGAGACACAGGCTTAGTTGGTCAAGCCCTGATCTAGACTGCAAAAATAAGGCAGAAACAGGGCAGAAAGTACTTTCAGTAACACATGGGGACAAAGACCATCCAAGGATGTCTAAGAGAAGATATTTAGTTCATCTCATTGTCTACTATTGATTAAAAGTCCCAGATTTAGTGAAGTTACTTGTTAACTTGCAGGCTTTCATCCTGCAGAAATGCAAACAATTTTTGCCTGATAGAACAGATAACCCCAAAGATAAACCCTTTTTAAAATTAATTCCACAATCATATCCTAACCCTTCTTTTGAAAATTTCCTACATATGCATATGTAGTTTCTTAAAGTGCTTTTCAAACTGTTCATTCCTGCTTACTGATATCTTTCACTAATTAATGAATTAAAGAAAATTTTTTACACACGTTCATTTCATATTTGCCTGGGAGTTAATGATTTTGCATTTTGAAATTACACTTTAACAACTATATGCTGATATAAAAAGCCAGGGTGAAAATCATAAGACAAGATGTTCCTTCCACCTCTGGCACAACATGACCTGAACACTGGGAACTTCAGGATCATCATCTCTACAAGGGAGGTGGCTGAACAAGGAATTCGAAAGTCCCTTCCAAACTTCATTGTAAATATTCTAAAACTGACAGTTTTCATACATCAATAGAGACAGAATATTATTGAGAGAAAGAAATTTTAACATTCTGAAAAGAACTCGAAGAGACCTGGAATACACTAAGGCTTTTTATTCCAGTAACAATGAAAGGGATCCATTCAAAATGAAAAAGCACCATTCAAGTGATCCCTTTGCCAGGAGCAATTGCTCTTTAATTGAGCTATTTGTTCTTAAGATAGATAACTTTTGACATACACATAGAATGACACAAGATTTATATCTTTCCTAGAGTTTTTTCTTGTCAAGGCATAAAATAGGGTCATTCTTTTTCAGAGAGCATATGCAATGTTCAGATAGTAAGTCTCCACACCCTTTTCATACTGAGTGTGAAGTTGCTATAAATCTCAAGTGAAATTTTGATTTAATTTGAATTTAGACAAGTAGAAAATTGTGAATAACTGAAACTTTTCCAAAAGGGCATCGGAATGGTCATCTAAGGGTCATAAAAAGTGCTATATTTTAAGGCTTTTAAAAACATTGTTTGTAAAAGAAGGGAAAGGCATGATAATAATTAAAACAACATAGGTAAAAATATAACACCTGCAATATTCATGGGACAGCTGAATCATTTTAGGATTTCATCACTAATGGTCTTGGTTGGAATATTTTATCTACTAAAAAAATACAGGCTATTGCAATATAGACCATCTAAAGTCCAATTATGAGCTAATTCTAACCTTGAAAATGAGGATTTACCTATAGGACATGATAGTTATCAGAGTAGGCCCAGGAGAAATTTGGCCTTAGAATCAGCATTATGGATTTATTTTAAACCAATCATTTATTTGGTCATCATGCAGATGTGGTTGAACAGGAAAATGTTAAGAGTGTTCAGAAATCTGTCTTTTTTAAATATTTATTTGTTATTTATTTTGTGTGTGTGTGTGTGTGTGTGTGAGAGAGAGAGAGAGAGAGAGAGAGAGAGAGATTGGCAGAGAAAGAACCCCATGCGAGCTCTGTACTAAAGCACAGAGCCCAATGCAGGGCTCGATCTCACAAACCATGAGATCAGGACCTGAGCTGAAATCAAGAGTCAGATGATTAACCTGCTTAAGCCACCCAGATGCCCAGAGAAATCTGGTTATTTTATCTAAACCCTTACACAGTACCCTAAGGTAAAAATTTTTAAATGTGCCTAATTAGAAATAATCTCAATGAGATGCGTGAATAAAAGTGAAATTTTTTAATGAGGTCAAATGAGATTTAATAGCTATTTTTTTAATGTTTATTTATTTTTGAGACAGAGAGAGACAGAGCATGAACGGGGGAGGGTCAGAGAGAGAGGAAGACACAGAATCCAAAGCAGGCTCCAGGCTCCAAGCTGTCAGCACAGAGCCCAACGTGGGGCTCGAACTCACGGACCGTGAGATCACGACCTGAGCCGAAGTCGGACGCTTAACCGACTGAGCCACCCAGGCGCCCCTAATAGCTATTTTTAAATCTGGACATTATTTTCTACATTTTCAAGTCTGAATTATATTATTTGTTGTATTATATATGGCTAAATTAAACTGTATAAGTTTCTGGTGCAAAAACAAAAACATTTTTTAAATTGTGATGAAATGACATTAACTGTATGACATTGATCTTTGTCATTTGTTGAGACTTGCTTTGTATTTTGTGATAGTAAATTTTTATGCATAAAAAGAATGTTTATGTATGTTAAAAAGAATAACTTTATTGGTTGCAGTTTTCATATATGTCTCTTAGATTGAAATTATACATTGTATTGCTGATATTTTCTATTCATATTAACTTTTGCCCAGCATGTGAGAGAATTTTGTCACAATCTTACTATGATTGTGGATCCATCAATTCCTCCTAGCTTTATATATTTTGTTTATATTATTCTAGGTTCTGTCATTAGGTGCTTATAGGTTCAGGATAGATATACCTTACTGGTGAATTGTACATTTAATCATTAGTTAACAACCCTTTTATTTTTTGTTTGTTTAAGTTTATTTATTTATTTTGAGAAAGAGAGCAGGGGATGGGCAGAGAGAGATTGAAAATCCCAAGCAGGCTCCATACTGTCAGCACAGAGCCCAATGCGGGGCTTGAACCCATGAACCATGAGATCATGACCTGAGCCAAAACCAAGAGTCAGATGTTTAACCGACTGAGTCACCCAGGCACCCCATTTTAAATTTTAATTATGCTTTCTGCTCTAAAATGTAATTTAGTAATTATCTGCCTGTTAGATATTTATGTAGTATCTGCGTTTTAGATATTTATGTATTACTTTCTTCCCTCATTTAGTGGTATTGATTTATTACTAAAATTCAATAGATTTGCAATAAAGAAACTAAGACCTAAACAATTAAAGTTGTATTTTCGAGGACACACAATTGGAGCATGACAGAGCTACAGATAAATTTAAATATTAGCAGTGCAAGATCTCATGAACTTGAATTCTACCTCCTGTCCTGACCCTCTCAACTTGTTTCTTCACCCTCAGCAAACGGCCTTTGCTTTTTTTACTGGTCCTGCACAAGGAGAGATTTTAGTCTTGAGTTTGCAGATTTGTCTGTGGCGGCCAATCCAGAGGATTCTATCTCCTTCTGTGAGATCAGGAATGTAACCAAACCAAATCTTGACATGTCAGGGACTTTCTTCCCCTTCTTTTCAATCCAAGCCTCTTGCATATGCGTTTAGTTTAGTTTAGTTTTCTATTTTGGATTCTGTCTGATGATAAAGTCGCTTCAGCTACATCCAGCCGATAACACTCAGGATTAAGGTTTTCCTTTGAAAGGACTAGGTGAACATATTGTTGACCAATTTTGCTACTACCCCTAGTTGTATTGTCAATATCTATGGAGGGGAAATACTGAAAAATCACCACAATTTTCCACTAAATATATATGTTCCAGTATGTATGTGTAGGAATATATACATACACACACACACACACACACACACATTTGGAATACATGTGGCTGTTTGAGTGCAAGTGTATATTTTATAGCTGTGCACTGATGAAATGATAAAGCTCCAAGGTGTTTAGACATGAGTCAGTCACTCCAAGTATTACTAAACTACCTTCTTTATCAATGAGCTCACTTCTTAAACTTGAGCAAGCACCCTGTGGTGTGCACTGTAAAGTGCCATGTTCACCTCACTGAACTTCTCCAGAAGCTGTGTTTGAAGGCCAAGGCCAGGAAGTACAGTCCTGTCAGGGGCTGTGTGTCAACCTCCCTGGAGCTGGTCCTCTCTCTCCAGCATTCCCCGGAAGGAACAGCACGTCCATTAATCAACCACTGTGTTGGTGGTTTCTGAGGAGACGATCAAAAATGTACCACAACTGCACCTATAAAAGCTCCTAATTGAAATTCGGCCTTTAGAGGATTCGGGAACAATGCTCTCTCTCTCTGCTGCCTATGGGAGTAGCTCTCTTTCCTTCCACAACTGTGTGATACAGAATCACCACAAGACTTTCAGGAGAGACACAGGGGTGACAAATGGTCTAAGACTTGTTTATTTGACTATGTATTCAAAGAAGTGAGTTCATAAAGTTGCAACAACACTTGTAAGTCATAATGGAAATTAAATTTGTCCCAGATATTGTCATGGACGCTCAACATATGTTACCTCATTTTTCTCAAAACTCCGTAAAGTTTTATCAATGGGATAAAATGCTCAAGATTCAAAGACTTAAGAATGACCTAGAATGGATTTAAATTGCCTAATGAAGTCTGCACTCTTTCTGCAACAGCACACTGTTGCTCGTTAGTTGGCTGCCTCTCTCACTCAGACCCCTGATGATCTGTCACTTTTTAGGGGAGTCTTCTAAACAACCACATCTGAAAAAGCCACCAAGTCATCCCATATCACTACTCTCTTCCAATTTTCAAGTTAGTACCTATTAGATATATTCTGGTTTAATTTGTAATAAGTTAGAACAATTTAAAGAGAATTTTAATAAAATGTATTTGGTTTATAATGTTTGTTACCTACTTCCCTCTACAAAATGATGAAGTCCATGAATGGTGGGACATATCTTATTTACTGGTCTCACTTTCATACCTGGCATACAGTGAGGAATTGACAGATATCTATTAAATAAAGATAATCCAAAGAAATTAAATGCTGTTCCATAAAATCTTATATTAATTCCAGAGTATGAATGGCAAAGCTCATTTGCAACTTAAACATGATTCTGTAGAATCATGATTAATATATGTTTTTAAGTTTATTTATTTTGACACAGAGAGAGAGAGAAAGATAGCAGGGGAGGGGGAGGGAGAATCCTAAGCAGGCTCCACACTGACAGCGCAAAGCCTGACACAGGGCTTGAACTCACGAACCCTGAGATCGTGACCAGAGCTGAAACCAAGAGTCAGATGCTTAACCAAACTGAGCCACCCAGGCACCCCATGATTAATATTTATCAACAGTTTCCTTAAGAAGAAGGTTTTAACTTCCTCCCTATTAAATAAAAGACGCATGTGGAAGGAAGCAAGAAAGTATGAGTGTCCTTTGTTCACATCAGCTATAGGTGGGTGAACCAGGAGGGATAATTGAAACAATGTTTTGGATAAAACTGCTTATCAGTAATCCATGGCTCACATTTCATTTTGCCAATTGGTCTTTTACACCCAAAGGCTGAATCTCATCTATTTAAAAGCTTTCTGCTGTACCTACAAACTTATTTCTTTATAAGTAAAACCAGTTTTGGAAACAAAACCTCTGCTTTTGAGAAAAGCTTATTCCCAAAACGATATGGATAGTAACTTTTCCCTTTTGCCAAACTCCAACGAAACATGTGTTGTCCCTCCTGGTTCATACAGGCACATATGATGTGGACACAGCATGCTTCGAACATACTCTCCTTCCATTTACTTTAGCCCTTTCATTTAGTAAGAAAAAGATCATAATTAGATTTCAAGGAAATTCCCAAGTTCCACATAATTCCTATTCACTGTGGCCAACAGGTTTGTAAACATTCCTGTTAGCACTGTAATCACCTTTCAGGGCATAGCAAGGACTATCTGTCATTTCTTTCTGCTGCTTCTTTATCCCTTCAACAAACACTCAGTGCTTCCCACAGTGTTGACCATTTTTTGCATTTTCTGTGGCTTCTACTAGGAGACCTTCTTTTCTTACTCAAAGCAGAAAACCAAAAGAAAAGTAAACTGAAATGACACAAGTTTTGCCGATGCTCCCCTTCTCCCATTACGTTAGCTCCTTCTGGGTGGTTTAATAATCTAAAAGCTATCTTTTTTTCATCTCTTTCTTAAATGTCTTACTAAGTACCCTATTCACATGAGAATCCTTATTTTGGATTATTTTATGTCCTTTAGGAGAAAAAAAGCACTACTGAGGGTGAAATCAGTGTAACCAGATTTGCTATTTGCTGAACCTCTTTTAAATAAAAACTTGTATGTTAAAATTAATCTTTTAGAAATGTCTACCTTAACATTATCCAGTAAATGTAGATAATGTTGATATTCACCTGGATCTCCTGGGTAGTCAGACTTTTCAAGGCCTGAACAGATTATCCTCAGGGATAAAAATCACCAGATAATCACTACTTTCACACTTTAACAAATTAGTTTTAGCTTTGCACTGGATTCTGCGGCTTAAGTCCCACATGTTTGCCAGCAATTCTGGACTTTGGCCGAACATTGTGCCAAGTTAGGTTAGGTCTTAGACTCAGTTAGGTCTAGCTGGTACACTTAATTTCAGGACTCAAATTCAGCAACAAAGTTCGTGTTCTGAAAAGAGTATCAAATTCTGAATAAGATCTATATTCTCGGGGCTTTTTTCCCCCCTCTCATCATTGAATTCAATCAATCTTTAGACCCCATATATAATTAGATTATTTATGGTAAGGCGTGTCTGATGAATATGACATAAAACTAAAGTTTAAGGCTACAAATCACATGCTGGGCAAGAATTCTCAAAGTTGTTTTAATTGGAAAGAATTGAGTCATCTTCCCAGACTGAGAATATAGAAACACTTTTTTAAAAGAGAAAGGGAGAAAATTTATTAACATAAAGTTCATGGAGTTATGTAGTATATTGTTATACGAACTAAAAATAAATGCAAAACATTTCTTTTGCTTCACAAAATTTTGGAAATCTATTACTGCCCCCATTCTTATTTCCCCAACTTTCTCCATAAGCGAGGCATTGCTTTCAAAAAAGATATTCCCTGTTTAAGAAATATTATAGAGCAGGGGCGCCTGGGTAGCTCAGTCAGTTAAGCCTCTGACTTCGGCTCAGGTCATGATCTTGCACTCTGTGAGTTCGAGCCCCATGTCGGGCTCTGTGCTGACAGCTCAGAGCCTAGAGCCTGCTTCGGATTCTGTGTCTCCTTCTCTCTCTGCCCCCTCTGCCTCTCATTCTCTCTCTCTCAAAAATAAATAAACATTAAAAAAATTTATAAAAAAATAAAAAAAGAAATATTATAGAGCAATATTAGCATGTTATTTTTACATGATTATATTCATTGGCATTTAAGGATATTACATATTAATTATTACAACAATTTATAATTTCTGTTACATTAAAAATATAGGTAGTATTTATATAGTAAACATTCAATCAGAATGTTCAAATATAAAAAAGTATAGAACAGTAAAATAAGACTTAATCCCTCCATCCCTCATATCCTCTGCTTTTTTTATACTGAATAGTTTTAGGAGAAATATAGGTATACTTACAAAAGCTTAATACCTAAACAATTCTAAATCTCATTTATGGTATTTCAATATATCAAAGATAAGTACTTTAAAAAAATAATTTTTGAACTATTAAAAGTATATTTAAATACTTTAAAAAATACTTTACATTAAAGTCACATTTTCAATGTTGATGCCTTGCTTTGAGTCTCAGTTTAATATTTTCTTTCCTGAAATAAGTTTAATGCCATTGTTTATCTTAAAATTTCCCATCAATTAACCATTAATATGACTCAACATTGTATTCATTTATAAATACGTTTATGTATTTCGTATTGGTATAAGACACCTATATCTGATCTGACTTCTAAGGAAATAATCTAACCTAACAATTTGACAAGGCTTTAAAGTTTGTAAAGAGCTTTTTTTTTTTTTTTTTAATTTTCTTTTTTAACGTTTTATTTATTTTTGAGACAGAGACAGAGCATGAACGGGGGAGGGGCAGAGAGAGAGGGAGACACAGAATCGGAAACAGGCTCCAGGCTCCGAGCCATCAGCCCAGAGCCTGACGCGGGGCTCGAACTCACGGACCGCGAGATCGTGACCTGAGCGGAAGTCGGGCGTTTAACCGACTGAGCCACCCAGGCGCCCCTGTAAAGAGCTTTTAATGCATGAAATTGGCATCAAGGCCCAGCGAAAGCATTTGCGGTTGATTTGTAATACTTACAGAGAATGTCCAATTTTCTCTGTGGGGTTACCTTCATTTGGGTTTTCCAGTAGCAAACTACTCCCTTATCACACATAACCAGATTTATTGCTGAACAGGAAAGGGAACTTTAGATGATTAAGTTTTTAAACGTTTCTGCATGTAACCCGCTAATTGTAGTATCGAGTGGAGTGTGGTCAAAAGAAAGCAAACTCAATTTCTCCTCAATGGCTTTGCACTGAGAGGTGCAGAATGGTGTAACAGCTTTCTGGTAGCCCACATCTAGGAGGAGTATTCGGAATGCAGAAATAAAGAAAGCATGAAAAGACTCCTACACTGCACCACGGCAATGATCAGAAAGGACAACCTTTGAGCTTTGAAAACAGAAAGCAGAAAGCCAGCAAGCAGTCTGCAGCCTCCCCCCCCCCCCCCCCCCCAGCAAAATCTCTTCCCCATCAAAACTCTGTTGCAAATCCAGCTTCTCCTCTTGCAAACCCACAGGCTGGGAGAGGGAACCACAGCCACTCCAAACTGGAGCTACAGGGCCATCATTAGTGGTTTCTGTCACTGTCTTGGTGCTTTTCCTTCATGAATGAAATATGCAAATGGCATTTTACATTAGCTCTTTCCGTGAAGAAGAAGAAGGTCAAGAGATACAACTAGCACAGCCAGCACGTTAGAGATCTGTGACCAATGTACTTACACCTTCAAATGTCTCCAGATTTCAGCCTCTGGAAATATCTAGCCCATTTCTTTATGGCACTGTTGCTTCCGTCAGCTGTGGAAATTAACATAAAATAATATAGTAACCCAGTGAGTGCTGGACAGCCTTCCAGAGCATCCGATTAAGTGAACACTAACGGCACACGGACGGTGTACAAAATCTGAATGATAAACAGCAAGTAAATACCTTCCAAGGGGCCAGAAGGGGGAAGGATGTTGAGCTACTGCTGCTGTCGGCTCTCTTGTGTAACAGCGAAGGCGGCTCAGTCCCTCTGACAGGCTGTGAAGCGCTGCTGCCGATCGGCGTCGGGGCGGTCCTAGTGCCTGCTCCAGGTTATTACACACAAGGTAACCCTGAAGAGCTTCCCTGCTTCCTGCGATTTGGCTAGAGGGTCTCACCAAGGGCTTTCGGGGGCATCAGCTTGTTAAGCATCAGGGCAGCGGAGGTGGGGTTTGGGAAAAGTCATTAGTAGCAAATGGGGTCTGCCAATATTTCCAGACACTGCTGTTGAAACCAGAAAGGATTACAGATCATGTTGTCTGTTAAATAAACAGTGCTCTTGAAAATCTTAAAGCCTGGGGCGCCTGGGTGGCTCAGTTGGCTAAGCGGCTGACTTCGGCTCAGGTTATGATCTCGCGGTCCGCGAGTTCGAGCCCCGCGTCGGGCTCTGGGCTGATGGCTCAGAGCCTGGAGCCTGCTTCCGATTCTGTGTCTCCCTCTCTCTCTCTGCCCCTCCCCATTCATGCTCTGTCTCTCTCTGTCCCAAAAATAAATAAACGTTAAAAAAAAATTTTTTTTAAAAAAGAAAATCTTAAAGCCAGAGAGGGCTTTTTAAAAGACACCTATGTGCACGTATACTATATTGGCCACATCTCTTTATTCTGTTCTTCTGGCACATTAAAAAAAAAATTTTTTTTAATGTTTATTTATTTCTGAGAGAGAGAGAGAGAGAGAGAGAGAGAGAGAGACAGCAAGCAAGTGCGCATGAGTGGGGGAGGGACAGAGAAAGAGGACGACACAGAATCCCAAGCAGGCTCCAGGCTCTGAGCTGTCAGCACAGAGCCTGCCGTGGGGCTCGAACTCATGAACTGTGAGATCATCACCTGAGCTGAAGTTGGATGCTCACCTAACGGAGCCACCCATGTGCCCGTCCTCTGAACACATTTAAAATGTAAAGGAAACAAAAATAAAGAAGCAGGGGACTTTTTAAAGTTTGATATATTTTCTTAGCATTTGTAAAAAGTGTCTAAGGCCCGAAAGCTCCATGTTCAATAGCATATTCTATTCAAACACTTAAACTAAAATACACGCAAAAATTAAAAAAAAAATAAAGGCTTTCAGAAGATTATTCTCTGAGAGGCAAAGTGTGGCTGTGCCATTCCATATAAATACTACCCTCCACCTCTATTCATTTGCCCCTTTTCTTTGTGGCACCTTTCCCCAACAAATTCATGCTTTTTAATTTAGTTTTTCTCTAACTCTCCCCTTGCAACATAACATCTATGAAGGAATCTGTTCTATTTACTTTGAAAAAGTAGCCAGGGAGATTACTCAGCACATATTTGTAGAAACAATAAACTAGACAGTAAACTGAGAAATTACATTACAGAACACAAATACAGAAGTCAATCTCTTAACTGATTAAATTCAACTAGCATATCTCTCTGAGCAGCTATTTTATTTAAGGACTGTGTTAAGTATACATTAACCTTTAAGAAACTTACAACGTAAAGGTAGAGAAAAGAAATTAATATACGTGTATAATCAAACAATTATGTGTACATACACTATTTGCCATAAGAGAATGAACAATATTAAGTCTGGATGTGCTATACTTGCTAAGGGTGTCTGTGCTTTGACATGGGTATGGTGTGGAGCCAGGGGTTTGGGTCTGAGAAATCAACAGATTTCTCCCCGCCGCCTCTCCAAGTATATAGTTATAGTTTGGTTGGTTTTATGCAGATTGGTTAAAAATGTGCCAGAATCTGGAAAGTTAACTCTAGTAAGATTTGTTAACAGAGCAAATACGGGTGCTAACACTGGTGAAGAACAGAAAGGCAGGCAGGTAGGTTCTCAGGCTTGGGATCAAAGCCTCACATTGGCAGGGAGTCGGCAGCAGGGTCCAGCATCCACCTAAAGATGCTTTCTGGAGGAGCAAGGGACTGCTCGTACTTAGTGATCTGTGTCATTAGACCACGTTGGTGAGTTCTGGAAGCCAGGGGAAAGGCACCATGGCTGGTAAGAAGATATGCTGCCAAGGCTGAGGCTCAGGGATTCAGATGCCACGAGGGGAGAGAGAGAGAAAGATTGAAGATCAAGGGAGAGAGAGAGAAAGATTGAAGATCAAGATAAGACTGCCCTCATGGAGCATTCAAGGTGGGATTTTCTCATAGGAGAAGTGGAGTCCAATAGATGCAGGTAGTCTGAGAACATCAATGAGGGGCACTGATGCCTTTTAAGATTCAAGGATCCAGAGAGTCAAGTTAAGCCAGAGTAATTTTGTCTCAATGAAAGAAGGATTGCTTTGTTCAGTCCGCAAACTGTGATTCACTTGTATGTTTCATTTCTTTCCACTTCTCAGTTCAGCATGTTTTCTGAAAGGAGATCCTGTTTTAAAAAGAGAAAGTTGACTGACCACAGAGTACCCTCTCGAGATGCTGGTAAGTATGCTAGCTGCATGGACTAGACACAGCAAAGGAGGGACTCTGGCTGGTGTAAAGGGGAGGCAGTGCCCCTTCACCACAGATGTCCTTGTAGCCACTGATTTGTATGGATGTTAGAGAGCCTCCTGGGGAGCGATGCACCGTGTCCATGGCCGGGCCTCAGATATACACAGACATGTCATCTGCGCCACAATACAGGTGGACGGGGGAAGCTTAGGGCTGCTGAGAGACACATCACCATATATATATATATATGTATATATCAACATGACGCAAACAACACGAAAAACAATCTTGATCTAGTGGATACAAAGGAAAACAGGGGATGTGCCTTCTTCTTATACAAATATAGAATATTTATCAAAATTGATCATGCACTAGGTCATAAAGCAAATTGCAAAAACTTCTAACCGATCAGTATCACACAGACCATGTTCTTTGACCAGAGTGCAATTGCTGATGTCAGTAACAGAATGATAAATAAATCATTCCTATACAGTTGACAAATAAAACGACACTTTCAGGGGCGCCTGAGTGGCTCAGTTGGCTAAGCGTCTGACTTTAGCTCAGGTCATGATCTCATAGTTCATGAGTTCAAGCCCCACGTCAGGCTGTATGCTGATAGCTCAGAGCCTGGAGCCTGCTTTGGATTCTGTGTCTCCCTCTCTCTCTGCTCCTTCCCTCCTCACACTCTGTCTCTCTCTCTCTCTCCTAAAAATTAATAAACACAATGAATTAAATAATTCATTGGCCAAAGACAAAATGAATGCAGAAATTTAAAAATAATTAGAAACATATAATCATTAAAATACTCCCTATGGGAGGCTATGAAAACATACTTAAATCTATAGTCTCAAGTTCTTATATGAGCAAATGAAAAGACAGAAAATTAAGAGATAATAAAAACTATAGAATAAATCAATTAAATAGAAAACAAATCTACTAGAGAGATATATAAAACAGTAAGAATCAACAAAGTCAAAAGGATACTTTTCAGAAAGTTAATGAAACATAAATATTTGGCTAGAGTGGTTAAAGACAAAAGAGAGAAGGCACAAAATTCATTGAGAAACACCTCAAAAAAATGGGACACCTGGGTGGCTCAGTTGGTTAAGCGTCAGACTCTTGATTTCAACTCAAGTCATGATCTCATGGTCCTAGGATCAAGCCCTGTGTCAGGCTGGCCATAGAGCCTGCCTAAGATTCTCTCTCTTGCTCTGTCCCTATCCCCCACCCCTCTCTCAAAAAAAAAAAAAAAAAAAAAAGAGAGAGAGAGAGAGAAAAGAAACAATGTAAAAAAACCAGTGTTTTGGTTTTTGAAATAGTTAAACATACACCTATCATATAATCCAGCCATTTCACTCCTAGGTATTTGTCCAAAAAAGATAACAACAGTACAAAGTCTCATATGAATTTTCATAGAGCTTTAGTTGTACCAATGGAAAATAGAAACAACTCAAATGTCTGTCAAGAGATCAATGGTGAAATAAATTGTGGTATATCTGTACAGCAAGATACTACTCCGTAATAATAAGGAGTTTACTGTTGTTACATGCAACAACATATATGAATCTCAGAATCATTATGCTGAATCTTGTAAAAAGCCGACAAGAAAGGGTACATATTATGATTTCATTTATATAAACTACTGGAGGATGCACATTAGTTTATGATTTCAGAAATCAGATCAGTGGCTGTGTGGAGGCAGGGGAGGAGACAGGATGGGTTACCAAGGGGCAAGAAGAGAATTTTGGGGATGATGGCTGATGGGTATGTGCGCTCATAATCTGCCTGCAGTGATAGTTTCACGGTGTTTACATAGGTCCAAATCACTCTGTTAGGCCGAGTCCTCAAGAAGCAGATACCATGACAGGATCAGACTGCAGAAGGTCTACTGGGGAGAAAACCAGTGAGCAAAATGGGAAAATGGAGACAGAGGAGGCTGGGAGAGCCAGCAGACCCTGGGGCAGGACTGATCAAGTGTAGGAGACATGAGGGTAAGGAGATCAAGATGGAAAACAGGAAGGCCTTGGACTAAAGTGTAATTTTAAGAAATTTAGCAAGGCCAACACAGTCCTCTGGCATCCATGAGTAGAGTCCTACATCTCGAAGGGATGAGCTTCTCTTAGGTCCCTGCCATATTTGGTCATTGGACAGGAGTGGCCCATGGGAAGCGTGGCCTGGGGGCAAAATGCAGGGATGGATTTCAGAGCACAATAGTCAGGACTGTTAGTCAATTACTCTCCTAGCCCTGGAAGATCTGAGAAGTACATTGCCATGGCTGCCCTCTCACCAAATTAGACACTTTAAATATGTGCAGTCAATCATATGACACTTATGCCTCAATAAAATTATAAAAGCAAGAAAGATACAATAGCAGATAAAGCAGAGGTGAAACATAACAAGAGAACACTATGGACAACTTTACACCAATAGATTTGATTTGGAAACTTGGAAGTAGACGGATTCCTAGAAAAATTTAATTTACCGAAACTGATTCGAAAGAAACTAACCATCTGATTAATCCTAGCATTATGAAAGAAATTAAAACAAGCACCCTACAATCATGTAGTCCTATTCATGGGATGATACCCAAGAGACATACACAAGAATGCTCACAGCAGCACTGTTTGAGTAATAAAAACTTGAAACATTTAAATAGTCATGAAAAGGGGACTAGATAAACCAGCTGTTCTCTATTTAAACAACAAATACAATACAGCAGGAAAAAAAAGTATAATCTTTATACACACCACATTTTAGAACATAATAAAAAAGTAAATCCCAGAAAACTAAACATGATACACAAAGTTTTTATACAAATAAAAAATAGCAGAATTAACTATATTGTTTACTCATATATGCAAATGTGATAAAACTATATATTTTAAGTAACAAGGAATTCATAATAAGGCTAGTGACCATTTCTAAGGTAGGCTGGTGAAGCATGGCATGCATTCTATTGGTAATGACCTAATTCTTGAGTTTATGGGCATTTGTTATATTATTCTGTTCTTTGCCTTAACATATATCCTCTTTAATCCTTTGTATGTAACAAATAATAGATATCTTTTTTTTAATTTTTAAATTTTATTTAAACCCAAGTTAGTTAACATATAGGGTAATAATGATTTCAGGAATAGAATTTAGTGATTCATCACTTATGTGCTCATCCCAACAAGTGCCCTCCTTAATGCCCATCACCCATTTTAGCCCATCCCCTCACCCACCTCCCCTTCAGCAACCCTCAGTTTGTTCTCTGTATTTAAGAGTCTCTTATGGTTTGCCCCCCTCTCTGTTTTATCTTATTTTTCCTTCCCTTCCCCTCTGTTCAACTGTTTTATTTCTTAAATTCCACATATGAGTGAAATCGTATGTTTATTGTCCTGATTAATTTCGCTTAGCATAATTACCTCTCATTCCATCCATGTTTTGCAAATGGCAAGATTTCATTCTTTTTGACTGCTGAGTAATAGTCCATTGTATATTGTGGTGTGTGTGTGTGTGTGTGTGTGTGTGTGTGTGTGTGTGTGTGAAGATATATATACACACACACATACATACATACATACATACACACCACATCTTCTTTATACATTCATCTGTCAGTGGACATTTGGGTTCTTTCCATAATTTGGCTATTGTTGACAGCAGTGCTATAAACATTAGGGTGCATGTGCCCCTTCAAAATAGCGCCTCTGTACCCCTTGGATAAATATCTAGTAGTGCAACTGCTGGGTCATAGGGTAGTCCTATTTTTAATTTTTTGAGGTATCTCCATACTCTTTTCCAGAGTGGCTGCACCAGTTTGCATTCCCATCAGTAGTGCAAAAGTGTTCCCTTTTCTCTGCATCGTCGCCAAGATCTGTTGTTTCCTGAGTTGTTAATTTTAGCCATTCTGACAGGTGTGGTTGTACCTCATTGTGGTTTTGATTTGTATTTCCCTGATGATGAGTGATGTGGAGCAATAATAGATATCTTCTTAAAAGAGAAATAAAAGAGAGAAAAATCCTACTCCACATAGAGGAAACAGCCTGTGCAGAGATATCGGGGCAGCAAGTTGGAAAAATAACACGGAACAAATGAGAAACAGGACAGCCACTGGAGCATGATGCGTTTGGTAGCGGGGGAGAAGCATTGGCTCATGGGCATCGATGTAGAACCAGTACCAGTCCTATCACAGCCAACATCTTCTCAGAAGAAGATTATCTTTTCAATCCTGACATTCCTTGTCTTAGCAAGTGCTGATTAGTCATTTTATTACTGCAGATTTCCAAACAGGCATAATTTACAAGGCCTTTTAGGTTATGCGCAATTAATTCAGAATTTATGAATCAGTGGAAGTTTCCAATCCCTCATGAAGACCTGTTACATTTTTAGTTTGGAAACATGATTTGGTAGACCATGTCAATTTCTTATTTCACCTCACTTCTCTCACTATAAAATTTCATCTAAAAATACCATTTTCCCTTAGTTACAAAAAGAAGGAACATATAATTATTGTAGAAACTGTGAAAATAACAGATAAGCACTAAGTAGATAGTAAAACTCACTATGATGCCAGGACCCAAGATTATTCACTGTTTAAAGTTTGGTGCACAGGAGCACGTGGGTGGCTCAGTCTGTTAAGCCTCCGACTTCGGCTCAGGTCATGATCTCATAGTTCATGAGTTTGAGCCCTGTGTTGGGCTCTGTGCTGACAGCTCAGAGCCTGGAGCCTGCTTGGGATTCTGTGTCTCCCTCTCTCTCTGTCCCTTCCCTGCTCGTGCTCTCTCTTTCTCTCTCAAAAATAAATAAACATTTAAAAAAATTTTTTTAAATAAAAAAATAAAGATTGGTGCACATACACATACACAAACACATTATATTTCACAAAACCGGAAATGTAGATATAATTTTAAAGCCTGTCATTTCTCCTACCTTTGTTAATGTCATATTGTCTCTAATTAATCACATAAGACTCAAATAGTAGGGTACACAAACTATGACCTACACACCAAATCCAGCCTGCTACCTGTTTTTATAAATAAAATTTTATTGGAACACAGTCATGTTCATTACTTTACATATTGTCTGTGGCTACAACAGCAGAGTTGAGTAGTTGTGACAGAGACTGTACCATAAAACTATTTGGCCCTTGGCAGAAAAGGTGCCAACTCTTTGTAAAAGACACACTTTTAATGGCCATATAGTATTCCATTTTATGGATGTATCATAAATTAACTAATTTCTCATTAGTACACATTTTGACTAGTTTTAATTTTTTTCCTATACTGATTACCTTGACTTAAAAATCTTTACAGGCATCCTAGAAATTAAATCATTGATAAAAGTGTATGTCCTATATAAGGCTTTTGAAGATAAGGCCAACTTTTCTTTCATAGGATTGTACATGAGACCTCACTGCCACTCACAAAGGAAATTTCTGGAAACGATATTTATCCCCATTGTATATGAATTCTCACAACCTAATTTTGATCATTTACTCTTGATGGCTATTAATGATCTCTTGATCACAATGTTAGTTTTCAGTCTATCTTCCTTGACCTTCATTAGGCTCTATTTTCTCTCAGCATTTACATTCGACCTCTTTTTCTCACCCTGGCTCTGTAACATCCTGCCATCAGTGAGCACCTTCATTTTGGTATATTTTGCTTCTATGCTGGAATGCTGAAGTAGTCTCTTTGCTAGTCTACTAGTCTACTCCTTAGAGTTACAACTTCCTCTATGTTTAAAAATATATATACTCCTGCCAGATTAAGTTTCCTTTTTAAAGTTTTAATTACATTAATTTCCTGCTCAAAAATCTGCAATGAATTTACATTGCTTAAAGAATAAAGTTAAAATTCCTTTCGTTGATAATTGATACTCTTCCAATTGGCCCCAACTTGCCTTTTAGACCTTAATTTTTCTTAGTTTGTGTATCAAACTGTGAGCTTTAAAACAATTGAACAATTCCCAATTCTCCAATCATGGACTTTTAAACCCTCATATATCTTTGGTTTGACATATATATGTCTGCTTGTCATTTACCTTAATGCCCTCTGCCCAACCCGTCAAATTATACCCATTCTCCAAAGCCTAGGTTTAATGTCATTTCTCTTACACAGCTTTTGCTTCATTATTAGCCAAAAAATATATGCTCCTCCTAGGAATTCTCCATAGTAGCCATGTTTTCATCTGTACCTGCCATATAATATTTACTTTATACACAATGACCTCGGAAAGTGTTTTAGTTATTGGTTTTTTGCAGCACTAAATTGCTGCGTGCTTTGTGTCTCTTTTTTCTTTGAATCCTCATTGTACTGGGTCCTCCACAAGATAGAGAAGTTACCATTGAATGAATGAATGAATGAATGGACCGATCACTAACCTAATAGAGGATAGACGTGAAGTAGTCCAATACTGTATGACTCACCCAGCACTGGAATAAAATTCAGAGAATTATGGATCCAGGCCTTCTCAGAGTATTGCACAATCTATTACATCAATGCTACTTCTACTTATTCACCTAAAAAGCAGGACTTGTTAGACACAATACATACACCTCATAATGCATCAATAGAGTACTAATACATCAAGCCAACCAGGGATGAATCTATTTTTTTTCCTAACTAGATCTCACGCGGGCAGTTACTGCTGATCAGTTTCACTGACTGTGTGGTGCACGATGTGGTACTTACCAACATGAGCAACAGGACCAGAAGTACTTAAGCTTGAGGACATTTCCCAGAGAGAGAAGCAGTGAGGACTTCGTCTATTCTGGTTCATTACATTAGACACAGATTAGGTGGTGGGTTTTGTTTTGTCTTCTCTCTTTGCTGTTAAAGATTTGTTTACTCATAAAATTCCAGATGAGAGAGAGACAAGAAAAGCATACTATTCATAATTAATATTTTCCATGGAATGTAGGTCCATCAGATGACAAAGAAGCATTTGTCATTGCAGGAGGTTAAAAAAAAAATTATCCAATGTATTAGTGCATTTGTGCGTTTTTTGCTGCACATTAGCTTTATCTAGATTCTTTTGTAACATACGGAGGAAAAAAAAGATTTGTACTGCAAGTCAGTTCTTTAAATGTTTTATTCATTTTTGAGAGAGTGCAAGTTGGGGGGTGGAGGGTAGACAGAGAGAGGTAGAGGGTCTGAAGTAGGCTCTGTGCTGACAGTGGAGAGTCTGATGTGGGGCTTGAACTCACAAACCGTGAGATCATGACCTGAGCCAAAGTCAGACGCTCAATCGACTGAGCCACCCAGGAGCCCCTGCAAGTCAATTGTGTCTAGGTCCCTTCAGTTCCAAGTTGTATAAACTTGGGAAAATTATTTCACTTCTCTGGGCTTCTTTTTCCTTCTTTTTCCTAGCTCAACTAGGTGATATCAAAGCCCCTTTCCACTTCTGAGCATCTGGATTCTGTCATATGCACAGAGAGTGAGAGCAGCACCTCAGACAGACAAACTGGACCCGCCATGGAAAAGCCCACATTGTGTGGTGTGACTGCCACTGGAAGTGTCTATGCTATAAGACCTCTCTGGACATTTCCCTGCTTATCCCAAACTGAACTTGCACTGCATAAAAAATATGCATTCTCTGTTTAGAATTGGCTAGGCATTTTGGTCTTCCACAGTGAAAGAGAATGTCCTGGTCAGGGGCACAAATTGATGGGTGTATGAAGCTCTCTTTTTTTCAATGATTCCATCAGCAACAGTCATATGTTTTGCATGAGTTTTTGCTTAATCTTTTTTTTTTTACATTTGTGTTTACAATAGTGCAACTTCAGCAACGTTTATGAGAACATGATTGAGTCATCCTCTCTTTGGCAGGTATCAGACGAGGACAGCGCTTTTTACAAATATCTGTTCTCTCTAGTTTGCTTTAGCTTATTTTCCTTATACTTCCAAAAATCCCAACTGTGCTACCAAGGTCAGCTTTCCACCATACTTCCGTGCTCAAAAATATTAGTGATTATATTAGAATAATAATGGCATACCAGAACTTCAAAAAGGATCATAGAAATAATTTAGCACAATCCCTTCATTTTTACAGTTATTAAAATCGAAGACCCTGGAGATACAATAGTTTAAGGTCACTGTATTAGCCTGGGTTTCCTTGAAAACAGAGCCCAAAGCAAGACTTAAATAGTAATGCTTTCTTGGGAGGAAAACCCAGGTTGCTAAGAGTCAGGGAAAGGGGGAGTAAGGTAGAGAAGGGTGGAAAGCAAATGTACAAGGATGTATTGTTATGCTGATTCCCAAGGTCAAAGAGACAAAGCTGGTTACTCTGCAGATGCCAGTCTAGCAAGACAGCTCCAGAAATCTGTACCACGCCTCAAAATAGTCTGTCAGAGAAAGAAGAGAATTTACCTGCCAGACCCTTCTTGTTCCTCTATCACCCTTCCAAGTTTACCTGATGGGAAGGAAGTTAACTCCCCCACACTTGTAGGTTGTGCTACTTGGCCACTTTGGAATCTTCAGGGAAGTCAAATCCCATGGCCTGCATGTTGCCTGAAGTGTCGGTAGAAGTCAGAGACTCTGGGTGAGGTGCCAGTAAGCCTCAGGGGGCAGAAACAAACCCAAATGGAGTTGATTGCTGCTGCAATTGTCAAAGCAGAATAAGAGGCTGAGTGCTTTGGAGACAGGTAAACCCAAGAGAAAACTGAAGGTAGGTCTAAAATCATCACATAGCTTCACAGTGGCAAAGTCATGACTACAAGCTGATATCCTTATACTAAATTTAATAGTCACACAACAGCCAAATTTCTGTTTGTCCTCCAAGATTTCCATAATCTAAATTTACCTTATTTTTTCAGCTTATTGCCAACTAAACTAATTCATGAGCATTAACATCATCTGCATCTAAACAACCTATTGGTACTGAGAACCTGGACACCTGTGTCAACACAACTTGACTGTGTTTTCCAGGGAATTCTTGCCCAGAGAGAGAAGAATGTAAACCAATTTTAAAAAAGAAAAGAAAAGTAAGTGTTTGCTTTAGAAAATTATTGCAAACCCATTTATCCAGAAAAGTAGTTTGCTCATCTGGACATAGAGCTTGCGTATCAAACAATAGTTTCCTTATCAACATTATTTTCAAGATCTTCCAAGATTGTGCCCATCAATCTTAAATAATTATTTCACAGACTTTGCCCAATTCCTATCATTTACTTTGAAGGACCTGCCTTAAATTCATGAGCCTGAGTCTCTACTTTTGAGATAAGTATTTGATTGACTTTGTCAGCCCCCCAAAAAGCCACCAGGAGATAGGCAATTTGAGTCTCTACTTTTGAGATAAGTATTTGATTGACTTTGTCAGCCCCCCAAAAAGCCACCAGGAGATAGGCAATTTACTCATTTCATTGTGGTTTAGGTAGAAATGACCAAATAACTCACACAAATAAGGTAATCACTGTCTGACTCCCTAAAATAAAGTCAGAAAAGACCCCACACAGAAAGAATAAGATCAATTATCTATTTAATTCAAGATATTCAAAATTCCACAGTCAAAGAAAATTAAAACATATCTATTTAAAATTATATGACTATCACCCAATTTCATTGTGCATCGTCCCTGTTTTATCATATAGATTCATCTATCTTCCTGTTTGTAAAATAGCGTAAAATTTTTCCTCCAAAGTGGAAATTTGAATTTGAATGCCAGCTAACTTGATGGGAGAGTTAGAATTGGAATTATCATATCGTAGCTGCAGGTTAACTTAGCACAGATCCTGCCAAGAGTGATTTAACAATTGCTGAAGTAGTGGAAGCATCTTCTCTGACAAATCTTCAGCCACGTCTCCTAAAGAATCGGACTACACTATCAAAAAACATCTTTCATCCAGCAACACTTCTCTGGCCACTGAGAGGCACATGTACATGTTTGGTGACACCAAAACAGCCTTGAAAAACATGGTTTTCAAGTAGCAAACTAAGGGAGTTACTAAAGAGGGGTGACCTAGGGATACAATATCCCTGCTAAGTGCACCAGGAGGCAGTATGGTTCCTCAGTTAGACCCCTCTTTTTCAGGTCCCGTTCACTGTTATTCTAAGAAAAGTTTAGAGTAGTCTTGCAACAATAATAACAAAAGATTTATTACAGCTGTTTACTCCTCATTTATATATTTAAGGGCTGCCTGGGAGACTCAGTTGCTTGGGTATCCAGCTTTGGCTCAGGTCATGATCTCACGGTTCCTGGGTTCGAGCCCCACATTGGGCTCTGTGCCAAGAGCTCAGAGCCTGGAGCCTGCTTTGGGTTCTGTGTCTCCTTCTCTCTATGCACCTCTCCTACTCATGCTCTGTCTCTCTCTCTCTCAAAAATAAACATTAAGAAAAATTAAATAAATAAATAAATACATACATACATACATACATACATACATACATAAAACCATGCAACTTAGTATCAGGCTAAGTATAAAACAAAAGGGATCAGAAGTAAATGCAACATGGATTCGGGTGGACGTGGAAGAGAACTGCAGGCTGGTGTAAGAGGGCTGTATGGGAGAAGTGGAGCTCAGGTGGAAGATGGCTTGAACAATGTCTACCACCAGGTAAGTGGTAAGTGCAGAAGACCCTGAAGTCAAGGTCACATGGAACAGCAAAGGGAGGAATGTGGGCATTCTGTGCATTCAGAAGCTACACAAGTAAGCCTATAAACCTTCTACAACCAATGAAATAAAAACGGAGGAAGGTGGCCAAAAGGTACAAACTTCCAGTTATAAGGTAAAATGAGTTCCAGGGCTGTGATGTATGACATTACGACTGTAGCCAATGCTGTGGCATGATACACAGGAAGGTGGTTAAGAGAGCAAATGCTAAGAGCTCTTGTCACAGGGAGAGATTCTTTTTCCTTTATGCTTCTCTTTTTTCTTTTTATTGTACCTCTAGAAGAAGATGAATATTAGTTGAACCTATTATGGTAATCATTTCACAATATATGTAAAACAAGCCATCATGCTGTATGCCTTAGAGTTAGATGTATGTCAATAATTTCTCAATAAAATTGGAAAAAAATGTTCAGCCATATGGACAAACCCCTGAAAGGGAATACAATGTAATAAAAATACTTGTTTTGGTAAAGTGGTAAAATTGTGAATTACAAAATGTTTTTTCTAGTATTACTACTATTTGATAATTAAAGGAGATAATTTGAAAAAAACAAAAAAGATTATTCATAATAACAATACCATATAAAATGCCTACATATAAACCCAACTAGAAATGAACAAAAATTACAGAACTACATGAAGAAAATGATAGATCTTTACTAAAGAACATAAAAGAAGACTTGATCAAGACAGAGAGAGTACCTAAGTACCTGTATTAAAAGAATTTCATATTGTAGGGAAGAAGTCTCACTAAAGTCATCTATAAATATAATGCTAATGAATTTCACCAAAAGAATTTTTATGGGAATTAACAACCTGATTTGGAAAATAATAATTAGCTTTCTCTGCCCTGTTAGCTATCAAAGCACACCATAAAACTAGAGGAACTTTGAAAATTGTAGAATGGGTACAGAAATCTACACATTTCACAGTGGAAAAATTAAGCATGAAACAGAGAAATGTATATATGAAAATGTAGTTCATGACAAAGGTAAAGTTTAAAATCAGTAGGGAAATGACAGACTATTCCACAAATAGTATTGACACAGTTGACCATCCATTTGGAGAATCAGATACTTTCATCATTTCAAACACACAAAAATTTCAAATGGATTGAGTAACTAAAATTCTTATTAAAAAAAACTACAATGGGATATTTTTATAATCTAAAGAGTTTTGCTAAGCAATACATTAAACCTAGAAGTCATTAAGTGATACATAAAATTGTTAAATGTATAAAATCTTAATATAAAGTAAATATCAGAATAAAGGTTAACATAGATTATTAATGGAGAATATTAAATTAAAGAAGGTAAAAATAAGCCACCTAATAGAAAATTGGCCAAGTCATATGAGCAGCAAATTTCCAAAGGAGATATACAAATAAGATAAATGCAAACATTTTCAACCTCATTACAAATCCAGGACATTCTACGTGAAATGGGTTTCGTCCATCACATTGTCAAAAGTTAAAAAGATTGATTCCATATATAAATGACAAGAGGTAGGAAAATTCACTCACTGTCATACTTCACTTGTGGCATTATATACTGCTAAACAGTATTAAAGAGCAAGTTGATGTGATTAAGGAACAATACATAAAATATAATTTCACTACATTTTCAAACTATTACTTGTATGTGTATATGTGTGTAAGTGCCATGGTTAGGGATGGAAGGATGCCTAACCATTCATGTCATTACCTCTGGAGAGAGAATAACATGGGTGGGCAGGGGGGAGGAGAGAGGCAATGATCTGCCTTATTTTATTTCTCTATTTTGTGAAACTTTTACTGGAATCTGTTAGTCACATCCTACTTGTCTAAGGTATTTCTAGAATTTTACTGAACATAGTGTGTGGTTTGCACGCATACGCACATGCACACACACACACACACACACACACACACAGGTGCAAAGAGAAGTACACCTAAGTATATATAGCTTGATGAATTTCCACAAGCTGAGATAGCAGTCACATCATGAAACAGAATGCTCCCTGCACCTCAGAAGCTTTCTTGTGTTTCCCTCCAAATAAGACATATGTCTCCCCTCAGAAGGTAATCATTATTTTAACATCTGACAGCAAGTATCACTTTTACCTATTTTGTTTTATATTAAAGGAATTGCGTGCGTGGTAAATTTTTTGTATGTGGCTCCTTTGCTCAACATTATGATTTCACATTTTTCATTCTCAATACTGTCCACTCAGGTAACGTTCCAGAATGTATTCATCCAACCTACCATGGATGTTTGGGTAATGACTCAGTTTAGGAGAAACACAGTGTCGCACCAAGCATTCTTCGACATGTCTTTTGGTGAATGAACATACGTACGCACTTCTGCTAGGTGTACACCCAGAAATAGAATGGCTGGCTACAGGCTTTTGCATATGCCATTCTTGAGAGGATGTTGCCAAGCAGTTTTCAAAAGTGGTTTTATCCATTTCCATTCCCATCTATGCTCTCTGCAAGTTCAGTTTACATCCTCGTCAATACGCGGTAGTATCAATCTTTTACCACTTGATCATTCTGGTGGTTATTTAGTAGCATCTAGTTATCGGTTAACTTGCACTTTATCAAAAATATTAAAGTTGAGGGGTGCCTGGGTGGCTCGGTCGATTTGGCATCCGATGTCAGCTCAGGTCACGATCTCGCGGTTTGTGAGTTCGAGCCCCGCGTCGCGCTCTGTGCTGACAGCTCAAAGCCTGGAGCCTGCTTTGGATTCTATGTGTGTGTGTGTGTCTCTCTCTCTCTTTCTCTCTCTGCCCCTCCCCTGCTCACACTCTGTCTCTCTCTGTCTCAAAAATAAATAAAACATTAAAAAAATTTTTAATAATAAAGTTGAGCACATTTTCATAGATTAATTGCTACCTAAATACCCTTTTGTGAAATGTCTATTCATCTATCCATTTTTCTAGTGGGTTATTTATTTCTTATTTATAATTGTGCAAATATATATTGCAAATATCTGCTCTCATTCTCTGGGTTGCTTTACAACTTTTTAAAGATATCTTTTGAAGAATATTTTTTTTATTTCAGCGTAACACAATATATCATTTTTAACTTTTATGGTTAATTTTTTCAGTATTCTAATTAAGAATCTATCTACTGCAGGTGACAAAGATGTTTTGTGATGTTTTATCTTACTGGGCTGATGTTTGAAAGCAATAAAAATCTAAAATATTAGGAAATTCCTTTTTTTTTTACTAATAACACCTAAAAATTAGAGCACTAATTATCACTAGAATTTCACAGTGAAAGTATTTTCATTGCAATGATCTTGCTGGGAGGGAATGTATCAGTCCCATTTGGCCTCATAAAGTTTAATTCCACTTCAATAGTTGTAAGCAAAATGCATTGCCACTTGCCCATAATACTGTTGACTGCCGCAAATAGGTACATGTAGAATGCATGGGGGAATTTACTAAAAAAAAAAAAAAAATACCTTAGGGTACTTTCAGATGGATATTCATTGTCCTGACAACTAGGGAGACAGACTCTGCACCACATAGAATACGAAAAAGGAGTCAAAAATACAATGTGACTTCAGTGATAAATTGGAAATGGTTATTGGGTTTAGCAGCATAAACTCATTCTCTTTCTTAAGTACTCCTTCTTTATAAATTTCTTCTTATAAATTTCCTCTTCCCCATTTTCTTGGATTAACTAAGGGAATTTGACTAAAGATGAATTTAATGAAAGAATGCAAGGTTTTCTCTTGTTCTTCGGTTTATTTTCTCTTGAAATGGTGATGTTTTTGTTTAGAGTTTCACAGATTTACAGAGCCCAAAGAGATTTTACAGTCTTATCCTAGCCATTCTTTAAACACAACCAAGACATATGAGAACCTGTCCTGATCATGTGAGAGTGTACCAAGACTTCAGCTATAGGGAACATAATCATCTGATTCTGTTTTTTACTTTGAACGAATAAAATACAAAGACTATTATAAACAATACTTAAAACTCACTGAGGGGAGCCTGGGTGGCTCAGTCGATTAAGCTTCCAGTTTCGGCTTAGGTCATGATCTCGCGGTTCATGGGTTTGAGCCCCACATCAGGCTTTGTGCTGACAGCTCAGAGCCTGGAGCCTGCTTGGGATTCTGTGTCTCCCGCTCTCTGCCCCTCCCCCACTCACGCTCTGTCTCTCTCTGTCTCTCAAAAGTGAATAAACATTAAAAAAAGAAAAAAAACTCACTGAGATAAACTAGAAAAAATTGTTTTATTCAATGTCAATTTTTTTATAATTCCTTTTGCTACTCTAAGTTATTTAAACATATATAAAATATGTTTAGCATCTTAGTGAAGAAGATGGGCTCCATCATTCTCCTAGGGGCTTAGAAAGAAATGATATTGATTGCTTGATTTTTCATGTATGTTATCACTTGTATGTATCTTCTTTTTTTTGGAAAAAAAATCCACTTTTCACCACTTAAATCTGAAACTCTCCACTTGTGTATTTGTCACTGAAATAGCTCCCAACTGTTCTTCGTCTGTTTAGTCACTTATATCTTCAATCTACTCCATTTATTTTCAACCTCATCTTCTCAATTTACCCATTTTTTCTGTTGTTTCCCTTTGCTCATTATCCTTCAGTGCCTCCCCATGATTGAGGGGATAAAACTCAAAATGTCTCAATGGAACATCAAAGGTCTTTTAACAACTGGCCTGAACCTACCTTCCCAACCAATATTTACATTATTCCCTTATACAAACCTTGATGGCTACTTGCCTGGTCTTCACACATTACATGCACAAGTACACATTCCCACTTTATATCTATAATCAAAGAATTTTCTTTTTTTTTTTTTTAATATTCTCCTATCTCTTTTTCCTGATTGTCTACCTCTTTCAACGTTAACATCAGGTCCCCTGCCTTCTATGAGATTTTACTAATCACTCTTCTCCATGAATAAGAACTTCTGTGGAATATGTTGGTTTAGTCATGCATTGAGGACTACTAAATACTGTCTGTCCATCCATCCTTCCACACATTCAGGCATCCATTTATTTAATGAACATATGCTAAGAACCTTCTATTACCAAACATTAATCTAGGCAATAAATAAGTAAATTCCCTACTCTCATGAAGTTTATTTCTATTCTGGAGAGAAAGTAAGTTAACAAATGTGTGTGTGCGTGTGTGTGTGTGTGTGTGTGAGAGAGAGAGAGAGAGAGAGAGAGAGAGAGAGAGAGAGAGAGAGAATAATAAGCACTATGAAAAATAAAGCAGAGTAAGGGCATAAGTAAAAGTGATAGTGCAGGTATGTTAGCTATTTTATAAATGATGATTAGGGAAGACTTCTCCACCGAGGCAATATTTGAGAAATGAATGTATTCAAGGTAAGGTAGCTTTGACCTATCTGCATATTTCCACTGAAAGAGAATATCATATGCAAATCCCCAGCGAGATCTTCTGTTGACTAGGAATCCTACAGAAGTATTTCTTTAAAATATGTATCTATCAGATTTCTCTAAGAGAGACTTGTCCCTTTACCTCCAAATAAAGTAATAGATCTAGTGGAATTTCACCTGAGTGGACGTCACAGACCTGGGATGTTACAACACTGGATCAGAGGGTCTCCTGGGATTGATGTAAAGGTAGTCTTAACTTGTAGAGATTTAGTTTTAGGCAAATGGGAAAATTCTTGGTCTTCCTCTGAATACCATTTATGAGAAATCTATGTCAGTTCTAGAGCCCAAGATAATCCAAATGCATGAAGTTTCCTACCTTCAGGTACAGGCCATATAATAATACTCAAATGTGCTTTGGCCATTACTCTTAAATAAGAAGAGGGTGACACATTTTGAATATTATTTGTCTCCTGTTGTTTGAGATTTCCTTCTTATTGTGACGAAAAGGACCAAGGCACTCTCTGTCCAGCAGGTGATTTTGACAGATATTAAAATCCCGATAAATTAATATATAACTATTGAGTGAATAAATGAGATAGTCCCACCATCCTTACAGTAATTTAATATTAGAAAGGAATTAATATATGCAAAGATGTTCAGCTCAATTTATGATTAAGAAAATAAGCACAGGGGCGCCTGGGTGGCTCAGTCGGTTAAGCGTCCGACTTCAGCTCAGGTCATGATCTCACGGTCCGTGAGTTCGAGCCCCGCGTCGGGCTCTGTGCTGACGGCTCAGAGCCTGGAGCCTGTTTCAGATTCTGTGTCTCCCTCTCTCTCTGACCCTCCCCCGTTCATGCTCTGTCTCTCTCTGTCTCAAAAATAAATAAACATTAAAAAAAAATTAAAAAAAAAAAAAAGAAAAGAAGCACAGAAACTAAGGCTTGGAGCTAATCAATGCCATGGTTTTAAGCTAGTTTCATAGTTGGTATTGGTTCTAAACTTAGTACTTTTTATTTGGCTATAGTACAAAGGTGTTACAATGAGAAGTATTTACTTTTATATTTAAAATCAGTCTTTTATTTTTCTAGCATAAAATGTTTTGCAGGTCTTCAATTTCAAGTAAACCTGAAATAATTTAACCTTCAAAAGTAATTCTCTGGATAATACTTTATGAAACTTGAGACCACTTTCTATTGGACCAAGATGTTTAAAAACTAACCGCTTCTAAAATTACATCGTTAGAAGTCATTGAAACGAGAGTATGAAGCAATTTGGGAGATTTTTGTTTTAAATCAGAGGCATTTTTTTTGGTATCTCCTATATTTCTTCTGGTTTCTTTCATTTTAATATTGAGTCACCAGGCTTGCTCACATCCTGAATGAATTTCCTTTCATTTCTCTTCTATGTTGAAGCTATCTGTATAATTGTCAGTACGTCATTACCCCATCTTCATCTCTCAGATGACTAAACTGAGGGTGAATGGCTCGGTTTGAGGCCACGTTGCTAGCCCGGGTATACTTTGAGCTCCCAGCTGGAAAAGCACTACCAGCGGAAGAAGTTGTAATTACAATTTATAGCCCCTGATCCTGCAGCACGTTGCTTAGCTACTAACTCACCTTCCTTGTACTCAGATCTATACTTCCCCTTTGAAGCTATTTCTTTTCTTACAGAAGCTGTGAATACACCTCACTGTTACTTTTGTCTTTTCTATATATGAAAATGAATAATTTTGATCACAACTTTGTTTCCGAAGAAGGTGAAGATTCCATGGACAAAAGTGTCAAGTCATTTTCAGAACTCTTTACTTTCAAAACTGCGTAGCTGCCACATCTTTAATATTTGTGCAGTGCTATAAAGTGTTCCCCATAAAATGAGGCATGTGCAGGCTTGGGCTCATTCTTGTGAGGAAAGCTTTAAATTAAATGATTATAAATGCTTTTAGAACATGCCCATAATGCATTGACCATCTGTCTTCTAGATTGCATTTTTTAGTAACTGACTCATAAAAAGAAATTCTTCTCAAATTCAGCAATATGTGTAAATAACATTTGATAATATTTTTATTTCTGAAAAATGTTAAATATAAAATATGTTATGGTCTTTTCTATTTTCCCTTACAGTCTGAATGATTAATATCAAAAATAAGAGAATTTCATGTAATCTACTTTGTGTTGAAAAGGAAACAGACTAGCCCAGTCATTTGAAAAACTACAATCTAAATGGGGAAATAAGATTTAAAGATATTCTATACAAATGTATGCCACTATATTATTAAGTGAATAATGGAATGATTCAGATCCTCAGTGGTGCGAAGTAATCAAGATTAGGAACAGATTCTATGGGGGCAGGGTAATCTGATAAGGCTTCAAAAAGTAGGGAAATGTAAAAGCTGTTGTGAATGAAATGTAAGATAAGGAATGGCAGAAAGTAGTGACAATAGTAGAAAGCAGGTTTTTACACAGGAGAACAATACAGAAATAAATCAAGAATGGTAAAGAGATAAGCCATGTGAATCGAAGGTTGTGTACCAGAATGATAAATGAGATGAGGTCAGCTAATGGAGAAGATTAGCTATCAGGCAGATGAAATAATTTGTATTTAATTAATGAAAAAGGTAGAGGTCAAAGTAAACTAATAGGAAAAGGTAGGCATTTTGGCATTGCAAAAGTGGACATTATTTTTCGATGGGCATTTTGAGTGGTACCTAGTCCTGAGGAATGGAAAATATTTTCTATTCATTTTAGTTAGCTGTAGATATGAGGGGTTTCTATGATACAATCAGCATAAAATATACACTTTGCCATTTTATAAAGCAGTAATACAAACACAGAAGTACTATCAAATAATTTAAGAAAGAGAATGACTTGAATTCTTATACCTTAATTAAATTTACTATACTTTGTCTATATTACTTGGGGGAAAGTTTCCTGAGGTTATGTGCCTCCAGCTGTACAATGAAGAATAAACAAATAGAAATAAAAATTTTTAATTTACGATTGATAGTCACAAATATAAACTACTGGCCACTATTTGGTTTAATACTGTGGCATAGATTGTTGCTACTTAACCGTAGACCACATCTACTGACCTATATTCCCCAACTTTCCATGCAATCAGGTTAGGATTATGTGACTTGTTCTGGCCAATGGGTTGTAAAAAGTGACGTTTCCTGTGGTCGAGGCAATTAAGAGTATGTAGGCTCCTTGCATTGTCCTTTCCCCCTTTTTATGGCAACCTTAAAAGTCACATTCCTAGATGGGGCATACCAAGCTGAAGAAAGAGTGAGTCTCCAAATTACTGGATGGAAGAGAGTCCCCAAAACCTTCAGAAAAGGTAAGCTCTTCTTCTACCAAGAGTTCACACACTATGACCCATTGGTCAAATCTGGACTGCAGTCTGCTTTCATATATCTTGCAAGCTAAGAATTTTTTTTTTTTACATTTTGAAATGGTTGGGGAAAAAGAGGCAAAAGCAGAATAATATATTTTGATACATGAAATTATATAAAATTCAACATCAGTGTCCATAGTGTTTTATTGGCACACAGATGCTCTCATTTGTTTATATGTTGAGTATGACTGCTTTGGTTCCACACTAGGGGTTGACCAGTATTTGTGACAGACACCATCTGGCCCACAAACTCCAAAATGTTTGTTATGTGGCCATTTATTGACACCGTTCAGTGTCAATGCTCCCCACATACTGGGCACCCATGAGATGAATGCCTACCATCATTTACTAGTTGATCCCTGCCTTTCCCCCAACAATAGCTGATTACATGAGAGCTAAAAACTGACCAAAACTGATCTCTTCCAGGATATTGGAGTAAAGTTGGGAATTAAAGAGATTAGGGAGATTTTTGCCAGGTATTTCTAATTGCTGGAAGTGAGAGCAAAGTAACATAGGAGCTAAGTTTGCCCATTGTCTCACATGTGCTCAGAGAAGCAGGGACAAGTGGTGGGGATCCCAAGAAGAAGGAGAGGGAGAAAGCAGCACTTTTGGTCCCTTGCTACCTCTCCTGTTCCGGGTGTTTTCATTCTTCCTTTTCTCATGTTCCGTGAACTATCCCTTTATCTTTATTTTTTTTAACTCTTTAATTTATTAAAATATTTATCTGCTTGCGCTAGTAGGAATGATTTTTTTTACTTGAGAATGGAAAAAAACATTCAGGCACTGACCTCAAGAAACCTTTAATTAAATTTCCATAAATACTTCATCAATATTTAATAGGGAAAGCTCTAGTGAAAGAGGCAATCTGTCACAGAGACAGCAATAACATCCTAGAGATTCCTAGAGCCCTTCTGCAAAGTTTCTAATACATTTCTGTAAGGTTTAATATAATTTTTATAAGTAAGTTTGGTACTTCATATTTCCTTTTATAGTTTGGTTAATGGGAGGTCTTTCTTATATGAAATGAATGAGATGTTTGATCCCCAAATGCATTATTGTTGTATGACGTTAGAGTAAACCTATAAACTTTTATGGGTAGGTTTCATTCTTAACTAAATGAAGAGAAATACTCCATAAGTCTAATAGCAGAGTTTCTTACTTGAAGTCTGTGGATGAGATTCAGAAAGTCTTAAAATCACCTGAATATTACAAGCAAATATGTTATATAATTTTTTTAATTTTTTTTTTAATTTTTTTCTATAGGAGGTCATCAGATCTGTCATCAGATCTTCAAAGGAGTCCATGATGCAAAACAGAGTTAAGAAACATTAACTTAAAGAATCATTATCAAGACCAATGAAAAAATATATGAAGTTATTAACATACATAGAGCACAGCAGACACCAAATACATAGAACATACATAGTACATGAAACACTTGATAAATGTTTGTTCACTGTTCCTTTTTCTCATTTACTCAAACTTCCCACCTATTTGGGCCTTATTCCTCCAATTATGTTACAACTGTCTTGAGGGCAGAGACTACTTTTAATTCCTTATATGGCTTCCACTGCAATTGAGTACAGTGGGAAACTGCTCCAGGTTGAATATTTACGTCTCCCCCAAATTCACATGTTGAAACCTAATCCCCAATAAGATGGTATGTGGTGAGGGAGGCCTTGGGAAGTGATTAGGTCACGAGGACAGAGCCCTGCTGAATAGAGTTCATGCTCCTGTCAAAGAGGCCCCAGAGAGCTCCCTCTCTCCTTACATGGGAAGGTAAATGGAAAAGACAGCAATCTAGGAACCAGGAAGTGGCCCTGACCGGACGCCAAATCTCCCAGCATCTTGATCTTGGGCATCTTATGTTCATTGGCTTTTTTAAGGTTTTTTTCATATATTTTTAAATTAGTAGTACCTTCACATGGAACAAAATTCAAGAGGCGCACTGTTTTCTATCATTGAAATTTGCTAAGAGAATAGAACTTAAATGTTCTCAAGAAAGAAAAGAAAAGAAAAGAAAAGAAAAGAAAAGAAAAGAAAAGAAAAAGAAACAAAAGATAAATATATGAAGTGATGGATGTGTTAATTAACTAGATCTTGGACTTCCCAACCTCCAGAGCTGTTAAGAAAATTCTGTTGTATATAAAGCTACCTAGGAGGGTGGATGATGGGTATTGAGGAGGGCACCTTTTGGGATGAGCACTGGGTGTTGTATGGAAACCAATTTGACAATAAACTTCAAAAATAAATAAATAAATAAATAAATAAATAAATAAATAAATAAAATAAAGCTACCCAGTTTGTGGCATCTGTTATAGCAGCCTGAATGGGCTAAAACAGACACTATTATTTATTGAGTAGATTGCCAAAAATGTGAATCAGGATGTGTGTGAAAGAGTGTGTGTGTGTGTGTGTGTGTGTGTGTGTGTGTGTGTGTGTAAAGGATTATTTTCAGTATCAAATGGTTCTCTTCCTTCATATCATTTGTTCTCTTGCAGCTTTTAAAACATGGAATAAAATGTTTAAGATTGGAACCAAAATCCCTCACTGGGGCTTTCTGGTCTTCAGTTGCCTTATTATAGTATCTCAAAAATACTTGTATTCTAGGAGTAATAAGAATCTTTTTACCCAAATAATCCCATAACCTGTTCTTCATCTAAACTATAAAACTTCCCTGGAAATGTAGAGATAAAAGTTTCAGCAGCTAGGTCTCTTTTGATTTCAAATCTGTGACTGTGTTCCCCTTTAAACCTCCAGGGGTCTTCCTATGGAGTTATTGCCCTCAGAAATGCTGCTGCTTCTCTGTGGCTGTGCAATTCCCTTGACCCTCCACTGTCACTGACCTGCTTCCTTCCCAACTTAGACTTTTCCAGCTACCACATCCCTACCGGTTGCTATGCAACCAGTCTTGGGAGGCAGGTTTTCTGAGCATGTGGCTTTCTCTCAGATGAAGGATTGTGCCACCATTCCAACTATGTTTCCGAGACTTCTAACTACAGTTCTAATCTTGGGTTTTGACAAACTATCACCGTGCACACGAGACTTGAGATCATTTACTTTTCATTTGTATCTGATTTCTTCTCTAAAAAGCCTTCTTTTTGGTTGTCTCATGATTTTCCTTCTTTCTCATTAAACGTTGACATAGTTTCACTGTCAACCAGTCAAGACTTCTCAAATTTACACTCTATCACTGTGGAACATTCTTTTTTTTTTTTTTTTTAACTTGGTTAACTGTTGATTGCATTATAAACACTAAAACAGTCACATTTAAGAATCACACACAACTTATTGACTTTTAGATGTTAAATAATATTCTTGAATTTTTCTAGGCTTAGAATCAAAATGTCAATGACAAAATTTCATTCGTGAGTTCTTTTCCCTCAAGATTTCTAAAACAAGCTCCAAATATGTACGGTCACTTGAGAGACTATTAAACAATTGAATATGCTAAAAGCTAAGGGTTTTTATCTCCCTCCAAATTAATTAACATTCAAACCTAATTAAATGTAATAATATAATTTATTTTGAAATCTAGGTACTTTTCTGAATATGTGAAAATAAATCCCATATTATTAAAAAGAAGTCTGAAAATGTTTGAAGGAGAAATTTTTGATTATCTTAAATTATATTTTGGATTATTATATCCTAGCCCTAAATCAAGTAACAAAGAAATATCACTTCTAAACTAACAAATTTTCAAATATTTTTGAAAGGGAAATAACTAATGTTGATAGAAGACAGTGAGGTGATTGTTTTGTGTATTTTGAAGATTGTAAATTGGTAGAGCCTTTCAGGGGACAATTGTTATAATGACATGAGTTTGAAGTCATACCTTCATTTTTCTTTCCAACTTCTTGACCCAATAAATTCACTTCTAGAAATCCAACCTAAGGAAATACCTGATATGTAGACAAGGAATTAAGTTCAAGGGTGTTCATCACAAAGTTATGATAACAAAGGCTGTAATTATGAAATTTGTCCTCCCAATGGATTTCCCTCTTTTTATTCCTCTGCCCTCACCATTCCTCAGGGGTGCACATGATCCAAGAAGTTTCTCTTGCAGATTATTTGAATTTTGAAAAAAGGTATAGCACACAATGAAGAATAATAATTGGAGAGAGTCTTGTGATGGCCTGTCTCTAAAGAGAAGTTCCACTGAGCTCTTTCTACTGTGATTCCTCCAGGTGCCTGGTTCCTGTCTTTCCCTAGACTTGAACACTTAGTTCTTTGTTCTTTCTACAGTTTCCCTTGTGAGCTACTTATTAGTCTTCCTTATTTACTTATTGTGGTATGAACTCAGTAGACTCAATTTCTCTGGCTTAAAAAAGAACCTTAATTGATTCAGAAATCAGGACCTTAATATGCACTGTAAGTACATTTGCATGAGAGATTAAGGCATATTTGGGATGGGTTAGAGAATCAAAATGGGGCTAAAGACAGAAAAAGTTTGACTATACTGGGAAAGGAAAATGGTACCCTTAGGTGAACAGTGGAGAAATAGCAAATCACATGATCTACAGTCATTTAAGACCATTTATCAGCTCAGCAGGGAGCTCTGAGAAGGTCAACCAATATCAAGGTGATTGGAATGTCAGGACTGGGGTAGGGAAGGGGGAATAAGATAAAACAATATAGTCTAATCTCAAAATTCAAAATTCTTCAATGCAGCGCATAATAAACCTCAGGAATACTGTGTGCCCCGGGACAAGAATTCCTTTCGGTTTGTCACTGCTTGGCCATGACATTGAAAGGTGGGTTTAGATTTCATTTTAGAGAATGATCTCTAATTCAGAAAAAGGACAATCTTGCAGTTCTTTCATGTGGAGATTAGAGAATGATGCAGAAAGTCTGAGATCCCAGCAAATGAAATGAAGACAGCTGGGAGTCTCCAAAGACTTTGAAATGCTGAATCTCCAGATTCTGAAATGCTGCCCAGTGCCCTTTTTAAAATTGAAGTACAATTCACCTATAAAGTTCACCATTTCTGATTCAGTGGTTTTCAGTATAGTCACAAGGTTGTTCAACCATCACCAACTATTAAATTCCAGAATATTTTCATCACCCCCAAAGAAACTCCAAATCCATTAGCAGTCACTCGCCATTACCTTCTTTCCCAGTCCCTGGCGACCACTAATCTACTTTCTGCCTTTATAGATATTCCTATTCTGGAGATTTCATAGAAATTGAATCATACAATATGTGTTCTTTTCTTTCTGGATTCTTTCTCCTTGCGTAACATTTTCAAAGTTCACCCATGTTGTAGCATGTGTTACTACTTTATTCCCTTTCATGGTTGAATGACATTCCATTATATGGATATACCACTTATGTTTACTGTTATCAATTGCTGATATTTAGGTTGTGTCCTAAACAATATTTAGGTTGTCTCCACTTTTTGGCTATTCTGAATAATGCTATGAATATCGTCGTACAAGTTTGCATATGTGTGTTTTTAACTCTTTTGTGTATATACCTAAGAGTGGAATTACTGGGCCCTTTGGTAATTTTAAGTTTTTGAGAAACTTGTTATAATCATCCCAGGGAGTATGGCGTAGCATCTCACTATGGCTTTGACTCTCATTTCCCTAATGGCCTTTGAACCACGTCCAGTGTTTATACTGAATGTGCTCTCAATGGGGAAATGTAAATAGGGATAGAAAAAAAGAGAGAGAGAGAAAACCTCAGGAAGACATCACAAAAATTTGCTGAAGTCATTGTCAAATATGTGCAGAAATGATCTGATAATTGTTAAACCTGTATGGTAGTATATGAGAGTTCATAATCTGTTGATTTTAATATATTTGAAGTTCTCATAATAAAATATTAAAGAAACACATTTGTTACTAATTCTTTTACACTGAAATCTATGGGCACAAAATTTGGAGTGTATAAGAAAAATTCTTTTTTTTTTCTTTAAACTTTATTTACTTATTTTGAGAGAGTGTATGCATGTGAACAGGGCAGGAACAGAGAGAGGAGAAAGAGAATCACAGGCAGGCTCTACACTGTGCAGCCTGACGCCAGGCTCTATCTTACCAAGCATGAGATCATGACCTGAACCAAAACAAGGAGTCAGACTCTTAACCCACTGAGCCACCCAAGCTCTCCTAAGAAAAATTCTTTCTTAAGAGGACGGAGACCTGTCTACAGACAAGGACTCAGCTCCTAAAATTAGGTGAAAGGCTGAGAATCTCTAGTATAGCATTTCTGGTCAAGCCAGGATTCAGCAATCCTCTATTTTTTTGGCTATAATTCAGATTGTACCCTGTCATTGTTTTAAGTCATGGCACTATTGATATTTTGGGCAAGCCAAATGGGCATGGTACAGAGCCTTTGCTCCTGCCATCTCTGCCATGGTAGTCATGCTTCCACGAGCAAGCCCTGAAGGGGCAAAAGAAGGATGCCCATGGTCTATAAAGTGGATCACTCTTCCAGCCTGATGTTTAAGATCCTCTTTTGCATTGGAAACTTTTTAGGAGTATTCTCAGGGGCCACAAACATTCTCAGGCTGTGAGCCCATTCTGAGAGTTCCAGCCAAATCCCTGTTCTTCAAATTTCCTCTGGAAATGTGTCGCCTCTGGATTTGGTATGCAGACATGATTGAAGAGGCGGTGAATGTGTTTCCGGTTTTGCGTGGGATGGCACTATTCTGTTAGGTTGTGCCAGCTCTGGTGAGCTGGGAGCAAGTGCTACATAAAACCAGGGGATAACACGACAAGCTATAAACTGGGAGGCAATATTTGCAAACCACAGACTCAGCTAAGGACTGGGATCTAAAATATAAGGACTTCTTGGGGACGCCTGGGTGGCTCAGACGGTTAAACATCTGACTCTTGATTTCCGCTTAGGTCATGATCTTAACGATTTTGAGATCAAGTCCTGCTTCAGGCTCCACTCTGAGTAAGGAGCCTGCTGAAGATTCTCTCTCTGCCCCTCTCCTCACCTCACCCCACCCCCGCCACTCGTGCACACCTGTGCACATGCCCGCTCTCTCTCTCAAAAATGTAAATAAATAAAACAAAATAAAATATAAGGAATCCTAAAGACTCACAATAAAAAAAATCCAGGTTAGAAAATGGACAAAAGACACCAACAGATATTTCATCAAAGAGGCTATATGGATGGCAAATAAGCAAACAAAAAGGTGTTCAACCATCATTAGCTATTAGGGAAATGGAATTAAAACTACAATGATATATTAGTATATATCTATCAAAATAATTAAAGTAAAAAAAGTGACAATACCAAATATTGGCAAAGATGCAGAGAAACTAGATCTCTCATATACTGCAGGTTGGAACGAAAAATGGTACACTCTTGAAAACAGTTTGGAAAGTTGCTTACAAGTCAAACATACCATATGACAAAGCAATCGCACTGCTGAGCATTAATCCCAGAGAAATGAAAACTTACGTTCATACAAAAACCTGTATGTGAGTTCTGTGGCAGCTTTATTTGGAATAGTGAAATATCAGAATCTGATGGAATGTTCTTCAAGGAGTGAGTAAACTATAGTACATACATATCTCAAAAAGTGACTCAACAACAAAAAGAAACAAAATATTAATACAGTGAACAACTTGCAAGAACATCAGGGGATTTATGTAGGATCAAAATGCCAATCCCAAAAAGTTACATACTGGATGATTCCATGCAGGTAACATCTGAGAAATGAAAAACTGTAGAAATGCAGGATAGATTAATGACTGCCAGGGTTTGGTAACCCTGGGGGTGGGTACTGAGAATGGGGCTGGAGGGAGGTGGGTACAAATTATAAAGGGAAATACTAGGTATCCTGTGGCTTTGACTCTGTTCAGTATCTCAAGTGTGGTGCTAGACAGTTTTACATGTGTGGTAAAACTGTGCAGAACTGAACACACACACAGACAAATAGACACAAAAACTGGGGAAATATGAATAAGGTTGGTAGATTGTATCAACAGCAATATCTTGCTTGTGATATTATAGTTTTGCAAAACGGTCCATTGGGGAAAACTGTGCAAGGTGTATACCGGGTCTCTCTTAGCACGTATACTTGCATGTGAATCTATAATCATCCTGATAAAATTTTGGGGTTTTTTTAATGCTTATTTATTTTGAGAGAATGCACATGCACATGAGCGGGGCGGGGGGGGGGGTGTTGCAGAGAGAGAGGGAGAGAGAGAATCCCAAGCAGGCTCTGTTCTCTGAGCACAGCACCTGACGCCAGACTCGATCTCACAACCCCAAGATCACAACCTGAGCTGAAACGAAGAGTCAGACGTTCAACCAACTAAGCCACCCAGGCGGCCCCCAATAAAAAATATAATTTAAAAGCTTGATTAAAAAATCCACACCTGCAGGAAAGACATATTATGGAAATTCTTATTTCCTTGGCCAAATAAAGCAAAAAGAGTTTAACCTCCCAAGAAAATTGTCACAGGAATTCTTTAACTAAACTTACATATTTTTCTATAGTAAATTCACAAAGAGAAAAAAAATGTTTTCTATATCCCATATCGAGCAGAAGAATGCTTGAAAGGTAAAACAGATGAGGTGCATGAATGAGCTCACAGTAGCCCCTGGAATTTCTCCGAGTTGTTATCTGTACTGTCAGTGGGTCCTTTTCATAATGTCCTGTTTCCTTCCAGAGTACCACTTCTTGTGCTACTCGAGGTCTGGAACTGCTGAGTAAGAAATGATACCTTTTTTCCTCCAAACATCTTTCCCCTGGATACATACTTCTGAAATTACTAACGTGACCATTTCACAAAAATTTGTTCAACATCTCATAACTGCTCATTGTTGTAAATAAAACATGTTTTTAAGATGGTCTGTATTCAAGATGAGATCAGAAGTGCAGATGTTAATGGCAAGGTTTATTTTTTAGATCATATAGAAAACTTATTGTTAGAGACTTTTCGTGTATCTCTAGGGCACTTTGGGCCCTCTCCCACCTGCCCAAAATAAAAGGTGCAAATCTTCTTATCAGTGCATTTCTGAACCCACAGACATCCATGGCTAAGCACCCAAGAACATGACAGAACTGAAGCACCACAGAGACATCTACTGGTTGATTTCTTTCCTTCTAGTCTGGCTTTTAAGATTATGTTGTGTCACAAGGAATTGCCACTAACCAGGACCATTCAGCCTTGCATATGAGCACTATATGTATGGCTATGCTGAAAATTATATTGCCCTATAACCTGGGCCAATTATTGGAAGTCTGGAGGGAACGATGGGCTCATAGTCCAATCTTCCCATCACATGCACACCACTGGCTTTTATAGGGCCTCTGACGGCCAAGATGGCAAAGAGCCAACCATTAAATCCAGCAAGAGAAGCCGTGGGTGGGCACCACCAGGGTAATTCACAAATACGACCCAGCTGGAAAAATATGTACATGCCACTCTAACCTTTCCACGGATTATTTCCTGTAGCCCAGTACATAGGCAGTAATTAGGAAAATAGATAGGGATTAGAAATACTTGTTTGGGACCCTTTCTTAGAATCACATCTAAAGCTAAGCTGTGCCCTGGGAGGCACTGACCACTGGGACAGGAAGGGATAGAGATTTTGATGTCCCTGCTTCATGATACATTAACATTTTGTAAACCTACTTTTACTTTTCTAGCATTTTTTTTAAATTTTTTTTAACATTTATTCAGTTTTGAGAGACAGAGGAGACAGAGCATGAGTGGGGGAGGGGCAGAGAGAGGGAGACACAGAATCGGAAGCAGGTTCCAGGCTCTGAGCTGTCAGCACAGAGCCGGACACAGGGCTCTAACCCACGAACCACAAGATCATGACCTGAGCCAAAGCAGACGCTTAACCGACAGAGCCATGCAGGTGCCCTTACTTTTCTAAAATTTTTCAGCTGTTGTTCTGTACTTTTATACTTTATGGTCATCTTTGGAGGCCTGGTTGGTTTGGGTCTCACCGTAGAGAATATTTTACCTCAGATACAATTGTGGGGAACAGTGATACAAGCTGAACTGTATAATAGTTGATTGAATTTTGATTTAATTATAGAACAAATTTGGAACATGTGAGGTGATCCAGGGGCCTTATGTCACAAGAGATCTAGATGTTCAAACCAGATGAACAAGGATGATTTATCCCTGTGGCTGTCCCCCCTTCTTTCCTGCATGAGGAAAAGGCATAAGTTTACGCTAGGAACAAAAAGATGCCCTGTCTCACAGATTTCATACAAAATGTCCCTCCATTAGTATATAACAGAGCTATAGTGATAATCGATTTGCAGAAGAGAAATAAAGAGGCACATTTCCTTTGGTTTATTAACATGGATTTTGGAATTGATCATATTGTCAGAAGCATTAGCTATGAGAGGATTCCTATTGTTTTTACTGATGATGAAAGCAGCGCATGCTCATTGTAAACATTCAAACCCCTCATTAACCCATTGTGACCCACAGAAAACCACTGCCAAAAGCTTGCTGTATATTCTTTTGGTGTTTATATGCATACACAAACATGCACATATACACACAGGAGTAAATATGAAAACATACCATGGTACTCTGTCACCTATTTGCAGCTGCTTTTCTAAAATAATTGTGTTTCAGATATATTTTCCTTATAACAAGGATATATCTACTGCATCCCTTTAAAGTGCATTTCTATATTTATCCAGATATTAAGTCTCCCCAAAGATCCCCTTTGAAAGGACAGAATTCTTTGACCCACAGTGGTAATCAAAGGGGTTGATTTTCCTGTTGAAGGTCTTTCCCCATTTCTCCTAGTTCAGCTATGGGCCTTTTTCTCTGGTTATCTGTGGTCTCCTATAAATTTTCCTCTAATCCAGTTAGTAGAGGAGTAATCCTCTTTTCTTCTCATAATGCCATGATCCAGTCTCCCCCTTGTCTTACAGAGTCAGTCAGCTAGTAGCAAATAGAATAAGTACCTCCTATATTTCAAACATTGCATAGACATGAGTCAGCAAAACAGACATGAGCCCTGCCCTCTGGAAGCTTGGAATGGTGTATATATTTCGTGATTAAAAGAATGTATGAAGAAATCGGGAAACAATGAAGCCTAGAAGGAATAAGGCCCAGAGTGACTCAGCTAGTAAGCAGCAGAAAGGTCACTGGAACCAGTCTCATAATCCCCTGATTTCAATATTCATCTCCACTGATTTAAATACTCATCTCCTTTGGAAAAAAAATTCAAAGGGAGAGTTGTTTCTGATTTTCCTGAATACCTCAAACCTGAATTTTCCTTCCAGAATCCCATAGGCCTTGCCCATATATTCAGTAAGGCTGGTGGCTGCTCAGGTCTCCAGAAAAGCTGGAAGGAAAGAAGGGAAATATGGTGGGAAAGGGGAAGATCTACGAGAGTAGTAGAGTCCTCCGATGTTTTCTTTTTTAATATATATATTTTAAATACCTTCCTTTAAGAATGCAGGATTCTTTCATTGTGGGCTACTTATATCAAGCACGTGTAACTCTTTTATAAAAAAAACAACATTAATTTCAGAAACAATTGCCTAATCCTAATTTTAAAATCTCACTTTTTGTATAGTTTCTATGTATTTAACTATTAGCAAGGTCAAGTGTCTTCGCCTCTGCTTATGTGCATTACTTCTAGTTTACTTCTGTGATAAGCACATTCATGTTCTTTACACAACTCTCTTTCTGTGAATCTACAAGTACATTACTAATTTGTAAGTACTCAGTATATGTAAAGAATAGTTTCTAAATTTTCCTATACGCTGAAAAGATTTTTCCCAGTTTGTTGTTGACTGATTTATTGTGCCCTTTCCATGTAGAAATTTAAGGACTTTTGTGCAGTGCTATTTGCCAATATTTATCTTGATAGCTTCTGAGTTTTGATATGGGATATACAGTATCTGTATATAAATATACATTTCATTTTGTCTCTAAGTTTTAGTGAAGAAAGGTGACATAACACAGTCAGCATAGTTTTACACCATAGTGATTACAGTCCTTAGAAACTGCTCAGCAAATTTCACTTTAATTTTTTCCTTAAATTCATCTAGAGTTAATGGGGGACAGAGCCTTAGACCTAAAGAATATAGAAAGAGCTTTTTGAGGGGCACCTGGGTGGCTCAGTCGGTTGAGCGTCTAACTTCTGCTCAGGTCATGATCTTGCAGTTGACGAGTTCGGGCCCCGCATCGGGCTCTGTGCTGACAGCTCAGATCCTGGAGCCTGCTTCAGATTCTGTGTCTCCCTCTCTCTCTGCCCCTCCCCTGCACATGCTCGCTCTCTCTCTCTCTCTCTCTCTCTCTGTCTCAAAAATAAATAAATATTAGAAAGAGCTTTTTGGAGGTCTAATGCACAGCATGGTGACTATAATAACGCTGAAATTGGGGCGCCTAGGTGGTTCAGTCGGTTAAGCAGCCGCTTCGGCTCAGGTCATGATCTCGTGGCCGTGAGTTCCAGCCCCATGTCGGGCTCTGTGCTGACAGCTCAGAGCCTGGAGCCTGTTTCAGATTCTGTGTCTCCCTCTCTCTCTGACCCTCCCCCGTTCATGCTCTGTCTCTCTCTGTCTCAAAAATAAATAAATGTTAAAAAAAATAAAAAATAATAAATAAAAAAAATAACGCTGAAATATATACTTGAAATTTGCTAAGAGAGTAGATCTTAAGTGTTCTCTCCCTCTCTCTCTTTCACATACACACACACACACACACACACACAATACAGTAACTATGGGAAATGATGAATATATTAATTGCCTTAATAATCATTTCACAAGGTATACATACACCAAATCATCACGTTGTACACCTTAAATATTTACAATTTTTATTTGTCAATCATACCTCAATAAAGCTGGGCAGGGGGAGAACTTACTATGTCCAAAGAGATAATCAGCAAAAACTAAAAGAAAACAAGGGAAGTGTAGAAATAGAGAATGTAAAAGATGTTATTCTCTCCTACTTTCTCAGATGGCCTTGTTTGTGTGATACACAAACATAGCCCTTGTGTGCGACCAGTGACTCTCCCAAGGCATTCTGGGGTCTGTGTTGTCAGCCATTTTAATGGCTGATTAGCACACAATTGATTGGATTAAGCGTGCAGTCATCCAAATTAGACTTTCAGTAATCTGACTGACCATGTTAGACCCCATATGACAGCGATCCCTCAGGCTGATGCTAAGGACATAGAAAGGAGAAAAGAGGCTGTTCGGTAGGAACACAATCTTTCCTGGGATGAAACAAGTCAACAAATATGGATGGCAAAGGCCTCCCAGGATAGAGAGGGTCATAGAACAAAGATTTTGCTAAAGCCCAATTCCACCTCTTGCTATCTATGCGACTTCAGACAAGTTATTTAAATCCTTAAGTCTCAGGGTCCTCCTAAGAGGAAATGGGCAAATTAATATCTCTATTTCAGAGTTGTTTTGATCAAATTAAGTAATAAGGTCTATACTACACCTAGATTACAACCAAATGTGAAGCAAATTCTCACAAGCCTCCACCAGCTTCTCTTTTTTTCATGTTTCATAATCTCAAGGTCTCATAATTCTCCTATCAGTTCAAAAATTATTTTTGAGTGCTTATTTTTACATAAGACACTATGTTATGGGCTATGAGACTAGTATACTATTGAATAAAACATGAGTTTTACTCTTTAAAAAGCTTATAGATTAGAGAGATAATGATAATCAAAGGCAATATTCATCAAGAAATTATCTGTGCTAGATGCTTAATCATGTAATTCTCACAGCTACCCTAAAAGCTGCATGCTGTCTTTATCCCCATTTTCCAGGTTAATAAATAGAGTTAGGAAACATCCACAGTCACACAAACTATACACGTCTGAACAAAGATTCAAACCCAGATGTCTATGAATTTAGAGCCCAAATTTTTAGTCAGCATTAAGCACTATGTTACATAAAAAGTAATAATATAACTATAATATAGATAAGCAGCATGAGAAATACAGATAGATTTGCAGTGAAATTTACAGGAAGGGGTGGCCACATTTGGCTGAAGGATCAGGGAAGACTCTATATAAAAGATACCGGAGATGTATCTTCAAAAGCCATAATGTATTCGTCTGTGCTCTGCCAAGGTAATATTTTTTCCTTTCTGCAGAAATGATTTCAAGTGCTAGTGGGGGCCTGGCCAATGACAAACCAACATGAGTAGAGCACAGCCTTCAAAGTTAAGTGCCCACTGCTGTGAAATAAATGTTCTTGTCCTAGGCCTCCAAATGGCAAGCCTGGGAAGTCGAAATTTTCCACAGAAGAGCAAACACTATTTCATCCTTGACTAACCATTGGTGGGGACCAATCTGTGATCTCTTCCAATGTTTCATGGACCATGCCTGTGACAGACCAGCAACTGTGAGCAAATGCAAGTGCTGCTCCTGGAACCATACAAAGAATCGCTATAAAACCAGGATACCCTATCATGCATGGAATTATATTACCTATTCCAGGGGAAGGAGAGGAACAAAGATTTCTCTAACCAGTTACGGGCTAATGCTTTTTGTGAAAACTACATGTCACAAGATTTTTTTTTTGTCAACACCATTAGAAACAAAACATGGTGCGTTATGGCTTTTTGTTTTTGTTTTTTTAATGTAATACAATGAGTATTTACAATGTAATGTAAAGAGTAGGTCCTATCAAGCAATTGATAGCATATCAGTCCTATTTCTGCCTATTCTAGTCCTATTCCTGCCCTTCTGTGAGCTATAGATTTTTAGTATCAGCCAGGCACCATGGCCTCTGGTTTTCCTGTTTCTGCCCCTGGTCACTTCCTATGGATGTCTCAGTTAGACTTGCTAAAGACAGACCCTTAAAAGGGTCCAAGTTGAAAAATAGGTAAAACTCTAATTGCCTGCCCTCCCATTCCTGAGGCCCTTCATCTTGCTGATTCAAGACAGACAGGTGTTGGTGACCACCTCCCACTTGCCTTAATGTCTGCCTCATTCTCTTCTTCCATTTGTTAAATCTCTTATGTGGCTTTGGATTCCCATGTTACTACTGTGCTTTTTTTTTTAGAGCACAGATTTCCCACCCGTACTTCTGTTTGTCCCCTCAGCCTGCCCTCGTAGGACAACTATGAATTGAGGGGCTAGCTGCTTCTCTGTCTGATGTTGGTATCAAAGTTGACCTCAGTGCAAATACTATTATTTTCAACTTAAAAGCTTATTACCTTCTATATTATGGCATACAGCATACATGTCATGGGCATCATTTTGCAAATACAGACTCATAAGAATAGCATTGTTTTATCTCATTTGCATGAAATAAAATAAAACAAAATGATAACATTTTATCCTAAGTCCTTTTAGCACCTGGCTGCTGGGGAATTTAATCACATCACTCCTGGCCTTCCTGGACTTTTTCCTGTTTCTGCAGTCGAAATCTGAAGGAAATTAGTGAGAAAGTTCTTATTTGTGGTTTAAACAAAATAACTTCACTGAGCATGAGAAGGTATATTGTAATCTACAGGAAAAAAAATTCCAGGACCAGCTTCTTAGCCAGATTGATAACCATAAACACTAAGGCCATTTCGGTGGTAGGATACAGAGCAGAAGGTAAGAGGGTCCTAGATGTCAAGTGTAGATATTTGAACTGCATCCTGGAAGTCTTGCAAATTAGACCTAGGGCATTTTCAGAGAAGCAGATTGCTGAGACCAATGTCCAGAGATTCTGACTAAGCCTAAGGTTTCAACCAAGAATTAACATTATTAACATGCCTTTTAGGTGATTTGTCCATGGGTCACAGAATGAGAAATGCAATTTTAGAGCAGGGGGATCGAAACTAAGAAAGCTATCTCCTCTAAGATCAATCAAGAAGTGTGTTACAAGAAGGATCAGAGCTAGAGATAAAAGACAACTGAATACAATAAAAAGAATTTAGACTACATGTGATGGGGTCTGGATGAGGATGGCAACTGAAGTGTGCTTAAAATTTCGTCTTCAACTAACAGGACCTAGATATCTCTATCTGTTACCGTTCTGCTATTGCTGTATTGTCAAATACGTGGTCAGCCCTTCAGGGCTCATGGGCAGCTAGCTTCAGAGCTTCTCTACTATGATTTTACATGTAAAAATCTCCTTTTACATAATTTTATTCCAAGTCATCACTTTTGTTCAGGTATGTTTCTTTAAAGGGAAAAGTAAAACATTATTTCTACTCTTCTAAACTTTCATTCTTTTTGTTTCTTATTCTGTGTTTAAAAATGACTTTTGATTCAGAACTAATTTTAGACTTATAGAAAAGTTGCAAAAATAGCACAGTGAGTTTCCAAATATCTCTTACCCAGCTTGAAGCAGAAAAAAAGATATCGGTGGAAAAACTGGTGAAGTTCCAATAAGGTCTTCAGTTAAGAATATTGTATTCATGTCAAATCCTGGTTTTCTGCTCATACACTTTTAGTTTCTTTTATGTTAATTAACATAAACAAAAGCTACTGACATGATGTAGGGTAACTTTGTGAACATTGCCTCTTTCTTTTGTTTTTTGTTTTTGTTTTGAGAGAGAGGGTGCAAGTGATCGAGGAGCAGAGAGAAGGAGACTGAAATCCACAACAGGCAGAGAAAGAGAAAGAGAAGCAGAGACTGTGCTCACCCAAGGCAGGGTTTGTGCTCACCCCAAGCAGGGCTCGAACTCACAAACCATGAGATCACTGACCTGAGCCAAAGTCAGATGCTTAACCATCTGAGCCACCCAGGAACCCTGGGAGCCTCTTTCCTGACAGAAACAAATGTTATTTCTATGTATTAGGTTTATGCCATTAAGATATGTATTCATTTTATCTTTATGCCAGGTGTTGATGGAAAATGAGAATTGTGACTCCTTAAATTACTTAGTTGTAATTATTAAAATAATCTCTATGATTATTGCCATTTAATAACTAGAGGAAAAGAGGCACAGAGAAGTTAAATAGCTTGCTTAAGATCACACAGGGTAATTAGAACAGAGAGTCACTGAAACCCACTGTCTCTGGGGCCCCCAATCTGTACTATAGGACCATCATGTTACACAATCTGTCACACTCATATTAAAATCCATAAGATGCAGTAATGCCAACTGTAGAATTCTTCTAAGTCCACACTCTAATATCACAGGGAGAAAAATGACATTTTTGTCTTTCACTAGTATAGTCATTGAGTGTCAATACTCCACAATAGATTGAAAACCCCAATAACCATTCTCTAAGTGAAGTAAAATTACAATATTTCTTCTGAGATGTATTAAAAAGTTATAATATAGTTATGATAAAACCTCTAGTCTGAACTGTCAGGTCAGCAGATTTCTCATGAAAGTTCTATTACACTGGAAAATCATAATCAATTATACTCATATGCTTCAACATGATTTAGTGGAGACAGCACCAAAGTAATCTCTCTAATGTTGACAAGTACCAGTAGCTGTCGGCATCACCGTATTGGTGTTAGAAGAGGGGTGTCAGTCAAGGTTCTCAGACTCTGATGATCTTATGCAGAAATAGGATACATTAGAAGTATAATGGCAGCTCGCTATTCATAACAGGCTGCCAAACCAGGCTGGTAAAATATAAGAGGCCAAGGAACAGAAAGGACAACAACTTTTGGTAGGAGTAGCCTGCACAAGCCCCCTTCTCCCGCAAATGTCTCCAGGTATGACCACCATTGTGAATGGAGGTAGTCCCTTATTCCTTCTATCATCTGTCCATGACTCAGAATCCCAAGGGAGAATATGTGATCGACCAAGCATTGGTCATTGGTCATTGTCCAGGGTCTGCTTGGGTGATGGGGCCTGGACCTCCACAAAGAGGGTTCCCAGGATTCAGAAAGGAATTTAGTATCCTGGAAACCCTGATGATGACAATGTCAACGTCAATTGTCAATGCCAATTTTTAATGACAACGCCGATTGTTATTCACAAGGGGAATTTTACATTCATTTCTTAGAGATGCAATGTCATAATATTCCTTCTGTCTGCGAGAAAAAATTCTTTTGCAGAAACACAGAAATGTTAGAATTTCAAAGGTATGCTGGGGCCTTCTAATTGAACCACACACATCACACCAGAAATTCATTTATAATGAAATGAGAGGAGTAAAAGACATTGAAACCCATTCATAATTGCTGCAGTTAGCAACAGAGCAAAATTAAGAGCAAAAGCCAACATACTTGGGTTCTCATCCATCCAATACCCCTGTGTGACCAGCTGTGTGACCTTCGACAGGTTGCTTAACCCCATGTACCTTTTTTCTCTGTTCTACAAAATGGGAAAACTAATAGCACCAATTCACATGTTTGTGGAAAAAGATTAATGTAATTTATGCAAATCAATGAGAACCCTTCTTGGTCCACAGTGAACATTCAGTGGCAGTTTTGTTATGTCATGATACAGTCACCGCCATCATAACATCATCACCATCACGGCCATCCAGCTGCTATTCATAGACATCTGGTGCAAGACCTGTATCTCACAAGACCATGCATTTCATTGCTGTGCAGTTCTCATTATCACCAAGCTTAGTCAGTGAAGGAAGGAAAAAAGATCACTCTGGCAATACACATGAGGTGTCCTTGTCTTCCATACTGTCAGCTGCACTCGAGCACGGACATCCTTGACAAAAAGGCATCCTTTCCATCCGCATTTATTCCATTCCATCCACACATTCATTCTATTCAACAGATGATGTTGAAGTGATACTCAGTTAATAATGCTGACCAACAATGCACACATATATTCTAATGTTAAGCTCTAAATAGTGATGACTTGAAAAGTATTTTTAATAATGGTAGAATATACACTGATATTTTGTTTCTAAAACTAATGAAAGCAACAATGTATAAAATTAATGCTATGAATGTTATGCTAAAATGTGCTAGGTTACTTCCCTAAAATACTTTATTTGTAGTAAGTCATAGGCTTTCCAAACTAAGCAATTTTGTAAGAAATTATGTTCTTGTTATTAACACTCCTACACTTAACATCAATATCAAACCACTTCTCCTGAAGAGCAGAATTTAAATTTTTTTATTAATGAGAGATACATGTTATGGAATTTTAAATTAGTTTTGAGAGCATTACATTTTTCAATAAAAGAGAGCAATTATAAAGTATTTGGACAATCTCTAATGTATTTCTTACCTATTCAAAAAACTAGTTATTTAATGCAATAGTAATAATTTTAGAATTTGTTGGCTCTGTTATGTCCTAATTTATAAAACTTGATATTAAAATTATATACATTTAATAGCATTATAAAAAATAATAAAATGCAACATAACTTCTTTGTTGAACAAGATTTTTAGTTTTTGTTCACAACAAACTACCCACTAGATGGCACTAAACAATTGCCAATTTCTTTTTAAATAATGCCATTATAGGTATACTAAAACCAACATATAGAAAACCAAGAATCCTATTAATTGATGGGACAGTTGTTTCAGACGGACGTTGCCTCAAAGTCCCTAAATTACATGTAAGGTGATGTTTAGTACAAATGGAGGTACAATTGGGAGATATTTACTCAAGAAATATTACTGCTGACAGTCACTTGATATAAATGAGGCAAGCAGCTGGATATTAAGAATTCAACACAAATACTAAAATATAAATGATTCTTATGATTAAACTGTACTCATTTGAACTCCACCAAAGATTTCACTAGTGAAGGCCTGGATTTTCTCCATATTTATAAAGAAATACAGTTTACTAAACAACAGTAACAAAAGACTAATAGAAAGGAACTCCAGGAGCAAGAGTTTATATATAAATTGAACCGATCATTACAATTACTCTTGACCAAGGGCTGGTAGGTAGAAAGTGAATATCAAGATATTTTCAGTTATGGATATCCTATCATTTCGTCTGATCTTTGCCCAAGGTACTGAGGTTATAACTCAGTTCATAAAATTAGAAATATGAGATCATATCTACATAAAGCCAAGATTACAGATGAAAGCTCATCTGAATGACCTAGATACTTGCTAGTTAGGAGATATAGGTCATCCTATTGAAATATTCCATTCTCGTTTGGTGGTTGGTCTACACTAAGTCACAAAATGCAGAGTCAAACACTAGATGGTTTCGAAGGCAGTGCACTTTCCTGCCTTGCCCCCATTTTGTTGTATACAGATGGGATAAAGTTTAATGGTAATAGCTTTCAAGTCACTGCATTTTGCCCCCAGCATTTCTTGCAGGGCCTTAGCTCCCTGAAACATGTGCCCTCCTCAAGGGTTTATGAAGACCCCGGGGTCTGTTGTGTATTTGGTGACTATAGATCTTTTCTACATTGTTATTTCTTCTCTAAGTTAACTCCATCTCAGCTGAGCACCTAGTGGGTCCCCCAGGCATTCCTGCTGCTTCCACCTTGTGCCAGCATGTGTACTAGGCATGGCAGTTCACCATTACAACTGAGCCACCAAGGCTGTAGACATACAAAGGCCATGCGTTTTCCTGGCAGGTCATTTGCACTGGTCAGCGGGTTAACTCCTGGAGGACACAATGGTGAACGGGACAAACATGGCTCTCTTCTCATAGAATATACTGACAGCTCTCATTTCTTTCTCTGCCTTTCTTGCTATCCACTCTACGAATTGTAAACAAAATTCCCAAGAGTGCAGTAACTTCCATTTAATTCTCTCATTTATATCGCAAACAGAAACAATTAAGGGGTAAATGGTGCGTTTTGGATCTAGATTTAAGTTGTGGCTATTTATATCATTTTTCCTGCGTTTTTTCTAATTAACATATAAAAGTGTATTTACTCATAGTAGAAATTTGGGGAAATCACTTAAAAATACAAAGAAGAACATAAGAGTCACTCATAATTCCACCTCCCAGTGACAGTTGCTATTAATATTTGATAAACAGCCTTAAGTTCTATGCATATATTTTCATATTGTAAACATATGTATTGTTTATTCCTATTTGTGTATTTCCACCCCAGATCAGTCTGAATTTGTGGGGGTACGATCATTAAATGGTTTTTTTCCCCTTTTCAACCATTTCAACAACACTCGCTAATCTTTCTTCACTCCTCAACACACAAAAAGTCTTATCCTGTACTGACTTCATCCTGTCCTCCAGAGCCCCCCTGCCTGCCACTCGAAATTGTGCAACCTAGGGAAAGTAGACGAAATCTCTGTTTCTCAGTTCCCTTACTATATCGTGATAGAAATACTTTATAGGCTGTCGTGACGTGAATAGTGGATAAAGCTATCCAAATAACAGCCTGCTGCTAAACAAGCAGATCTCGTTTGTCATTGTAGGAATCTTTCTCCCACTTAAGCTCAGATCTCAAGTTTTCCCTTCTCCCCAGCTCTAGCATCTAGCATCATGGCGGAGCTCCCATCTGCTCTTAATGCCTCCCTCTTCCCCCTCTGGTCTACCTCAGCTCTGAGGCCACAGAGGTAGAGGAGGGGGTAGGGTTTGGAGGGAATGGCCCAAAAAGATCTTGCCTCACAAAGTGAGAGGCTGCAAAATCATCTGTGGGATGTCGCAGTTCCTCTGGGTGACACCTCCTGGTGACAGGTGCCACCTTAAAAAGACGCTCTGTACTCATTAGCAGTCGCTGCCCTTTCTCCCACCCCCAAGCCTCCCAGCCCCAAGGAACAATTAATCTACTTTCTGTCTTCATAGAATTGCCTATTCTAAGGATGTAGAGACTTGGAGCCATGCCAAAGAGCTCTTTTGCATTATTCTAAAAAAAATTAAAAAAACAAGAGGGGGAGCCTGGATGGCTCAGTTGGTTATACCCACCTACTCTTGATTTCAGATCAGGTCACGATCTCACAGTTTGTGAGTTCTAGCCCCGCGTCAGGCTCTGTGCTGACAGCACAGACCCTGCTTGGGATTCCTTCTCCCTCTCTCTCTCTCTCTCTCTCTCTGCCCCTTCCCACTTGCGCGCTCTCTCTCAAAATAAATAAAAACTTAAAAAAATAAATTTAAAAAAAGAGAGAAAAAAACTTAGAGTAGTAGTATCCAGAAACGATAACCACAGCTCCAACTGATGAGAAAGAGAGCTTATGAAAGGCAATTATAGCAAGTGGCAGAGCAGTGCAATCTGCTTTACGCATCACTGGGTATTTTGTATTTTTATAGCATTGACAACTTTAGATCTTATATCTTTTACGCTCTAATATAGGTATTACTCACAGTAATTACTCATAGGTATTACTCATAGCCCTTCCTGAAGTTGTAACACTTTGTTAAACAGACTCAGGCAAAAATCACAAAATGCTACGAGCTCAGTTGGATTTTAACTAGGATTATTGCATGTTTCAGGCTCGTGAAGAATGCCAATTATGGAATAAGGAAATGGGATCATTTGGTCCCACCAAAGACTGTTCTTACCTTCTGCCATGAAAATCTGTGGGATGTAGTATTTGATGTTCCTCCTTTGGGCTTCCAGTGCCTCGGCTGTGAAATAGAGGAAATAGTGTCACTAAAGGAAGGAAAGAACAGGGAAGCTTTTAAGAGCTCAGGTTCTCAACGAAGTAGGGCTTAGTCTACTCAGTTCACTTCTAATTCCTTTTCCATTGCTCCTCTGCTCCAATTTTAGGATTTGACTCTGTGGCAGCTTTAGATAAAATATAATTTCAAGGATTCTTTTTCCATAAGATTTCAAGTTTAAAAAAAATACATTTAGAAGAGTACACAAAATATAAATGTACGGTTCAATCAATTATTGAACACACTGTAACCTCCCAAGCCAAGAAGTAGAATATTACCAGCCTGTCTGAAATTCCATCTTGTGGTTTTTCCAAGTCACTATTCGCGCTTTTCTCCCAAGGATAACTACTTGTCTGAGCTCAATTCTCTAGAGGCAAAGATGAATTGTTAAAGCCTTACCTAACGGTTCAACCTCAAGGCAATAGGAGTGAGGGAAAAGGGGAGGAAAGATGGAAAGAGGGGGAGTAAATGCCAGGTGGTGCATCACCAAGCTTGCCACAGCTTGCATCCACAATGACATACGTGGTCACTCAGACTCATGGAATATTTCCATACATCATATGTGACAAAGGATGCCTGAGCTTCTCAATGGACACCACAGAGGATAGCCAGGCACGAACCCATCATCTGTGCCCCATGCAAGATGTCCTGCTTCTGGATAAAGGGACTCCAGCAGCAAGAGGCTGGTAATGGTGAGATGCTGGTGGTGGAATGGACAGAGTTGGAACCACAACTCCCATGCTATACGTTTGCCAAATATTTCCAGACGTGACAAGATTACACTTGTTCTCTTCATGGTAGGGTGAGTGTATAAGCCTTATTCAGGCCCGCGAGTTGTGAGCAGAAGTTACAGATCTCACTTCCATTTCAAAACATTCATTGTAGGAGCCATACCCACCAGGACTTTCTGCAATGGAGATCATCTTTAAGATACAATCGGCGAGAGTCAGTGAGCAGATTTGGAGTAGAAGCCCTAACTTCTGCGCAAGATATGTGTGATAGACATATACCAGGAGCAGAAAAAAAAACAAAAAACAAAACACTTTCTCATTTTAAGCCACTAATTGTATAGGGTTGTTTGTACTGCGGCACCAGCCAGCCTGTCCCAACTAATACAACTTGGAATATTGTGATGTTCCCTGAAATCATTCCTGTGTCCGATGAGAGAGCCGACATTTGGATGCTTGCCAAAGAATAGATACAACTTAAAGCAACCTAGACAAGAATAACCACAAACTATGCCATTCCATACCCAGTGAAATAAGTATTTGTTGCTGCCATCACCCATTCCCCATGTTCCCTCTAGTGTCTAAAAACCTAGAAGAAGGAGGAAAGTGACACAAAAGAACTCACTATTAGTTTCCTCTCCCTTTCATTTTCCTGGAGCCGTGGATCAAATCTGAGCTGAAAAAAAAAATTAACTCAGGATTTTTTTTAACAGAATTATTCTATTTCAGAGAGTGATCAGAACGCCACAGATCATCAAAAGTGTCTTTAAAGCAATAGAAAAAAGAGATTCCAATAGAGCACTACTGTAGATGTAATTTTTATTCCTAATATATTTGTTTAGTAAATGAGTCACATTAGCAAAGGCTAGTGCGTTCCAAGGATATTCTGGAACTCAGAGCCTATAAGAAGAGTGATTTCAACCTGATTCATTGTTGTTGAGGAGGAAGTGTTCCCCAGGCCATATACACTATGACTTATCTATGCCTCATTAATATTATGATAGACACAGATATATTAACCATAATATTTTGTTTTTGTCTATTGTCAGATACTAATTGGTTGAATACGACGAATAGGATCTTTCAAAAATACTTTTCCAAAAGTAGTAACAATTATGGACTAATTTTTGCATTGTCCTTGTGGCTTTATGACAATAAAGCCAACTTCTCCTTCCACAGAAAGGACATACATATAATATACACAATCACATATAAGATATTATGCTATATATTAAAATAATGTAACATATCAATTCATTAGAGAAATATATTTGTACACATAAAACATTTTTTGAGATGTAATTCACACACCACTCATGTGATCCATTTAAAATATACACTTCAATGGTTTTAGTATATTCACAAAGTTGTGTAACCTATTTCAGAATCTACCTCAGAACATTTTCACTGCTCTAATAAGAAGCCCTGTACTCGTCAGCAATCCCTACCCTATGCCCCCAACTTTTCCAGCCCTAGGGGCAATTTTTTAACTTACTTTCTATCTTTATAGAATTGCCTATTCTGGACATTTAATAGAAGTAGAGTCATAAAATATTATTCTTTTTTAAGTGGCTTCTTTCACGTTGTATAATGTTTTCAAGGTGCATCTATGATGGAGCATGAATTAGAACTATACTTATTTTTATGGCCAAGTAACATTCCTCTGTATGGCTCTTCCAAATTTTAGGTTTTCATTCATCCGTTGATAAGCATTTGTGTTGTTTCCATTTTTGGCTATTCTGAATAATGCTGCTTTGAATGATACAAACAAGTTTTTCTGTGGACACATGTTTTCACTTCTGTTGGGTATATACCTAGGAGTGGGATTTCAGGTCATGTGGTAACTCTTTGTTTCCCCTTTTTGGAAACTTCCAGACTATTTTCCAGGCATCTGCATCATTTTACATTCTCACCAGCAGTGTAGGAGGGTTCTAATTTCAATATGTCTTTTAATGAAGAAAACACATGGAGATGCTGCAGGTGTATTTGTTAACTCCTGTAAACGAGGCAAGCTTTTTCTACTTGCAATGCCAGAAGATACTGGAACTCTCTCAGTTCATCAAGACAACGATCGCATCATCCTAAAGTTCCTAGATTGCTATCAGGGAGCCATTTGGATCCTAAAACACTCCGGCTCAGATGCAGGAAAAAATGAATGCCTTCACCTGTGTTCATTTGTTAACTTAATTTCAACTCCTATTCAGCCACTTTGGTTAAATAAGAACATGAGAACTATTTTTACGTGGATAACAATTATCATCGGAGTTTGCATAATGGTAAAAATATCAAGCCACTCATCAGAAGATGTGACTTCCCTTTGAAGTTAAGACTAGGAAAAAATATTTGAGTCTTAATGCATGAAGTATCAGTATCCACGGTACCTAATTCCTAGAGGATCCTGTGCCACCTTGAAAAGGAACTTAATCAAGTATCAGTAATGATTTTACATCCTTTAAAGGGGAGAATCAAATATAGCATCCTAAGTGCCAAGACATTAGAAATCAATATAAAAGAAGATATCTGTGTATTGTGTAAATGGTTATGAAAATTACAAGTTCATTTATCAAAAAAGATTACCTGTTCACGAGTCCTAATGAGAGATCCCATTTGGTGAGCATTTGGCTAATAACTCAGCAGCTGTGGAGCATTATAACTTAATCTAATTATTTCCAAAGAGATGTGATCTATCTGCTACAAACAAAAACACACGCAGAGAAAAGAAATAGGTCTCTATGTTTCTAACTATTCCAAATGAACCACAGAATGTAGAAAAACAATATTTACCTATGAGCCACCTGTATTCCCCGTGTAATGCTAAGTCCACATCATCAGTGACAAAGCATCCTGGAGAATGGAAGCAATTATGCAGATAATTAAAGGAAAGCAATCACTTGTGCCCCCCTTTTCCTCCTTATCCCCCCAATTATCAGGAAATTAGCATGAAGCATTTTTTCTTTTAAAAAGTGAACTATATGAGTAATTGTTTTAATATCCTGCTTGATTTTAATAGAAAGTCTTATCAAGTGAGAATTCAATTATGAGGATTTGTTTACTACCCAAAATGGTTAATTTAAGGATTGATGAAGCGCCCGTCCCTCCATGTGTAGAAAATGATATCAAGAGTTTCTACTTTTGTGGAAATCATCTGGGCCTGGAGATTCAACCCTGCTAATAACTGAATGCTTGTTTATTGATTATGTCCTGGATCAAAAATAAAAGCTATGAAAACCAGTTTGGGGACAATTGGAACAATTTAAAGATGGATTGTATAGCAGATGATGTTATGGCAGTGTTTTTAAATATCCTTGAGTAAAGTAATGCTATTGTGAATATCTCTTTGGAGAGGCCTGCTGAAATATCAAGGGTAAAGTGTCAGGATATCTACAACTTATTTGCAAAGAGTTCAGGCAAAAAAAAAAAAAAAAAAGCCTGAATATAAAGCAAATGCAATCAAATTATGACGATGGGGGATTCTAGGTCAAGAAAAACAGGTGTTGCTTCTTCGCAGGTTTATAACTTGTCAAAATAAATATAATTTGGGAAGAGATGAAAAGAAGGCAAACTTCTGCCTGTGAAAATCTAAACCCTTACAATCCTGACTTAAATGCTACATGTATGCATGTTACCCTATTACCTACCCCATTGTGAACTGTCCCTCTCTGACTATAACGCTTTCTGGCTATCCACTGAATTAGCAACTAGTCATGTTCTATTCTCAATAAACATCTGTTAATTCAATTGATTGATGTAGGTTTGAAGCTCAAGCCATCAGTCACTAACAGATTTTGTAAGAGGAGATAATAACAGTATCACAGAGACAGCTGCTACTTATTACATGTTCATTGTATGCCTGGCATAGGGCTAAATATTTCACATAAAGCACATCATATTATTTCACAATACTTTTGATGCAGAATGCTGGACTGACAATCCATGAAAAAACCCTGATTTACTTTAGTAAAGCAGTTCTCAGCATGCCATGATATTTAAAAAAAAAAAAAAAGAAAACCAAGATGCTTTATTTCCTGTGGTCTCACACAACTGGGAGATGCTTAATGGGGTTCGTATCGCTTTAAAAGCCAAGGAGTAAGCCATTGCCAGAGCAAAATTACCAAGAAACAATTTGTGGAGGCCAAGGCAGTGGCTCTCTTGTACATGGTGACTTCACTTCTGAGGTAAGGTGCAGTGCAACAACCCTGAGGCAGTCAACACCCGGATCCATTAGGGTGCTGGGCCAGAAGCTCTGTAGCTCCTGAATTTGCCCAGCAACCTGCTGATGCTTTTTCAAAATGTTCTTGTCGATGGGAAAGATTAATTAACAGAAAGAAGCCTGAGGTCTATTTCCAAGATGGAAGATGGTCTTTTCCATCTACATAAAGCTGCTTAAATGATATCCCATGGCTTTTATAATAGGTGTCCTTGACACATGACATTGAGTGAAGAATCCTTTAGGTAACACAGTGTGCATAAAACTGAGAAATCTATGGAGACCATTACCCACGTAGCTACCGGCAAGACAATTTGTCACAGCAGCACTGAGGCTATCCTAGGGTGGGACACATTTAAGAAAATCATTGAAATGAATGCTGTAGATATGGGGAGTCATAGGCACATTTACAAAATGAATAAAGCTTCAATATCTTTTATGGATGATGTTATCTATGGGTAATTAAATAAGAGTAACAGTAATTAAAACAAGTGATACTTTTCTATCAGTAAATTATAATGATGTAATGATCTAACTCATGGAAGAGACAATGTATTTATTCAGATTTCTGAATGATTAACTCTAATCAGTGGAGTTTATATAAAAGTCTACACATAAAAAAAGAGTAAAAATATTTTCATGGAGAACTCCTTTTCTGTTTTATAAAATTAATTTAGTAACCCAGATGGCCCTTAATTGAAAAAAAAAAAAAAGAAAGAAATCAAATACATTGGGCCACTATGGCTTTTGGCCCTGTGTGTCTCTCCCTCGGTGACATCTGCCTACATAGGACAGAATAATTGGGTAAAGCAAACAGAAGATATGAGTATCCTTGTCCAATTAGTCCAACAGTAGATTTACGAACAGGGAGCCAGAATGCTGGCACATTTACCTGGCTGAAAACCACTCCACAGTTCAGCTTTGCTCAGCTCAACATCATCTCTCATTCCATGTGCCACATCAGCCTTGTTTAGTGCCTCAAACTTGCGAACATTTCTCATGCTACAACCTTTGCTTGAAACTCCTTCTGCCTGGAATGATTTTAACTCCAGTCTTCACATGGATGGGCTCTCCTCATCTTTGGGCCCATCAACTCCTCATCCTGATCATCTTGGCTTCAATATGACCTTCTCGGGGAGGTCTTTCCTAAACCTTTACCTGTTGAAAATCCCCTTCATGACTTTTATTTTCTATCTTCAAATGCTGTTTATTTCCTTCATAGCACTTACCACAACTTAAAACTACTTTTTGTGTCTTGCTTATTTGTCTGTCGTTTCCACTATTCTGTATGGTGCACGGAGGCGGGATCCATGCCTTCTTTGTTTACTGTTGTATCTTCAGCATAAAGCACAGAATGTGGCAGCTGGTGGTAGTCAATCGATTCTGGCTAAATAAATGGACGGATTCCTAGACATCCATCTCTAACTTGGCCCGAATTAGGAAAGAGAACTAAATCATTTAGACTTGGTCAAATTCCTCTTTGACCAGTATATTAGGGTTGGCTAGGCCACAGTACAAAATAGATGCAAACCTATTTTGGCTTAATGCGAGTTTTTTTTTCTCAGCCGTAAAATAGCAGGGGACGGTTCTAAGTCAGTGGAGGCTGATGCAGAGGGGCTGACTAGGCTGACAGCAGCTCTCCCATCATATGGCTTCCAAGCTCACGTGGGGGTGGACAGCCTAATCAGCCAGGAGTGAAAAGAGCCCCAAGGGGTGCACGTGAAGGTTTGCAGGGGCCCAGCCTGCAAGTGGTGCGCATCATTTCTGCCTGCTAGGACACAGTCACGTGTCTCCCCTTGCCGCAAAGAAGTTGGGAAATGTAATCAAGTTGGGTTTTTCTTGGAGATTTTGAATCAGTGTAAGGAAATGTTTTCTTCTTTTTTTCATTCATCCAGCAAGTAACTGTTAGAGGTCTGGGTCAAAAACTGAATAGACCCCATACAGACCATCAGGAAAATATATATATAAATAACTAATGGCAGTGTAGTAGGAGCCAGGCTATAACAAAGTTTCTAGGAGTGCCATATAAGAACACAAGAGGAATAAGGGAAGACTTCAAGAAGGTGTTGAAATCAGAAACATGGAGGTAGTTTCCAGGTCGAGAGTAGGATTTAATGAGAACAATGTTCAATGAAACAGTATAGCATTTCAAACTGCAATATTATTGGAGCAAATATTATCATTATATTTCAAATAAATATAATCAGTATGAAGTAAACATTAGAACTTTCGCGATTTATCATGATAAATATAATTCTCCATAAATATATTTTAATAAGCCGCGTTGTCCGTTACAGAGTATGAAATCTGGAAGGCATGAAATAGAGTGTTGCAAAAAAAGTTGAATCCACAGGGCAAGACCAACACCTACTAAAACTTTAATAGCAAGAATTCAAATTATTACTTTTGAATCATATTTTTGTTTTTATCCCAGAAGTTCATTCTCTTATGAATGTGAGAATGAATTTGGTTTGGCCTTAGCATTAGCTAAATACGGATTTTAACTCATGATCATTGGTCATTCAGTTAAAATATGTATTGTGTGAACTCCTAAGCAATTATTCACATGACATATCCTTTTTATGTGAATGATTTAATACTGTAATACGTTCAAAAAACAGCTTAACGGTAATATAGATCTCAGTCTTTGTGATGCTGGGTTTCACGATGTTGACATTGTCTAATTTATTTACTCTCCTAGCAGTAGAAATCTAAGCGGTTCCTAGGTTTTGTCCTTTGCAAACAATGCTTAATAAACATGGTTTATTAATAAACTTAACTTTGTATACTTTTGCCAGTGTATGAGTGACATACTATCCTAGAAATGGATTGCTTTTGCTCTGTGTGCACCTTAAACTTTGACAGAAAATGCCAACAGTGATACAAAAAATAGATTGAGAAAGCTCTTCCTTCATATCCTTGAATACCTCGTAATAGTTTGTATTTTCAAAAAGCTGTGTTAATACGTGCATCAGGCCTAAAGTGATATTAAAAAATTTAGAGGAATATGCTAAAAAGAAAAATATATAGGGGCGCCTGGGTGGCTCATTCGGTTGGGCGTCCAACTTCAGTTCAGGTCACGATCTCACTGTCCGTGAGTTCGAGCCCCACGTCGGGCTCTGGGCTGATGGCTCGGAACCTGGAGCCTGCTTCCGATTCTGTGTCTCCCTCTCTCTCTGCCCCTCCCCCATTCATGCTGTCTCTCTCTATCTCAAAAATAAATAAACGTTAAAAAATTAAAAAAAAAAAAGAAAAATATATACATATAAACTTTTTAAACTCAATCTCATTTAAAATAATTTTCAACGCTGTTAATGAAGGCAAATCAGTAGACATTAATACCTTTAATGTCCTTTTCCTCTGTCGGTCTACTTGTTCTTGTCTTACGGAGACACGTGGAAAAAACAACATAACAGCTCACTAAGGGCCTGGAATCCAGTGAGTCTTGGGTTCTCTTTCTAACTGGCATCCACCAGATGTCTCCCCTCCTCCATTAAGGTGTGTTTTTCAGGAGGCTATTGCTTTCGGAAACATCTGTTAGGAGACTAAAACTTAAAATATTTCCTCATAGGATTCTTTTTCTTTTTTAAGGGCATAGTTCATCTCTTTTAAAATAAACACAAAAATGACTTTTTTAGAAGTAGTACCGAACAGGAGTTAAAATGGCTTGATACCCATAGCATTTCCTCCACTGGGGAGGGGAAAACAAAGGACTGTACCCATAACAGAAAAATACTTTTTTATTTTATTTTTTTCAGGAAAAGAGCATTTTCTGTGGGGGGAGTAGGTACCTTAATAACGTAAAATTGATTTACTTAAGAGAATCTTCCTACTGAATTTGTTTTGATATATTAAGGATACACACACTTATCCCTGAAATACATTTAATCATATTTATATTTTTCTGAGAGCCCTTTAAATGTTTTTTTAATGTTTATTTTTATTTTTGAGAGAGAGAGAGAGAGAGCACATGCACACAAGTGAGGGAAAGCAGAGAGAGACACACAGAATCCGAAGCAGGCTCCAGACTCAGAGCCTGAGGTGGGGCTCAAACCCATGAACCATGAGATCATGACCTGAGCCAAAGTCAGACGCTTAACCGACTGACCAACCAAGGTGCCCGAGAGCCGCTTTTTTTTTTTAATACTTCCAAAGTTGGGGTGTCGGGGTGGCTCAGTTGGTTGAGTGTCTGACTCTTGACTTGGGCTCAGGTCATGATCCCTGGATCGTGGATCAAGCCCTGTGTTGGGCTTTGTGCTGAGCGTGGAGCCTGCTTAAAGATTCTTTCTTTCCCTCTGCCCCTCTCCCCCATTCATGCTCTAAAATTAAATATATATATATTTTTAAAAACTTTCAAAATTTCTCAAAAATGAGCTTTTTCCAGGATAGCCAAATTACACAAATATTAAATGTTTATCTTCAATAAAATACTAGCAAACCTAATTCAACAGTACATTAAAAAAAATCATTCACCATGTTCAGGTGGGAATTAATCCTGGGTTGCCAGGGTGGTTCAATATTCACCAAAAAATCAACATGATACATCTCATCAATAAGAGAAAGGATAAGAACCATATGATCATTACAATAGATACAGAAAAAGCACTTGACAAAGTACATCGATTTACGATTAAAAACCCGCAATGAAATAGGTTTAGAGGGAACATACCTCAGCAAAATAAAGGCCATATATGAAAAACCCACAGCTAATATCATCGTCAATGGGGACAAATTGAGATCTTTTCCTCTAAGGTCAGGAACAAGATAAGGATGTCTACTCTCATCACAGCCATCAGACAACAAAAATAACCAAAGGCATCCAAATGGGTAAGGAAGAAGTAAAACTTTCATATCAAAAAGCTGCTGGAACTGAAACAAATTTAGTAGAGTCATAGGATACAAAATCCACGTACAGAAATCTGTTGCATTTCTGTACACCAAGAACAAAGCAGGAGAAATTAAGAAAACAATTCCATTTACAATCCCACCAAAAATATTAAGATACCTAGGAATAAACCTAACTAAATAGATAAAAGACCTGTAGTCTGAAAACTATAAATTACTGAAGAAAGAAATTGAAGATGACACAACAAATAGTACTCCTATTTTTAAAAGTATTATTTCATCTTCATGGCAACTCTACAAGCTTATTTGAAACTTACAGACAGGTTAAGAAACTTGCCTGTATGTAAGAAACATACATTCAGGCATACCTGACATGAGACCGGAACACAGAACTCAGACCTTCTCACCACATTAGGCCATCTTTTCCATATGTAGAACCTCTGCCTTTTGGTACCTCCAAGTTTCTAAACTTCTCATCCTGTGAAAATAAAAGGTAATTGAACATTATGCCATGAGATCTATCAAAATAAATTCCAGTGGATTGAAGATTAGAGTAAAAAAAGTCATACTAAAGAAGAAACTGTATTTGAATATTCATATAATCTTTAATGTTGGAGGAAGAAACTTTACAGGCCTAGCACTAATAGAAAAAATAAAGTTAGGAAAATCTGCAGATAAGAACAATTCACACTTCTGAATTTAAATCCCCATAACTAAATCAAAATATAAATTACGATGGAAGGAAATGTTTGCAAGAAATAGGACAGCCAAACAATTTATCTTTTTAATATGTAAAAATCACTTCACAAATCAATAAGATGAAGACCCCATTAATGGGCAAAAGACATGAATAGAGCAGTTCCATTAAAAATACACGTGATAAGAAAACATGAAATGGCACAAACTGAAAACATGTCCAATCTCACCAGTAATGAAATAAGACCACTTAGACAATCCCTGTTTAACTAATCTGTCAATTTGGTCAAGATTTAGAACAACACTCTTCCATTTGGCAGTGGCTTGAGGAAAATTACACACTCATACTTTTGGTGGGAAAGAAAATTTGTATAACCTTTCTAAGAACAATTAGGTAAAATGTTTTAGAAGTCTTAAAAATGTACATACACTTTAGCCCAGAAATTGTAGCTAGAAATTCTTCTTATACTAAAATGTATTCATATGTTTACAGATGTTTATTGCAGTATATATGTACATGTATATATATGTACATATATATATACATATATATGTACATATATATTTTTTAATATCATAAAAATAGAAATCAGCCTAAATGTGCAACTTTAGAGAACTGGTTAAACTAACGAATTTGTGCAGTAAAAAAATTTAAAGCCATTTAAAAATACCACGTTGTGGGATAATACAGTTTTTGATGTGTGTAGAGTTTAGAATGCATCGCTAAGTGGATTAAAAGAATCCATCTTAATAAGGGAGGTACTTTATTATATATTTTGGAGGGAAATTATATCTATGCACATGCACAAAAAAGTCTAAAGCACTCTATTCCAAACTGTTTCTCCTGCTTGCCACTGCACAGTGATAATGTGAATAATTTTTTTTTTTTTACCTTTTCCTATTTTCCAGTCTGCTCTGAACCAATTTTATGTTTCTAATTTTAAAAATACTGAGAGGAGCAAGGCCGAGGAGAGAGGAGCAAGGCCGAGGAGAGCAGAGCCGGCCGCGGGGCCGGCCGCGGGGCAGCCTCGCTGGCGGCTGCCTCTGGGCGCGGGCTGGAGAACTTCGGAAGATGGCGGCGTAGGAGGACGCTGGGCTCACCTAGTCCTGCGGATCACTTAGATTCCACCCATACCTGCCTAAATAACCCAGAAAACCGCCAGAAGACTAGCAGAACGGAGTCTCCAGAGCCAAGTGCAGACGAGAGGCCCACGGAAGAGGGTAGGAAGGGCGGAGAGGCGGTGCGCGCTCCACGGCCTGGCGGGAGGGAGCCGGGGCGGTGGAGGGGCAGCCCGCCCTGCAGGGCGGAATCCCCAAGTCTGGCTTGCAAAAGCAGAGGGGCCGGACTGCGTGAGTTCTGACAGCCAGCGGGACTTAACATCTGGAATGTTAAAAGTCAGCAGCTCTGCTTGGAGAGCGGGAGGGCGAGAGGACACTGGGAGGGAGAGGTGTTGAGCCCCGGATGACAGAGCTCAGCTCCTCGGGGAATAAAGGCGCTGGCCAGCGCCATCTCCCTCGCCCATCCCCCAGCCGAAACCCCAAAGGGAACCAGTTCAGCGAACTTGGTTGCACTGTGCAAACACCCAGCGCTGTGCTTCTGTGGATCCATCCCTCCGATGGATCAGCCTCCCTCCTGGTGCTGCAGGGCCCCTCCCGCATGGGACCACCAACGGCCAAGAGAGCTAAGCCTGCCCCTCCTGCCCCTGTGCACCTTGCGGATCCACCCTGGCTAATACACCAGATCCCACCAAAGCACACCACAAGCCTGGCAGTGTGCAAGTAGCCCAGACAGGGGCCATACCACTCCACAGTGAGTCCTGCCCCTGGGAGAGGGGAAGGTAAGGTACACACCAGTCTGACTGTGGCCCCAGTGGTGGGCTGGAGACAGACATCAGGTCTGACTGCGGCCCCACCCACCAACACAAGTTACTCCAGACAGTACAGGGGAAGTGCCCTGCAGTTTGGCAGCCACCCCAGGGACTATCCAAAATGACAAAACGGAAGAATTCTCCTCAAAAGAAACTCCAGGAAGTAGCAGCAACTAACAAATTGATCAAAAATGATTTAAGCAATATAATAGAACAGGAATTTAGAATAATAGTCATAAAATTAATCGCTGGGCTTGAAAAAAGTATAGAGGACAGCAGAGAATCTATTGCTACAGAGATCAAGGGACTAAGAAATAGTCATGAGGAGCTAAAAAATGCCATAAATGAAGTGCAAAATAAAATGGAGGTGACCACAGCTCGGATTGAAGAGGCAGAGGAGAGAATAGGTGAATTAGAAGATAAAATTATGGAAAAAGAGGAAGCTGAGAAAAAGAGAGTTATAAAAATCCAGGAGTATGAGGGGAGAATTAGAGAATTAAATGATGCAATCAAATGCAACAAAATCCATATATTAGGAATTCCAGAAGAGGAAGAGAGAAAGGGGCTGAAGGTATACTTGAACAAATCATAGCTGAGAACTTCCCTGATCTGGGGAAGGAAAAAGGCATTGAAATCCAAGAGGCACAGAGAACTCCCTTCAGACGTAACTTGAATAGATCTTCTGCATGACATATCATAGTGAAACTGGAAAAATACAAGGATAAAGAGAAAATTCTGAAAGCAGCTAGGGATAAACATGCTCTAACATATAAAGGGAGACCTATAAGGCTAGTAACAGACCTATCACTGAAACTTGGCAGGCCAGAAAGGAATGGCAAGAAATCTTCAATGTGATGAACAGAAAAATATGCAGCTGAGAATCCTTTATCCAGCAACTCTGTCATTCAGAATAGAAGAAGAGATAAAGATCTTCCCAAACAAACAAAAACTGAAGGAATTCATCACCACTAAACCAGCCCTACAAGAGATCCTAAGAGAGATTCTGTGAGTGAAATGTTGCAAGGACCACAAAGTACCAGAGACATCACTACAAGCATGAAAACTACAGACATCACAATGACTCTAAACCCATATCTTTCTATAATAATACTGAATGTAAATGGACTAAATGCTCCAACAAAAGACATAGGGTATCAGAATGGATTAAAAAAACAAGACCCATCTATTTGCTATCTACAAGAGACTCATTTTAGACCTGAGGACACCTTGAGATCGAAAGTGAGGGGATGGAGATCTATCATGCTACTGGAAGTCAAAAGAAAGCTGGAGTAGCCATACTTATATCAGACAAACTAGATTTTAAATTAAAGGTTGTAACAAGAGATGAAGAAGGTCATTATATAATAATTACAGGATCTATCCATCAGGAAGAGCTAACAATTATAAATGCCTATGTGCCAAATACGGGAGACCCCAAATATATGAAACAATCACAACCATAAGCAACCTTATTGATAAGAATGTGGTAATTGCAGGGGACTTTAATACTCCACTTACAGTAATGGATAGATCACCTAGACACAGGATCAATAAAGAAACAAGGGACCTGAATGATACATTGGAACAGATGGACTTGACAGATATTTAGAACTCTGCATCCCACAGCAACAGAATATACTTTCTTCTCAAGTGCACATGGAACATTCTCCAAGATAGATCACATACTGGGTCACAAAACAGCCCTTCATAAGTATAAAAGAATTGAGATCATACCATGCACACTTTCAGACCACAATGCTATGAAGCCTTGAAATCAACCACAGGAAAAAGTCTGGAAAACCTCTAAAAGCATGGAGGTTAAAGAACACCCTACTAAAGAATGAATGGGTCAACCAGGCAATTAGAGGAGAAATTGAAAAATATATGGAAACAAATGAAAATACAATAATCCAAACGCTTTGGGACGCAGCAAAGGCAGTCCTGAGAGGAAAATACATTGCAATCCAAGCCTATCTCAAGAAACAAGAAAAACCCCAAATACAAAATGTAACAGCACACCTAAAGGAAATAGAAGCAGAACAGCAAAGATACTCCAAACCCAGCAGAAGAGAAATAATAAAGAGCAGAGCAGAAATAAACAATATAGAATCTAAAAAAACTATAGAGCAGATCAATGAAACCAAGAGTTGGTTTTTTAAAAAATAAACAAAATTGATAAACCTCTAGCCAGGCTTCTCAAAAAAAAAAAAAAGGGAGATGACCCAAATAGATAAAATCATGAATGAAAATGGAATGATTACAACCAATCCCTCAGAAATACAAGCAATTATCAGGGAATACTATGAAAAATTACATGCCAACAAACTGGACAATCTGGAAGAAATGGACAAATTCCTAAACACCCACACACTTCCAAAACTCAAAATGGAGGAAATAGAAAGCTTGAACAGACCCATAACCAGTGAAGAAATGGAATCAGTTATCAAAAATCTCCCAACAAATAAGAGTCCAGGACCAGGTGGCTTCCCAGGGGGGAGTTCTACCAGACATTTAAAGCAGAGATAATATCTATCCTTCTCAAGCTGTTCCAAAAAATAGAAAGGGAAGGAAAACTTCCAGACTCATTCTATGAAGCCAGTATTACTTTGATTCCCAAACCAGACAGAGACCTATCAAAAAAAGAGAACTACAGGCCAATATCCCTGATGAATATGGATGCAGAAATTCTCAATAAGATACTAGCAAATCAAATTCAACAGCATATAAAAAGAATTATTCACCATGATCAAGTGGGATTCATTCCTGGGCTGCAGGGCTGGTTCAACATTCACAAATCAATCAATGGGGTACATCACATTAATAAAAGATAAAAACCATATGATCCTGTCAATCGATGCAGAAAAAGCATTTGACAAAATTCAGCATCCTTTCTTTTTTTTTTTTTTTTTCAGCATCCTTTCTTAATAGAAACCCTCGAGAAAGTCAGGAAGAAGGAACATACTTAAACATCATAAAACCCATTTATGAAAAGCCCAGAGCTAACATCATTTTCAATGGGGAAAAGCTGAGAGCTTTCCCCCTGAGATCAGGAACACAACAGGGATGTCCACTCTCACTGCTGTTGTTTAACATAGTGTTGGAAGTGCTAGCATCAGCAATCAGACAACAAAAGGAAACCAAAGCATCAAAATTGGCAAAGATGAAGTCAAGCTTTCACTTTTTGCAGATGACATATTATACATGGAAAACCCGATAGACTCCACCAAAAGTCTGCTAGAACTGATACATGAATTCAGCAAAGTCGCAGGATACAAAATCAATGTACAGAAATCAGTTGCATTCTTATACACTAATAATGAAGCAACAGAAAGACAAAGAAACTGATCCCATTCACAATTGCACCAAGAAGCATAAAATACCTAGGAATAAACCTAACCAAAGATGTAAAAGATCTGTATGCAGAAAACTATAGAAATCTTATGAAGGAAATTGAAGAAGATACAAAGAAATGGAAAAACATTCCATGCTCATGGGTTGGAAGAATAAATATTGTTAAAATGTCAATACTACCCAAAGCAATCTACACATTCAATGCAATCCCAATCAAAATTGCACTAGCATTCTTCTTGAAGCTAGAACAAACAATCCTAAAATTTGTATGGAACCACAAAAGACCCTGAATAGCCAAAGTACTTTTGAAGAAGACCAAAGTGGGAGGCATCACAGTCCCAGACTTTAGCCTCTACTACAAAGCTGTAATCATCAAAAGCTGGTATTGGCACAAAAACAGACATATAGACCAATGGAATAGAATAGAAACCCCAGAACTAGACCCACAAAAGTATGGCCAACTAATCTTTGACAAAGCAGGAAAGAATACCCAATGGAAAAAAGACAGTCTCTTTAACAAATGGTGCTGGGAGAACTGGACAGCAACATGCAGAAGGATGAAACTAGACCACTTTCTTACACCATTCACAAAAATAAACTCAAAATGTATAAAGGATCTGAATGTGAGACAGGACACCATCAAAACCCTAGAGGAGAAAGCAGGAAAAGACCTCTCTGACCTCAGCCGTAGCAATTTCATACTTGACACATCCCCAAAGGCAAGGGAATTAAAAGCAAAAATGAACTATTGGGACCTCATGAAGATAAAAAGCTTCTGCACTTCAAAGGAAACAATCAACAAAACTAAAAGGCCACCAACAGAATGGGAAAAGGTATTTGCAAATGACATATCAGACAAAGGGCTAGTATCCAAAATCTATAAAGAGCTCACCAAACTCCACACCTGAAAAACAAATAATCCAGTGAAGTAATGAGCAGAAAACATGAATAGACACTTCTCTAAAGAAGACATCCAGATGGCCAACAAGCACATGAAAAGATGCTCAACATCACTTCTCATCAGGGAAATACAAATCAAAACCACACTCAGATATCACCTCATGCCAGTCAGAGTGGCCAAAATGAGCAAATCAGGAGACTATAGATGCTGGAGAGGATGTGGAGAAACGGGAACCCTCTTGCACTGTTGGTGGGAATGCAAACTGGTGCAGCCACTCTGGAAAACAGTGTGGAGGTTCCTCAAAAAATTAAAAATAGATCTACCCTATGACCCAGAAATAGCACTGCTAGGAATTTACCCAAGGGATACAGGAGTGCTGATGCATAGGGGCACTTGTACCCCAATGTTTATAGCAGCACTTTCAACAATAGCCAAATTATGGAAAGAGGCTAAATGTCCATCAACTGATGAATGGATAAAGAAATTGTGGTTTATATACACAATGGAATACTACATGGCAATGAGAAAGAATGAAATCTGGCCTTTTGTAGCAACGTGGATGGTACTGGAGTGTTATGCTAAGTGAAATAAGTCATACAGAGAAAGACAGATACCATATGGTTTCACTCTTATGTGGATCCTGAGAAACTTAACAGAAGACCATGGGGGAGGGGAAGAAAAAAAAAAGAGGTTAGAGAGGGAGGAAGCCAAAATATAAGAGACTCCTAAAAACTGAGAACAAACTGAGGGTTGATGGGGGGGTGGGAGGAAGGGGAAGGTGGGTGACTGGTATTGAAGAAGGCACCTGTTGGAATGAGCACTGGGTGTTGTATGGAAACCAATTTGACAATAAATTTCATATTAAAAAAATAAAAAATAAAATAAAATAAAATAAAAATACTATTAAAATGTAGAAACATTAAACATAACATACACTCAAACTTATTTATGTTAAATTCAACTAGCTTCAGTGAGACTGATCAGAACCCTTTAGAGTTTACAGAAGTGAGTTAAGATTTCCTCTTCTTTCCAACAGGGAAGAATAGTATCTCCCAGGGAAGGATTATGTTCTCTCTTTCGTTTCTTTATCTCATTTGGGAAGTCTTTCACAGAGCAATGAGTAGGATTCCTATTTCCACAAATAGAGGGTTGGTCTGGAATGTATAATGATCCTACTTGTCAGCAGGTCTTAGAAAGCAGTTCTTTTGATCTTCAAATAAAAATGTCTCTATGAAAGTCTGAGGTAGGATTACTGATAAGCTGGCACATCCTAGTTAGAAGCTATTCCTCAATAGGTAGGTTTTCCTCTAATTATCTCTGTGGTACAGGACTATTAAATAAATCAACTGAGACAGCAAGGCATTATACAATTTGGTAAGAGCCACGTTCTGTTTCCCAGGAGCCCCGAGGGGCTCTGGCAGGGGGAATGTGGAGGGCAGCTAGGGTCAACAGAAGATGGAGAGTCCTGAAGGGGAGCTCTTGTCCCCTGAGAACTGCAGGGAAACATCCAAGGGAAGCACCACTAGGCAGAAGCCAGCTTGGAGGTCCTCTGTCTCACGCTATCTCAGAGCCAGAATGGTTGCCTCTTGCTTTCCTCAGTTTCCCCCACCAGACATGGCATGGTCTTCACTGATTGATTCAAACTGTCCTAAGCTTTAGTGTTTTCTGGCACCAATCCCTTAATTATAGTAAAGTGATTTTAGTGTTGGAAGATATAGTAAAGCAGCCAATTAATTTTTTTGTCAGTTCTATTCAGAGTGGGGAAAGAAAAGAATTAACATGACCTCATTCTCAGACTAAAATCAGGGAATACAAATTGAGATTATTCAGACTCAGATATAGATGTTTTTTGCCAAAGGCTATGTAAAGTTTTATTAGGGTAACGGTCTTTAAGAAACAAATTATTCTTTAAAAAGAAGCCAATGATCGGGGTGCCTCAGTGACTAAGTCCGTTGAGAATCGGACCCTTGATTTCTGCTCAGGTCATGATCTCACAGTGGTTCATGAGATTGAGCCCTGCATCAGGCTCTGTGCTGACAGCTTGGAGTCTGCTTGGGGTCCTCTCTCCCTCTCTCTGCCCCTTCCCAAGTCATGCTCTGTCAAAAAATAGACTAAAAAAAGAAGAAGAAGAAGAAGCCAATGATCATGGATAATATATAGCTGGGGAGAAAACGAAAAAAGGAAAAAAAGAAGTAACAACTTTCTCCCAACTAGAGCTAAGAACAGGGTGGAAGAGAAGTTAAGGAAGGGCCAGTAAGTACTTTATTTCAAATTTTCTAGCTTTTGGTTTCATTGTTAAAGATTCATTGTTTATTTCTCAGAAAATCTAGACGAATTTATTTTAACTTGGCCAGGTCCTTTAATGACACGCTCTATGAATATTCAGCAACCACTCTTCATTACCAAATCTGAAATTTCTGCTGGCCGCATTCGTTAGCATTGGTTTCTACGTTTAGGAAGACTCCTGCTCTATTCACAGTTCTGCAGTGTGGTTATTGTGCTGCTCAGAATTATTCTTTTTCTTCCAGTGCTTTTCACAAACAAATACTATTATTTCGCTAACGACTCTTTGGGAGAGACACCTGGATTTTGGATGAATCACTAGCTCTTAAGTGACTGGAGGAGTGTGAGATATGCTCACGCAGGCTGGAAGCTGGTACCCCTAAGGAGGGCATTCAACTTTCATACAATCTTCAAAGCTTTTGACTGTCAACTTAGTACACATAATGTGTTACATTTTCCCAACCTTACTTTGGAGGATCCTTCTTTGGATAATCACGTTTCCTTCAAAGGGAGAAGTTGCTCAGAGAACACAGATGGTTCTGGCACTCTTCTTAAAACTTCTGAGCCAAGCTAAAGACTGTTTATTTAGTGACATTAATTTCAAATTTAATCTCAGTGTCTTGCTCATAGCAACACTCAAGAAACGTTTCCCATTTTCCGTTTAAAAAGATATGACCAGAGGTTCCGGAAGATGGCGGCGTAGGAGGACGCGGGGCTCACAGCGCGTCCTGCCGATCACTTAGATTCCACCTACACCTGCCTAAAGAACCCAGAAAACCGCCAGAGGATTAGCAGAAGGGAGTCTCCGGAGTCAAGCACAGACTAGAGGCCCACGAAGAGGGTAGGAAGGGCGGCGAGGCGGTGCGCGCTCCACGGACTGGCGGGAGGGAGCCGGGGCGGAGGGGCGGCTCGCCGGCCAAGCGGAGCCCCCGAGTCTGGCTGGCAAAAGCGGAGGGGCCAGACGGACTGTGGTCTGACAGCAAGCGCGACTTAGCGTCTGGGAGGTCATAAGTTAACAGCTCTGCTCGGAAAGCGGGAAGGCTAGAGGACAAAGGGAGGGAGAGCTGCTGAGCCCCCGGACGGCAGAGCTCAGCTTGGCGGGGAACAAAGGCGCCAGCGCCATCTCCCCCGCCCATCCCCCAGCCAAAATCCCAAAGGGAACCAGTTCCTGCCAGAGAACTTGCTCGCTCCGCGCAAACACCCAACTCTGTGCTTCTGTGGAGCCAAACCTCCGGCAGCGGATCTGACTCCCTCCCGCTGCCACAGGGCTCCTCCTGAAGCGGATCACCTAAGGAGAAGCGAGCTAAGCCTGCCCCTCCAGCCCCCGTGCACCTTGCCTACCCACCCCAGCTAATACGCCAGATCCCCAGCAACACAAGCCTGGCAGTGTGCAAGTAGCCCAGACGGGACACGCCACCCCACAGTGAATCCCGCCCCTAGGAGAGGGGAAGAGAAGGCACACACCAGTCTGACTGTGGCCCCAGCAGTGGGCTGGGGGCAGACATCGGGTCGGACTGCGGCCCCGCCCACTAACTCCAGTTATACACCACAGCATAGGGGAAGTGCACTGCAGGTCCTCACCACGCCAGGGACTCTCCAAAATGACCAAACAGAAGAATTCCCCTCAGAAGAATCTCCAGGAAATAACAACAGCTAATGAACTGATCAAAAAGGATTTAAATAATATAACAGAAAGTGAATTTAGAATAATAGTCATAAAATTAATCGCTGGGCTTGAAAACAGTATACAGGACAGCAGAGAATCTCTTGCCACAAAGATCGAGGGACTAAGGAACAGTCACGAGGAGTTGAAAAACGCTTTAAACGAATTGCAAAACAAAATGGAATCCACGATGGCTCGGCTTGAAGAGGCAGAGGAGAGAATAGGTGAACTAGAAGATAAAGTTATGGAGAAAGAGGAAGCTGAAAGAAAGAGAGATAAAAAAATCCAGGAGTATGAGGGGAAAATTAGAGAACTAAGTGATACACTAAAAAAAAATAATATACGCATAATTGGTATCCCAGAGGAGGAAGAGAGAGGGAAGGGTGCTGAAGGGGTACTTGAACAAATTATAGCTGAGAACTTCCCTGAACTGGGGAAGGAAAAAGGCATTGAAATCCAAGAGGCACAGAGAACTCCCTTCAGACGTAACTTGAATCGATCTTCTGCACGACATATCATAGTGAAACTGGCAAAATACAAGGATAAAGAGAAAATTCTGAAAGCAGCAAGGGATAAACGTGCCCTCACATATAAAGGGAGACCTATAAGACTTGTGACTGATCTCTCCTTTGAAACTTGGCAGGCCAGAAAGGCTTGGCACGATATCTACAGTGTGCTAAACAGAAAAAATATGCAGCCGAGAATCCTTTATCCAGCAAGTCTGTCATTTAGAATAGAAGGAGAGATAAAGGTCTTCCCAAACAAACAAAAACTGAAGGAATTTGTCACCACGAAACCAGCCCTACAAGAGATCCTAAGGGGGATCCTGTGAGACAAAGTACCAGAGACATCACTACAAGCATAAAACATACAGACATCACAATGACTCTAAACCCATATCTTTCTATAATAACACTGAATGTAAATGGATTAAATGCGCCAACCAAAAGACATAGGGTATCAGAATGGATAAAAAAACAAGACCCATCTATTTGCTGTCTACAAGAGACTCATTTTAGATCTGAGGACACCTTTAGATTGAGAGTGAGGGGATGGAGAACTATTTATCATGCTCCTGGAAGCCAAAAGAAAGCTGGAGTAGCCATACTTATATCAGACAAACTAGACTTTAAATTAAAGGCTGTAACAAGAGATGAAGAAGGGCATTATATAATAATCACAGGGTCTATCCACCAGGAAGAGCTAACTATTATAAATGTCTATGCGCCAAATACCCGAGCCCCCAGATATATAAAACAATTACTCATAAACATAAGCAACCTTATTGATAAGAATGTGGTCATTGCAGGGGACTTTAACACCCCACTTACAGAAATGGATAGATCATCTAGACACACAGTCAATAAAGAAACAAGGGCCCTGAATGATACATTGGATCAGATGGACTTGACAGATATATTTAGAACTCTGCATCCCAAAGCAACAGAATATACTTTCTTCTCGAGTGCACATGGAACATTCTCCAAGATAGATCATATACTGGGTCACAAAACAGCCCTTCATAAGTTTACAAGAATTGAAATTATACCATGCATACTTTCAGACCACAATGCTATGAAGCTTGAAATCAACCACAGGAAAAAGTCTGGAAAACCTCCAAAAGCATGGAGGTTAAAGAACACCCTACTAACGAATGAGTGGGTCAACCAGGCAATTAGAGAAGAAATTAAAACATATATGGAAACAAACGAAAATGAAAATACAACAATCCAAACGCTTTGGGATGCAGCGAAGGCAGTCCTGAGAGGAAAATACATTGCAATCCAGGCCTATCTCAAGAAACAAGAAAAATCCCAAATACAAAATCTAACAGCACACCTAAAGGAAATAGAAGCAGAACAGCAAAGGCAGCCTAAACCCAGCAGAAGAAGAGAAATCATAAAGATCAGAGCAGAAATAAACAATATAGAATCTAAAAAAACTGTAGAGCAGATCAACGAAACCAAGAGTTGGTTTTTTGAAAAAATAAACAAAATTGACAAACCTCTAGCCAGGCTTCTCAAAAAGAAAAGGGAGATGACCCAAATAGATAAAATCAGGAATGAAAATGGAATGATTACAACCAATCCCTCAGAGATACAAACAATTATCAGGGAATACTATGAAAAATTATATGCCAGCAAATTGGACAACCTGGAAGAAATGGACAAATTCCTAAACACCCACACTCTTCCAAAACTCAATCAGGAGGAAATAGAAAGCTTGAACAGACCCATAACCAGCGAAGAAATTGAATCGGTTATCAAAAATCTCCCAACAAATAAGAGTCCAGGACCAGATGGCTTCCCAGGGGAGTTCTACCAGACATTTAAAGCAGAGATAATACCTATCCTTCTCAAGCTATTCCAAGAAATAGAAAGGGAAGGAAAACTTCCAGACTCATTCTATGAAGCCAGTATTACTTTGATTCCTAAACCAGACAGAGACCCAGTAAAAAAAGAGAACTACAGGCCAATATCCCTGATGAATATGGATGCAAAAATTCTTAATAAGATACTAGCAAATCGAATTCAACAGCATATAAAAAGAATTATTCACCATGATCAAGTGGGATTCATTCCTGGGATGCAGGGCTGGTTCAACATTCGCAAATCGATCAACGTGATACATCACATTAACAAAAAAAAAGAGAAGAACCATATGATCCTGTCAATTGATGCAGAAAAGGCCTTTGACAAAATCCAGCACCCTTTCTTAATAAAAACCCTTGAGAAAGTCGGGATAGAAGGAACATACTTAAAGATCATAAAGGCCATTTATGAAAAGCCCACAGCTAACATCATCCTCAACGGGGAAAAACTGAGAGCTTTTTCCCTGAGATCAGGAACACGACAGGGATGCCCACTGTCACCGCTGCTGTTTAATATAGTGCTGGAAGTTCTAGCATCAGCAATCAGACAACAAAAGGAAATCAAAGGCATCAAAATTGGCAAAGATGAAGTCAAGCTTTCGCTTTTTGCAGATGACATGATATTATACATGGAAAATCCGATAGACTCCACCAAAAGTCTGCTAGAACTGATACATGAATTCAGCAAAGTTGCAGGATACAAAATCAACGTGCAGAAATCAGTTGCATTCTTATACACTAACAATGAAGCAACAGAAAGACAAATGAAGAAACTGATCCCATTCACAATTGCACCAAGAAGCATAAAATACCTAGGAATAAATCTAACCAAAGATGTAAAAGATCTGTATGCTGAAAACTATAGAAAGCTTATGCAGGTAATTGAAGAAGATATAAAGAAATGGAAAGACATTCCCTGCTCATGGATTGGAAGAATAAATATTGTCAAAATGTCAATACTACCCAAAGCTATCTACACATTCAATGCAATCCCAATCAAAATTGCACCAGCATTCTTCTCGAAACTAGAACAAGCAATCCTAAAATTCATATGGAACCACAAAAGGCCCCGAATAGCCAAAGTAATTTTGAAGAAGAAGACCAAAGCAGGAGGCATCACAATCCCAGACTTTAGCCTCTACTACAAAGCTGTCATCATCAAGACAGCATGGTATTGGCATAAAAACAGACACATAGACCAATGGAATAGAATAGAAACCCCAGAACTAGACCCACAAACGTATGGCCAACTCATCTTTGACAAAGCAGGAAAGAACATCCAATGGAAAAAAGACAGTCTCTTTAACAAATGGTGCTGGGAGAACTGGACAGCAACATGCAGAAGGTTGAAACTAGACCACTTTCTCACACCATTCACAAAAATAAACTCAAAATGGATAAAGGACCTGAATGTGAGACAGGAAACCATCAAAACCTTAGAGGAGAAAGCAGGAAAAGACCTCTCTGACCTCAGCCGTAGCAATCTCTTACTCGGCACATCCCCAAAGGCAAGGGAATTAAAAGCAAAAGTGAATTACTGGGACCTTATGAAGATAAAAAGCTTCTGCACAGCAAAGGAAACAACCAACAAAACTAAAAGGCAACCAACGGAATGGGAAAAGATATTTGCAAATGACACATCGGACAAAGGGCTAGTATCCAAAATCTATAAAGAGCTCATCAAACTCCACACCCGAAAAACAAATAACCCAGTGAAGAAATGGGCAGAAAACATGAATAGACACTTCTCTAAAGAAGACATACGGATGGCCAACAGGCACATGAAAAGATGTTCAACGTCGCTCCTTATCAGGGAAATACAAATCAAAACCACACTCAGATACCACCTCACGCCAGTCAGAGTGGCCAAAATGAAGAAATCAGGAGACTATAGATGCTGGAGAGGATGTGGAGAAACAGGAACCCTCTTGCACTGTTGGTGGGAATGCAAATTGGTGCAGCCGCTCTGGAAAGCAGTGTGGAGGTTCCTCAGAAAATTAAAAATAGACCTACCCTATGACCCAGCAATAGCACTGCTAGGAATTTATCCAAGGGATACAGGAGTACTGATGCATAGGGGCACCTGTACCCCAATGTTTATAGCGGCACTCTCAACAATAGCCAAATTATGGAAAGAGCCTAAATGTCCATCAACTGATGAATGGATAAAGAAATTGTGGTTTATATACACAATGGAATACTACGTGGCAATGAGAAAAAATGAAATATGGCCTTTTGTAGCAACATGGATGGAACTGGAGAGTGTGATGCTAAGTGAAATAAGCCATACAGAGAAAGACAGATACCATATGGTTTCACTCTTATGTGGATCCTGAGAAACATAACAGAAACCCATGGGGGGGGGGGGAAGGAAAAAAAAAAAAAAAAAAAAAAAAAGAGGTTAGAGTGGGAGAGAGCCAAAGCATTAGAGACTGTTAAAAACTGAGAACAAACTGAGGGTTGATGGGGGGTGGGAGGGAGGGCAGGGTGGGTGATGGGTATTGAGGAGGGCACCTTTTGGGATGAGCACTGGGTGTTGTATGGAAACCAATATGACAGTAAATTTCATATATTAAAAACTAAAAAAAAAAAATAAAAAAAATAAAAAATAAAAAGATATGACCACAAAATTTGGGGCGCCTGGGTGACTCAGTCAGTTGAGCGTCCAGCTTCGGCTCAGGTCATCTCACAGTTTGTGGGTGCAAGCCCCACGTCGGGCTCTGTGCTGACAGCTTAGAGCCTGGAGCCTGCTTCTAATTCTGTGTCTCCCTCTCTCTCTGCTCCTCCCCCGCTCATGCTCTGTCTCGCTTTCTCTCTCCTTCAAAATAAAAAAACATTAAAAAAAAATTTTTTAAAGGATACCACCATAAAATTCATAAAAACAATCTATCCTTCCATAGTGTCTTCTCAAAAAAGCTTTTTTTCATGAGTCTACAAAGACTTCCTACCACCTTTCTTTTTAACTATGAAGAATTACAAAGAAGATATTTTATCAGTGTATTTAGATTACTTTTGTTGATATCGCTGACAAATGACGGTCATTATAATACCTACGTTAAGTAAATTTTGAATGCTTGAAATTGACACCATAGAGTGTGTCTAGATTCCATAACTTTTATTTGCACTGGGAAATAAGGAAATTAATTTGACTCACTTAATTACAGTATCGACTTTACTGTGGTGGTCTGGAACCAAATCTGCAATATCTTCAAGGTCTGTGTTCTGCTGAAGAATATTCATCTATTTAAATCTTATAAATTCTATAGATTATACACAACTATTATCTCCAATTTATAGATGAGGAATCCAAGATTTGGAGAGGTTAAAGGCATTCCTGAGGTCACAATTTACACTTAGAACGGGAATTAAAACCCAAATGTCTCTGCTCAAAAATCCCCTCTTACTAACTACTCTAGATCACAGCCTCCTCATTTCAGAATAAAAACATCCTGCACCTAACGTTGAAAATCAAGTAGTTCATCTCTAAAAGGAGAAATAATAATACCAATCTTTATTGTTACGATCTGTTATAGCTGCAAAGTACTTTCAGGGTAATGACATCAGATTATCTCAAAAACAACTTTAGCAACAAGTTTGAATATCCCCATTTTATAGATGAAGAAGCCGATTTCCAATAACTTGAAAAGCTTCTCTCAGGGGGCATATAAATGGTCAGTGGCAGAAGCAAGATCTCCATCCCATCTCAGTGTGTGGGTCCCACCACCTGTTGATGCTATTCTAGGCAGAAAATGGTGATGGGCCATGTTTTCTGGGAGATGCTGCCATTTTCTTGAAAGAAATTCTGGTGTGACAAGAACACTTTCCCAGAGGAAAGAGAGACTTGCAGAAGTATTTGAATTTACCTTCCTGCCCTGAACCAGCCCCAGAACCAGAATAATCTAGCCATTTGTCAACAGCAATTGGTTTCAATGCAGACATGTGACTAAGGTATCCTTGGGGAAAGGGACTGTGAGAACCTGAAGCACTGTATAAACTAAAATACACAAAATTGTATTTTATTCACTGAAACAGTTTTTAAATATTTAAACCTTAACATTCTGTACTAAGGTGGTCCTTGCTGGTGCCAATAATAGCTAAATTTAGTTTGAAACTACTTTTCACTTTGAGAAGAGTTGCGTGGTGTAATTCTCTTCATGTGTGACTTAGCCAGCTAATAGTGCAAGAGGGAAGGTGAATCCTTTCATCTCCCATTCAACCCTCACCTCCAATCATTGCAGAGTCTTTGTGCATGCACTTTTTTTAGTATGTTTTTTTAAGCTTATTTATTCAGAGACAGAGTTCAAACAAGTGGCAGGATGGGGGGAGGGAGGCAGAGACAAGAAGAGAAAATTCCAACTGTGCCTGTGGAGCCCAGACGGGGTGGGGGGCTCAAATTCAACCGAGAGATCATGACCCGATCAGAAATAGCCTAATGCTTAACTGACTGAGTCACCCAGGTGACCCTTTATACATCCATTTTAATTTTTATTCTACCAACCCCTAACCTCTGTTCAGTTTTGAGTGAACCATATGAAAATATGGTCTTAGAAGCTTCAACTATGTTGTGATATTTTTCTTAGTTGAATGTCAATATTAGTTGTAATTTTCTAAATATTTATAAATTACTAAAGGAGGAGAATTGGCCAAAAATATGCTAGGTAGCAAGGGAATAACATTCTTAAGAATCCACCATCATCCTCAAATAACATGTATTGAACATTGGCTAGGTACGAAGCTAGCTGGCTATATGTATTACTCTATTCACTCTCCACAATAGATCTATGAAGTAAGTGGGTCTTCTAATCTCCACTTCCCAAATGTGAAAAGTAGGGCACAGAAAGATCAGGTAATTTTCCAAAGGTCACATAGACAGTGAGAAAGCTAGGTTTCAAGTCCCAGCTACCTGGTTTTAGAGCATGTATGCTTTACTCTATGTACAATATTGAGAGACAAATGTAAAACCCTTTGAGACCTAAAAAAGAAAATCTGTTTCTCAGGAAAAATGAAAAGTAAAATTGAAGAGATGGAGGCAATATAAAAAACATAATTTTCTTTCTTCCAACTGAAAATAAAATCCATTAAAACGAGGTAGACATTAATCAAATGTGAATTAAGTTGCACATGCAGGAAAAGTGTCAGAATTAAGTCAGAAAATGTTAAGTGAAAAAGTTTTATGTTAGTGCAGAGCCCAAGATCTGAATTTACGTAAACTCAGCTTTATCACTAATGCACACAAGATAACAGGGTTCAAGTCCTTTACACCAAGCCTACACGTAGCCAGCACTTGCCAAGGTTTATTCCAGCTTCAGATCCTTCATTTCAGAAGTGCAGTTTCGATTGGATAATCTCCACAAATCTCTTTCTGCTTCTGGCATGTGGTCAGTGCCTTAATACTTGCTTTGTATTTTCTCCATGCCGAGCACAGGGCTGGGTTCTGTGGAGATACACGCAAGCAAAGGCATGATCCCATGCCTTCCGGGAGGGGCCCCTGGTCCTCACTAGTGACAGGCGAAATTCCTGAAAACCTGAATCCTCAGGTGGTTGGCACCTGCTGCCAGCGCCCTTGACACTGAAATTGAGCACGTCTGACTCACGATTATTAGACACTGTTAGACTTTTGCTACTGTCAGAACGTTTATAAAAGAGTTTACAAATTTTTTTTAATGTTTATTGTTGAGAGCGAGCAAACGAGCACAGGAGAGGGCAGAGAGAGAGGGAGGCACAGAATCTAAAGTAGGGTCCAGGCTCTGAGCTTTCAGCACAGAGCCTGATGGGGGGGTCTTGAACTCCCGAACCATGAGATCATGACCTGAGCCAAAGTTGGGCGCTCAACTGACTGAGCCACCCAGGCACCCCAAGTGTTTGTAAAAGAGTTTTAAAGAGTACTGGGAGCTCATAAAATGATTAGGAATTTGGGATGAAGTGCTTACTTTTTCCTCTAAAGAATTTTGGAATTAGTTGTTATGGGAGAGACTCTGAGCTGTCCCATGATATCCATCCTTTCTGTTTTCCTGATAAATAAAACCATCAGTTTTAGCTGGTCACACAAACATCCAAAGTACTATGCATTCCCCCAGCCTACCTTACAGGTAGGCATGGCGGTAGGACTAAAATTGGCAGTGGGTTGTAATATAATTGCTGCATGCAACTTCTGAAAAATATTCTTGGAGGGAAGGATCAGTGCTTTGATGCCTCTTCCTTTCTGCTGGCTGGAATATAGGCTCAATGACCAGAGTTTAAGCAGCCATTTTGAACCGTGAAATAGAAACCAGATGCTGAGGATAGGGAGCAACGAGATAAGGGAGTCAAGGTCTCTGATGACCATAAAATTACTTTTGCCAAGTGTTACAGCTGCCTTCAGCTTTTAATGTCTGTAAGAAAGAAACTTTCTGTATTTCTAAGGTTTCTATGATTCTAGCTTTTTTAGTTTCCCACATATAAATGATATCATACTGCATTTCTCACTCTCAGGCTTATCTCACTTAGCATAATGCCCTCAACTTCCATCCATGTCCTCACAAATGGAAGAATTTCTATTTCTGGTGGCTGAATTTTTTTCCACATCTTTATCCATTCATCTGTTGACACTTATGTTGCTTCCATATCTTGACTGTTGTGGAGAAGGCTGCACTGAACATGGGACTACAGATCTCTTTCAGATTGTGTTTTCATTTCCTTTCAAAACATAACCAGAAGCACAATCGCCAGATCATACAATAGTTCTTTTTTCAATTTCTTCAGGAACCTTCATACCGTCTGCCGTAGGGGCTGCACCAGTTTGCATTCCTACCAGTGCACAGGGTTCCCCTTTGTCCACAGGTTTGCCAACACTTGTTCTTTTGTCTTTTTGATGATAGCCATTCTAACAGTGTGAGGTGAGGTCTTGTGGTTTTCATTTGCATATTCCTGATTAGAGATTTTGAGTATCTTTTCATGGACCTTTTGGCCATTTGTAGGTCTTCTTGGGAAAAATGTTTATTCCTCTGCCCATTTTTTTTTTTATTTTGAGAGAAAAAGAGAAAGTGAGCAGGGGAGGGGCAGAGAGAGAAGGAAAGAGAGAGAATCCCAAGCAGGCTCTGCACTGTTAGCATGGAGCCTGATGCAGGACTCCAGCTCCCAAACTGCTGAAATCAAGAGCTGGACACTTAGCAGACTGAGCCACCTAGGTGTCCCATCCTCTGCCCACTTTTGAAATTGTATATATTTTTTCTTATCAAGTTGTGAGTTCCTTAGAGATTTTAGATATTAACCCCTCATCAGATTATATGATTTGCAAATATTTTCTCCCCTTCTGTAGATTGCATTTTGCTGATGGTTTCCTTTGCTGTGCAGACGACTTTTAGTTTGATCATCATTATCCTTTTAATATGCGATTGAATTTAGTTTGCTAATATTTTGGTCAGAGTTTTTGTACCTACATTCATTAGGGATATTGGCCTATACTTTTGTTTTCTTGCAGTGTCCTTATCTGGTTTTGGTATCAGAGTAATGCTAGCCTTGTAAAAGGAGTCGGGCATATTCCCTCCTCAACTTTTTGAAACACTTTAAGAAGGCTTGGCATGAATTCTTCTTTAAATGTTTGGTAGAATTCACCAGTGAAACCATCTGGTCCTGGGCTTTTCTAGAAGCTAGTAAGTTTTTGATTACTGATTTATTCACCTTGCTCCTGTTGATCTGTTTGGATTTTTGGTTTCTTCATGACTCAGCCTTGGCAGGTCATAGATCTCTAGGGAGTTGTCCATTTTTTCTACATCATCTAATTTGTTGGCTTAGACTTGTTCACAGTAAACTCTTCTGATCTTTCTAGAGTTGTGGTAGGAGTTGTCATGTCTCCTCTTCAATTTCTAATGTTGACTCTTTCTTGGTTTGTGTAGCTAAATGTTTCACAATTTTATTTTTTTATTTTTTCAAATAACCAGCTTAGTTTTATTCATCTTTCTGTTTTACTGTTTTTCTTTTTAATGTTTATTTTTGAGAGAGAGAGAAAGAGCACAAGCAGGAGAGGGGAAGACACCCACACCCACACCCACACACACACAGAATCTGAAGCAGGCTCCAGGCCCTGAGCTGTCAGCACAGAGCCCGACCTGGACTCAGACTCACAAATCGTGACATCATGACCTGAGCTGAAGTTGGACACTTAATCAACTGAGCCACCCAGGCACCCCTGGTCTCTTTTTTAAAGTAGATCTACTGACGTATAACTGACCTACAACAAATTGCACATGCTTACATCATACAATTTGATAGATTTTAACCCATGGAAACCTCACAACAATCAAGATAATGAACATAGCCATCACCATCAAGATTTTCCTTATGCCCCTTTGTGATTTATCCCAGGTCTCCCCACTCCAATTCTTGTCCTTAGGCAACCAATGGTCTGTTTCTTCACGATTACTTTAAGTTTTCTGAAAGTTTCTACTAATGGAATCATATAGTATGTATTCTTCTGTTTGCTTACCCTCAGCATAATTACTTTGAGATTCCTCATGTGGTATGTATCAGTAATTGATTCAGGGGTGCCCAGGTGGCTCAGTCGGTTGAGCATTGACTCTTGATTTCAGCTCAGGTCATGACCCCAGGGTCATGGGATCAAGCCCTGCATCTGGCTACACATTCAGCATGGCGTCTGCTTGGGATTCCCTGTTCCTCTGCCCCTCTCCCCTACTTGCGCATGCTCATGCTCTAAAATTAAAGTAGTTGATTCATTTTCATGGGGGGGGGGGGCAGTGACATATCTGCTCAGATCCTTGTTGTTTACTTCCTTCTACCTTTGGGCTTATTCTTTCTGGGTTTCCTTGAGGTATAAAGTTAGGTTGTTTGATATCTGTCTGCTTTCTGGGAGTTTATTCTATTAACTTCCCTCTTAGAACTTCTGCAGAATCCCATAGGTTTTCAGGTGTTGTGTTTCTATTTTAAGATTTTTATTTCCCTTTTGATTTTTTTCTTCGACCCATTGTTCAGTAGTGTGCTAAGTTTCCCCCTGCTTATAAGTTTTCCAACCTTCTTCCAGTTATTGGTTTCTAGTTTCATATCACAATGGTCAGAAAAGATACTTGGTATAATACCCACAGGGCCTGTATTTGTTTTACTACCATTTCTGCCTTTGAGAAAACCTCTTGTTGGTTAGTACCCCAATCTCATTGGCTTCCTTTCTTAACCAAGGCATATAAAGGTGTTAATATCTGTGCTAGACGAGGACTAAAAGATCTCCAGGAACCCAATAAACCAACCAAAGCTTTTAATTCTTTTGCCATTACAGGGATTGGGAAGGCTTATATTTTATCAGTGACTGCCTCTGGCATTGCTTTGGTCTTACCTAACCACATGACTCATGGGCACATTACTGATTGACCTAGCCCTTGATTCTATCAGTATTTACCTTCCAACCTCCTAAGTACACTTGTAATGCCGCAGTTGCTGGAAACAAGGAGGGTAAATCACAAGTTAATACAGCATCTATAGAATAATAAAGCACCATCTCTTCTAACAATATCCATTTTTCCAAATCTCTGGGTACCATCCTATGACAAATGGTGTGACTATGGAACATCTGGAAGGTTCATGGTTTCCTGTTCCACATGAAAGCAGATTGGTTTTGGGATTCGAGTTCTAATGGAATGCCGTAAAGGGCATTAGCTTGGTCCAGTACATAATGATAGAAAAATTCATGGTATCCATTAAGACCTAACAATAAGGCTCTATCAGGCACCTGTAGGTTGGATGGGTGGAGTAACTTTACTGAGTTCCTAGAACCTATTGTCATTTGCCAGGTCCCATTAGAGTTCTTTATAGGCCCAGCCTGACTATTGAATGAGCTTTGAGCAGATCTACCCTAACCTTTTCTAATTCTCTAATGGTGGTGATTATCTCATTATGGCCCTCAGGTAGTTTACATTGTTTTTATTACTTTCCAGGGGATAGCAACTGTATAGACTCCCATTTTGCAGGAGTCCTGAAGACAGGTTTCATTATTCGAGTATGTAACCTAGTTCACCTGTTTTTAAATATAATTTATTGTCAAGTTAGCTAATATACAGTGTGCTCTTGGTTTTGAGGGTAGATTCCCGTGATTCATCGCTCACATACAACACCCAGTGCTTATCCCAACAACTGCCCTCCTCATGCCCATCACCTACTTTCCCCTCTCCCCCACCGTGCCCCCCCCACCCGCTGTCAACCATAAGACTTTTAAATACAGAGAACAAAGTTCACCTGTTCTTGTAATTAGATCCAGATCCTAGAAAACATCTACACCCAAATTCTACTCAGGAATGGGGAAATATGCACTAAAAAACAGCAGGAAGGAAGCCTGCCCATTTGTAGATAAAGACTAATTTGTCTGACCTTGATAATCTGTCCCCCATTAACATTAATGGCTTCACTGTCTCTCCCCAAAGTTTGAGAGGTTTCCACAGAGAAGTGTGCATTTAGCTCTAGCATCTATCAGAGCAAGTACAGGCTGCCCATCAGCACAAGACCAATAAACGGCCACTTCAACATGGGTCCCCCCCGACACACACACTAGAGGGCAATGTTGGCCTAACCCCGTATCTCTAGGGTGGGTGGGGTAGGGGGTATCCACCCCTGAAATTCCTCCATTAACGGAGAGGCACTTGGCGACACACCTGGCTTTGAGTCTTTCTTCAAGGGAGTGAACTGCTTTGCCTTAGCACCTTCCATGTGCTTGGCAAGACTAGATTGGGTTGTCTATATTTTCCCTCTGCGTTCCAGATATTACATCTTGCCATAGTTGTTTATGAGGGAACTTGGTGGGTCTCCTTTCCGCCATTTTATCATTGGCAGGATCCTTTGTTTCTCCCCATTTTCAACCTGATTCCCTCAGGACAGATTCTTTCGGTTTCATTTAGTCAGCCATCATAACAGCTACTATAGCAATGGGCCAATTAACCATAGGGGCAAGAACAGATACTAAAGTCTCCTACCATGGCCCCAGGGCTAACTGTAAGATATGGTCTTTCCTACCAGAGGGAAATAATTCTTTGCCTGGGCCTCTAAAATGTTGGGCATCAAAGGCATGTTTTATTCCTAGTTCACCTATAATTTCTTATAGTTCTCCCTTAAAGGTCCAGCATAGTGAAGAGCAGGGGCAATATCCCCTTTATTTAAGCCAGGTTATGGTAATGTTAGTATTTATCCAATCAAATTAGCTAAGCACCTAGATTCTCCATGCCTGCATCATCTTTGACACAAAGCAGGTTGAGCAGTGACTGAGGCCATTTTGACATCTCAAACCCACTTAACATATCTCCCCCAGTATCCCACCGTCATAACACCCAAGAAGCCAACCCTTCCAAGCCCATTTGCTTAAAGCAGCTGGTTAGCTCCACTAATTCGGCAGAATAGTCCCTCATAGTTATTTTCTCACTAGTGGGAACTTCTTATCCCCAGGCTCACAAGTGGCCTGGGTCTTTGAATCAGAAGGTGTGCCCATACATCGTTTTGCTCCTCCATGATAGGTACTCATCAGAGGAGTCATTATCTCAGAGATCGCATGATTTAGGGTCCCACTTCTCTTGGGATACAGTTCCCACTTTAGTGTGCAACAATCTGTGCCCGTGCATCTTTGCCACCTTAAATGCCATAGTTTCCAAGCATTCTTCCTGCTGTTGGGTTCTTTTGGACATAATGTCCATATTAGAGGAACAGGGGTTCCTATATCCTTTTCCAAAGCCTCACTTCTAAAAACACACTTCGCTGATTGTTCCAATTCTCTCCTTACTAGTAATTCCTTTTCCCTGGCATCTAATAATGCACAGATCAATGGCCAAACTACTACCACAATAGCTTATTCACTTTCCCATCTCCATTTCCTTCCTCTCCTCCCACCCCTACTGTTTCAGATATGATATCTAACAATGCCTTGGGCTTTTGGCTGGCAGGGGGCGGGGATAGGGTGCATTCCTGTTTGCACTGGTCTGAAATGCTCCAAAAACCTGGCAAGTTGCACCACATGGGGGTGGCTGGCCAACCTGGGATTTCTCCCACAAACAATGGGCTTTCCCCTGTACCCAGGCTTTGGTTTTCAGTCTCCCGGCTGACTTGCCCATTGTTAGAACGTGGAGGAAGGTCAGTAGCCCAAAGAGAAGGCACTCTGAGACTGAAAACTGAAGCAAACCTCTCTATACCATTTACAGGGTTTTATTCAAGGTGACTTACCAACAGTGGGGAATCAGGCAGAAAATGACTCACTGTAACTGCAGAGCTATCTTCTACCCCTGTTCTCCACCGAGTCTAGCCCTTAATCCTGAGTTTATTTATAGAGCAAGGGGCATGGTGGGTTGGTCACAGGGTAGTTACCTAAAGTGGTACCTTCTGTGTGCACCAGAGGCTCTCTGCTGGTTATCTAAAGTGGAGCCTTCTGTGTGCCACTTTAGGAAAGATCAAACTCCGAACAAGCCTTCCCACATTCCAGGCAGGTTATACCTTAATTTCCACAGGGCATGGAACACGTAGGGGAAGTCACTGAACAGGCCAGAACAAGATGGAAGGCCAAAGATGGAGTCAGACGGAACTATAGTTCCAAAATTCAAAGTCTTTTGAAACTGCACAATATCAGAGTGACTGGCTTAAATAGTGTACCTGTTGAAAGGCTTCCCTAAAATACTGTGGATGTCATCATAGAGCAGGGCTACCTATTACAACAGATTTTCAGTATAGATAAATGGGCTTTGGGGGGAAGAAAATGCCCATTAGGACATATTCCAGTAAAGCTTCTAAAGCAGTTAATTACACTCTAATTTAGTGAAGCATATTTGAAAGCTTAACATTTAATCCTACATAAAGTTACTTTGCATTTAAGAACAAATGATACTCTCACAAAAGTCTATGCACAGAAGTTTTATATCGAGAAGCTTCCTGACTAATTTAAAATATGTCACGATAGGGGCACCTGGGTGGCTCAGTCGGTTGGGCGTCCGACATCGGCTCAGGTAATGATCTCACAGTTTGTGGGTTCGAGCCCCACATTGGGCTCCATGCTGACAGCTCAGAGCCTGGACCCTGCTTCAGATTCTGTGTCTCCCGCTCTCTCTGTCACTCCACTGCTCACACACACTCTCTGTCTCTCTCTCTTTCTAAAATATAATTAAACATTAAAAATTTTTTTAAAATAAAATACGTCACAATCGACCAAGTGTGGTGAATAAATTTTTGAAATAATAAATATTAGACTTCTATATGGTTTTAATATTTGTTGAATAAACCACTAAAACTGGGTGATTACTTATTTATTGACTATGCGCACTTAGTATTTTCATAGTACTTTGTAAAATTTTTGTTCGAGATGTGTATTTTAATTTGTGAAGATATTTCCCACAACTCTGTTTACTATTTTAATATTTTATTAAACTTTTTAAAACTGAAAGTCTAAAGCAAAAAACAAGAACCTAAGAGTTCATTCACATCATTAGTCACAAGCCCAGAAATCTAATGATCTCAGATAACTTTAATTGCAATATCCTCCACCCCAATATTTAACATGAGAAATCCATTGCTAAGATTCTCCTTAAACGTAAAGAAGCTATCCTTTCCATATTACCATACTGCATTCTGTATTATCTCTAAAAGTAAGGGAAGTAAACAACAGCTCTTATTACAACTTAGCATGTCTTTTAGAATACAAAACTTTTTTTTTTTTTTTTTAGTTAGCAGTAAATTTATTTTAGGTCTTTTTAAAAAAACTTTTTTAACTTTTATATCAAAAAGTTTAAGTCATATCAGAAAGCACATTTAAACCTAGTGCTTTTAGTCTTTCTTCTTCATAAGCTTTTAAATAAAAAATGCAATAGAAATGACTTGGGTTAAGATTGCCTGGGGGAAAATGCATGCACACTTACTCCCTTATGTTTATTAATCTTATCTAGAGCTTTAGGATTTTTTTTCTAAAATTTATATAACAACTTTCATCATTTTTTTTTCTTTTTTCTGTTAAACAGAGGAAGAGATAGAGAGCAGGGGAGGGGCAGAGAGAGAGAGAGAGAGGGAGAGGGAGAATCCCAAGCAGGCTCTGTGCCATCATCCTGCTCAGTCTCACCACCATGAGATCATGACCCAAGACAAAATCAAGAGTTAGATTCTTAACTGACTGAGCCACCCAGGCATCCTGACTTTCATCATTCTTGAATTGTATTATCAAGTGATATTTGTGGTATAAAAAATATATATTCTTTAAAGACTCAAATTTGGGGTCACCTGGGTGGCTCAGTTGGTTAAGCATTGGAGCTTGGCTCAGATCATGATCTCGTAGTTCATGGGTTCGAGCCCTGTATCGGGCTCTGCAATGACAGCTCTGGAGCCTGCTTCAGATGCTGTGTCTCCTTCTCTGTCTCTCTCTCAAAAGTTAATAAACATTAAATAAATAAATAAATAAATAAATAAATAAATAAATAAAGACTCAAATTTTTACATTTCTTGGTGTCTGAAAAATAATACTGTTGTCCATATATAACAATTTTGTAAGGAATGACTGTATTTCTGATCTTTCTTTTGTGGAGTCTAATTACTCAGTAAGGCCTCAAAGTCATGCTAATTTACATGACTTATTGTTGCCTGCGGCAACTCAACCTAGAATGATAGAGAACACAAAGTCTTTTGCTTTAGGAAAACAAAACAATGCTTTTAGAACTTTTAATGGTGCACAAAAGACAAGCAGAAGTTGGAAGCTGGATACCAAGTCTTTAGTGGCTTGGGTATAGGCTATAGGGCTGAGTCTTTGGGTAGGAGCCCCCTTGTCTGGAACACTCTTCCATTTTTGTAGAGTTTGGAGGTTGGGGGTGGAATGGGCAGGTTAATTTAACTCTAAAATCTTTCCCAGAATGAAAAATGTATGCTTTCAGTGAGTATTAAACACTCAGAATATAAATAACATTGAATAAGTCTTGTGTTTCATAGCAAATTACAAGCAATGTGCCCTCAAACTTGTAGTACAAAATACAAATTTTGTAAGCAATAGTTTATAGTAGGGTTTGGAGACTAAGCAAAATATCAAATATGGAAAATAATATTGACAGTATCAGTGAAACTTCACAAATATAAAATACATCACTTGTCACATTTGAAGTGTTCCTAAGTGTGCTTTTGATTTTAAATCTATTAAACCCCCTTAACCCTCTCATTTTCTATTTAATGATCTCTATGTAAGTCCAAATTTTCATCCTTTTTCAACTTTTAGTCCTTCTCCAAAATCTTCCTTGATTATTCCTAACTTCACTGACTTCTTTTCTGAATTTCCCAAGAGAAATGCTTCTGTAGTGACCAATAGATATTTAAAAACTCTTGCTCATTAACCACTTTAGTTTTTTAAGTTTATTTATTTGTTTTGAGAGAGAAAGAGAGCGAGCAGGGAAAGGGCAGGGAGAGGGAGAGAGAGAAACCTAAGCAGGCTCTGTGCTGTCAGACAGAGCTTGATGTGGGGCTTGAACCCATGAACTGTGAGCTCATGACGTGAGTTGAACCAAGAGTTGGACGCTTACCCAACTGAGCCACCCAGGCCCCCGACTCATTAACCACTTTAGTTGAGCATTTCCTTCTCCCTACTGGAATATAAATGCTGAAAATAGGGAAGTTATGAGATTAGAAAATAATCAATAGCTAGGTGGTAAATATTGGCTTCAGAACCAACAGGCAGAGATCTAAGTAGAGCAGCATCCTCCTGGCAGCCTCTTCAGCAGTTGAAACCACTATTTGTGAAGAATAAAGTTGGTCATATGGGAGGGATGGAAAGAAAACACTGGGCCCCAGCCTGAATGAATCAATCAGCCTCAGTTGAAAAAAAAAATGTTTTCCAATCATTTGAACACTGGAGGGCCCAAGACTGAGTCATTACCATATGGGAAGATAGCAAATGAGGGGAGGGGGAGGAGCAAGCTCTCATGAAGCCAAATGCTTTGCAACCCATTGGCAGGAAGAGAGAACACCTGGACATGCCTCCTTTGGGGTAAAGGTGTTGGTCTGGCTTGAGGAGAGCTAAGGGCTCAAAAGTTCTCTTCAATGATAACTTCATGGTCCAGTGTTGTTATTTCAGTTGTCTCCATGGAGGATGGAGACACCTTGGCAGAGGAGCTTTGGGTGGCCGCAGGGGTAGAAGATCCAGGCAGGGTTGATGAGGTAGGAGATGGGGTAGAATCAGGGATGCAGGTGACACGATTCGACTTTCCATCTGCATGAATGATGATAGTGGTACTGTTGGTGTGCTTGCCAAAGTGGACAAAATATAAGACCAGAATAACAAGGGTTGTGGCAATTAGACAGGCCAAGAGACACACCAGAAATGTTTTCCAGAGTGACCACGGTTTTGCTGTAACCTGCAATGAAGTATGAAAAATATTTCAGCAAATTACATAGAAGTGACTTAGGTAATTGATTTCAATTACTCCACATGCTATAATTTAAAGTAGTTTATCAGCTGTCTCTTGGCTGTCTCTTTCTCTCATTCCTTCTCTCTCTCTCTCTCTCTCTCTCTCTCACACACACACACACACACACACACACACACACACACACAAAGCCCTTGTTTTCAAGTCCATGAGGACAAAATGTCCCTTCTAAGTTACTCCTTTGTACTAAAGCAATAAGGCATTATCTCAAATCACTGTTAAGTAATTATCAGCTACTCAAGTTATTTTACATCACTCAAAGTTACCTTTGACTGATGGACAATGGCAGGTATTCTTTTGCTCATTGTTTGTGATCTCCTATTTTCATATCACGTGTTGAAATTTTATAATTACAAAAAAAATTTTTAATTACATTTTTATCTCTTAAACATACATAAGAGGACTCTCATTGAGCTTGGAAAGACATCAAAATACAAAACTTATTAACTCTGGTATGGTGCAGGGTCTTAAAGGAATAGAAGGGAGCCCTAATAAACTATTGGGGGCCATGAGTCCCAGGTGTCGCCAGGAGCTTGTGGAGTGGCAGCACGGAGAAGTGCAGAGTAGCCAAAGGACATGGGGACAGTGAGGCGACAGGAGATCCCAGAAGAGTCTGCAGAGTAGGGCCTGCCTGCCCCATTTCACCAGTGTTCCTCAGGACTACTGAAGATCCCCCTTCCCCTAGGCCCTAAATCTTACCCACTGTGGCTGGAGGGTCACATTGGGCAATGTACAACCACACTGTCTTCCTTCATTCAAACAGTATGGATTTCTGGGCAACTGCAGAGAAAGAATTTTTAAATTAACAAGCAAACAAACAAATAACTCTTATTGTTAAAGATGAAGAAAGTTTATTTTATCCAGGAACATAAACAAATGAAGCACATATAAATGATGTGAGTCCAATATGTATTAAATGAAGAACCAACCAAGTTCTAGGAGAATCTGAAACTCTAATAAATGGTTTGATGATATGAATTGTACAAATACATTTTTCACATCAAATGATCAATGAAGAAAAATAAAATGATCGATTCAATAGATGCCCAAGGATCATTTTAATAAATTTCGACAATCCTGAGGAAAGCAGACAAACAATGCAAATCTCAAAAATCTAAACATAAAATAGTAATTTCCAAATGCAACAAGGAATGTTTTCCTCAAAATAATGAGTAACAAACATCATATTTAATGGTAAAGCATCAGGCACATTCCTCTGAAGTCAGGAGAAGTGAAAAAATGTCTCCTACCACCAATATCAGGTAATGTTTTTCTAGAAGTTCTCATCGATATGTATGACTAAGAGAAATGTGAAGATAAAATTAACATTATTTGTACATGATATGATTGTCTACAAACAGAATCTCAAATAATCAACCATACAACATCTCAAAAGTAATAAGAACTCATCACGTTGGCTCATTATAAAACTATGAAAAATATATGTAACAGCACTTGTTTTGTGTGTGCGTGTGCGTGTGTGTACATGTATTAGCAACCACTATTCGTGTAATAAAGCAATTTAAAATGGCTAAGCATATCAAATGCCATATGACTTACATAAAGAAAACCACAAAATTTTATTGGGAAGCAAAAAGACAATTTGGGTAAATGTCCTCTTATAAAAAGCTTCAGAGGCACCTGGGCGATTCAGTTGGTTAAGCGTCCAACTTTGGCTCAGGTCATGATCTCTCAGTTTGTGAGTTCAAACCCAGCTCAGAGCCTAGAGCCTGCTTCAGATTCTATGTCTGCCTGTCTCTCTGCCCCTTCCCTGCTCACGCTCTGTCTCTCTCTAAAAATAAACATTAAAAATAATAATAAAAAAAGCTTCAGCAGTATAAGCTGAATTTTAATTAATTCTCCAGAATTTTAATTAATATCTTTATGGGATTTTTTTGAGGAAAAACAAGAAAATTAACAAAAATTTCATGTGGCAAAATAAAGTAACCAAAAGAATAAAATTAGATTGGATGGGAGAGGGGACAAGAAACAAAATATTAGCAGTGAGTTTTTTCTAGGAGGAATCATGGGTGATATTGTTCTGTTTTCTTTTTTATTCTCTATATTTCCCAAATTCTCTAAAATTAGCAAATAAACTCATATGGTAATTGTAAAAAAATTTTTTTCTACCCATCATGCTGGGGAATCTAAGAAGTTATAGATTGTCAGATTGGTAAAAAATGGAAAATCCAAACATTCCTTTTCACTGTCTCAGAAGTCAGTTTTACTGTTTAGCATGGGTTTAGCATGATTATCTAATCATTTGACTTAATGGAATAAATTGCATAGATTTTAGCATGTGGGGAAATACCATAACTCATACTTAACGTAAATTAAAAGGGGAGGGAAATAAAGTGATGTATATATGATATTAAAGCGATGACACTTGGTAGCTTCCCTGAAGTATGAGGCATCCTGTAAAATACGTTTCCAATGGTCTAGCTGTTGAATGCTGAAACTGTAAAACCTTCACAAGTAAAACCTTCAAGTGGCAAAACAACTCTTATCAAATCTTACCTTTGTATTTATTTTTTCTGATTGGTCTCTTGGTTCTACAACCTCAAGTTGATTTAAAATTCATTTTTCCTTATTATGAACATAATAGTAGTCAAGATTTCTGAAAAGTAGTTTCTTATAATGAGATTATATGTGAGAAATCTGAGTTCTATTTCTAACTCTGCCACTAGCTAGCTGGACTCTTAATGTTTCAATTCCTCCTGTGTAAAATGAACAGATTTGTTTGAACAACGAATGAGACTCCATACACTTTCTAAGAAATATGATTTTTATATTACTAGAGTAACACATTTGCAGCATAAGCTTCCCAATGAGACATTTTCCATAAATTACTATTTTAAATGCAAGTAGGCCAATGAGAATAAATATTTTCATTAGATTAAAATATACAATAATATTCATAATAAATAAACTAAAATAAAAAATAATCAATATTTGCTATAAACACTTCAAATAATTTACTAATAACTCTATCTACTGGTACCTTATATATAAGTGCCAAAATTTAGACAAAATATCTAAATTTAAGCAAAGTCTAATACACAATTCCTAAATGATGTGAAAGCACTATCTGGCATGTTAAAAACAGCCTCAACCCTCGTGATTTCTGGTAATAACGTCCTAGATTCCATTCATCCTGTAAGAGCAAAATCAGAAACAATGCAACTGAACTTTCTTGGAAGGTTAAATGTTAAATGTTGCAAACAAGATTATTAGACATGAAAGCCATTAAAAGGTATTGGTACTCACCAGCTCTGTTGAGGTTTGCTCAATATCCACAACATGATGTCGTCGTTCCCCATCCATTCTGAGGGTGCTGGGGTCTCAAATACAACCCTCAAAATGTCTATGCTCACTTTGTGGATGAGAACTTGGGAAATCCTGGATTTATGTTAAACTAATAACTGTATTCAATCTGGGTTATGTAAAACAATAGCTATTTTCTGAAAAGAATTTCCTAATTCAACCCGAAAGTATGCAATTTATACTTGCTGAGGAAAAATAAATAGAAAAGTTTGCTCCCTTCAAAAACAGAACACACAGAAAATTATCCCAACTATCAGAATGACTCTAAGATTCTGGAGGAGATATAAACCTTTGTCCTCTTTATTTCACATAATTCATTTAAAATCACTGAAACTTGATTTCTCATGGGTTAGGAATTTAGTTTTTGTTTCTAAAAAAAAAAAAAACCCACAAAGCCACTCCTTGGTAATGAGTATTGCAGAATATTCTGTAGCTAAGCAGAGGGATTATGGTAATGACTAATTTCAAAACTTTCCAGAAATAAGACAATATGGAGATTAGGGGATCATGATAGATTTAGGTGGTTGTTGAGTAAAATGTGCTGTGCTGTTGAAGTCAGTGGCTAAACTGAGATGGAAACAGGAACTAAAAACTTACCAAAATGGTTTTACTAAAAATACAGATAAAAATAGGAAGTAAGTACACTTCAGTAGCTCTTGATTATATGAATCGAGGATTATCCACCGTAAATCTAGTCTGCTTCTATGAAAATTTGTGTGCTTTTGGCTATGGAATGATGTCACTGCTTCTCATGAATCCCAATCTTTTTGATAAGCTGGAACTAGGAAAGAAACAATGTCTTTGATACTTTGCCACTTCTCCCAAGGAAAAGTTTTCATGATACAGCACGCACAATTGAGGCGGTATTTTACGTCAATCTGAGAATTAATGCTCCCTGACCCTTTGACAACGTGGCATGCAGTATGGAATGGAGAAAAAATGGCTTTAAAGATCTTTTTAGTCATGCATTTCCTATAAGCCAACAACTTTTGGCAAGAGGAAGTTAGTGACATGAATTTCCAAAATATTAATAGACTTACACAATCCTAATTCAAAAGCAGACATGTCTTCTTATTGTGCAATAAGTATATTTGTGAAAATACAAAAAAATATATGTAACTAATTTCAAACCTCTGGACCTTTCACCAAGCAAATATTAAATGACTTTTATGCTTCAAGTCATTGAATCTACTAAGGAATCTACTCCTGAAATCATTGTTGCACTATACGCTAACTAATTTGGATGTAAATTTTAAAAAATAAAAAATAAAATTAAAAAAAAACAAAAAACAAAACAAAATTTTAAAAGATTCAAAACAACAACAATAAAAAAAAGTTTCAACTTTAATTGTTTAACTTTTGTTATTGCTTGAGGTTTTCCTATAAAAATACATTCTTCTGTACCACTTTGGAAATAAGAAAGGAGAAAAACAGAAATGAGCAAAGGAAAGAGGCAGGAGAGAAAGGATCCATTCTTAATATAATAGAGTCACTCTAAAACCAAATGTCACAAACATGATTGCAATCAATGAAGAAAATCCATTGACATCTCTTTTAATTTTATAAATAAAATACCATGTCCACTAATATTTTTATCATGCCCACTAATATTATTGCCAATTTTAATTTTATACCTTCTCACAAATGCATTTACATAGAAATGTTAAAGTGAAGCATAGGAATAGTATAAGTAGGTAGGTTGGTAGATGGATGAATGGATAGATAGATAGGAAAACACAAAAGAAAAAAATAAATAAAAATAAAAAGCAAGAAAATAAATGTAAAAACTTATAATAGTGGTTACCCATCAGGAAAAGGAGAAAAGCAGAATTGGGGCTGTATACAACATAGGGGGTGGGGGGAGACCCTAGAGGTGCTGGAAGTGTTCTGTTTTTGACCTGAGAGTGATAACATGGATGTTCATCTTATAAATATCCACCACACATGAAAATTTTCTCTACGTACGATGTAAGTTAAAAATACTTACTGAAATACATTGGTGAGCTCTAATAAAATGCATATTATATGTCATTTTGATTTTTCTTTAATACCCTCTCTTTTCTCCGTGTTCATAGCAACTCTCGGAAAAGCAACTTGGAACGTCCATTTGCATTTCAGCTAAGCTTGATGCATTGAAATTTCCAGTTTCAAGACCCGATGGCACAGTCAGAAGTAACCATAAAATAAACTATCTGCTGTACCTGTGGCCTGGTTAAAAAAAAAAAATCCAATTGCTTTAAAATAATTAGGGTTGAGGTTTGCTTCATGATTGCACCCTCTTTCCACACCAGCCTAAACGGCTTCTAATCCTGGGGTCTAGTTCCTCACTTCATGAAAGGTGCTCAGGCCACTGAACTTTGGTGCCTCTCAGCAGGGAACAAGGTTGTCACTGAGGGGCCATATTCATTGTACACCAATGAGCTCATGCGCATTCTCTGCTTTGCTTGCTGGTTCTGCAAGTATATTAATTATTATCAATCCTCCAACTTGAACCTAAACCTTCAACTTTATGGTCTGGCCCAGACTTTCATGACCTAAGCCATTTTGTCCTATCTTTTAAAGTTTGGTCTCCATCAAAGATTGAAGTATTACTCTGCAGAGAAAGGAGCAGGAGCAGAGGGCTGTTCCCTTTTCCCAGCTACTGAATGCTGGTTAACCAGCCGAGATCGGGAAGCATGACAGCATAGCAGCCAACCTGCATCCGGATTTCTGCTGACGTTTCTTGGGCTTTACTTTGCTTTATCCACAAAGGAAAACGGAGAGGCAGTTTTGCAGAATCGTGAGAAGAAATGAAGAGATTATTTCTGGGTTCTGTTGTAAATATCTAAAAATGAAACATGTTGCCCAGAGAACGTGGATATTGGGACCATTTGTGTTTCTTCTTGGTTGTGAAAATTGATGGAAGTCAAAACAAAAGAAGATCCATTTCTGATTCTCTCCCATTGCTATGGAATCCCTAATAGGGAAATCTAGAATTTTGAGAAAGTTATCTAGAAGCTCAGTAGAGTATGAAAAACAAAATTGATAGACCAAAATAATAGAAGTTAAAACACCCAAAAATAAATGAAGTTTTACTATACATATATCGACACATATCCTAAAATATATATGTACTATGTATATGTATACATATAAACTAAAATATTAACAATTATATATAAACAAATATATATAAATATTAACTATATATTATACATAAATATATATACATGACATATGTGGATATGTGTTCATATATACTAAAATATATAAAATTCAATGCTTCTTTTTCAAAACACTTTAATCTAATAAAAACAAACACTTAGGTATCAGGGACTATGATAGGTGCATAAAGTACCTCAACCTTCAAAAATACCCTTTGAAAAAGTATTATGCCCATATTACAGATGAGGAAACCAAAACTCAAAGAGTTTAAGAACCATTCTTCAAGTCGCAAAACCAATAGTTGTTGCAGAGCAGAAATTCAATCCCAAATTTAAGTCAAAAACCCATGTAGAGCCAGAAATTTGATTCTTCAGATAAAAATCTAATAAACAAATCACTTAGTAGCTGAATATTCTGATGTCAATAAGATATGAGGTCACATATGTGAATTGCATATGATCTTTTGGATTTCTTTTGTACCACAGTTTCAAAACAACGTTCTATGATGACTATTTGGAAAAAACAAAAAAACAAAAAGCAAAAAAACACCACAACCATCCACAGAAACTAGATTCATCCTGCTGTTCTAAATCCATTAACTTTCATTTCCATTACTCACTGCCCTCAATTTACTATCTTGCTTCTCTTATCTTTTTTTTTTTTTTTCATTAGGTCATGAAACATCTGACTTGTATACCTTTTTCCAATTGGAAAAGTAATATAAAAGGATTTTGGAGATAGTTTAGAAAATTAGAAAATAATCATCTATCACTATCGAAATGTGATGGATTCCATACAGATTTTTTCAATGCACATCTAAAGATATTTATTCCTCTTTGTTTGGTTTTGTGTGTTTTATTGATCACATAACAGTCCATCACATAAAAGTAAGATAGTTTACTTAACCACGCTTCCATGGCTTAAGTATTCAGATTGTTTCTCTTTTATTCATTCAATATGATAATTGATTTTAAAAACCATTTTTTCAAAATTTGTGATTGTTTTATTGGGTTGAAATCTCATGGAATTAATTTCATCAGAACTCTTGGTAAATACTGTCAAATTGTCAAAGAAATTGTACCAGCTTACAGTGTCACTAACAATGTCACATGATGGCCCTACTCACTACATTCTCCTTGTTTGATCATTTCCTTAATCTTTGCTAATCAGGTCAGGGAAAAAAACGTGTGTGTGTGTGTGCATGTGTGTGTGTGTGTGTGTGTGTGTGTGTGTGTGTGTGTGTAGTCATTTCCTTTGTTTTACAACCCTAAAATTAAAGATATTAATAACCATTTCCATATTATTCAGCATTTATAAAGCATTAATACTTATATATTCATATATGTTTATTCATGTTCATATTTATGTTTATTCATATTCGTGTTTTAGGCAGTTCAACTATTATGGTTCAGTACTCTTTTTTCAGTGAACATTATATGTATCAAGATACACTGACCTTTTTACCCCATGTGTTGCAAATATTTTTCTAGCAACTTACTTTTCCTGTTTTTTCTTTAAGAATGATTTCTTTGACCTACAAATTTTTAAAAATTTAGGAGGCTAAGCTAATTATGTCTGATTTTTATATTTTGATTTCCAACAACTAATTCTTTAGTACATTTGAAATCAATTCTCCCCAAATATTTAACCAATTTTCCCAAAACATTTATTGTATATTTCTTTCCCTTCCAATTTATGATATATAAGTTTTTCCATTGTAGATGATTTTGTTCAAGTTCTTATAAACAATTTAACCTAATTACAAACAAATTTAATTTTTTAATCAAGAGCTCAAGACAATTAAAAGTTGCTTGTTGGACATTCTGGCTACTACATATAGTGCATAAATATTTTGACAAATATGACTTGAGCATCCAAACCTTTATGCTTTATTTGAGCTTTAGGAAATTGGCCTACATATGTCATAGCTTAGAGGCTTATTAATAATTGGTTACATATCTAGTTGATATCCAGGTGACATCCACTCTATCCGTTCCATAATCATTTTCCTGATTCTCATCAACTAACGTTGACACTTGACATTGGACAGGTGTCCATTCTTTTGACATCTTTTTCTGAAAACCTTCCCTCCCTTCAAATACCTTCTCCATTTCTGCATTTTTATCCTCTGACTCTCAGTTCTCTCTCTGCAGATATTATAGTCCCAGGTTAGCTCTGCTCTAAGACTGAACACAAGCTATTGTAATTAAACATATAATGTCAGTTCCTCAAGGGTGGGGACCAGGGCTATTTTTTTTAATGAATTTCCTGAATGGTTAGTGCCCAGCTGCACAATTTATAAGAACTTAATCAATACTGAATGACTGACAAGTCAGTATTTGGGGGTTACAAAGTTCCATAAATATGTAGTTTATAGTTACTGAAGAGTCTTTCTTTTGTTTGTGAATACATGACACCCAACAGACATGGAGGTCACGAGTTAATTAGTGCACACAAGCGTCGGGTGTCACGTTTCTAGTCTGAGAATTCTATTCATCCTGCACAATGTTTCATTATAATGAGGATTTCCAAGTGCCAAGATTATCTTGACAGAAACTTTCAATCTTGCATTCTCTTGTATAGCGATACTTTAGTATAACCTTCTTGTTCTTATCAGCACCAAATGGAGGCCAAAGTCCCTATGACGATGAATCCTGGGACTTTGTTCCATTGTTCCAACAGGACCTGTCTCCTAAAACCACCCCTTCCAGAGTGATTCAAGAAACCCATTCTGACACAGTGGCATAAGTTGTGAGAGGTAAAAAACTAGTTACTTTTGTTAGTATTATGAGATTTCTCCAGACATTCACACACGCACACACACACACACACACACATATACATGTTTAACAACAACAACAAAAATAAAGAATGACAATACAGACACCTACCTATATATCTACTGCGCATCACAATAAGTGGAAATCATGAATACAATCAAAGCCCCATGATAAACTTTCTAGATAATATTCCCTCCACACCCCCGCGCCAGAAATAGCCAAACCCCTAAATTATCTGTTTGTCATTCCCTTGTTTTTCTTTATAGTTAGACTCCACATCTATATAACTTTAGAAATTTTAGTGGTAAAGTTACAAACTGTACACTTCTGGACTTATATTTATTTTTATTTTTTAAATGTTTTGTTAAGATAAATAATGCTGCTATGAGCATCTCATCCATGCTTCCCGGCACTTGTCTTGAGTAGAGTTGTTATGTTACAGGGTAGGCACATTTTAAATTTACTGGAAAATGTCAAGGTATTTTCCTAAGTGTTTGCACTATTCTGTATTCCTACAAGCAGGAAGTGTCCAATTTTGTAGATCACTATCAATGTTTGAGATTTTCAGACTTTTAGAAAATATTTTCCAATCTAATTCTCCGTGTGGCTTTAATATGGATTTCCCTGGTAATTGATGTAGTGGAACATCTACATGGTGAGAAGTGTATTGGTCACTTATATTTCCTTACAACACGAGGTAGGGTAGGTAGTCTGGGAAGAGCCCCTTACCAAGATGGCTCAGATTCCTGAGAGACACTGAGAAATGTCATGTCACTTTGTGAGTTACCACATTCTTGATAAGCTGGGGATCTGATGGTTCACAATAATAATCTCAGCAATTATTTCCCAGCTTGTGATTCTTTCATAAGAGCCATGAACTAAACCAGAGATAGACAGTTTCTCACTCCTAAAGAACGGCAGTATATAGTTTGTAGAAACAAAATGGGCAGATTTGAAATCTATGGGATTCTTTAAAGAAGGAATTTCACTAACAAGGAACTTCTGGAGGCTTGATGGGTGCAGGGGAAACTCATTTCCTTGCTTCTTGAGTTCCCAGAGATGCCTGCCTTCCTTAGTCCATAGCCCTTCCTCACCTCTTGATTCTGTTACCTCACCTTTTACTACTAACTCTGACCCCCTCCCTTCCTCTTACAAGGAATCTGGTAATTATGCTGGCTTACCAACCCAAGATGATCTGCCCATCCCCAAATCCTTAAATTAACCACATCTGCAAAGTCTCCTTTGCCATGTGAGGTACATTCACAGGTTCCAGGGATTAGGATGTGGACATCTTTGGAGGGGGTCACCATTCAGCCTCCCACATGGAAACTACTTCACCACCTGGTGAGGGAAAAGAAGCTTGCTAATGTTATTGGAATTGAAGAGAATACGTTTCTACCCTTGATTTAGTAAAAACAAGCCTGATAATCAACAACGACAAAAAGAAAATGTGATCGTCTGCTCCTCTGCATGTCTCCACAGCATCCTGGGCTTGCTTCTACCCCAGCCTCTATCACACAGTATTAAAATAGTCCCTCCTACCACATTTCCTTTGAATTCCCAGCACTTAGCACAATTCTGGGCACATGGGAAATATCTCATAAGTGTTTGTGGAATGATATTAGAAATATTTCCTACAAAAAGATAATGCTAAGCGCAATGTCCTAAAAATATTAGCATTCAGTTAATGCTTACTGATTAACTGGTAAACCAGAAAGACTAAAGCTTACTTTAAGACAGAAAAAAATCCTATTTTTAAAAAAGTTTATTTATTTATTTTGAGAGAGAGAGAGAGCATGTGAGTGTGCACTAATGGGAGAGGGCAGAGAGAGAGGGAGAGAGAGAATCCCAAGCAGGCTCTGTGCTGTCAGTGCAGAGCCCAGGGTGGGGCTCAATCCCATGAACCATGAGATCATGACCTGAGTCGAAATCAGGAGTCTGCAGCTTATCTGACTGAACCACCCAGGCACCCCTAAGACAGAAAAATCCTATTTTAAGTAGACACTATCGACCTAAATAAAGAGGTCAACTGTGACAGGCTCAAAAGGATGAGTGAATTCGGGAAGAGCAGAGGGCTTGCCATTTGAGACATACAAACTGTAGCAAGCTATAGGTGCGTCCATTGAGGGTTTGGGGTGGGCTGTATTTATGGGTACGGAGTGGAAAGAGGGGAGAGCTCAGTTGGAGTCTGTTAAAATCAAAACCAAAGGAGACCAACTTTGAAAATTCCCTGAGCAGACCAAACCAGTCCCGTCAAACACAGCTCAAGTCAGCTTGTTTTGCTAAACCAGCCATACCTGGGTCATTTCTTGTTCATGCCTCTAGAAACCATAAGAAAAACTTTTCAAGGCTGATATGAGACCACCAATTTCCAATCATTTCAGAAAATTCCAATATTATCAGTGGTCTGTAAAGCAGGCCTTTATGGAAAATCGGTCTCCCAGTCCTTCAAATTTTGTTCTCCTGAGGGCATATACACGAGATTTTTCTTTTTGTAACAGTTATTTTAGATTGACATTCTTTCACAAGCCTATCAATTGTTAAATATACACAGGCTTGCTCACTGGCGTGAGCCCTCAAAGCTTGTAACAAATTGCCCCATTTTTTTTTTAATTTGAGAGAGAAAGAGAGAGAGCAGGTGAGGGATAGAGGGAAGAGAGAGAATCCCAAGAAGGCTCCACGCTCAGCACAAAGTCAGATGTGGGGCTCGATCCCACAACCCTGGGACCATGACCTGAACCAAAATTAAGAGTCCGATGCTCAACCGACTGAGCCACCCAGGAGCCCCACATGGCCCTATTTTTAAACTCATTATAGGTGATCTATATACCATCCCCAAAATATATGAGAAGGTGTCTATGTCTTTTGCAAAATAGAAGAAGGCTTAGAAAATATTTAAGTAGGATTGGGAACCTACTATAAATTAATAATGAAGTACATCAGTACGAATTGTAGTCAACAGCCATTTGTCAAAGATTCCACATTTGGATCTTTAGCTAATTAACCAAACCAGAGAAACCAAAACAAATTGACAATAAATGGAACTAGGAAATAAGAATTTGACTTTCATTAGTTCCTAAGGCTTAAATACTTACTTATATAGCTCATATTGAGCCTGAATTATAGTTAATAAGCATTTTCTCAAAGAAGTTAGTGCCATCATTTTAAAGCACAAAGCAAATATTTTTTAAATGACTTTACATTTCATTAAAAATTAAATCTACAAAGTTCAAGTATGATGGGGTTGCTGCTTGCTGTCCAAATTCATCTTCATTCACTCATCAAAGCTCTAGCCACACAAGGCTTGTAGCAGGGCATTGAATACACTGAGCTTTCTCCTGTATGTTTCTTGTGTAAACAAAACTCTCACTCAGTGAGTGCTTCAATCCTAACAAAAACTAAACAAGATATGATTATGGTCACCATTTTACAGAGAAGATTAATAACGCGCTCAAGATCACAAAGCTAGTACTGGCAAAGACCGGATTTGCACCATTGGGCAAACTAGCTCCAACCCTGTGTTTCCCATCCACTAGGTTGCCTTTGTCTAGAACCGTGGTATTTATTTGTATTTTCCTTCTACTTCACTAGCACATAATAGCCCCCAGTCAAGGACGTTGTCTCTCTGGATTACTATTGTGGAACAGGGCCTGGCACACAGAAGCTCTGCTCCCAAATGTTTGTTTAATAGACGAATTACTGGATGAATGAGTGAACATACCCTCAGAGTTTACAATGCAAATGGGAAAAAGTCGTGCTGGCAGCACGTGGAAAGGAGAATCAAATTGAGAAGTCATCTGTAAGGGTGTCTGCACAGGACTGAGAGTTAAAGTCTGTACCATGGATTTTACAAAGGAGTCAGTCATCTGCCCCACATTTCTCTCCTGTTCTCTGTGTCTTGCGCCTTGTTTAGTAGGAGAAACAAGTAGCATGGGGGTGAGAAGAGGAGGAGTCTACCCTAACAGGACTCTTCCTCATTCCTCACTCCACCCTGGAATGCTTCTCTGGAACTTTCAGGATGACATTTGCAAGGTCTGGCTGGAGCTCTGGGAGAAGCCTCTCTGAGGCCTAAAATGAGAAGAAGGAGGAAATGAAGACAGAAGCAGCATGATATTCCAGAGCCTGGGGGACAGGCAGAGATGGCATCTCCTTTGTGAGCCTTGGATATAAAAAGGTTATTGGACTGAATGGAATTTTTCTTCCAAAGCATAATAGTACTAGCAAGTTTCTTGATAATGGAGTACTGTTACTGCTTTAAAAAAAAAAAAAAAAGGTTTTCTTTTAAAGCCAATACACCACAGGATGCCTCGATGGCTCAGTCAGTTGGGCGTCCAACTTCGGCTCAGGTCATGATCTCACAGTCCATGAGTTCAAGTCCCGCATCAGGCTCTGTGTTGGCAGCTCAGAGCCTGGAGCCTGCTTGGGATTCTGTGTCTCCCTCTCTCTCTGCCCCTCCCCCACTTGCACTCTGTCTGTTTCTCTCTCTCAAAAATAAACATAAATATAAAAAAATAAAAAAATAAAAAGCCAATACACCAAATAAATACTAGGAAAGTTGTTCTAATTTTGGTTGTCAACAGACTTTCGGCAAATAGAAACACCGGGCTGATGTTGGCATAATTGTATGGCCTGACATTCTATTGGGTTGAACATAAACGCCAGGCAGCCAGGAGCTATTGAGTAGAAGAGGAGGCCTTCCAGGCAAGAGAGAATATATGTGTTGTGAAGGAGAGGCAGGAGAAGACCTGTGAGTGACATCTGGGCAACTGCTGAAGGCCAGTGGGACTGAGCAGCAGGGTACATGGGAGGGGAAATGGGAAAGAGGTAAGGATGGAGATACATGTAGGTTTGAGACCGTGATGGGCCTTGTAGGCTATGGCAAGGAAAAAAAAAAAAAAAACTAATGTAGATTTTTCCATTTGGGTTGAGAAAAGTTCAAATGTATTCTTTTATCTAAAAAACAATTCTCTGGAAGCCATAAACAGGTGAGAGTATGTGTGAGTGGAGAGCTGGAAAGCCAGTCAGGAGCTGTAACAGTAACACAGGTGGCAAGTGAAATACAACCTCCCTGGTAGAGTTAAACAAAGATAGAATTGATCCAAGAAACAGTTCACAGGTAGAATGGAATCAAGTTATTAACCAGTTGGGGTCAGGGTTGAAAGAGAGAAGAAAATGAAAGGTGACTTCCAGTTTTCTGGCTTGTGACCTAGTGGTGATGGCATTGTTCACTGAGGAGAGGAAAGCAATGAATGAGTAAATCTAACGGTGAATATAATTCCAAAATCATTACCTCCTGTCCAGACCTTTATCTGGAGTTTGTACATCTGGCCTCTGTAAATGCCTTTTTTTTTTTTGGGGTGTCCCCAAAACACCTCAACATGCACTGGGTGGATCTGGCTGGCACTGGGAATTAGGAACTTGAATTAACTTTAATGTGCATGTTTATATGCTCTTCTCCAAGAACACTCACCAGGAGGAGGAGTACAGAAGACAAATTGTTTGACCTGAATGGTGGCTTTCTCAGAAAATGATGGAAGAAAAGGAGAGGATCCAGTTATGCCTAAAAGTGAGGGTGCTGGTCTAGAATCGATAGGCAAGGAAGTAATGATGCTTTAAGAAGGGTCATTTATTGAGGGAAATGGGGGCATTAGTGGTCCCAAGGAGAACCAAAAACAGGCGTAATGGAAGTGAGGAAATGGGATATCCAGAAAATGAGGTGTTTGTGGTCAGAGTACAAAACTAAAGATTAAACTTTCAGTGGCAGAAATATTCCTGCAGATGACAGAGTCTAGGGTGAGGCTATTCATTATTGGAGGCCGAATGGTCACGGGTATTAAAGTAGTAAGAGAATTATGATGTGGCAGGAATTGAGTAGAGAAAAGGACTGAGCAGGTGCCAAATGAGCATTCCCAGGAGCTGTTAGAACTATAACAGGGAGGGGGAAAAGGTCGAATAGCTGATGGCAAGAGCCTCAAATAATGCGCATTTCAGTGTGCAGAGATAAGTGATGGTTTTCCAGCAATGATGGGGAACTAGAATGTTCACCTTCCCTTCATCCCTCACTGCCACCCCCAGTTTTCCCAAAACATGCTATAAATGATACCAAGAAATGGTCACTAGAAAAGACAAAAGAAAGCATTATCCTATGAAAAAGGCAAAAAGATACTGGAATCATTGTTTGAAGAGACTGGAAAGGTAGGTGAATCTTCTACTTTGTAACAGGGCTTCCATGGGACACAATGGGAAAGATTAGGAAAAGGGGACAGAATTGAAGGGTGAGTAGTAGAAAGGAAGTAGAAAGCAAGATGTGGTTGGGAGTCAGCTCAAGAACTGGTAATGAGAAAGATTTACTTCCATTTGGGTCATAGGTGAGGTGGAATTCACAGATCTCAATGTTCCAAGGGGCACTGTGGTTAAAGCAGTTTTAGTGCAGTACAAGCCAATCCTGATGTCTCATGATTTCAAATGGTGAGATGTTGACAGAGTGAGTCAAGGTCAATTCAACACATTCAGGAAACATTTCTCAACCATGTACGATAAACTTGGCACTAAGTGCTGGGGATTAAACACTTGTGCAGCTCAAGTTTAGAACTACAAGCACAGTTAGCTTAGAGTCCCAACATGCTCAAGAAACAAAACTGCTGACCTGCCCTTTGGTTTTATTCCCAATCTTTAGAGATTATTCAGTTTGCCCGGGGTGGAAACTCTGAAAAACAAATTAGAAGTATTTTATTAAAAAATAGACAAACAAGCAGAAAACAAACAAACAAACAAACAAAAAACCCTCACTCTCTCAGCCTGCCTGTTTTGCAGATTCTCCCTGCCTTGTTGGAAGTTTGGTTCTCATAAACAGGCTGTAGAAAAGGATATAGAAAAAGCGGGGGGGGGGAGTTAGCACATCCACTGAAAAAGCATTGTGGTGGACAATGCTTTCTTCCTCATATCATCTTACTTCAACTGTTGGAGAACAAGATTTCCTCCACCCCCAACTCCAGAATCTTTGCTAAGTGGCTTATGTGGGAATTGCAAGTACAAACCTACTCTGCTACTCCCAGTGGAAAATCTAGAAAAAGCAGTGGTCTTTCAGAGTATATATTGCATGCGGCACTGTTTGTAATAAAATCGTAATTAGCCAGTAGTTTCTTATAAGCTTTCTGTTTAGGCTGCAAAAACCATGTCCAACTTGAGACTATGGTTTAAGAATTCAGCGAAGTCCTAAAATTGTTCTCTGAAATCATGTATTCTAGCTTTTACCCTGATAGGCCTGCATAGTTAATAATGTGGAAATGTGACATTGAATCTGTGCAGAAATTGGTCTTTCAAATGGTTGAAATATAAAAGCAATTTATATTTCAATTTATATTTAAAATTTATAAGACCAATTTATATTGGCTGTTCAAATGGTTGAAATATAAAAGTCAACCGTATATCTAGAAGATTACCATTTACACAAGACATTCATATATTAGAAATTTCTTTCCTTATGAAATTATGTCTGTCTAATGGAAGTGAAATAAAAACTGTTGTAAGACGTGTCGACTTACCAATGGAGAACTAAATGTTTCACAACAGGTAGAAAGCTCAAGTATAAGTTAAAGAGAAGACTTAGAAATATTATTTCCATTTTTCACTTTTCGGGTTTGATGTAGTTCAACGTCTGTGTGTCTTGTATTTTGTTTGCATTCCATTGCTTCCGTTGGTTCTAATTTCACATTCTCAGCCCTAGAAATATCTGTCACTTTGTTCAGCATCTTTTATAGGTGCAGATTTCAGGAAATATTGGACTTAATTAACACTAAGTTAACTATGATACATTTATAAAGAGGTGGATTTAATTCAATAATTATGATGTCATATGTGTGCTACATCTTTGGGGATATAATATTTGGATCATTTATATTCTATAAAACCATATTAACCATGCTACCATATAACCAAAAATATATAAATATTTTTATGAGCCTTCCTAGCAAGAAAATTACTATGAAATCCAGTATAAAATTTCTTCCATCAACATACCCATATGTTAATAGTATTAATAGTAGTGTATTAATATAAATATATTAAAAATTCCGAAAAGAAATAGACTATTTGTTTTGACAAAATTCTAAATTCCTTTGTATAATTTTTCAGAAAGTCTAGTGGAAACCACCCAAACCACTTTACGTTCTAGACTTTTTCTTAACTCTAAAACATTGTTTGTGTAAAGGAGTCAACTATCACCTATTGAAAAAAATAAAAGCAAACTTCTAGCTTACCTATCAATCTCCTATTTAAAACCATGCCTCAAAAAGAAAAAAAAAAAATGCCTCCAGCCTATTGTCTTAATTTGTGTAATTACTCAACTGTTTTCTTTTTCTTTAATTTGAACATAAAATTTAAGGGACCGAAGAAATTATTTAGCCCCATTTTCTCGTTGAACATATTTGTAGAGATGTTAAAAAATTGAGGTGTGCTGACAACCCAATTCACCGTTCACAGTTTCTGTTCTTTGGTTTTTTTTTAAATGTTTACAGAGTCAGAAGTTCTCATTTCTGGAAAAGTTATAGACAAGTAACCACGCTGGAAAAACAATGACCCGAATGAGTTGAGAAGCAACTTAACTAAAATGAAGTAGATAGAGCAAGAGAATCCTCTTCCTGGTTAAGAATAGGCTGGCTTGGAAAGTTGGACCATGTATATTGTATAAATAAATTCTCCTAAGCAAGTTGTATTACCGCCTATCTCTTTTTCTATTTGGAAAATCCAAGTTTTTCTTTGAATTTAAAATCCTGCTCAAGACCTACATTTTCCACTAAACCCTGCCTGGTCAGCTAATAAAGAATCTATTATCATGGCCTTATTCCCTGATGATTTCACTTTCTAGTTCATATTTATAATAATCAAACAAATGAAGAGTTACGTTTTAATTTGACTATTTGGTATTTTATATTCATCTTGCTCAGCAGTTTGTTCCATAATACTTTTCACCAGAGGTGACTTAGTTGAAAAAAAAAAAAAAAATAGGTTCATTACTAAAGAATAATCAATCACCTGGACAGGACCTATCAAGAATAAATCAGGAGGTTTAGACAATCACAAGGGTTTGAGAGACAACTAAGAGCTAGGGTGTGGTCAAATGAGACAGCTCATCATGAGAGGCTAAGAGAAAAATTACCAGGTGTACTCACAACTGCAAAGAAAAGATCTTTCCCCTCCCCTGCCGTTCCCGAAACCAGCCAGGGCCCGCACGGTCGTAGTCTGTCATAAAGGCGGGAACCAATCAAGTTCTGCTGAGCGTTCAAATTTAAATGTCAACCTATAACAGCTCTGTAACCTCAAAAAAATCCCTAACTTGTTTGTGCTTGTCTATAAAAGAAGCTGTAAGATCCTTGCTCGGGGCCTCTTAATGTCACCAGCAACGAGTGCGCGGAGGACCGGGTTCGAACCTGCAATAAACGACCCTTGCCGCTTGGCTTTGACTCTGGACTCTGGTGGTTTGTTTTCGGGGGGTCTCTCGAATCGGGGCATGTCAATTACCTACATAAGGCCACTCCTTCAAGACTGAGAGAGGTAGCTATTTGGCCTAATGCCCAAAAGCAAACACAGGGAGGCAACAGATAAATAGTTTCCAAATGAAAGAACAAGACAAAATCCCAGAAAAAAGACCTTAAGGATATACACTAAGTAATCGACCTGGTAAGGACTTGAAACTAACGGTCATAAAAGTGCTCACCAAACTCTGGAGAAGAATAGATAAACATGCGAGAACTTCAACAAAGAAACAGAAAATATAATAAAGCATCAAACAGAAGTCACAGAGCTGAGGAATACCATAACTTAAATGAAAATATACTAAAGGAGTTCAACAGCAGACTGGATGAAGCAGAGAAATAGATCCATGAGCTGGAAGACAATGCAATGAACACACCCAGATATAGCAGCAAAAAGAAAGAAGAATTTTAAAAAATGAAGATGATTTAAGGGACCAATGGGACAACATCAAGTAGAAAAACATTCCCATTATGAGGGTTAGAAGGAGAAAGGCAGAAAACTTAGTTGAAGAAGTAATTACTCAAAACTTCCCTAATTTGGGAAAGAAATAGACTTCCAAGTCCCGGAAGCCCAGAGAGTTCCAAACAAGATGAACCCAAAGACAGCCACACCAAGACACATTGTAATTAAAATGTCAAAAGTTAAATATAAAGAGAATCTTAAAAGCAACAAGAGAAAAGCACATTGCTCCAAGGAAAGGTAACCCATAAGGCTTTCAGCAGATTTCTCAGCAGAACCTTTCAGACCAGAAGGGAGAGGTATGGTGTAATCAAACTGCTGAAAGGAGAAAACTCCCAGCCAAAAATACTCTACTTTGCAAGGTTATCATTCAGAATTGAAGGAGAGATAAAGAGTTTTCTAGAGTAGCAAAAGATAAAGGAGCTCATCATTACTAAATAAACCTTGCAAGAAATGTTAAAGGGACTTCTTTAAGCTGTAAAGAAACGGCATTAATTAATAACAAGAAAACACGTGGGCAGAACACAAGAGGGCAATGTAGTCACTATACACGCAGGTAGGAATTCAAATAAAATTATCAAATTGCAATGGACAAAATGTGTGGGCTAGTGTAAGAATACAGAAAGAGTGGAAGCCAGAGTTAGAAGGGGAGTTTGTACCCACTAACAGGCTCTTCTCTATGTATTGACACCGGGTGCTCATAAGAAAGACTGGGGACAGTGCAGGAGATCAGAGAAACACTGCCTTGGTGACGCAGGCATGCAGAAAAGGAAAAATTCCCACTTCAGGAAAGGTGTTGCCATGGGCTCTGCTATCTGTTGGCAAAGAGAGAGAGATTCAACGTAGAACAGTTGAAAACAGCTTTTGCTTGGGGCACTAGAGGGAAGGTGCCAAACCACATAACTCCATTGGTGATATTAGGAAAGTTATTCTGTAGGGTGTAGCAGCTAAGCTGACTTTTAAAAGATAGGTAAGAAGTAATTCAGGAGAAGAAAGAACAGTGCTTCAGGAAGAGCCAGCAGCCTATGAAGAGACTGGTAGAACTTTGAGGAGTTCATTAGGGGCAGGCTGGAAAGGAAAGAGGGAGGTAGAGGTCATGTAGGGAGCTAGATTTTATTCTGAAGGCTATAGGAGACCACAGGATTTATTTAATTATGAGAGTAACAAAAATAGAGTTTTTATTTTTGAAACTTTCCTCTAGCTGAAGCAAGGAGAATAAGGTGAAGGGCATTAAGACGGAGAGAGAGACAGACAGAGTGAAAGAGAGAGAACTCAGACTGGAAATGGAGAGAAATGACCAATTTTGAGAAACAGTAAAGAGATAAAATCAACGTCCTTTATGAATTTAACTATGGGCCAACCCAACACCGGAAATTAAAATTTCAGCTAATAGGATCTTCTGCCGGAGGCCAGCTCCAGCAACCAGGGGTTCCCGAAGGAAGAACGGCGTCGGTGAAAATAAAACAAAACTAAAATAAAAAACTAAAGAATAAAAAACAAAAATAAAAAACTAAAACTAAAATAAAAATGGACACAGACAACAGCAGTGTGTTGAACTGGCCGATTTATTGCAGTAAACGTGGCATTATATATGCTAGTGGTTTCCTCGTAGCATACGTCATCTATGTTTTTCTAACATTACCTAATTTTGAAAATGTTCCTATGTGTAAACAACCTTTAAGAAATAACATGGCGATTTTCCCCTAACTTTTCCGCATACCCTTTGATTATAGATTAATTTCTTACATTATTCCATTATGCATCTGTGTTTATCTATAATCTACAAAGCATTTGCTTTGCTGTCCTCGTGAAAGGCCCTCCATTTCTCAACACCTCAAGTGGAACAGTTTCAGGACATGACCTCCTAACCACACGGGACCAAAAGAACCATGTGTTTGCCTCGGTCCGAGGTGCCAGAAAGGGGCTGAAAAAGCCTTAGAAACCCATGTCTCATACATTCTCAGAGAGACAATGCACCTAGGAACGAATGAACCATTCTGTACCTTAACCGACTAGGCTCAGCCATCATCTGGAATGCCTCCAGGGCACCAGGTGGGCCTAGGGGTTGAAGTCACCTGTGCCCAGAGATACACTCCTTAGTTGCTGGAGTGGGGCTTTCAAATCCATATGTCTCTCCTTTACAGGCCCTCTTTGCTGGCAAATGCATGAGGCTATCCTTCCTGTAAGTAGAGGAGTCTCCATAGGGGATGGCAAGGTCTAGACGTAAGGCCGCTCAATTTCTTGCGGAACCTTATTTTCTTTCCTAATGGTTCTTTTTCCAGAGGGCCTGTCGAGAACAATTCCCCAACAGGCAATACCCCGGGTAGTTTTAAGGCCAAATTACCTAAAAGCGGGAGGACAAGAAGCTTCCCTGTCGGCGGGCCGCCCTGCAGTCACCAATCCGTCCACAGCCCGGGCCCTGCCACTCAGGCTGGGAGAGCTCGGCTTCCAGCAATTTTCAAAGTATAGCTTTTGTGATTGACCTAGATTATACTAAAAGCTGAAAGGACCCATTAGTGTGTGTAACCAGCTTACTGAGGATTCGAAGCTTGTATAAACATGAAATAAATATATAGATTTACAAAAATTGTTGTTCTTGTGTTCCGTCACAGGTGAGCCGGTTCTTGGCTCCCATCTTCCTTGGAGGCATCTGTCTTTATTTGAATTCTGGGCCAGTAGACTTCCCTGTGATGTCAATTCTCTGATGGGTTAAAAAATGTTATGACTTTGTAGATTATCCAGCTTTTTGCACGTTAGGGTGAAAGTGATGCTGTTTGCAGCTTCCTACATCTCAGTACACTGGTGTTTTAGGCAAGTTACCTAACAACTCTGAATCACATTTTTCTCCTTTGTAAAATAAGGACATTAACACGTAGCTCGTTGAATTGTCATACAAATTTTCTAAAATGTAAAGCACCTAATCTGTAATAGGTGCTTATTAAATGCCCTTCCACCCTCAAATTGCCCATCGGTGTGTATTAGGGACTCACTAAATCTCTGTTGCATGAATCATGTTTCCTCTACACACTTTAGTGACTAGTTGGCAATTTCCATGTCCCTTTCATAGAACCTGTTTCAGCACAAGTTTTCACTCTTCCCAAGATTGAAATAGTTGATGGAAGTGACTGGGATCACAAGATTCGAACTCGTGTACCTGATTAAAATCGGTTTAATGCAATATGGGAGTCCTGGGATCTCCTTTGCCTTTCATTCATTTAATTGGTTCATTTATCCAACATTGGGTATTAGGTTCTAGTAATGCATGAGGGGCATGACAGGGTGGGAAAGATTCAAGGCCATTGGGAATCATGTGCAGAAGCAGACCCCATTTCAGAAGGAAGTGATGAATCGAGGTCCCACTCTACCTGAAAGAAAGAAAAGGCAGCACCACGAAAGAGCTTCTCAATGAAGCAGGAATATAGTGACGGCTCTGTATCCTTCACATACCCTGCTCCTCTGCCAGCAGCTCCCAGATCCGCTTCCCCACATGACAGCAAGAGCAGCCAAAACCACTCCACTCAAGTCTGTCTCTCCTTGTCGCTGCCCCAGGTATAGGACTTTGGCCAAAATGCTCCAGGTGGTGTCATTTACAAAATTCACAAAACTATTCTCAAAAGAAAAGAATGCGTGTGGATAGGCGATCTGTATTTGCTGAAAATATAATCAAATTTTCTTAAATGACATTTTCCCCCAAAATGTTTTCCTAATAAGAATTTAATAGAAGATTTGGAAAATACAGAAAGGTATAATCAACCCCCCCCCAAGTTGTCTGACATCTCGCTATTTGAGAGCACCATCTTTTAGTGTATTCCTGTCTTTTTTGATCTTGAAATTGCACCGTGTATTTTATAATCTGCTTCTTTACTACGTTTTCAAGATGCTTGGAAATATCCTGACTATACTGCATTTCATCATATAATCCCCCTGCTTTTGGATTTTTGTTTTCCAATATTTTGCATTTGTAAGTAAACTACAAAAATTAGCTGTACCATAAAGTAGTTTTCTACATTTCAGGTTATTTCCTTAGCATAGATTCCGATAATTAGACTTACTCTGACAAAGGCTATAACATTTTAAAGTTTTAATACATGCTGTCAGGTTTTTTCCTTCAATACATTTAGACAGATTAATAGTGCCATCAACTCAGTATAAGATTACCTATGTCACTTCATGCACAACACTATGTATTTGATTCCCAAAGCCATTTTAAAAAAAAAGGTATTCATTTTTTTATTTTTAAATTAGTCATGTTGAAGATTTTTTATTTCTGAATTGTTATTCTGCTTTTTCATATTATTTGTTAACATTGTTTGTACATGTAATTGAAGAGACATCAGTGGTTTTTCTGAGAGCATAATTATCTCTAAGCTTGTATATGGTTCTTTTCAGGGGAAACCATACTAACATACTAACATACTCTGCATACTAACAAGATTATGATTTTCCCTCGATTTCAAGGGAGCACAACTATAGAAGGACAAATCTGATTCCTTGCAGGAATTTCTTGGGTATCTCCAAGAAAATGAGGGCAGGAAAAGACGAAACTTTCTAAAAGGCATATGGAGCTCTAAGGGCCAGAAGCTCAGAGCTGAAGCCCCGTGCTCCTATTTATTGCTCAAACAGGTGAATTATTTAAAAACCTAGTTTCCTCAAAATTAAAATTAGAGTGAGAAGGGCCTTCCTCGGTCCTCTTAAAGTGACTTAATCCTAGCACAATGCTAAATTGATGAAAATACTATCTTAAAATTATGTTAATAGTTGTTACATTTTTCACCGGGATGAAATCTGAGCATTTTGAAAAGGATTTCTTGGCTGCACTGAGCTGTTTCAGAACATCTGAATTTCAACCAGCCCTGGCAGTGGCCCAGGAAGTGACTGTTCTTATCTCTACTTGAAACTATTTTCAACATCAACTTTCTGAAGTAGACCCTTAATATTGGCTTTGAGAAAGAAAGTCATAGTAGCTGCTGAGCAACCTTTTATCCTGATATAGATGAAATTGCTATGACTCAAGCAATGACAATCCCAAATAAATGGTGTTATATCTTTAGTCCCACTGCAAGTGGCCTCGCATTTTATGCTAGAGAGGGAACAGAAATGCTGATCAAAACAGAATCCTGGATTGTCAAATTCTAATGGCATTCTATCTCTTCTCAGTCCAATGGCTGAGAAGTCATCTTAAATTAATAAATGGAAAGGAGTTTCAATTTGTGGTCCAAGATTAAGTGGGGAAGAAATCATTGCAAATCTCAAGAGAAAATAAAAGAGGGATACTCCAAGAAAATCAAAGACTGTTGCCAGAAATATTAACCCAAAAGAGAAAACCAGAAAACTATGCCAAAGCAACTATAGAAAAAAGAGATACAGAAGCATCTAGGAGAATTGAAGCTAAAAATAAAGATCAGAGTCCACCAGGTGCGGTCTTGAAATGAAATCAGGTAGAGAGGGTTTGGCTAGTTTTTTCATATTCGATATGTAGGTACCATTTATCTGGGAAGCAGTACTTTACTTGTCTGGAAGTGGTTGTATTTAGAAACGCTCCCTGGCAGTTAGCTAAAGTCAAAGGAGGTATTGTCTGTGACACACCCACAAAAAAGTTTCAAATTTCTTGTAATATTGTCAGGAAGGGAAAATGTACAAAAATGTACTACAAAGTTTCAAAAAAGCGTATGTCGAGATCTGGAAGTCAGCGACAAGGAAATAAGAAATGTAGAGAGCAAGATAGGTGTCTCAAGTTTCAGTAGGTAAAGAGTGGGAGAAGAACATTCCAGAAGGGCTCTTAGGCCAGGAACTGGACCTGCCTCCTAGGGAAATTACTGCCGAGAGCTGTGAATGAGAGCACAGGCCCCTAGGAGGAGGCAAGTGCCAGTCTCCAAGCAGCCCTGGCATCTCTGGACAGGACTCAGGCAAATTATCAGCCTAGAGCTGCCAAACCAGAAGAGCCATGCCTCCCAGCAGGAGTCGAGTGAGTGATCAGGACTGCGGGCAGAAACGGTCAACTCTGCAGCCAGTCCTGAAGCACGTGCCCAAGGATAGCAGGGTCATCACCAGGCAAGCTGAGGTTCATAGAGGAGACTCCCATCACTAGAGATGGAGTCAAAGCAAAAACAAAAACAGGGCAAGGTTCCAGGCCCAGTAAGAAGATTGTGAGGAAAACAGGATATGAGAACAGAAAATCAGAATAGAGGCCAGAGAGAACCTGGAGGCTGCCGCTGGCTCTGCAGTGGGGAATTGGGCCAGGAAGCTCCCACACTTCTGCCCCACAAACACACCTCTGTGCTCTGCTGCAGGGAGAGCTCTAATTCGAGAGCCTCATAGAAACCAAAGGACAACAGTGGCCCATCACACCCCTCTCGGGACTGCCACAAAGATGGTTTGGGGCTCAAAGGAGGAGTATGCAGATGTCTCACCCAAATATCATCTCCATAACGACTCCTTCTTAAGCAGTGGATAATTTTGCCTCCTCCTCACAGGGGACATTTGGTAATGTCTGAAGACATTTTTGATCGTCCCAACAGCGGGCAGGTGACACTGGCATCTAGCTGGGAGAAAGCAGAGATGCTGCTAAACATGCTACCTTGCACAGAACAAGAATTCTATGACCCAAAATGTCACTAGTGTGGAGGTTATGAAAAATGTCATATAAAGTACGCCCACCTTCAGCCCCATCACTTGCCCCATCACTTTCCTGTGGCATTTATTAACTACTAGAAATTATCTTGTTTATGCATTTGCACATTTATTGCCTACTTCTCCTATTACATAAGGTGATCGGCATGTTTTCTACCCTCACCAAATAGAACTTGAGGTCACATCTCATTCTTCCCAGAGAGATGTGTCACACAGATTGAGTAGTGAATATTTTGTCATTTGATCTACACCGTTGATCTACCTGCATAAAGGCTGGTAAGCACGATTCAATTCTTGTAAATGATCGGTGACATAGCTGAGTAAGAGTGATGTTCCTCCTATTTGCATAAGACAAGAGCTCCCTGTGTGTCCCCTGTTGCACCCTTCCCTTTAGATGACTTTAGGAATGGTAAGATGAAAAATCAAGATGACCCACTTCCAAATAGTTTAAACAGAGAGGAAACTTCCAAATAACGTTCCTTAAAAATATTAATGCCGAGAAGAAAGACAAATAGAAGTGTTGAACGTGGAATATTCTTTAGTTGTGGATATTTTTCAGAATAGGAGAGGTACTGGGTGGATTACAAACTGACCGTATGGCAAAAACCACATTATGGGAAACATAAATTATGAGCCAAATGTAATAAAATCCTTTATAATCTTTGTCTGGTATATAGTAGTAGTTCATTAATAATCACTGTTGTTCCCCCTGCTTCCCACCACCCACACGGCTCGTCTTCCAACAGACACCTGAGGCCAGTGGTACTATGAGAATTTATAAATTCCAAATATATGGAAACTCTGAGCATTCAGAAAATAATCAGGTATAGTATTAAAAAGTAGAAAGTAAGTCTTATGGGGAAAAAAAGATTAAAAGAATTGGGATGAGTTAATCTGAACAAAAGTGGGCTAAAATGTTGTATTAGTACTAACATTTAAGAGATAAATATGGTATTCTTGAAGAACCTTACCTTAAAAGTTATCTTTCAAATATAATTACTTGAAATTTAAATAAATATTTATTGGGGTCTACTAATGTGCTAGAGAGATGGAATAATAAGTGATACAGAGGGTTTATTTTCATGGTTATTGTATAGGACAAGTCAGCTACCATTCATTTAGTTCTTCCATATGTATTTCTTAAGGACCAATTGTGTTGCAGGCAGAGAAAATGTTATCATCCTTTGTAAAACAGGCTGTACATGTATTTATTTACAAGTACGGGTAAACTTGGTTCATTTATCATTCTGATGACTAGCAAAGCTGTAAAACAATTACAAAACGCTAAGTCCAAAGGAGAAACGGAATGGTCTCATCAGTATGTTTTAAATATCCCATAAAATATTCTTAATCAAAACAGCAAGGCGGGACAGAAAGGCCAATGTGCATTATTAAAAATCTAAATTAATGTATTTACTAAAATGTCATTACTTCTAAGCACATATAGTTAAAATAACAGCTAGTAAAAATTAATAATGAGTATCCACTTTGGTCCAACTTTAAGAGATTTGAAATAAGTTAGCTTGTCCAGAAGTTTAATGTAAAAGTTTCTCTTGAAAATATTTTTTTACCATTTAGTAAATAAAACATTCCCCTCTTGATCATGTATATAATTGATTAAGTAAGGTTTTTGTACACAATTAAGTCTATAATTCTTTTTTTTTTTTTTTTGCATGCCTGGAACATCATTCTGATTTTTAATATTTTAAATTATAATTTATATTACAGTAACTAATGTCATTCTTAGACTATGACCTTTGAACCAGTGATTCTCAAACCTGCCTGGACATTATAAACACCTCTTAAAGTAACAGATTACTAGTTGCAATCTAAAGATCCTGATTTAGTAAGTCTGGGGTATCAGCAATTATAATTTAAACCTCAATATTAACAGAGTGTAAATTAATGAATTTACTACCTAATCTTCATTGCTACTTTCTTCTTCTGTATCTTCCATACTTTAGCACATAGTTGGGACTTAAAAGATGTCTTTAATTGATTGACTTACAAGATTTTTGCAAAAAAAAATTAATTTTAAAAAATAGAGACCCAAATGCCCTTTCAATAACATTAATTCAAATTGAATATGGTTGCTTAAAAGGTATTTACAGTAAAAAAGAAACTGGAGAAACATAAATTTCACCATAAAGAAAAAATTATTATAAATTCTAAAATTTTCTCCACATACGTTTAAGTGCCCACATATAAAATGTGTTTATTATGCATGTAATTTGTGTACAGAAAACTGCTATGTTCTGAACAGAAATACATACATATTAAAATCTAAATGACTAATTTTACTCTAAGGTTTCATATAAAATTTCTTGAAGGTTTCCTAAATAAACAAATTGGGTTACTTTTTCTATATGAAATTATATTCTTTTGAAACACACAAACAAAAGCTGATCTGCATGGCATAAATGTTCAGCTCTTTAAAAATAAAATCAATATTGATAGTTTTAGAAGTCCTAAGTATTGCTTTAGTGAAAATTCAGGTAATTATTCCACTGTTAATTGTCTAAATTCTCGTTCTTCAAGTGGCACCATGGTGGGTGCTGTAAGTATAATATAGTAATGGCACTAGATACAGACTCAGGTATTATAGAAGAAATGGCTACAGTTGGGGGAAGAGCCAGTGGAGGAGAATGGTTGTAGGATAATTTGTAGTGATAATGACTAAAGCATAAGTTGTCGTAGAAGAGAACATGTTGACAAATGATGGTAGTTCTATTAGATTAAAGTAAGAATAGTGGCATTTATAGTTCCAGGTTCAGATGATAAGGTGGAGATTAAAGACTGTTGAAGGAAAGTGATGACCATTGTCATTGTGAACTAAGTGGAAGTCACAGTAGTTGCAGGTAAAGTGGGAGTGGGAGTGGTTGTAGAGTCAGCTGACAGGATTTGTGGGTTCAGTTGAAGAGATGGTGGAAGTGGTAACTGTGTTGGTTGTTCGCTAAGATTAAGTTATGATAGCATTTGTTGTTTTTGAAGTTGAAACAGTTACAGATTCTGTTCAAGTGGGGCCAGCTGTGGTTTCACTTGAAGTGGTGGTTGTAGCTTTCGTGATTGTACGTTCAGGTGAGGTGATAGTGGGGCTGTTGCATTTGTGGGTTTCGTTTTACTGGTGACTGGCTTTTGTGGTTGTAGGTTCTGTGGAAGTGATGGCGGTGGCTGTCAAGGTTGTAGGCTCATTTGAAGTGTTAGTGATGGCTGTTGAGGTTGTGGGTTCAGTTGAAGCGATGGTGATGGCTGCAGTGGTTGTAGGTTCTGTGGAAGTGATGGCGGTGGCTGTCGAGGTTGTAGGCTCAGTTGAAGTGATAGTGATGGCTGTTGAGGTTGTGGGTTCAGTTGAAGCAATGGTGATGGCTGTTGAGGTTGTGGGTTCAGTTGAAGTGTTAGTGATGGCTGTTGAGGTTGTAAGTTCAGTTGAAGCAATGGTGATGGCTGTTGAGGTTGTGGGTTCAGTTGAAGTGTTGGTGATGGCTGTTGAGGTTGTAGGTTCAGTTGAAGCGATGGTGATGGCTGCTGTGGTTGTAGGTTCTGTGGAAGTGATGGCGGTGGCTGTCGAGGTTGTAGGCTCAGTTGAAGTGATAGTGATGGCTGTTGAGGTTCTGGGTTCAGTGGAAGCGATGGTGATGGCTGTTGTGGCTGTAGGTTCAATGGACGTTGCAGTGGCTGTAGATTCTGTTGAAGTGGTTTTAGTTACGGGTTCAGTTGACGTGGTGGTCCCTGCAGGTTGTAAAGTAGTAGAGGTCATTCCAGGAATGCTAAGTATAGGCTCCTCATTGTTTGCAGGTAGCTGGTTAGTAATGGGAGAACTGTCATTTTCTCTGTTGTTCACCAGGCGTATTATGAGTACTCCAGTTGCTGTTGTTATCACACAGGCTAAGAGACAAGCCAAAAAGACTTGCCACAGAGACAAGTCATTACACCAATTTCCTTTTGCCTATGAAGAGTGTAAATGATAATATCAGTAATAAAAAACAAAAATGCTTGTGATTTCTCATCTCTTTTGTGTTATTTATACTGTAGTGCATTAACATGATTTCAGTCCTTATATATATCCAAAGAAATGTGGGCTTACGGTCCAAGTTTTTATCCAGGTGAAAATAACTGCACACTTTCTTTAACATTAGAAGAAATGAGAATCTACCAATTTCTCATCTTCTTTTATTGGAAACTATTCCACTAATGGGAAGGAAGAGCTTTGTCTTTTCACACAGGCAGAACAGCACTTGAATGGTAAATTCTCTGTCACACACCCAGTCCTCCAGTAGATGTTGTCATTACCCCAAACTATTCCACTTCCAAAATCACTTCCTCAGGAACACTGTGCTCTTACCACTGTCTCCTCTCCTTCCAGCTTATTTATTCAATTGTCCCTAGAGCAACCTTTTTTTAGTCTTGTTAAAAATTATTGGCCCAGCAGACCTTGCTTCACTCACCTACCTCCTTACCCACCTTGTGTTCCACGGTCGTTTATTTCAATAAAACTAATTCCCTAAAATCTCTTGCATTTGCCTCCTCTTTTCCTCCAGCTGGCAAATAAATGCCTGTCTGCTTTCTCTGGACTGCCCTTGAGCAACCACAGTCAGGGAAAGTCAAGTACCTGGGCAAATCAGAGTCAAGATAAATGTATAGTCACCATCCTTGAATGGATTTTCTGGACTGTTCCATCATTCTATTATATTTCTGTAATATACACTCTCATTTTGTAAATCTTTCTTAATCTTCTCTCTCTTCAAACATGTAACCTCCACCTACCAGCCCTCAAAAACAAATTGACCCATCTCATTTCCCAAATTGACCCATTTCATCTCCTTTCTCCTTCACTGGGAAACTTGAAGCCATCAAATGGAAACTCTTTCAAAGCCCTACAGGTATCAAACCTGCAGACCTAAGCCTGCCTGGGCTCCACCTCTCTTCCTTCCCTGATTGACACAGAGATGCTGTCCCTCTTTCTGGCTGATGCTGATCTGCCAATCTGTCCTTGGACCTCATCCCCCATATCCTTCTCAACAACTTTTCTCTTTTTTTCATTCTTCCTCTGGGACTAAATACTTCACCCTTTCCTCTTAAGTGGCGTCTTCCTTTTAACATTTATATACACTCAAATCTCTTCCATTTTAAACAAAAAACCTCCTTTGACTCCAAATCCCCTTCTCACTACTTCCCTTTCTCTCTCTCTGGAAAATGAAATTTCTTGAGAGTTGTATAAATGCAACATCTTCACTTGCACACCTTTCAACCCAATTGTGTCTGGCTTCTACCTCTGCCATGCTACTGAAACACCTCTTAATAAAGTCACAAATGACATTTATTCACTCAAATCTAACTGACATATTTTAGCCCTCACCATACTTAAACCCTCAGTAGCATTTGCCTCTGAAGCATCCCTTCTCCCTTTTGGACAGTCTCTTCCCTTGGCTTTTGTGATATTCCATTTTCATTGGGTTTCTCCTAACAACCTTCCCCCTCCCAAATATTCCCAGTTTCTTTTAGAGGCTTACTATCACATTCAGCTTTATTGTTGACACTCCCAGGACCTTTTCTCTCACTCTAGGTTTAGGGTCAGCAAACTTTTTCTGTAAAGGGCAAGACAGTAAATAGTTTCAGCTTTGTGAGCCATACAATTTTGGTCACAGTGACTCCAATCTTCCATTATAGTCTTAAAGCAGCCATAGGCATTGAGTAAGCAAGTGAGCATGACTGTATTCCAATACAACTTTATTTACAAAAATAGGCAGTGGACTGGATTTGACCATTCTATGCTTTCTCTTTCCTATGATTTTAATTACTATCCATATCTAAATGACTCTCTAATTTATTTCTAGTCCAGCTCTCCCATCTGACCTTCAAATGCTTACATGATACCATATATTAGATGTCTAAATGATGCCTCAAACTCACTGTGTCCAAACCCAAAGTCATGATCTCCCCAGTGAAACCTGGCAAGCTCCCACATCCCTTTAAATGGTACCACCATCCATTATATTCAGTTACATAAGCTATTAACAAAGGGATCACCCTTGAAATTTCCCAACCCATCACCAAGCCCTTTAGCTGTACCTGCTAAATATCTCCCAATACTATTGATTTTCTCTATATCTGTTGATACTACTTTATTCCAAGCTTCCTTTATCTCTGCCCTGGAGTAGTGAAATAGCCTTGGGCCACTCACTCCTTTTCTACAATACATCATGCTTCCATCTAAAGTGGGATCTTGGCACAAATAGTTCTGTTCATTGTGAATGCCTCTCTCATCCTCCATTTACCACCCAGAATACAACACAGACTCCTCAGGCACCTATTTTGGCAACAGTACTCATGATGCTCAGTGATTCTGTTATCAGAAGAGGAATAATACACTGAGGCTTTTTCATAATTAGAGTATTCCCAATTCTTTAAGTAATATTGATAGCCATATAAATATAAAGCTTCCTACCACCCATCAGGTAGGTAGCTGCCTAGCACCTAGTATGACCATAGGGACCCAGAGAATCCACCTGAGTGCATTATCTCCTTCCCAGGCTTATTACCTGAAAGCGTGCAATGAAAAGAGCTCCCTGGGAGCTTTCTAGTGATGGGCATTTTAACAAGATAAACCAAAGCCCTGCTTATTTTCTCCCTAATCCTCATCACAGATTGTGTTATCCACCACCATGATTTAAAAGAAAAATCATGGAATTGCATAGCTTCTGGGACTCCCTATTTCATCATTTACAAAATGGTGATAAAACAGCTTGTGAAGTACAGGATTACCTTCGGAATCAACAAAATTGATTTGCTTTGTCATTTCTAAAGTGTTTTTGCAAATATTTGTTGCTTTATTCGTAGGCAACAAATCAGTGTAGAAGAGTACAGTCTTTTTAACTGGAGAAATGTTATAAAGTTCAGAGCTATGAAATCTTAAATAATTTCTTACCTTCTCTGAGCCTCAAATCCCCTTATCTTAAAATAGAGAGCTAAAAATATCTGTCTTATATTGTTGCTGGGAAGACTACAAATAACATACATAAAGTCACTAGTTTTTAAAAATATGTTTATCTTGGATGCAGTATAGTATAGTATATAGAAATTAAGGTCAAGAACTTTGGAGTCCAACAGATTTGGGGTTGAATTTTAGCTCTGCCACTTATTAGCTATGGAGAATTTAACAACTTTATCTTTCTAAGCCTCAGTTCCCTCATAAGGATAATAATACTTAATAATACCTAGAAAGATGAAAAGATAAGACAATGTTTATAAAGTGCCTGGCCCAGTGTCACGTATGTAAGTTTTCGATTGTCTAACATGATTGATTATTTCATAATCACCTGGGTGAGAGCAATACTCTCAGTGAATGGGATACAACATACACACCTTCCATACACACTAAAATAGATCTTAAATGTCGCACAGTGTAGGCCACAGTATTTGTTGGAAGGGTGCAAAGGGTGGCAACCCCAAAGCAACAGGAGTAGAATGAAGGCATGGGTCACCAAGGCCAAGTTAGCCCCAGAAAAAATAACATTTTCTTTACTTTGACTGAAAACACTACAAAGCAGTCTCAAAGGAAAAAAGTGGCAAAAGGGCTTATGCACATCTGGGAGAACTCTATGCTACTTTAAAAAAATTATACAAGAGCCGCTTAATGAAATAAGTTGTGCACAACCAGACAATAGGACACCTAAGTTCTTCTTTTGGGGTCACTTTTGGCAAAAACCATGCTAATTGATGCCCGGGCCCCACCCCAGAGCTTCTGATTTAATTGGTCTGGGGTGGGACTCAACCAATTGGTATTTCTTAAACAATCGCCAGGGGATTCTAAAATGCACCTGGGATTAAGAACTACCAGACTAGATGTTATCTAAGACTTCTCAATTCTATGATTACATAAATTAATTTACCTCTCCGCAAAAAAGAAGAAACATTTCCTCACTCCACCCCATTGAGCTCATTCATTCTTTCACATCGTCCCAGCCACAATACAGTTTATACTTTTATCCAGAATCAAGAAAACAAGGCTCATACTCTCTCTACCAAGCCTCTACAGCAAGATTAAGCAACAGAAGGTAGAAACTCCAGTCAGGGAAGCCCAACCAAACTTCTAAGTAGAATAAGCAATTTATAGTCAAGGTCTAATTGCTATAACAGGGCTGAAGATAGAGAGATACACGCCCGAGGTAAAGTTAATTCAACCAACGGATAAGGTCAGGAACCAAAGACCTGGATCTAGTCTCCAAAGCCAGTGGGGAAAAAAGTCTGGAGAACAAGAGTCAGGTTTCTATGTCAAGGTCTTATGCACCAGAGATCACAAGGAAGAAACCTATGGAAAGTGCCACATGCAGGTCCAAAGTCTAGAACAGTGGAAGCAAACAAGGTGATCACCAATTGAGCAGGACCCTTAAAACTTTGAATATGACACAGTCTCCCACCAGAGTCTAATTTGTGAATTAAACTCTATATTTTTTTTTTAATTTTTTTTTCAACGTTTTTTATTTATTTTTGGGACAGAGAGAGACAGAGCATGAACGGGGGAGGGGCAGAGAGAGAGGGAGACACAGAATCGGAAACAGGCTCCAGGCTCCGAGCCATCAGCCCAGAGCCTGACGCGGGGCTCGAACTCACAGACCGCGAGATCGTGACCTGGCTGAAGTCGGACGCTTAACCGACTGCGCCACCCAGGCGCCCCAAACTCTATATTGTCAACATATTTTCTCCTCTGCCTCTCCCCACCTGCATTTGTACTTTACATTGATTCCTTTTACTTTCAAATAATGTTCGCTATCTATGCAAATATTTGAGTCCCCAATGGAATATCAGCTCTTCAAAAACAGATTATCAAATATTCTCCTTCTTACGAACTGCCTCGCAGAGGCTTATAATTATACTGAGAATACAGCAAATGCTTAACATGAATGTGGGTGAATTAAATGATTATATACATTTCCTGGGAAAGAACAGAACAAATACGTCCCTTATAAAGCACATTTCAACCTGGATAAAAGCTGCTATATCAAACATTACCTCTGTACTGGACAATTCTGTGTGTGGGTTTCTTGAGTGTGCAAGGGCTGCTGGGCTCACATAGACCCCAGTTAGGTTGGACGAGACATGACCAGTTGTACCACTTGAAGGTGGATGCCAGAATGCAGAACTATGAGCCTGTTGGTCATCTGAACACGTGATTGGCTACAGAAACAAAACATAAGTGAATAGAAAGTCACAGTGTTGAATTTCTAAAATGAAACTCTTCTGTCAAACATAATCAAGAGCATCCATCACTTTTAAAAGGGATAATGCATAACAAAACTTTTAAAAGGAATTTTTCTAACTATACTCTGAAGACCAAAAAAAAAAAAAAATCTAGACAGATTATGACATACTATACTTAACTAATTTTTGTAAGTTACTAATGCTCCAGATCAGGAATGTATGTCATCCTTATTCTCTACCACATTACTTGCATGTATTAAATACCTTCATGTTGCAAGCTGCTGTAAATGGAGCTATAGTAAGAAGTCTCTATCCGTATAAGGAATAGAATGTTAGAGCCAAAAAAGTTCTTGCAGCTGATTATCAGGTACAACCCGTTTAGGTCATTTTGGAAATGAGAATATTGAAGCAAGAAGAGTTGACATAATTATCAGCAGCAGCAGCAGCAGCAGGATCCCATAATGACATGATAGCAAGCACTGGAGCCCGGACCTTCCAGTGCTAAGACCAGTGTACTTTCCACTCCGTCCCACTACACCATGTACAGTATGTTGTTATGCTAAACCATGGTAAGATGTATAGTGTATACTAATCTATACTATACTAGTGAAAAGTTGTCCTACAAAGAGACTCCTTCACATAATCTGTACCATGGTCTATGCAACGGAACTTGCACACCCATGACAAAGAGACAAAAGGCAAATCATTTGTCAGTTTGTGATATGTTTATGCTGGGTTCCTCTTGGACACACAGCAGTATAAAAGCAATTCTCAACAACAAAAAGGTCTCTGCTCTGAGAGTTTATATGCTAATATAACAGGGAGGCATAACAATCGCCACATATTGTTGAGAAAGGGGGCCATAAGGATTAAAAATGGGTTGGGCTCAGTGGGAAAGATTTGGGGGAACAGGTGTTTTAAAAGGGGAAAGAATAAAATGAAATGAAAATGGGAGCGGAACAAGTTCAGGAATTTGTGGATCTGGGCCAAGAGTTTTGTTACATCTCAAAAACAGGGTAGGACTGTCTGGGGAATCTTCATCTCATAGAACGATAATGTTTCCTTCTAGTTGTGAATCAAGGGCATCTCTGCCACTTCTTGCTCTCTTCAAAAGGCAAAAACTACAACTACCCACTGCAGATGTGCTGTGAGGATTAACGAGTAAACAACTGGAAAAGGGTTGGAGCAATGTCCCTATGTACTCGGTGAGTGTTGGCTGTCAGTAGTGGCAGCAGCTGCTGCAGCAGTGTTTTCATTCCTACTGTTACTACTACTAGTTGTCTTGGGTCACGTTTATGTAATAACCCATTATTAAAGAGCCATAAAAATTGCTGGTGCATCAACTCATCAGTTCCATAAAACTGTCAGACTAGAAATGTATGTGGTCACTGAGAACTACCACGAGCAACACAAAAAATACATGTGATGGTTATTAAATATAGATAAGATGGAATCCTCTTGGAAGTAAAGGGTTTGGGGAGACAGATTTTTCTGTTATATCAAAGAAGTAAAGAAAACAGCTCTGTTTTACTGAAAAAAAAAAACTAAACAGACTCCATGTTATTCACTAGGTCAATTTGAGCAATGTTGGACTTTAATAACAACCTTGCTTATTTTGCCAAGTGCTGATGATGCTGTAGTTATCAGGTTTGCCTGTGGCTGATGAACTAGAATATTTTAACGCACTTTGTAAACAAAACAAAATTCACTCCCCAAGTCGGTTTTCCAAATCTTCTGGCCCTGATGGAATCCTAGCCCTTTCAAAGAAAAAGATGATGGGTGGTGTCTACACTTAGGGTGGAGAACCTCTGATCTAGATTCAGCTTTGGAGTAATATTGCAGCCCAAGTAATAATTTTTACTCTGGTATGTTGCTCTGACTCTTAGTATAGGTGGAGTCTCTGCACAGAACTGGATCAGTTAAAGAGCTCCAAACGTTTAATCAGATAATCAGCCTTAGCTAATAAGGGCCATAGGCAACTGAAGTGAATTAGCTATAGTTACCAAAAACAGTTCTGTGGGTTTTCCCCGTGATTTTATAAGGATTAACTTAAGATCTCACATATCCCAACAGAAAAACAAAACACCAACATTTATTTTACTTTTGTTTATAATCTTCAACAATTATTAAACTTCACAATTGAATTTGGTCTTAGGAGAAAAGCATATTTTTATAGCTATGCTTTAAATATCCATAATGAAGTGAAATAGTTAGCCACCTATCAAGATATACACTGTAAAAACAACTCAAAATAATATTTGTAAACATCTTCAAGTTTGTTGCATCTAGAGAAACTAGGAAGATGATGGATATGTGGCTAAAGGGATTTTTTTCCATTTGAGTATTCAGGCATCTTGAGTGTCGAACTCAGAAGTGACAAGGAGAACAGCTTCAGGAGAGTTCTTTGTATGACTCAAAAGGACAAACCCCTTTTCTTTTGGTAAACCAAGAATTCTCCTTGGGATTCTTTTATTCAACCAACACTTACCAAGCAAAGACTTTCGTCTTTGGCTTATCTGTAGGCAATTAATATGGGCTAATTGCCACAGCTCCAAATTGCAAAGGGAAAAATATTTCATTTATTCTTCACGCAGGAATTTTAACTTACTATTTTAATTTTTATCATACTTCCATCCTTTGTTCTTTTTTAAAGGAAATCATCTCCTTTATTTTTATTCATTTATTTTAAAGTTTCTTACTTATTTTGAGAGAAAGTGAGAGAATCAGGGAGGTACAGAAAGAGAAGGAGAGAGAGTTTCCCAAGCAAGCTCTGTGCTCATTCTCACAAACCACAAGATCATGACCTGAGCCAAAATCAAGAGTCGGACGCTCAACCAACTGAGCCACCTAGGCCAGGTTATAAAACCTAGGCCATTATAAAACCTATCTGAACCTAAGCTAGGTTCAGATATAAAAAACACTTAGAACTATACATACAGTAAAAGCTTGATTCTTGGTGTAAAAACATTTAAAAATAGATAAAATAGGGGCACCTGGGTGGCTCAGTCAGTTAAGCTTCCGACTCCGGCTCAGGTCATGATCTCACGCTTCATGGGTTTGAGCCCCGCATCGGGCTCTGTGCTGACAGCTTGGAGCCTGGATCCTGCTTCAGATTCTGTGTCTCCCTCTCTCTCTGCCCTCCCCTGCTCATGCCCTGTTTCTCTCTCTCAAAATAAATAAGCATTAAAAAATTTTTAAATAGATAAAATAACCATATTTCTTACACAAAGTAGAAATGTTTAAAGGATTTCTCTCTTAGGCCTAAAGACAATATCCAAGATCAATATCTGGATTTCCAGCATATTTAGAAATCCAAGTTTTGACAGGTTTAGTATATAAAATCGAAGAATCAGATTATAAAAATATTATTTAAAGACCAAACCAAAGATATCATTGGAGATATATGTTTACGTGATGGTGAATATAGAAAGTTAAATGGATTTATTTGTATATGATGTGGTAACAGAAATTGCTAATCCTTTAAATTAGCAAATACGTAAAATAATTTTTACAGTATAATACAGAAGAATATAACATGAAAAGTTGCAGCAGAAAAATTTAATACATGGCTATGCTTCCTTTTTGAGAATAATGCAAAATTATGACATTGGCCACATAATAGCAAAGAAATTCGATTGATTTTAAAAGCTGAAAATGAGATAGCACTATAGGCAAATTATTAAAATTAAGCAAATACTCACAAGCTGGTTTTCAGAGCGTTCAATATTGACTACATATTTTCCACGCTTTCTGTCCATTCTTGAGCTTATAATGCCATACGCTTACCTTCAAGGATATTTTTCAATTCATGTGTGGCCTTTATACCTGCAACTCTGAGAAATAATTTAAATGACTAGTGGAAAATCAACTCTGATGCATCAGTGATGGTGAGGATTAAACTAAGTAATAAGTAGTCATTCACTAAAATGTAATCCACCTTAGAGAAGCAAATGAGGTGTTAATCATAGAAAATCAATACAGCCTCTGAGTGCTACTGTGATTACTCCCTCAATAACCCTCCTGACAGGAAGGAACTCTGAAAAGCTTACATAATTATTTTTCTCTTCCCTTTGACCCCATCTTTCAGACACCTGTCTTCTATTTTAGGACTAACCCAAGAAAAAATTGTGAGTTAGAAGTTTGCCTTTGCTTTCTCTCTACCCAAGCCTGAATGCCTTCTTGCCAGCTCTTAGTCACCCATGGCTTTAGGATGGCTTCACCTTTTCAGTCTCACGGCTGGAGTCTGGAAGTCTACTTGGGCAGTTGCTTGGGAATTTACATGCATTTAAAAATGATTAGAATCAATTTCCTAGGCAATAATGCCAAAGGAGTGATGGAATATTGAAAATCTGGAGGACGAGTTTTGTTGTTGTTTTGTCAAGAAATCTAGTTTGTCCCAAATTGAAAAAGGATGAACTTTTATTGACTTATTCACTCAACAGGTGAGAATATTGAGTTTCTAAAGTGTGCCAGGTACTTTGCCTGGTACAAAAAGTTCAGCGGCAAACAAAATAGACCATACCACGTGTTCTTTGTATCTTTTCACTTTTGGATTCTGAATTTTTTTTTTCAAAAAAAAAATTGAAAAACTGGGAAGGGATTTGTTCTAAAGAGGAGTAAAAACATATAATTACTACTCTTACTCCTGTTGAAACAAAACCAGTGATGCCATGGTATGGCCATGACTACAAAGGACATACATGGGTTGAAGGTGTTCATAACATTAAACATGACCCTCTAATAAACTGATTTATTTGAAAATAAGAATGATAAAATTACCAAACAAGTGGTATTAATTTGACTGTATTTAAATATATTTGCTTTTAAAATATGACTACACTTATATTCTTCAGAGGCATTTACTTTAATTTGGTACTAAAGCAACATAGCCATGGTGTAGGTAGAATTCTATAATTTTTTTTTAAATTTTTTTTAACGTTTCTTTATTTTTGAGACAGGGAGAGACAGCATGAATGGGGGAGGGTCAGAGAGAGAGGGAGACACAGAATCTGAAACAGGCTCCAGGCTCTGAGCTGTCAGCACAGAGCCCGACACGGGGCTTGAGCTCACGGACCGTGAGATCATGACCTGAGCCAAAGTCGGAAGCTCAACCGACTGAGCCACCCAGGCGCCCCTAGAATTCTATAATTTTTGACAGCATCCACAACATTATAGCAATGACAGAGAGAGTGAAAGTTTTCTCTGATCTCAGGTTCACAATCTCTAGGAGTTGCAAGACTCAGTCCCAAAGTTTGGAAGAAAAACATAGAAAATTGATTAAACTTATTTAAAATAGCAACAAAATTAACCAACACATTGCTCCGTGGCTAAATTTCCCATATAAAAATTAGAGTCTTCTTTATTTTGCAAAGAACAATTCTTCAGCATGTATTAGTAACAATTCTCATGAACACCTCCACCCAAAGGTCAACAGAAAAACAGAACACACCTGGACTGTTAGAACAGAGAGCAAGGGTATCTCTCTCATTGTTCTGTCAAAATCTCCTATAAAAAGTCTTTGTTCACAGGATTTATAGCCAAAAAGAAACCTGCAAGTCTTTTGGCTGACAGCAGTTCAGAGAACTGTTTGATAGCTGGCCAATCTTCAGGGGGAAAGTTCTATTTCTCATTCATCTAACAGAGAATTGAATTGCATCGTTATCTGGAAGTCTAGGTCAAAACTTTTTTTTTTTTTAATCATGTTACTCAAACAAATCTTTCTTGCCTGAAATTTCACTATGCTTTGATTATGACTTCTTTGGTCAGTTAATAATATGAGAGCCAATAATGGCTGCAGCTCTCTGATCTTAGACATTTTAGGGAAAGGGATTATTACAGTTTTTCATTCTGTTATTGGCATTACAAGCAAACAATCAGGCACAGAATTTCAAAGCCTAAGTAAAATACTGATATGCAACCCAATTAATTCAAAAGTATGAAAGATCATCGTGGAAGGAAAAAAAGAACAAAAATAAATCTTCAAAGTGCCCTATCAAATTTATTATCAAAGCAATTAGAAGTAATCATTAAAAGTAAAGTTGAAAATGAAACCTGAAAGTTGCAGCAAATGTGTTTATATATGGTAATCATAACACTATCGGGGTGTTTTATTGTATTTTCAAAGCTGACTCCATCTCTATAGCAGGTGTTCCTTCACTGAATCAAAAGTAATTAAAAAGTATTTCAGTAATACAATGGAACTTGAATAATTAGTCCCACTTAAAATAGAAATTTCAGGAGAAAAACATGTTTTGGTGCATGTCACTGAATTTCTTAATTACATATCTGAAGTCTACTTACAAATTTTAAATATGTTTATACTGACAGAACATGGTTTTTCAGTAACTTACCCCCAACTGTTTATTGAACACCTCGTACACCCCAGGCATGTCTCAACCCTGGATATCCAGACAGCATTGATTAAGACAGACAAAACCCTTATTTATCCCCTACGCTTTGTCTATTGAATGTTTGGCTTTTGATTTTACTTTCAAATTTTTTTAATTGTAATATTTTTGTTTAAACAAAGAGAATGTTGTTTTTTTTTTTTATTTAGTTAAAGGTACACGTTTTTTGTATGTTGGGAAATCGGTTCCATAATGGTCAATATGTCAGTTTCTACAGAATAAACAGCAATGGCATAGTTCATCTCTGACCACAGGGACTGGGAATTCATGGTTTTTGTAGGGTCTGATATTCCATTTTACAGTGACCTTCAGGGTTCAGAAGTTCTCTTGTCTCCCAAGCCAAAATTTTCCTTGTTCTTTCAAATGACTTAAACGCTGGTCCTGCTACATCTGGGGACACCCAAAATTAAACCATTGTTTCTTCAGAATATTGGTCTGTGATTCCTGATGCACAATTCCAAAATCCAAAAGGCTTTGGAAACAAATTATTTTGTGTATTTGGCACAAATTTAGTTGGCAGCAAAAGTTAATCAAAACTAACGTTTAATAAATTTAGCATGATTATTCATATGTTTAACTACAAAAATATTGATGTGTATTGCAGGTTTACTGCCACAGTCCTGATGGGGGTGTTGTATAACGTATCGTATTGCCGTCATAAAATTTTCAAAAATCTGAATTGTTGGGGCTCCTGGGTGGCCCAGTCGGTTAAGCATCCGACTTCGGCTCAGGTCATGATCTCACGGTTTGTGAGTTCGAGCCCCGCGACGGACTCTGTGCTGACAGCTCGGAGCCTGGAGCCTGCTTCGGATTCTGTGTCTCCCTCTCTCTCTGCCCCTCCCCTGATCATGCTCTGTCTCTCTCTGTCTCAAAAATAAATAAAACATTAAAAAAAAATCTGAATTGTAAAACACATCTCACCCAAGCACTTCATATGAGGGACTATATATGTGGTTTGTAGAAATTTTACAATTTTTAAAAATAACTAATATATCCTTCCTTATTATTATTGCTCTGAAATACTAGTTTATAAAGTCTTCACTTGGTAAAATGACTCCTAACTGGCATTTTAAAAATGGAGATGAGAAGAAGAAGAATAAAAAGTTTCAATTATTGCTGGATTACAGCAAACAACGGCACCGTTGGACAGACTGTGATCTAAGATTTGATTAACATAATATTATTAACATTACAGGGATATGCCTAGTCCAGTGGGTATACCACACTGCTCATAGCTAATCCTAACAACACCTATAAGAATTAAGTAGAATTACAAGAATTAAGTATTATTATTCTCACTTTCGTGATGAGACACATATGCTTTAAGCGACCTTTTATAAACCTAAGTTAAGATTAGAGTTGGGGTGGGGGGGCACCTGGGTGGCTCGGTCCGGCTCTTGATTTCAGCTCAGGTCATGATCCCACTGTTCATGAGATCAAGCCCCGTGTTGGGCCCTGGTGCAGTCAGCACAGAGCCTGCTTGGGATTCTCTCTCTCCCTCTCTCTCTTGCCCCTCTCCCACTCACACACATGCATGCTCTCTGTCTGTCTCTCTCTCAAAATAAATAAAGAAGCTTTTTTTAAAAAGCATCTGTAAAAGTGTTTATAAATATGCGACCCTGGCCCCCTCCTGTTGGTGCGGCAGGCTGAGATGGAGCCCAAGCAAATCAAAGTCAGGTTAAATCTCACTATCTAAGAATTCTAACAAAGAATAGAATTCGAACAGTGTTCAAATTAATTATCTTAATAATCATGCCAGTATTGTTGTTTCTTCTGTATCTTCCTCAATATTTTGGGAGACAGGCACTCGGTAAATGAAAGAACAGCAAACAATGCTAGCAATTATGCTGCTTGACAAAGCAATCTGAAGAAAAATTATGAAAACAACATAATTTTACACATGAAGAAAACAAAATGTAGTACTTAAAAATTATCCCATGTAAGTTTATTTAATATATTCATATAACATATGGACTCAATACACAGAATTCGCGTACTAAAGAACAAAATGTCTGGGATGTCTAGGTCAAACTCTTACAAAACAAAGTATCATTCCTAATAAAATAGAGCTCTGATTGGCATTGAAAGCAAATGAGGCAGATCTGGTGTTGTGCATTGGTAATGTGCAATTGGTAACCGTTATTGTTAGAGTAGTTTAAGTGTTACTGCTACAGCTTCCGGTGGAATATTTCTGTTAGCCAAACAATCACTTGTGATAGCATTTGCACATTAAATTTAGAGTAGGAGCAACTCTGGGGATGGTTGTATGTCACAACCTCAAGGTAGTAATTAAAGACTGGGTTTTTGTGGAGAGGGCCACTGTAGTATAGTTGCTATAAGACGTGTGATATTAGTATTTACTGGAGAAGGTTCACTGGCAGTGAAAACAGTGGTTGTGCTGGTACCTGTTGTAGGTTGTATTTCCGGTTGAAATGGCGGCAGGTGTGGAAATTGTAGGCTCAGGTGAAGTAATGGCAGATGTAGTTTAATTTGACATGATTATAATGGTGGATTCAGTAGACATCGTGATAGCTGCATTTTAGCCGAAGTAGGGTAGGTACTCTGTTCACTTAAGGTACTGTTAGTAGGGGTGAATTGAAATGGGGGTGATAATAGTAACTATGTAGTAGGAGGACCAGTAGAAATTAAAGCGGTTGTGTATTTAGCTGAAGTGGTATTTCCTAACGTGGCTGTAGGGTCAGCTGCAGTGGTGTTTCCTGTCACGGCTGTAAATTGAATTGAAATGGTGGTAGCTGTTGTGGTAACAGGTTTTTACAGAAATTATGGCAACTGGGTATTGGTTTTGGCCAGGCAGAAACACAAGCTATTATGACAGTAGTTCGCTTCAAGTGGTGGCAGTGTTGTGGTCATGGGCTTTAAGGTGTGGTGCTTGTTACTGTTTTTGATATTGTGGGCGTATGTTCGGCGGATAGTCTGGTGATTTTTAGTCCAGTTAAAGCCATGTTGGATGCGGTGGTCATAGGTTCGGCTGAAAGAGTCGTCAGGAATATCATGGCTCTCGGTTCAGTACAAACAGATATTTATAGGTTCCCCTGAAATTTTAGCAGCTGTTCTAGTTATCGGTCCGGTAGAAATTGTGGTAGTTGTAGTTTCAGACAAGGCTATGCTAGTTTCAGGTTCATTTGACCTGGTAGTAGTGGCTGGGGCAACGCGTTGTTCGGTGGAGATAGCAGTGGTAGCCTTTATGAGAGCACGTTTGTGGTGACGCCCGTTGTGCCTGTAGGTTCCGTTGTAATAGTTGTTGCTTCAGGTGAAAGTAGTGGTTCTTCTGGTAGCTATAGTTTCAGTATTGATTCTGGCAATTCTCTGGATAACATTTCAACGCTGGCTAGGATGTCTCAGTGGGTTAAGCGTTCTACTTTGGCTCAGGTCATGATCTCACAGTCCATGGGTTTGAGCCCCACGTCGAGCTCTGTGCTGACAGCTCAGATCCTGGAGCCTGCTTCAGATTCTGTGTCTCCCTCTCTCTCTGCCCCTCCCCCGTTCATGCTCTGCCTCTCTCTCTGTCTCAAAAATAAATAAACGTTAAAAAAAAAAAATATTTAAAATAAATAAATAAATAAATCCCAAACCCCTGAGATCAAAAGCAAGTTTCTTAACTCCTCTGAGTCTTGACGTTTGCTTGTTTTGTTTTTGGTTGTTTGTTTATCTCTAAGGTGGTGAATAATATTCAGTCTTCAGGGAAAGAATTAAAAAGATATTTCAATTTTTTTTAATTATTTTATTTTTATCAGAAGCAGTGTAGCACAGTGATTAAGAGCTTTGGATTCTAAAGATTCCTGGTTGACTTTCATCTGTGACTCTTATAAACAGGCTAATACCTGGCAATTTCCTTAATGTCCTAAGCCTCTATTTCTTCACAAGAAGAGGTATACCTATATCCAAGGATAATTGTAAGCATTAAAGAAGATAATTATATAATATACTTGGTGCAATTCCTGAAACTTGCTCAATTTTAAAATCTGTGATTAGCTCGCTGTCATTCCCTTCTGTAACTGAGCTCGGGGCAGCAGGAGAGAGGCACAACACAACTCACATCTTTGAAAAGAACGGAGTAGGTCTCACTGCTAGGAAATGCGGGCTTCAGTTTTAGGAAGGAAGCCCCAGTTCGGATGTCCAGGGAATAAGGGCACCAGCAGTCACCAAATGTCACCTTGCACCACAGGGTCCAGGCGTTGGCTAAAGGAGGCCTGGAAAAGGAGGAAATAAATGACTAACCTCAGAACTCAGAATAGGCACTACTTGTGATGTATCAAACCAGGGGCAGGATGAAGCCAGGCAGATTGGAACCCTGCAGAAGAAGTGAGCATTCAGGCTAGCCCACCGCTAACTTAACACGTGAACTCTTGCAAAAATGTGGCCCTTCCAGAACGATATTTTCCCCGTCTGTTAAATAATGTAAGACCAGATGGTAACTAAATCTCCTTCTGTTCAGTGATAGATAAATTGGCAAGCAAGAGAAGTCATTTTAAGTAACTCCCCCAGATCAAGGTCATTCATTCTTCACTTTGCTCTCAGACCTAAAATGTAAGAGTCTCTTATTTTGTGTTAAGAGTTAATCTCAGAGAGAGACAAACCAAGAAACAGAATCCTAACTATAGAGAACAAACTGATGGTTACCAGAGGGGAGATGGGGGGGAGATGGGTGAAATAGGTGATGAGGACTAAAGAGTGAGCACTGGTTATGTATAGAACTGATGAATCACTACATTGTATACTTGAAACCAACATAACACTGCATGTTAACTATACTGGAATTAACATTTTAAAAATTAATATTTAAAAAAGAGTTAAGGGATGCCTGCGTGGCTCAGTCAGCTAAGCATCTGACTTTGGCTCAGGTCATGATCTCACAGTTCATGGGTTTGAGCCCCACGTCAGGCTTTGTGCTGACAGCTCAGAGCCTGGAGCCTGCTTCGGATTCTGTGTCTCCCTCTCTTTCTACCCCTACCCCGCTTATACTCTGTCATTTCTCTCTCTCTCTCAAAAATAAATATTTAAAAAAAAAAGAGTTAAGCTCAGGCCCTCTTTAATGAGCCTCTAAGCAGGGCAGTAGTCAAGATCAGTCAAGATCATATTTCTGGAGGTAAGACACATAGCTATGGCCACAAGGCCAGGTGAATACGCGGTCAGGAACACAGAAGTGAATCAAGTCACCAAACAGAGAGGGCAAAGCATGGATAGGAGGACTAGACACAGGAGGGCTGAAAGAAGGGCCACAGTCAGTCTCAGAGCCAAGAGGGAAGGACGGTGAGGAAGACCACCCACAGAGCAGCCCTGGGGCATGAAACAGAAGACAACGTTTTCCATCCAAGCCTCTTTTGCAAAACAGCCCTTTCACTGCCAAGATATTGACTCTCTTCACACCTACTTAACCCACATAAAACAGGGGCTCCCAAATTTGCTTTATCGTCTTTAATTTGATATTATTCTCTACATGTGTACATTTTTTTCCCCAAAGAAGAACATACGTTCTTGGAAGGCAAGCCCTCACAAATCTCCTTCTCTTGTTTTCCCTGTCCATGTATTGTACTAACAACGAATCAATTTTTTTTTTGCATAGAAATGTTGGCCATGTGTAACCCAAACATTACCTGTCCATGACGAAAGTCTCTCTTTGGATATTGTGAGCATCCAGGAGTCCCCAGGTTGACAAAGGTAGGAGCGACATATGTGCCAGCATCATCAGTGACATCAGTTGATGATGGAAACTGACATACTGAATTGTGAGTTTCTGATCACTTCGACTTGAGTGTGGCTACAGGGACTAATCACCTGGAAAACAGGAAATCCATTGAGTTGAACTTCCTAAGTAAAATTATCCTAACTAATAACATCTATATTTTCATGTAAGTTATATTTTATTCCATTGATCCAAATGGCTCTTGATGGAAAAAAAAAAGTTTTCCTCCTTCAGTATCATGAGAGAGTAGAAAATCATTGAAACACTTCTGTAAGAACAAAAGTCAGTGAGTCTTTTCTTTCAAAAAGTAAAAAAAAAGAGTCAGAAATACATATTATATATAAAAATACAATAATACTAAAAGACTTAATAGCAAGGGGCAATTAAGGACTAGAAAAGAGACCATGGGGGAGGGGAAGGGGAAAAAAAACTTACAGAGAGGGAAGGAGGCAAACCGTAAGAGACTCTTCAAAACTGAGAATAAACTGAGGGTTGATGGGGGGGTGGGAGGGAGGGGAGGGTGGGTGATGGTTATTGAGGAGGGCACCTGTTGGGATGAGCACTGGGAGTTGTATGGAAACCAATGTGACAATAAATTTCATATAAAAAAAGGACTAGAAAAGGTTCGGTATCAACCAAATTCATAAGAGCAAATGCAGCTGAGAGACCTGTGCCACACAGTGTGCAGTAAAGAAGGGACCGGCATGCCAGGTCACACACCGAAGCATACACCCACATCAAAACAATCTTCCAGCTCATCATAAAACAAGTCCCGTTCATCTTCAGAGTCTGTCAGGCCACTGTCCCCACTTGCTTTTTTTTTTAAAGTTTTTATTTATTTATTTTGAGAGACAGAGAGAGAGTATGAGCAGGGGAGGGGCAGAGAGAGAGGAAGAGAGAGAATCCCAAGGACTGTCAGTGCAGAGCCCAACGCAGGGCTCAAACTCACAAACCATGAGATCATGACCTGAGCTGAAATCAAGAGTCCGAGGCTTAACCAACTGAGCCACCCAGGTACCCTCCCTCCCCAACTCCTTCCCGACTCCCCCCCACTTGCTTTTTTGTCTGCTTTTGTTTTTTTCTGGCCCATTCACCCAAACCCATCCATGAGAAAATGTTCTCTTCTGAGTATCATGGGGGCTAGCCCATGGGCCCGGCTGAGGAACCTGGTCTGGGTAGGTGGACAGAAAACTTCCCAGGAAAGCAAACAGGATGTAGGGGGAGCCCGCCAGTTGCCCTACATGCTTCGAGCTGTGTGCGAATGTGTGTGAGGCTCCTGATGGAGGAGAAACGTGTAGAAGGACTGGGATGCACTAAGCACCAGGGAGGCTCAGAAGAACACAGTCAGGCCTGCAGCACTGCAGACCTGCCCACTCTTCCCAGAAGAAGCCTGCTCTTGAAGGACGTGGGGAAACTCCTGGGTGCCTGAGCACCCTTTTAAGAAGTCTGGCTCAAGGCACCCATCAGCATACCCCAATCTTGACTGATTTTTAAAGAACTGTGTAATGTTTCATTTCTTAAGCTGAGTGGTAGATACAGGGTGCCGAATTCCTCTTTAAATCTTTTGAATATCAGAAATATTTTGTAGTTGATTTGTAAAAGAAAAACATAAGAAAACTTCTTGAAGAAAGTGTTTTTTTGAAGTTTCTTCCCCTTAGAAGAAGGGGAAAATCTAATATATTATTCTAAGGAGAAGTAGACTTACTGAAATCAGAATCTGGGGGGACATTTTGTGACCTCTAGAAACTATGAATTATCTAGGACTTTCTTCATAACAGGATAGAAATGTGCTATTTGCACGCTCTCTCTCTAAATCTTGTTATTCCTGGGGCGCCTGGGTGGCTCAGTCGGTTAAGCGTCCAACTTCAGCTCAGGTCACGATCTCGCGGTCCGTGAGTTCGAGCCCCGCGTCGGGCTCTGGGCTGATGGCTCAGAGCCTGGAGCCTGCTTCCGATTCTGTGTCTCCCTCTCTCTCTGCCCCTCCCCCGTTCATGCTCTGTCTCTCTCTGTCTCAAAAATAAACATTAAAAAAAATTAAAAAAAAAATAAATCTTGTTATTCCTATATGGTTATTAAATTTGCTGACCAACAATGTTAAATGGGTAAATTATTTGTGTGGGTAGGACAGTAGTCCGTTGCAACTCAACCACTAAAATAAAACTATGACTGTGATTAAACACGGACAAGCATACCTTGCCAGTCAGATCATGGAGATCATGGAGGTGCACTTTCGAAGTTAACGATTTCAGTGGAATAAATAAATTTTAGCAACATTCTGCTGATCACTCAGGAGCACTTAGGAAATCTGGATTCAGCTCTATAAACAGTTGTGCTTTTTTTAAATGTGTTGATACCATGCTTTAGTCGTCAGTCATGACTCAATTTGCCTGAGGTTGATGAACTTAAACATTTAACACACTCTGTAATCCAATCAAAACTCACTCATCAGGTCAGCTTCCTGAATCTCATTCTATTAGAAACCCAGCCCCTTCTAAAAAGGAAGACCCACAGGTAGTAACTTGTCAGGAGTGAAAATCCAATGATGCTGGGCCACTATGCTACACCACGCCAAGGGAGAATTTTGGATTTTGTCACAAATACTGAATCCTGATTATAACTTCCATCATTGTTTTATCCTGGCTCTGGTTTGACTCTAATCAGAATTAGTCACTAATGTTATTTACTACAACTGAAATGCACTTGGTATATTTATTGAAAAGTTATGGTGTTAAAGTTTAAGGTGTAATATTTTGCCAAGAGAAAAAAAAAACCTAGATTGCTTTTTAAAATGTAACTTTTAAGTGATGTTTTATTGCATCGGTTGAAATTGTCCTCAGATGGACAAGGTTTTTCTACCACTGTGACAAAATATCCACATGAAAGAAATTGTCAGAGGGCAATATGTATACATCCTATACCTTGTTTTTATAGAATTTGAAATATTTCTAACTGTGTTATCATCTGCTTTGTTATCTATAAAAACCACCAAAATGATGAACTAATGCCTCACTAAAGGCAACTACTTTCTGTTTTAATCTGAGTATTTCAACATAACGAACATCCAGTTCTGAGGATTCAGATATACCTGAAGACCTTTTTTTTGGCGGGGGGGGAGTCACATGAACTAGAACAATAGATTATTTAAAAATCTCTTGCTTTTGAGACAGGAGTATCTTCCTTGATGTTTAATCATTCAAAAAATATTTATTGAGCAACATGACCTCCTTGTCTCTCATGGGTGGAAAAAAACATTTCTCTACACACTTACAAATTATTCTTTAAACTATTTCTAACTACATTTCCACATTTGTTTCTATTACCAAGACAAATATAAAGACAAAACAATGGGTTAACTCTTGGGTATGAAAAACATAACTGCCAAAATGATGTCTACATGAACCAGGGTTTCTTGGTTGTTTCACTGAAGTTTTAGAGTACATTTAAGATTAATTTCTTGATTTTCCAAGTATTAGAATTATTTGAGTCATAAATTTTTAGAATTAGCCTTAAAAATCTATGAATTATACACCAAAATTTAGATATCAAACTTAAAAAAATGCTTTTACAAATGCTGAACCTCCTTTATGCATGGTTATAACAGCATATTATATTTTAATTGTAGTCCCAGGAAAATACTAATATTTTAGGTTAATAACACAGAAAATAAAATTTTAAGTTATGTTTACATGTAGCACAAAAAATACAAGATTTCTGATTTATAGGTATTGGTTGAAAAGCTAATAAATTGCCCTTTCCTTACCAATTATAACTGTTTATGGGTTTTTTTGGTAAAGAATACATAAGCATTGTTTCTGTGATATTATGTGAAAAGCATTAGGGTTTTCTATTCAGACTAGAAATAAAATTCATATAGACAAGTTATCAAATGAAACAACAAATACTCACAGGCTGGTTTCTAGAGGATTCCACATTTACTATGTATTTTCCACATTCCTTCTCCATTCTTGAGCTGCCAGTTTAAACCCAGGACTATTTTTCCTTTCGACCACTGACATTTACATCTGCAACCTTGTGTAATATTGTAGTTGACAGAGGGCAGATTGACTGTGATGCACCTGGCAGGTGTTGATAAAATAAATATTAAATATCATTCCTAACAGAGGACTCACCTTAGAGTCCTTTAAAGTAAAATATTAATTAACGATGGGAAAGAAGAAAAGCAATGCCACCTCTGAGAGGTAGTGTTGCTTTTCTCTCTGCAACCCACCTAGCAGAAGCAAACTATGCTAATCTTACATAATACTTCCTTCTCTCCCCATTTGTGAGCATACCTCAGACCTCTTTCGTCCAGAGTTCAAGGCCAATCTATGATAGGATTCTGAAGTAAAAGAAGTTTCCATTGCTTCCTTTCAAACCTAGAATGACCAGCCTTTCTCCCTATGTTGGTACCACCTTTATGGCATTCATGCCTCCTGATCACCTGGCCTTGACCTTCTCCAGCTGTCCCCAGTGCTATGAACCAGCACTGTGATAGTGCTCCCTGCATTTGACAGAATGAAATTCTGGGTCACATTGGCTTAGGTTCCAACTCCATGTTTCCTAAAGTGAGAGCAACATGATCTAATAAATCAGGAACCACTAATACATCTGCCAAGTTTCTTTTCTCCTTGCAGATAAACATAATTGTTTAGGCTGTTGGCACACTTTTGGCACCTTAAGAGTTATAGTTAAGAGGTATAACAGTAAGCATTCCATTCTAGTCCTTCCATTTTACCTCAAAGGGAACCTTCCCTTTTCCTCTTTGTAGAAATGTCTTTATTATCAAGATATTTTTAGGAGTTAAGAAATAAGTTAGCTACTGAACTGAAAAGCTACCCAACAGAAATCAAGCACATATGTCCAAAGTTACCTACATAAAACTAGCATGAAAAAAATTGGGGTGAGAGTTATATTAGAATATTTTAAAGTTTTCAACTAAATTTATCTGAAGGACTAGAGTAATCATAAATAACCCCTTGCAAACAAAGCGATCAGGGTAAAATAATTTGGTTCTTTTGGAAAAAATGCCTCCTTGTCTAGACATCCATCAAATTTGTCAGACCAAAATCACCCACTGACAGGCTAAAATGAAAAGACATCACCAAGACATTAAAAACGACATTACCAGGGCACCTGGGTGGCTCAGTCAGTTGGGCATCCGACTTCGGCTCAGGTCATGATCTCACAGTCTGTGAGTTCGAGCCCCACATCGGGCTCTGTGCTGACAGCTCAGAGCCTGAAGCCTGCTTCAGATTCTGTGTCTCCCTCTCTCCCTGCCCCTCCCTTGCTCATGCTCTGTCTCTCTCTGTCTCAAAAATAAATAAAAAATAATAATAAATAAAATAAATAAAAATGACATTAACAAGTGTTGGTGAGAAGTGGACCAACTAGAACTCTCACACATTACTGGTAGGAGTACAAAATGATATTACCATTTTGGAAAGCTGCAGTTTCTGCTAAAGTGATATATATGCCTATCCTATGAACTAGCAGCTCCCCTCCTAGATAGATCCCCAAGAGACTGAGTGCATATGACCAAAAGAGGCATATAGAAGAATATTCATATACATATAGCTATTCATAATAGCCTTAAGCTGGAAATGATCCAAATGCCCACAATGAATAAATTGTGGCATACTCACAATGGAATTCTATACATTATATCAAACTCATACATACACACACATATATTTTTTAAATCAGCCATTATTAGATATGACATGTTCACTTACTCCATCTAGCAAAGGAAATCAGACATGTGTATGATTCTATTATACGAAGTTCAAGAATGAACTAAAGTAATCAGATGATGATAGAGATCAGAACTATTGTTTATCCCAGGGTGGGGTAGACGAGTTGACAGGAAAGGAGCATGAGGGAACATTATGAGGTACTAAAAAACTTTCTAGATCTTGATCGGTGTGGTGGTTACACATGCGTATAAAAACATAAAAATGTTCTAGCTATACACTTTAGATCAATACACTTTGTGAACCCAATCCTTGAATAAAATGGAAAAGAAGTAAAATTAACCATTAACAGAGCTGAAAGCGAATTCCCGATGAGGAATCTAAAGTCTAGGAAGGATCACACATCCTATGGAGTGTGGATCCCATGCTGACGGCTCCATCTGTTAGTCTTATGCCCTTGCCCACTGACCATCTCCTAAGAGGCTGTATAGAAAGCTAGACATTCTAGTAGATAACAGGTCCTTTAAAACACAAAGAAAAGCAAAGACTGAAGTCTCAAAATTGGAGAAGACCCTACGTGGCAACTGCTCTTAAGTAAAGATTTCTGCTCTGCTCTCATCCCAGACTTAATGATAAAATGGATCTGAAGTTGAGGTTTTAGGACAGAAATTTAGATGATACTTATATACCTAAGTGTTTGAGAAACTCTCAAGTGGAGATATTTATAATACATAAGATATACCCTTTAAAACTCTTTCAAGAGAAATATTTTAATAAATCCAATTTTTCTTAAACTTAAAAATGCTTAATTTTTTTAATATGAAATTTATTGTCAAGTTGGTTTCCATACAACACCCAATGCTCATCCCAACAGGTGTCCTCCTTAATGCCCATCACCCACTTTCCCCTCCCTCCCACCCCCCAACAACCCTCAGTTTATTCTCAGTTTTTAAGAGTCTCTTATGGGCCCATGAAAAGATGCTCAACATCACTCCTCATCAGGGAAAACAAATCAAAACCACACTGAGATATCACCTCACACCAGTCAGAGTGGCTAAAATGAACAAATCAGGAGACTATAGATGCTGGAGAGGATGTGGAGAAATGGGAACCCTCTTGCACTGTTGGTGGGAATGCAAACTGGTGCAGCCACTCTGGAAAAGTGTGGAGGTTCCTCAAAAAATTAAAAATAGAGGGGTGCCTGGGTGGCTCAGTCGGTTGAGCATCTGACTTCGGCTCAGGTCATGATCTCGCGGTTTGTGAGTTCGAGCCCCGCATCAGGCTCTGTGCTGACAGCTCAGAGCCCGGAGCCTGCTTCAGATTCTGTGTCTCCTCTCTCTGTCCATTCCCCGCTTGTGCTCTGTCTCTATCTCTCAGAAATAAATAAATAAATGTAAAAACATTTTTAAAAAATTAAAAATAGATCTACCCTATGACCCAGCACTAACACTGCTAGGAATTTACCCAAAAAATGAGGAAATTTTTAAAAACAAGTAATTCATTAAAAAATTATTTAGGGTCTATGCTTTATACTAATTGCTAAGTGTTCAGTGGTAAACAGGCAGCGTTCTTGCCTGCTGGAACATAATTTTATAGATATCAATTATGATTTTAAAGCAAAATATATGATCTTTGCAAAAATGGTCTCATAAATCTGCCTTTAGCTTATAGAATGCCACTGGAACAAATGGAAGCTAAATAACATAGCTTAAACTCCCACAAGGAGGGAAGTTCCCCCCAAGGGACATCTGGCAATGCTGGGAGACAATTTTGATTGTCGCAGCTGCTGGGAAGGGTTGTATGGGCATTTGGTGGGTAGAGGACAGGCATGCTGTCAAAACACCCCCTAATAACAAAGAATTATTAATCCAAAACATGCCAAGGTTGAGAAACTGCTCTAGTACATGATGAGCATGAAAAATCTGTGGAAAGGAAAAGGTAAGAAAAAAATTCTTCCAAGGAGCAATGAAAACATGATGACTGCTCAGCAATAAAATTAGGCCAATTAACTCCTGTGAGATTATAAGGGGATGAGGGGGGGCTCACATCATGTGAGAGTTTCCATGATAATGAACATGAACACTGAATTTAACTAAGTCCATTGAAAAACAGTATGTTATTATTAGCCAACAAAATTTATGAACCTTAAAAAGAGCAGAAATTAAACTGGCCTTTCTTTAAAAATCTGGCTACATATTTAAAAACACAAGTTATCCTAAGTAACCATTCTTCCCTTCATTCTTATTGTAAGAGAACCCCCATATGGTTAACCAGGCATATGGATAGAATGAAGACCTCATTTGCCAGTCCCCTTTGATGCTAGGTGCCACCATATGACTAAATCCTATCTAATGGGCTATTAGCCTAACGTTACATTGTCAAGTCAAAGTGAGTCATTGAAAAGAGAGGACCTTACCTTCTTTTTTAACTTCCTACTAGCTGGAATGCAGATGACACGATGCCCAATCTCAGACTGTACGTTTAAGGTCAACACCGTAACGATAGTGGAACAACACGAGACGAGGTGAGAAGGATCCCGGACCAAGTCTGTGTAGAAAAACTCAGGAACAGCCTAAGACACTGCCTTAGTACAATACTGAGATGCACATTTTAATTTAGCACCGAGACAGCATAACTATAGAGCAAATGGGATTCCATAAGCATTCAATTGTACCTCAATGTTATCTAATAGCCTGGATAGTGGTACCTCCATCCATCATTCTATCACTTGTGCAGAAACTTTTAATGCCCATTGTCAAAATCCTAAATGACAATGTTATTGTGTACAATCATGCATTATGATAGAGTTTTTTAATCCACATTCCTTATGCATTTCTTATTCCATAGATCAAAGTAATTAGATTAGAATATGTACAAAAAGTATCTGGATATATCTCACTATTTCTCATACTTTCTTATGAAGACTTGTTTTTTGTTTTCTTTTTTTACATTCTATTGATTGATTGATTGATTGATTGAGGACAGAATCTGAAGCAGGCTCCAAGTTCTGAGCCGTCAGCACAGAGCCCTACACAGGGCTCAAACCCATGAACCATGAGATCATGGCCTGAGCCAAAGTCGGACTTTTAACTGACTGGGCCACCCAGGCGCCCCTGAAAGCTTATTAACTTGAGTGAGCATTTTGGCCAATTGAGAGCTTTCATATTTGAGTTTTTGTTAGCCAAGCTTGTTAGCAGTGGACCATTTTAGAGTTCTTCTATTAATAGAGTGAACATCAATATTATCTTAAATGCTGGGTCATCACTGACTTTTTAAAAAATCATTTTATCCATATAATATGCTTTTGTGGATGAAATTTGACCATGAGCATCATGTTGATAATTAAAACATCTGTGTGTCCCTCCTTTTCACTATTGCTGAGAACTAATATCAAGCTCTCATAAATCTAAGAGCTCAAGCTCTTTGAAATCTGGCAATCAGTTAAGCAAAGGGATTATTGTATCTATTACATTTTCTTATGTCGTTGATGTAATTAACTAGCCAGCTATCAAATTTCAAAAGCTTACTATAGTTGCTATACCATTTAAATAGTTCTAATATATAAGAATACCATTCACAGGAGATACAAAAGAAACTTTCATGAATGATATTGGAATCATTATCAGTGCAATTACTGTGCTGCATAAAATATAATTGCTTAAAATCATATATATCATATTCTGTTATGTTAATATAGATTATTATCATAAAATAAGTGTTTTGATTGTATTTTTCATAGTTCATGAAGCTTAATGATATTTTGAGTTGATGCTGTAATGGGTTGACTTGGTGAGGGGGGCTTAGGATGGAATGAATGTATTTTAGATGTGGAATGGATATGAATATTTGGAATCAGCAGATGGACGTTAGTCTGAACAATGTCCTCCAAAGTTACATATCCTAATCCCCATGTTACCTTACATGGCAAAAGAAGAGATTTTGCAGATGCAATTGAGTGAAGGATCTTGAGATGGGGGGGGGGGGGATTAATCTAGATTTACAAGATAAACCAAACATAACCATAAGGGGACTCATAAAAGGGAGACAGGAGGGTCAGAATAAGAAAAGGAGATGTTGTCAAAAGATGGAAGTGATTCAAAGAAGGGGCCATGAGCCAAGGAATTCAGCAGCCTGTAGAAGCCAAGTAAGACAAGAAAATACACCTTCCTGTAGAGATAATCATTTTTATTAACTATATTTTAAGATAGTAAAATCGTGTTGTTTTAGGCCACTACATTTTTGGTAATTTGTTAAGGCAGCAATAGGAAACCAACACACAAGTCAATTAACATTTATCTACACACATAGTTATGCAGGTAGTTAGGCAGGTGAACAACATGGAACAGATATTTATTAAGCACCTATGTCTCCAGCCTCATTTTTAAAAGTGTGTGTGTGTGTGTGTGTGTGTGTGTGTGTGTGTGTGTAATTGACATGACTTGAAGAGAAGGCAATCAGCAATGTCCATTATGGTTGTAAATTCAAAGTATGCAAATTATAGGTTTGCCTCAAGTACTGGCTACAGAGAGCTGAGAAGTGAAGGTTGTGTTGGCTGTCATGTCAGTGATTGTAAATTCAGCTGAAGTATTAGTTGCCATTGTGGATGTAGCTTCAACTGAAGCGATTACACTTACGGGGGTTCCAGATTCACGTGAAGGGTTATAAATTCTGTTGAAGGGTCGTTTATCTTAATAGGAGCTCCTGACAAAGGTATGAGAGGTTATTTTTTTTTCAAGTGTGAGTGGCTATAAATGTAATTGAAATTCTGGTCCTTGTATTTGGATCTATACACATTTAGTGGTATTTATAGCTTCAGTTTAAGTAGGAAGGACTTTTCTGGTTTCAATCTCAGTGGAACGGGTAGATGGTTTAGGTTCACTTCAAGGATAGTTGGTGCTGAGGCTAAGGGTTTAGCAGAAGTGGAAGTCTGGCTTCTAACGTTTGTAGTTTCAGCTGAAGTGGTTGTTCTATTTCTAGGTGTAGCGGGATCAGTAGAAATTGTAGTGTTTTTAGGTTCAGGGGATGCATGTATTATAATTTCAAATGAAAAGGCTATGGTATTTATAACAGCAGTAGATTCAGCAGAAATTGCAGTGTTTCCTCACTCACTGGAAGTGGTCGTTTCTCTTGTGGTCATTAGTTGAGGTGAAGCACCTGCCATGAAACGGGTCACAGGATTAACCAAAGAGGTGATATTTACAGGTTCATGTGAAGCAAGGATGGCTGTTGAGGCAGGCTCAGAAGAAGTTGCAAAGGTCATAGGTCAAAGGTATACGTTCTATTGAAGTGATTATTGTTGCAAAGTCTGTTGGAGGAATGCTACTTATAATTTCTGTTGATGTGGCTATAACCATTGTGCTGGTATTATGCTCAACTCAAACGGGAGATTCAGTGTGGGTGGTGGTAGCATCCACGGTAGTAACAGGATCAGTTGAAATTCTGGGAGTCGCCACTACGGTAGTAACTTCCACTATGGTAGCCACTATGGTCGCCACTATGGTAGTTATATTTGTAGGTTCAGTTGAAACTGTGTTGGTTGTATATTCAGGTGACAAGGTGGTCGTGGGCATTACGGTAGTAAGTTCAGTTGAAGTGGAGTTGTCTGCTGGGGTGGTTGTGGGTGTCTTTGCTGTGGTCACAGTAGATCCTTCTGGTGTAGGGGCCACTGTAGGCTGAGAGGTAGGCAGTGAGGTTGTTTCCGGAATGATTATTATAGGTTCCCTATCTTCTGAGGATATACGGATAATAGCGGCCACAGTATTATTTCCCCCTATGCTGACCAGACAAACTATGAGTACTGATTGCTGTTGTTATTACACAGGCTAAGAAACTAATAAGGAAGGTTTTCCGCAGAGACCAATCACCAGATAGATTCTGTGCTACCTAAAAAGGATTTAAATAAAACAATAGTAAGAGTGAAACCAAATATTTCAAGAAAAATAATGGTCATTTTCATTTTAATTTATACTTGCAATTTATAGTTTCTCACTTATTTACAATTTGCTTCATGAAAGAAAAGTATAAATGTCATTATTATTTGTCAAATTTTCATAATAAATACTAAATATCTACACTTTCATCCCTGGAAAAGGATTGGTCTTGTGCTTTGCATATCACTGGAGTAAAGAAATGTACACAGCTATTACTTTTTTTAATTCTTATGTCTGAATCCCTTAAAGGTTAAAAAAAATAGCTAAATACTATTAACACCTATCCCAAATCTCCAAAGAAAGAAAGTTTAATGATCCCATATTATAAAAAAATGGACCCCTCAAATTCTCCTGGTTAACATACCCTCCTATCTAAGCCTGTCAATACCCAAAATTCTCCCAATGATCAGACTTCCTAGAAACCTTCCAGTGATATACATTTTAATTATTAAACCAAACACATACTTTGGCTGATCTCCAACTCAGATTAGGACTTATCAGCATGAAATGTTTCAGATGGAGCAGCTTCTGCAAGCTACCAGCTATTGTCGCTTGGAACATGGCTTATCCTCTTTGATGTTATGTCCTCGTCTGTAAAAGGCTAGTAGCAGGAACAAGTGACTTACAGTTCTAGCATAAAGACAAATGGAGGTGAAACTGCTTTGTAAACTATAAAGTGCTGTGCAAGTGAGAGGCTGAACACATGGTGGCTGGAAGGCACATAGTCTGAGCTAAAACAGCCGGGCTCTGCCACTCACGTTGTGGCCTTGGGTAAGTTAATTCAACTCTGATCATGGTCTTCATCTGTAAAATGAGGATAATTATAAAACCTGTCTGATGAGGTCTTTTGTGAAGCTTAAAGGAGATAGTATGGGTAAAATGCTTGTATGACTTCCTGGCACTTAGTAAATGCTCTAACAGTGCCTGTGATTATGTTGCCAGTGATGATCATCATCATCCTGCAACAAATATTTTTTGTTACTACTTACTGGACAGGCAACATGGTAGTGGGAAAATGATACATTTTTGTATTGAGCATTCCTAGGTTTAAGTCTCAAAACTATGAGATGTAGTAAAAGCTTCTTAACTTGCCTATACTCGTCCCATCTCAGCCAATAACTAGCTGTAGAAATTCTAGTGAAAGTTTCAGCTTTCCTGAGTTCTTTTTTGAGTCAATGAATGAAGACTGGATTAAATGGTATCCAAAATCGGGGCGCCTGGGTGGCTCAGTCGGGTAAGTGTGCAACTTTAGCTCAGGTCATGATCTCACAGGTCATGACTTTGAGCCCCACGTCAGGCTCTGTGCTGACAGCTTGCAGCCTGGAGCCTGCTTCGGATTCTGTGTCTCCTCTCTCTGACCCTGCCCCACTCCTGCCCTGTCTCTCTCTGTCTCTCAAAAATAAATAAACGTTAAATGGTCTCCAAAATCACTCTCAGCTCAAAAACTGAAATACTTTATCTCACCTTTGCAAACAAAAAGAAGCATCCTCTTACCTCTCCCCTTTCAAAATCTCCCTCCTTCCACATTGCCTCAGCTCCACCAAAATTGACACTTTATTACTTTATTTCGAGAACTCGAGCTCCCATCCCCCCGAAAGATGCTCCACAGCAGCAAAATGCAGAGTGGAGGTAGATTCAGAGCCAGGATAACCCAGTCCAAGTATTAAGCATGCCACCCATGGAGAAACGTCAATTTTATGCCGAGGTTGAGGGCTGAAGGGTCATGCTATGAGGGGAAGTAAACACAGTAAGCATGACAAGAGCGCAGAAATATGGGAGATTTGAGCCTTGGCAACAAACCAAGAGGGAAAACACTGGGAAACCAAGTGAGGTTTCTAAGCAAAGGTTAAAAAAAAACTAAGATCAGAACGCAAAGCGCTAAAGACAGATTGTGGTCTCTTTCTTAACTAAAAGAAACCAGGGGTCCTTGGAGAAATAAGCAATTCTAAGTGTGGGTCAAGGAAAGTACAAAATGCTACTCCTAGGACATCTTATTATGCCAGAAAGCAAGTCTGCCAACTACTAATCAGGCTTTGTCAAGACACAGAGCCAACTTGAAAGGGCTCCCAACTGGCCTCAAAGGAAAATTCAGGCAACAAAAAACTAATGACTGAAATCAATTCTGAAAAAAATATCCATTGATCACAACCGGAGGATACACGACCAACTCATTTCTGTGAAAAGTAATTAAAAAAATAAAGTATTTGTTATCTTTTCTCTGAGAACTGTATTCCGGGATAATGAAATCGCTGGTTATCCTTGCCAAAGAACTCCAAAGAATGTAGATGAAAATATATCATCAGAAAATTACCATTTTCCAATCTCTAATGAAAACAAAGTGATCTAGGCAAATAATTACCAATAGATATTAATACCATTAGGTGAAATAGCTGAAGAAAAATTTGAATGGAGGTATGAGCTTGATGCCATCTGAATCTATAAATAAACCTAACATCACAAAAAGTACAAAACCAGACTTAATATGTGACACATGATTTCATGCAGTAAAATGAACACAGTGCCACATAAATTATTCTTGTCTCTGGTTCGCAGGAAATAGAGTATAAAGAAACAGATCAAAAGATATCATGAAGGAGCAACCAACTCAATCCTGAATGTGGCATATTCTACACAGCAAATGATCTAGTGTCTTCAACAAATTAATGACATCTAAAAGAGAGAGAGAGATGTTTTCACTCTTAGGTGGATCCTGAGAAACTTAACAGAAAGCCATGGGGGAGGGGAAGGAAAAAAAAAAAAAAGGAGGTTAGAGTAGGAGAGAGCCAAAGCATAAGAGACTCTTAAACACTGAGAACAAACTGAGGGTTGATGGGGGGCAGGAGGGAGGGGAGGGTGGGTGATGGGTATTGAGGAGGGCACCTTTTGGGATGAGCACTGGGTGTTGTATGGAAACCAAGTTGACAATAAACTTCATATATTGAAAAAAAAAAAAAAAGATCGACATAGCAAAAAAAATAATAATAATAAAATAAAATAAAAGAGAGAGAAGGGGGAAAATGTTTTAGGCTAAAAGAGATACAGATACGTAACAATCCAAGTAATATGTAGATTTTATTTAGATCCAATCTTGAACTATTTGTTAAAAAAAAAGAAGTCAGAGTCCAGAGTCCTGAAGGAAAGGCATCCAGACAGACTTAGAGGCTGGACTGGGGTCCGAAAGTGAGGCAGGTCACCACAGAGCAGAGCCCTGAGTCCTGGAATGCTGACTGTGCACCTCCACTGTGAAATGGGCATAGTTCACGTGCCATACTCTATTCCATATAAATATCATTATGTCTTTATAACATTGCATATGTCCATGTGTATATACATACACATAGTATACATATACTGAACCAAGGGCACTGCCATGGGCACAACACTGGAAAAGCAAGCAGTGTTGTCACAAACATTACCTGTCCTTGTTGGAACTGCCTTTTGGGGAATTTCAAGTATTCAAAGGTTTCTGGGTTGGTGCAAGAAACAGTGACAATGGTACAAACCACACCGGTGACCTCTCTTGATGGTGGAAACTGATATGCTGAACTGTGGGCTTCATGGTCATTTGGACTCTGGAAATATCTACAGGAAGAAAACAATGAGACAAACTGAAAGAAAAAGAAGCCACCACGATGAATTTTGAAGTGAAATTATTCTGAAAATTCTAAACTAGCTTGTGACACGTCATGAGATTATTAGAAGATCAGTATTTAAAACAAGATTTCTTTACGGAATCAGCCAATGCCACATTTTATTTTATGAATAAATAAAATTTTCAAATAATATTTCATTTCAAAATAATTAAATCTGGTCACATCATTACCTTTTCTTATTTTAAATACTTTATTAATATTTTGGGGTCAAGTTTACACACCATCAAATGATTATAATATGACATTTCTTTATTAAATATCTCCATGTGTCTTTTTTCTTTTTTCTTTTTTCAAGTTTATTTATTTTTGAGACAGAGGGAGACAGAGCATGAACAGGGGAGGGGCAGAGAGAGAGGGAGACACAGAATCGGAGACAGGCTCCAGGCTCTGAGCTGTCAACACAAAGCCCGACACGGGGCTCGAACTCACGGACCGTGAGATCATGACCTGACCTGAAGTCGGATGCTTAACCAACCAAGCCACCCAGGTGCCCCAATATCTCCATGTTTCAAGCATATAGGTGCATCCTATACAGTTGCCCTACCACAGAGCTTTTATGAGGTATAGAAATAAATGCTTATAGATCATCAGAGCTAAAAGGGACTAACAACTTGCCTAAAGCAACCTCTGCCAGTTATTTTTGAAATAACAATTCTGAAACTAAAAGTGGTTCAGAGACTTGCCCTTAATGACACAGTGTAAAAAGTGCGGGCCGTCCAATTGTCTCTCGCATCTGTTATAAATTAAGAAGTATTTGAAATAGTTTTTAAACTGTTAAAAATGATACACTATAGCACTCAGGGACATACTAGATGAATAGAAATAAAAGATTTGTAATTGCCAATGAGTAGTTGATGAGTTTTCCTTAATAACTAGAGGTATTCATTCCTTTGTGTGTGTTTTGTTTAACATTTATTTATTTTTGAGACACAGAGAGCAGAGCACAAGCAGGGGAGGAGCAGAGAGAGAGACAGACAGACAGAATCCAAAGCAGGCTCTAGGCTCTGAGCTGTCAGCACAGAGTCCAACATGGGGCTTGAACTCATGAACCATGAGATCATGACCTGAGCCAAAATAGAACACTTAACCAACTGAGCCACCCAAGCACCCCTGTTTTATTTTATTTTTGAGAGAAGGAGAGCACATTCATGAGCAGGGGAGAGGGGTGGCAGGGAGAGAGAGAGAGAGAGAGAAAGAGAGAGGGAGAAAATCTTAAGCAGACTCAATGCTCAGCATGGAGCCCAACATGGGCTCAATCCTACAACCCTGAGATCATGACCTGAGCCGAAATCAAGAGTTAGACAGTCAACCGACTGAGCCACCTGGCGTCCCCATTCATTTTTTGAAGTTAAAAAAGTTAATAGAATTTCCTATAAAGACTGAATATAAGACTCAAATAAATAAGCTATCAAAATGGAAAAACAAATTCACTGGCTGTTTTCCAAGAGGATTCAATATTCACCATATATTTTCCATGTCCTTTCTCCATTCTTGAACATTGACTACCACATACTTAACTCCAGGAACATTTTTCAATTTGGTCATTGCTCTTTATATCTGAAATGTTAAGAAATAATTGAGTTGATGGATATTACTATGTTATCAACTATGGCACAACTAAGATGAACTAAATTAAGTAATAAGCTGTTATTCCCCAATATTCACCTAAGAGGAAAAAGTAAGGCAATAATTAATACAAAAAACAAGATAACCAGTCTTGTCTCTGGAGCTATTGTAACTTTCCTCCTGGGCCTCCAGACAGTAAAATTCTCAAATTATAGGTCATATTCTTCTACCTTTTAGCAACATTCCTCATTTACTTTTCCCTCTAACTTTGGGGACATCTCCATGAAAAAATTCTGGAGCAGGTGGCATTTACCACTGCCTTCTTTCCAACAAAGCATGGCCACCTTCCCTCCCATTTTTGGCATCTTCTCTAGGGATCCATAGTTCTCTGTTCATTGGGCTTTCACATTTTCAGACTTTCCTCCCTTGCTCTAAACCTTTCCAGAAAAGAAAGGTTTCCAAAGCAGGAAAGGCTTTTCTGCTCCCTCAGCTTCCAGAAAAATGTGGCATTATCCTGAGCTCACTTCCTCAGGGCCCCAACTCTGAGAGCTGGTGAGTTTGATATACAAATAACTGTTAATATGCCCACCAAGGTCCCCCATCTTTCAGAAGGGCACTAAGAAATGTAGTACAGGGGAACTTAATTAAGCAAGGATCTTCCAACATCTTCATACTTAATCTTCATACTTCAAAGGCAACCTCTGCTTTACACAAGTAGGGGTGTTCTTGTTACTCAGCAAAACCTAAGTGGCGAGGGCTGGAGTTTAGAAATAACTGTCAATTTAAAAGCTAACAGTCAGCATCCAACACAAGTACCCGGGGAGATCTCACAAAAGTGGCACAGAAAGTTCTTGGTGAAGAACGGTCTCTGAAGGGGGGGATGGGTGAAGTAGGTGAAGGGGATTAACAATGCACTAATAAAAAATAAATGACATATGAATAACATAAGTTTTTAAAAATGACTCTTAGACAGTGAGTAATCAAAAACTAATTCAAAAGTATTTTCTTTTATGATAGATGTATCATTAGCACTAATTGAGGAGGTAGAGATCTATCTAATTTAATACAGCTCAATCTTCCAATGATAGAGCTCAGACATGTAGGCGACCATCTATTCTAACCCTGACATTCACAACTGAAAACATCTAGGCTCCAAGAGAAGTGACACAACCAGTACAATAATCATGGTCAGAAGCTCTCTGTTGTCTTTCAAGCTAGGAGCCACCTATTTGTCCCAGCCCAGGATGGAGGGCAGAAGTCCATTAAAGGGTCCATTAGATCTCCTTTTGAAAACAAAGAGAAGCAAGTAAATCCAAGCCCAGAGTTGGAAAGGGATAGGATATTTTTGGAATGCTCATCCCTGGGTCTCACACCAGACTAAGGAAATCTGAAGGGGTGCTGTATGCTGCTTAGACAACTCATATACACCCAAGTCTGAGAACATCTAGTTTAGAAAATGTTTTAAAGAGAATTCTCTGAGACATTGAGGAAGAAATAGTTTGTGTATGTGAAAAATAACCCTAAGTTTTCAAATTATGTGGCTAATGTTTGTTTATTCATTCAACATATGCCAGGCATTATGCTAGATGTTAAGTGAACAAACAACGGCTCAGCCCTTTTGAAGCAGTACCAGAGAGGGGTGTGTGTGTGCATGAGTGTGTGTGTATGTGCATGTCTGTGTGTGCACGTGCTTGCGTGTGTGCATGTGTATGTGTGTGTATGTGTGTGGCTTAACCTTTTCAAAGCCTTATCATAAATGTATTTGCTATTGTTAGCTGGCGAGTTCTAATTTGAATCAACCAAAACAGTGTCGTTACTTGTAAAATATACTGGCGATGAAAACATTATGGAAGAGGGGAGAAACTGGGGGAAAGATTGGTCCCAAAATCAGTATAACACGATGCCTGCCAAAAAATGAATCTTGGGGCTGCAGGCTATAAAAATCCATGTGACTGGAACATTTCAATCATACTGAACATTGATAGTAATATCAGCAAACAAATGATACTGCACTTGAAATGACCACAAATTAGGCTTTTTTTCCAGGCTGCATACATGTTAGACACACTACTAGTTATCCCTAATTTCGTTCTCTCTTTCACTTTCCTAATAGGCAAACCCCAAAGTTTTTAGCTGGGTTCATGCCTGCCAACACTAGAGGCTACACTACCCAACTACCCACGTAACAAGGTGTGACCTTATGACTGAATTCTGGCCCAAGGCACGAAAGCAGAAGATAGGTATACAACTCCTGGGTTGTGTCCTTAAGAGCAAGGGGTATGCCCTTCTTTTCCCATTTCCCTTCCCTTTTGTGTGACTATAGATCGGCGAGTGAGCCATCCAATAACATAGAGATTAGGGCAATATTCTATGACCAGAAGAGCAGCGAGCTGAAACAAACCTTGGACCCCTAACTCCTTAATAATGGAGAGCTATATAACATAGGTAAATATGGAGAGCTTCTATAACAGCTGAATTATATCCTTCATAATACGCTATCTTACGATGATATGGAGACATATCTCGATTTGGCCCTGGAGCACCATAACCAGAGAGTAGACAAATTGTGCATCTATAACTTATTTGGATAGCCTACAGAGGAGTAAGTAAGTTCTGATACTTGTGTGTAACTGGAATGTTCCAGTTTCAAAATGCCTAATTAATTAATTTCAAAACAGTGAAAAGATATGTTACTATGAAATTCATATGATCTCTGTCTTCTCAAGGAACACTCCTTATGCAGGTATTACTTACTACCTTACTCAAGAAGCAGAACACATCTGGTTTAATATAAGAGAGCCTATGGGTAAATCCAGGATTGTTACTTTGCCCAACATCAGGGGTGCTTTTGCATCTTGTCTTGTGAAAATGGTGGCTCTTGCAATTAGGTTTCAAATTATCTTCATAGTCATATTTTCTATAACTGGGTATATTTCATAGCAAAGGATATTCCCTACGAAGATTCTTCAACCTCCGGTGAATTTTCAGCCACAAGAATTTGGCAACCTTACTAAATTAATCCAGTAGTGAAAGTGTTTTGTATTTGGCCATTCTTTAGACAAAAGAACTGGGTGGTTTCTTTCAAATTCATCTATTAATGCTATCTCTGATAGCTTTATTTTCACCCACAAGAAAAACTCAACTTAAATTTCACTTTGGTCTGAGGTCAGTTAAAACATCTTTGGTACACTAATTGGCTGTGTCCAGTCCATTCTCTTATTTTTGGCAATTTTCAGGTAAAAGGATTGTTTTCGTTCATACCAGACATTTAAAAATATAGTGCAGTTAGTTGAATCATATTATTCAACTAAGTTAAATGTATGAAAAAAATCATTACAAACATATACCAAGGGTACAAAGACATTTTCAACAATGCTTTCATAATTGGTATTTAGTCTATTAGTGCTTTGCATAAAATCATTAAATGTAGAAGTTAGGGATGCCTGGGTGGCTCAGTTGGTTAAGCATCCTAATCTTGATCTCAGTTCACGTCTTGATCTCAGGGTCATGAGTTCAAGCCCCACATTGGGCTCCATGCTGGGTATGGAGCCTACTTTAAAAGAAAATGCAGATGTTTAAAAAAGAACAATTTTATGTATTCTTTCATGTGATTATAATAAAAGATAAGGGTAGCTCTCTTTTACTCAATTTGATTCTCAATATCTATGGCAGATGTCATCTCAACAAATTAGAATTAAATGAAGGGTTAGTTAAGTAACATCTTGGACCAACAAGATTATCAGTACTACTCAACATAGAACCAAGCAACTGTCTGACCCATATCGGTGATTTTTTTTCTAATCTACATTACTCTACATTCCATTCTAAGTCTACTTAAAAACATCAAATGCATTTTTATTGGTAGAATATTAGAAGGGTTCATTCAATAAATGTTTATAGAGAATGTACTACTACCAGACATTTTTGTGGGCGATGGGGATTTATACAGCAGTAAGTAAAACAGACAAGTGCTTGTCCTATTAGAGTTCCCATTCTAGTCTTATTATAGCCTGCACTACTTGTAACATTTGACTTGTGATTCCAAATTTCAAAGTTTATTTATTTTTTTTAAGGTTTATTCATTTCTCAGAGACAGAGAGACAGAGCATGACTGGGGGAGGGGCAGAAAGAGAGAGAGGGAGACACAGAATCTGCAACAGGCTTCAGGCTCCAAGCTGTCAGCACAGGTCCCGATGCGGGGCTTGAACTCACAGACCGCGAGATCATGACCTGAGCCGAAGTCAGACGCTTAACCAACTGAGCCACCCAGGTGCCCCACAAATTTCAAAGTTTATTTAAATAACAGTTGTGCTTATGGGGAGCCTGGGTGGCTCAGTCGGTTGAGCATCCAGTTTCGGCTCAGGTTATGATCCCCTGGTTTGTGAGTTCGAGCCCCGCGTCAGGCTCTGTGCTGACAGCTTGGAGCCTGGAGCCTGTTTCAGATTCTGTGTCTCCCTCTCTCTCTCTGCCCCTCCCCTGCTCATGCTTTGTGTGTGTGTGTGTGTGTGTGTGTGTGTGTGTGTCTCTCTCTCAAAAATAAATAAACATTAAAAAAATTTTTTTAGTAATAATAGTTGTGTTTCATTGCGAATAACACTCTGCTTTTATAAATGCATACATTATGTTTGAGTTAAAAGGACCCCAGACATCTAGGTCAAACTCCAGTGAATGAAAGTGAACTCTTACCCCACTCTCTGTGTGCCACTTGCAGTGATCAGGGAGTCCAGCCATTTTCTAGGGTTCAATATTCCTTTCTGGGTTGACTCTCCTGCGACATCATTCTTCTCTATGTTGAGTCAAAGTCTTCCTCTCAATAACTTCAACTTGTTTACCCTGGTTCTTTTCTTTAAGGAGAGAGATGAAATACATCAAATTCTTCTCCCACATAAAACTTAGTTATTTTGGCACCGCATCGCGTCCCTCGTCGTTCATGTGTGTGTGTTTAACCTACTTCTTAGGAGGCAGAAGGGAGTCATCTGATTATTCTTTTTAATGTGCAAGAGGTTGAAAAAAAGCATCATAGCACCATCTATTGCTGCAACATGTCACTACAACGTCCTAAATGAGTCTTGACACCTGCTGCATCAGCCATCTGGACTCAATAGGGCATATGTAGTGATTTGTCTCTTAGAATGTGAAATGGGCACACAGATGCTCAATGTAAAATTCTTTACGTCTCTTTGTGTATTTGAAATATTTCCTAGTTTGAAAAACAGCATGGCTACAACATAGCAAGTGTTATATAAGCGAGCACACAATGATGTTTGAGGGATAAGCAGGGGCTAAACTTAAGGTCTCATGGGGCATGTTAAGTTTTAGCGACTTTCTCTCTGTAATACCATCAGCACTTACTTAAGCCTATCAATTACCAAAAATTTAAATAACAGAATCCAAATTTGTAAGTTTATTACCATCTGCATTGCTATTTTCTTTTTTATGAATTTTCTCCAGCATTTCGGCAGATAGGCCTAAGTACATGTTTACTCAAAGTATTTAGTTGGGTGTCTTTATAATGTCACTGTAAAAAAGAGTAGAAAACAAATTTTTAATTGAAAACAGTGATAACACATCTGTTAATATTCCTTAAAAACCAAAATGATTTAATAGAAAATGAGGGGCACGTGGGTGGCTTAGTGAGTTAAGGGTCCAATTCTTGATTTCGGCTCAGGTCATGATCTCATGGTTCATGAGACTGAGCCCCACGTGAGTCTCTGCACTAAGCATGGAGCGTGCTACAATTCCCTCTGTCTCTCTCTCTGCCCCTCTCCTGCTGTGCTCTCTCTAACATAAATTTTTAAAATAAAGAGAAAATCAAAGGAAAATAATTTCACACAATCTAAAAAGAAAATGTGGTACTGGCACTTGGGTGGCTCAGTTAGTTAAGTGTCCAACTCTTGATTTCAGCTCAGGTCATGGATCTCGAGGTTCATGGGATCGAGCCCCACAACAGGCTCTATGCTGACAGCATGGAGCCTGCTTGGGATTCTCTCTCTCTCTCTCTCTCTCTTTCTGTCCCTCCCCACTCTTAGGTGGGCACATGTGTGCTCTCTCTCACAAAACAAACATTTTAAAAATAAAATGTAATACACAAATGTATTTAATATACCCTTACCATATAGAATGTTCTTTCTCTATTACATATGGAATTTGTGTATTAAAGACTAAAACTTCAGAATAAAAGACTATACTCACAGTAACCTTTTATTTAATCATAATAGGTTTTCAACATAAATACATACATTGGATTTACTTTGTGTGAAAACTGTACTAAAAATTCAAAAAAATAGACACTCTCCACATTAAATGATCAGGTCTAAGAAATGATAATATTAATGTTTTGGGAGTGAAATTCATTATCATTATGATGATAGTTGAACTGGTCATTAAGAAAATCTTGTGTTAGAAGTAGTTATGTTGGTAACTGTTATAGTTATATGTTGGCAGTTATTGGCCATGGAACCACCTATGGTACGAATAATAGATACAGGTTCTGAAGTGGGGGTGATAATAGTGGATGTTAGGATTTAATTTGCAGGCCTCCTAACTACAGCTGCAATGGAAGAGGTCATTATGAATCTGCCATTTCTGAGTGATGGTGTGACTTACTGCATTTACTGGAAATACCGGCAGCATTAGTTCAGAGGAGTAAGTAATGGAGAGTTTGAGTAACATGCCCATACAGATTATAGTGCTTATAGATTCAGGTGAAAGGTACTGAAGGGTTTGGTGAAGTTTTGTCTGTTGTAGGAGTACATACGGTAGAAATGGAAGTGTAGAAACGGTTTGCGTAGAAATGGTAGTATGACTGTAAGACTGACTGATGCAGTGCCTTCTATCATAAAATTTCAGTAGAAGTTATGGTGCCAGCATGCTTCATTAATGTAATGCTATTATTGTGGCTAAGGACTTATTTGAAGGGGTGGGGCAATGGCTAGCTGTATGGCGATAGATTATTTAAAATTTGTGGTTGTACCTTCCATTAGCAGGTAATGTTGGTCATAGATCATACATTCAGCTAAAGTCACTATGGTGTTGTGATGGGAAAGTTCGTTGAGTTGGTAGCATGCGTAGTTATTTTATTTATACTTGAGGTGGTGGCAGTGGAGATCAAAGGTGATGTTTTAGTGGAGTCAGAAAACAGACTAGATTCAGTCATTGAAGTGGAGGTGGCTCTGGAAAATGAGGTAAATTCAGTCGAGAAGCCAGGAGGAGTACCTAGAAATCCTGTCAAACTGATGGTCATCATAGGTCCATTTGAAACAGGAATGATTCAGATCTTACTGAAAGTTGTTGGATGATTTATGTAGCTGTACCTTCAGTGGTGGTGGGAGGGACTGCCAAGGTGGATTGGAAAGAGCTGAACTGGTACTGTAATCTGATAGCAGAATTTTCAGTAAAAGTTATAACAGTCATAGATTCAGTTAATACAGTCCTGGTAGAAATGGCCGTGGGCACAACCAAAACGATAACAGCAGTTGTGGTGATACGTTCCGTTGAAAGACAATGCTTGGAATTACGGTGGTGGGTTCAGCCGAATAAAAGGTGTTGCCGTTGGCTTATGAGAAGATGAAGCGGCGACTGCTGTGGTGGTTACAGATTCGATACAAGCAACAGTGGTGGCCACTGTGGTTCTAGCCTCGGTGGCGGTACCGGCAATCATTGTGGTAGTGGGTTCAGTAAAAGCAGTGGCTATTGCTGTGGTTGTAGGTTCAGTCGAGGCAGCAGTACTGGCTGTTGTGGTTGCAGCCTCTGTGGTAGTACCACTCGCAGTCACTGCAGAAGCAGTTCAGTGGAAGTGGCGGCAGTTCCTGGGGTTGTAGGTTCAGGAGAGTGGTATAAAGTGTAGCGGTGACTGTGGTGGTCATAGGTTCGTTAGAAGTAGCAGTGGTGGCTGTTCTAGTTATAGCTTCCGTGGTCATGCTGGCAGACATTGTAGTAGCTGGTTAAGATTAAGTGGTGGCTGCTGTGGGGGTCATAGGTCTCGCAGAAGCACTGACAGTGGCCATGGTGGTCACAGGCTCAGTAGAAGTTGTAGTGGCAACCATGGTGGTTGTAGCCTCAGGGGTAGTGCTGGCAGTCGTCGTGGTAGTCAGTTCAGATGATGTGGTGGCCATAGTGGTGGTTGTAGGTTGAGTAGAGGCAGGATTGGTGGCTGTGGTGGTTGTAAATGCAGAAGTGGTAGTGGTGGCCGTGGTGGTTGTAATTTTGGTAGAAGTTACAGTGGTGGCTGTAGCCTCAGTGGTAGTGCTGGCAGTTACTGTGGTAGTCAGTTCAGATGCTACAGTGACTGCTGTTACGGTGCTAAGTTTGGTAGAGGCAATAGTGGTGGCTGTGGCAGTTGTGGGTTCATTAGAGGTTGTAGTGGTGGCTATGGTGATTGTAGGTTTGGTAGAAATTATAGTAGTGGCCGTGGTGGTTGTAGGCTCAATAGACACAACTGTGGGTGCGATGGTGATTATAGGTTCGGTAGAAGTTGTAGTGGCGCCCACAGTCATTATAGGTTCAGTAGAAGTGGTACTGGTGGCCGTGGCGGTTGTACCCTCAGTGGTAGTGCTGGCAATGGTTGGGGTAGCCAGTTCAGATGAAATGACGGCTGTGGTGGCTGGTGGTTGTAGGTTCAGTAGAAATGGTAGTGGTGGCCCTGCCGGTTGTAAGTTTGGTAGAAATTATAGTGGTGGCTGTGGTGGTTTCAGGTTCAGCAGAAGTTATACTGGTATTTGTGGTGGTTGTAGCCTCAGTGGTAGTGCTGGCAGTTATTGTGGTGGTCCGTTCCAATGAAGTGGTGGCTAATGTTGTGGCAGTAAGTTCAGTAGAGACATAGTGGTGGCTATGGCAGTTGTGGGTTCGGTAGAGGTTGTGGTGAGGGCTGTGGTGGTTGTACCTTCGGAGGAAGTTATAGTGGTGGCCATGGGGGTTGTAGGCTCAGTAGAAGTTACATCGGTGGCCATGGTGGTTATAGGTTTGGTAGAAGTACTAGTGGCTGTGGGTAGAAGTACTAGTGGCTGTGGGTTTTGGTGGAAATTGTGGTGGTGGCCATAGTGGTTGTAGGTTCAGCAGAAGTTATAGTGGTGTCTATGGTGGTTGTGGCCTCAGAGGTAGCACTGGCAATTATTGTGGTAGTCAGTTCAGATGCTGAGGTGGCTGGTGTGGTGGCTCTAGGTTCAGTAGAGACAACAGTGGTGGTGGCCATAGCGGTTGTAGGTTTGGTAAATGTTGTAGTGTTGGCCGTGGTGGTTGTAGGTTAGGTAGAAGTGGTAGCAGTGGCCTTGACGGTTGTAGCCTCAGTGGTATTGCTGGCAGTTACTGCAGTGGTCAGTTCAGATGCTGTGGTGGCTGCAGTTGTGGCTTTAAGTTCAGTAGAAACAACAGTGGTGGCTGTAGGGGTTGTAAATTTGGTAGAAGTTGTAGTCATGGCCGTGGTGGTTGTAGGTTCAGTAGAAGTTGTAGTGGCTGTGTTAGCTGTGGCCTCGGTGGTAGTGCTAGCAGTTATTGTGTAGTCAGTTCAGAGGAAATGGTGGCCATAGTGGTTTTTGTAGGTTTGGCAGAGTCAGTATTGGTGGCCATGGTGGTTACAGGTTCAGTAGAAGTTGTAGTGGTATCTGTGGTGGTTGTAGCTTCAGTGTAGTGCTGGCAGTTACTATGGTGGTTGGTTCATACGCTGTGGTGCCTGCTGTGGTGGTGGTGAAGTTTGGTAGAGACAATAGTGATAGCTGTGTTGGTTGTAGGTTCATTAGATATAGTGGCAGCCATGGTGGTTGTAGGTTCAAGAGAAGTTTTAATGGTATCTATGGTGGTGGTGGCATTAGTGGTAGTGCTAACAGTTATTGTGGTAGTGGGTTCAGATGCCACGGTGGCTGTTGTGGTGGTTATAGGTTCAGTAGAGACAACAGTGGTGGCTGGGCGATTGTAGGCTCAGAAGTGGTTGTAACGGCGGCCATTGTAGTAGGTTCCATAGAAGTTGCAGGTGTGACCATGGTGGTTTCAGGTTCCACAGAAGTTACAGTGGTGGCTGTGGCAGCTGTGGCTTCAGTGGTACCACTGGAAGTTGTGATAGTTGGTACTGATGAGGTGGCAACTGCTCTAGTAGTTGTAGGTTCAGTAGGTTGTAATGGTAGCTGTGGTGGTCATAGGGTTGCTAGAAGTCGTGGTGGCCATGGTGATAGCAGTTTCAGTAGAAGTTGTAGAGGTAGCCTTGGAGGTGGTAGGTTTAGTAGAAGTTATAGCAGTAGCCTCGGGGGTTGTAGGTACCGCAGACATTATAATGGCAGCTGTGGTGATTCTAGCCTCAGTGTTAGTGCTGGAAGTTTCTGTAGTGGTCAGTTCAGATGAGGCAGTGGCCGCTGTGGTAATTGTGGGTTTGACAGAGAGAGTGCTGGTGACTGTGGTGGTTGTAGGTTCTGTAGAGGCAGGAGTGGTGGCTGTGGTGGTTGTAGGCTCAGTGGTTGTGCCGGTAATCTTTGTGGTAGTGGGTTGAAGTGAATCGGTGACTGTTGCTGTGGCTGCAGGTTCAGCAGAAGCAGGAGGAGTGGTCTTTGTTGTGTTTGCCTCAGTAGCATTGCTGGCAGTCATTGTGGTTTTCGGTTTAGTTGAATTGCTTGTTCCTGCCGTCGTTTTAAGTTCAGTAAAAGTGGGAGAAGTTGCAGTGGTGGCTGTTGCTATGAGAGTGTCAGTAGAAGCAATGGTTTTTGTACTAGTTGGTTCTCTTGAAGTGCTAGCAGTGGTCATAGTGATGGTAGTTGAATCGGATGTGCTGGTAGAATCTGTTATCACAGTATGAACTATAGTTTCAGAACTAGTAGATGAGGTTGTCCCGTGGTTTTGAGGAAGCTGAATAACAATGGAGGTATTATTCTTCCCATTATACACCAGGCACTCTATGAGTACTCCAATTGTTGTTGTTATAGCACAGGCTAAGAGACAAGCCAGGAAGATCTTCCAAAGAGACCAGTCGGTGAAGAAATTTTGTGTCACCTGGAAAGGATTTAAATAAATTACTGCAGATGAAACCAGATGTTTCAAAAAAAACTAATGCCTTCGATAATCCTTTGTATATATAGATTACTTCATTGAAAGGATGTACAAACATAAGATACTATTCTTAATGGTGTCAGTGATATATATTGACTTAATTTTAAGTTTGTATTTAGGAAAGACTTTGTCTTTATACTGTGTTTAATATAGGAACAAAGAAACTTCCACTGACTTTCATGCTTTCTTTTCATATATCTGCATCTCAAAGTAAGAAAACAAATAAATGTCTTCCTGGAAATTCCTTCTTCTTTCCACTATCAAAAGAAGTCTCTATACATGTTGGTGGCTCCTGTATACTGTGACTTGAGGGACCCCAAAGATCTAATTAAGTTTTCTACCCCTTTGGGCATTTCCTAAATTTGTCAGCTTTGGAGCCTTCTACTTTAACAGCATTAATTAATGCCTTATCCAATTTCCTGGCTAACTTTTCACACAGGTTAGTATTTGGCAGCATGAAATTCAGAGTCTGAAAACATTTGTGAAATCCACTTTCTGCTACCACCAGCTATTTTCATTTGGTAAGATGTTTCTGTGACCCTATTCTTTCATTCATCTATAAAAATTTCTATAATAAAATTAGCATCAGGATTAACATCAGTAAATTTGCTTTGTAAATTCTAAAGTACTATGCATACATACTTTGTTATTGTAGAGGAAACACTGCGTAGTGTAAAACACGTAAGTCTTGAGATCAGAGAGTCTTTAATTTAAACGCCATACCTCTAATATTCTGAGCATGTTTCTTAATTTGCCTATCAGCTGGACTTATATCAAAATTGGGGATAATAATATCTATCTCAACGTGTTAAGAAAATTAGAACAAGAGGGGCACCTGGGTGGCTCAGTCAGTTGAGCATCTGACTCTTGGTTTCAGCTCAGGTCATGATCTCATGGTTTCGTGAGTTTGAGCCCCACGTCAGGCTCTGCACCAGCAGCACAGAGCCTGCTTGGGATTCTCTCTCTCTCCCTCTCTCTCCCCCCCTCCCCCATTCATACTGTCTCTGTCTCTCTCAAAATAAACTTTTTTAAAAATTGAATAAAATTAAATTAAAAAAAAAAGAAAATTAGAATAAGAAATATCCTCCATAATTAGATTTTTGCAGAAGGTAGTACACTGCAGTAATTAAGAGCATAGGCATTGGAGTCTAACAAATTCAGGTTTAAATTTTAATGCCACCTTTCACTGGATGGATGGAGGTATGTGGAAATTTGCATTATCATGCAAAGCCTCGATGCCCTCACATGGATAACATCACCTATTTCATAGGGTTGATATAAATAGTAAATAGTAAAACTGAGTGCATAACATTTTCCTAACATTTACTAAATATTCAAAGAAACATTTGGTTTCACTAACTAGCCCATTCTTATCCCTTTTCTCATGACTGAAAATAGATCACTAAAGGAAGCAAACAGAATAGACACCTCTGGAGCATGCCAAGCAGCTCTTGAATGTCCCAAATATGGGACACTGTTTCAGATGATAAACCTCAGTTTGGGTGTTGTGAGTGGTGCTTACTAGGCAATCAGGAGCAGTGCAAAGGCACTGGGTACCAAGGCCAAAGGAATTCAGGGCACCAAATAAGAGAGCCCAGAGATAAATGGTACCTCCTGTCCCATGTCATCTAGGCCTTAGAAAGGAAGTTAGAGGTGAAGGAGAGGAAGGCCTATGCTCGTTTCTTAGATAAAAAAGGCAATTACCATAATTTTCTGTTTGAATCTTCCAAAAAAAAGGAACAAGATTAATGGAAACTCATCTAAAGCAGACTTCAGACCTGTGCTCCAGTGTCATTAATTGCCACCAACCAGCTTTGTGAATTCTTACAAAAACATTCTAAACTTCCACATTGTTTCCCATGTGTGGCTAAGTAAAGGCAGCTAACGTAACTCCGTTCTCTGAATCATCAGAGTCATATTCCCTAAATAATTCTCATCAAAATTAGTCTTCCACAATGTCTCTTAACATAGAGTTTGTCTTCTCTTAATTTGTCACGGTCTCTTCAAACTATTTCTACAGCAGGATTAATCAGAGGAAGGGTGTAGTCCAGAGCTAGAAGCACTGAACCAAATTGCCAAGATCATCAGCAAAACCAAGTTCTTCCCTTGATGGAAAATTTCAGACCTTAAGGTGAAGAAAAGAGAATAACAAGTAACAGTAAGGAATATAGGAAATCTGCTTCTGGACACCAAACCAAGATGGTTCTAAATGGTTTCTGAGTCGAGGTTGAAAACACATGAGGTCACAACCAGGAGGTCAACAGCAGCCCCACAGTCAGGCTGAGAGGAAGGAAGGGAAGGAGAGTGAGACCCGCAGACTAGAGCCCCAGGGCCTTAGCACATGACTTTATCTTCCATTGAGCGAGGGTTACAATGTTATTCACTGCCAATGCAGTTGCTGTCACCATCTACTCAGCCCTCCAAACAAAGGGACCTCAAAACTTTGCTTTATTTCCTTTGACCTTATATATTGTCTCTCTTTTGTTCTATCAAGATCATTAGCTCCTTAAATGATGACCCCCATAAATCTATGCCTTTCGCATTCTCTCTCAGTGACTTGACATGTTCAAAAGATGATGTACATTTTCAAAAGAACAACAGTAATGTTAATTGGTTGGATGTTTCTCCTTCAAACTATTAGATCAATATCATGTGGGTTACATCATAACCCAGAGAAACAGTGTTGCCCCAAACATTACCTGACAATGTTGGAATTCTCTGTTTGGAAATGCTGAGTGTCCAAGGGTCCCTGTGTCAGTGCAGGCACCAGTTAAATCAGTACCAGTCACAGTTACATCACCAGTCACATCAGTTGATGTTGGAAATTGACATGCTGATCTGTGAGCTTCATGGTTTCTTAGGTTCAGGAATGACTGTGCAAAGAAAAGAATGGGGAAAAAAGAAGCTATTGTATTTGATGCCTGAAGTAATATATTCTGACAAATATAAATCATACTGTTAAATATCATGACATAGCTATTCAAATAAGATCATGTGAACCCTGATTAAAGGAATAAAAGAACACATTCATTATATTTATTCTCAAAACATGGAAATCTAGTGACATCATCCTAAGTTAAATTTAATTATTTTATACAATTATTGAGGTTAAAATCCAGGAATACGCACTATCTTTCATCCTCTTCACATTTAATACATTTGTTAAATATCATTACATTGCAAGCTGGTGTAGGGAGATCATATTAAAAAAAAAAAGTGCCACTATGAAAATTCTAGAGACCTTAAGGCTTATCAAGAACAACTCTTTTGGGTTATGTTCAAAATGAGAAAACCAAGATCTAAAGAGGTGAAGTGAGGTTCTGGATTTAGCAAATTGCAAAAAGCCACTTCTCCCACTACAATAAACAAACAAATGAAGAGCTTTGAAAAAACGGAAGTTAGATTATTTAAAACTTAAAAGAAGAAGCTTTTCCAAAGTTGAATCTTACATCATAGGCCATCTTTTCTGGGGACATTTGTGGAGCCTGAGCATGAGCCTATGGTTCTGACTGCCAAAAGAAGCCAGCAAAACTTTTGGTATTCATGTGAGGCTGACCGGACTTATTTGAAAATAAAGGAGCCCCAATGTAAAGTATCTTTAATGTTCCAGGATAGCTCCAGACGCTAGAGGCCTGGGACAGAAAGGCAGAGTCAAGTCTACAGCAGTATCATAGTAAATAGAAGACAAAATCACTGTAGGAGAAAGAGACTTAACCACAAACACAAGACTGGTTTCCCCCCTCAGGACATTTGTCAGACTTTGAGGCTTCTGGAAACAGGAAGCTGAAGAGTTATCTTGAATCCTCTGAAGATCAGTCTCTCAAAAATATAGGTACAAATATTCTTTAAAGAAAACAGGAGTAAATAAAATCCAAAAATGTATAAAATTCCAAAAATTTAATGACCATTTATGATGAAATTTCTGGGCAAGAAAAATGCAAGATGTCCACCTTTACCACTCCCATCCAGTATTACATCAGAGGTCTTAGCCAGTGCATTTAGTTATGAAAACAAAATGTGTTAAAATTTAAAAAAAAAAAAAAAAAAAAGAATAATGACATGACTGTGTTTATAGAAAATCCAAAAGAATCTACAAAGAAAATATTAACGAATAAATGAATTAGTGAGGTCACTGGATACATGGTAAGAATACAAAAATCAATTGGATTTCTGTAAAATAGCAAGAAAACATTTGAAATGGAATTTAATGTACCATTTAAAACAACACAAAAATCGGGGCACCTGGGTGGCTCAGTTGGTTAAGCGTCATGATCTCACGGTTAGTGGGTTCGAGCCCCCCCGTCGGTCTCTGTGCTGACGGCTCGAGCCTGGAGCCTGTTTCAGATTCTGTGTCTCCCTCTCTCTCTGCCCCTCCCCCACTCGCACTCTGTCTCCCTCTGTCTCAAAAATAAACAAACATTTAAAAAAAATTAAAACAACACAAAAACATCTAGAAATACATCTAAAAAGAAAAATACTTAATCTCTACATTAAAATCTCAAATGATTGCCAACAAAAATTAAAGAACATCAATATAAAAGATAAAATAAACCATGTTCATGGATTCGAAGAATTTAGATATTAAGATATAAAGTCTCACAAATTAAAATGAAGATTCAATAATCTCCCAGTCAAAACTGCAAAAGTATTTTAGTAAAAATCAATAAGCGGATTCTAAAAATTTATACAGAAATGCAAAGCACCTTGAATAGCCAAGATAACTCGAAGAGCAATGTTTAAGTACTACAAAATTTCAAGGCTATAAAGCTAGAATAATAAAGAGAGTGTAGTAGTGGTACAAGAACGAATAGAGCAATGGAACAGACTAGAGTCCTAAAACACACCCACAAATATAAATCACTTGATTTACCAAAAAAGCATCAATTCAGTAGAGACAGGATGATTTTTACAATTATCTGTACAGAAAAAAAATCTCCATATTGAAAAAAATGTTTAATCCTACTTCCTGCCATATATAAAATGAATTTTAAGTGGATCATAAACCTAAATGTGCAAGTGAAACAATCAAGCTTCCAGATAAAAACATTGGACTTTTTTTTTTTTAGTTTATTTATTTATTTTGAGAGAGTGTGCACAAGCACACAAGAGTGGGTGAAGGGACAGAGAGAGACTCCCAAACCAGCTCCCCTTTGTCTGCACAGAGTCTCGTGTCAGGCTCGATCCCACAAACCATGAGATCATGACCTGAGCTGAAATCAAGTTAAGGTGGCTTAACCGACTAAGCCCCCCAGGCACCCCAAGGACCTTCTTATCTGAGTATCTTGACACTATGAAGACACAGGGAGAGAGTTGCAAGGCTAGAAGGACCATGAAGAACATCTTCAGGGGGTGGAAGTGCTGACCTAGAATCAAGAGAACAATTTCTTTGCCTTGTAATTTCCTTGTTAGGGCATGGGGACAAAAATGCTATTCCTCACAAAATGTAACTGTCCGTTCAAACTTGTACTGATCTCACTCAGCACATTTCCACGGCAGTTCCCATTATCAAGGTCTCTACAGACATGCACAGTCACATAAAAGGCAGTCATAAAACACACAGTATGGAACCATTTCTTCTAAAAACATAAATAATAGTCAAATAATATTGTATACAATTGAATTCTAAATATTTCATCTGAATATAGTTCTTTACCAAAAAAAGAAATCCATAAGTAATTGAAGAGGCCAATCTGAAAGATTTACTAGATAGTTTGCAGCTCAGGCTTAGACTTCATTCATAGGATTACCACTGACATTCAAAGACACATAGAAATCTTTGAGCTATGGCAAATCTATACATGACACTAAAAATTTAGGCAGTTAACACAAAAATCTATATGCCACATTTAACAAATATAACTCGTTCATGCAATCAAATGCAGATTTGTTGGCTTATGCTTGAATTATGATAACTGCAGGGATTATGTAAATAGGGTATTAAATTGTTACCCCCAAATTGCCAATATCCTAGATTAATAAATATTAAAATAAATTTCTCAAGCATGTATGTACTGATACGCAGAAATGTTTTATTTTCTAAGCAGTAACAGTATGGCTAAAAATTGGCTCCCATGTAAAACTTGTAAGAATTCCACTTTGGGAAGAACCATGTTGTAATAAAGAAATATTAGAGATGTACACAGATTGGAAACAAGACTCTGGGCCATCAGAACACATCACAGTGATGCCACAATACTCACCGGCTGGTTTTCAGAATGTTCGACATTCACAATGTATTTCCCATGTTTTCTGTCCATTCTTGAACTGCCAGTGTCACAAGCTACCAGAAACATTTTTCTGCCTGTTCACTGCCCTTTATACCTGCAACCTTGAGAAATAATTAAGTTGATTAATATTAAATCCACTATGAGACATCACTGCCAGTGTGGATTAGACTAAATAACAAATCCTTCTTCTTTATAAGGGATCCACCTTAAAGGAAGAAGTGGGGTGTTAAGCAATTACGTAAGAATGCAAGAAAATCCACCTGTATAATTACGCTCTCGGTTCTACTCCACCAGGCAGCCCGTCTAGTAGAAAGAACAACCATACAATTCTCTCTTCTATCGTATCTTTCACAGAACTCTTCCTTCTGACTTCACGAACAGCTCCAGACAGAACTCCGAAATAAGTGAATGGTGCCATTGTTTCTTTACTAACAAGAAGTGAACGTCTTTCTCCTCTTATTGGCAGCAACTTTTAGGCACTCAGGACCCACTGCTCTTCAAGTCTTGACCTTCACAGGTCTCTCCCGATCTCTGAATTTTTCCAATCCATTCTCTCTGCTTCTGGAAAAAAAAAAATCAATCCAACTTGGTTTATACTTCCTTAAACCCTAATTGAATATAGTTAATCTGATGAACAAATCTCTGTAAATGTTTTCAACGGGGTCCCTTCTCTTCCCTTCTGTGGGAACTATCTGGCATAGTTTACCTAGAAGATTACTTCTGATTCTGCTTATAATTTAGTAACAGGCTCTTCTAACTTTTACAAATTATACTCAAACGTAAAGGACTTGTTTTCTTATTGTAGAAGTATCTTTGGCAAGATCTAAAACACAACTGGCAAGAGATCAGTAATTTTTAACCTCAAATGCAAAGTTATCAATCAGTTCCCAACACACGTATCCACAGAATCCCAAATAAAATTGGTACAGAAAGTTGTTTGTGAAGAATAGTGCTTAAAAAAACTAAAAATCTACAAATAACTCCAGTAGTAACTAATCCATAGAAAATTTCTTGTAAACAAAGCAACAAAGTACTCATTTTTTTGTTGTTGAAATGTCTCACATAGCACTTTTTATCTGACAGATTATGTCAGGTTTAAAGATAACAATTACTCAATAATAGAGCAGCAAGAGGTCTGAGAGATCTTGTAAGTTCAGCCTTATCATTTTTTAAAATATTTTTAAAAACTTATTTATTTTGAGAGAGAGAAAGAGAGTGGGGAGGGGCAGAGAAAGGGGGAGAGAGAGAGAATCTCAAGCAGGCTCTGTGCTATCAGCACAGAGACCAATGTGGGGCTCAAACCCACGAACCATGAGATCATGACCTGAGCCAAGATCAAGAGTCAGACGCCCGACCAACTGAGCCACCCAGGGACCCCCAGCCATGTCATTCTAAAGGTGAGGAGATTTGTGTCCAGAGAGGGAAAATGATGCAACCATCTGCGTGGTGCCACCTGGTTTCCTTTTGATCTGATAACCCCTCCATAACTAGCTTATTAACAGGAACTTCGTAGAAAGATGGACAGCCTCCCAGGAAGTCAAGCAAATGTCTTTTTGAAAACAAGTAAAACGAACATTTCAAAGACCTGGAGTCGGAAAGGATCCTAGAAGGGATGCCTGTTCTAGACCCAGAACCATCTAAGACTGACTAAACAAGACTTTCAGGGACAGGATCTGGGAGTCTGACTTCTGGCCAAATGTCAAGTAATCCTTATCAAACAATGTTTGAAAAGTAATTTACTAAACAATGATCCCAAGGTGATCATGGGGTATCTTCATATCTTTAGGAAGAAAAGCGTGTATGTGAAGAAACCTCAGTTTTCTTAAATTAAAAAAGGGGTGAGTTTCAATTGCTTATTCATTCAACAATCACTACTGAGTCCCTACTATACCCAAGCATCTGTCATGTGCTGAGTGTTCAATGGCGAATAAAAGACTCAAAATTCTTGCCCTCCTGGAATATAGTAAAACATATATTATGTATTAAAATACTTTTTTGATAATTTCTAAAGGTCTCTTATAAATGCTTCCTTTAGCTATAAGTTTCCATGGAATCCACAGAAGCAAAGTAAAATGGCCCTGGAATCTGCAGAACATAAAAGGTGTGGAAAATCTAGGGGATGGTTTTGTTCTAAGAAGGAGTGGGAGACAGTGCTTTATACCTCCATGCTGAACCCAAGCCAGTGAAACAGTGGCTTCTGAGACTGTACACTTAGAGTGCTCATATAATTTAACACTCCAAACCAAAATACTTTTGAGAGCAAAAGGAAGCAATATCAATAATTTAACTGAACAGAGACAACACTGTTCCATGCAAACTAGGACATGTGGTCACTTAGCTATAAGGAATCCATGTGAATGAGAAGATTCACTAGTACTAAACATAACCACTCAATAAGCCAATGAATTTAAAAATAAATTTAATATCTCTAGTGAACACATACTTCAGTTGAATAAAACACATATGTTACTTGAGTTTTTAACAAAGCTAGTGTGGCTTGGGATGCCTGGATGGCTCAGTTAAGCATCCAACTTTGGCTCAGGTCATGATCTCATGGTCCGTGAGTTCGAGCCCCACTGTCCGTGCTGACAGCTCAGATCCTGGAGCCTGCTTCAGATTCTGTATCTTCCTCTCTCTCTGCCCCTCCCACTCATGCGCGTTCTCCCTCTCTCTCTCTCTCTGTTTCAAAAGTAAACAAACATAAAAAAAATTTTAAGCTAGTGTGGCATTGTGGTACTAAGACACACATATTTAGATAGTTCAGTGGAGTTCTATAAACATTAAGCAGATAAAATTCCACATTACATATCAAGAAGTCACTGACAAAACAGTATCAAGGTTCTACCCTCACTATCGTTAATTAACAGTTGCAAAAGCCAAAGTAAGAATGAATAACAAGCTTATTGGGTACAGATTTTCAGTATAAAATTCAAACTTTCTCTATTTCCAAAGAACACATTGTGTTCTTTTACTACAGCTTAGACCAGCGCCAGAGTAGAGTGCACCTGGGTGATTACAACGTGCAAAGAAACACAGGTAACTCTCCCTGGTATGCTGAGCATCTCCTACTGAAGCTCTTTGATGTCTGCAGAATTTTAAGCCAAAAGAATGTGGAGGTCTATCTATATTAATTGAGAGTGGTCTACAGTCCTTTAACAACCAGCAAATTGTTTTAGCCCAAAGAATGCAGAGCCTGTTAAACACCATCTGTTATAAAATGAACCACGCTCAAGTCTTCAGGCTCAGAGCAAAATTAATGTATTGATCAAGTTACCCACTTCAGACACTTCCATGACTGAAATGTCACTACAATTTGATACTAATCAAAATACTTTCATATTTCTGCTTCGGTTTCTCAGTGTGATGACGACCAATATGATGGCTCCAGCTCTCTCATCTTAATAATTTTTTTTAGGCCAGGTCATGATTATAGTTCATTAGGTGCTGAATGGCCAAAATGATAACCAAACAGATACCACATTTAAAAGACTTCATTCAGTACAGTATTTAGATTTTAATTTCCTATTAATTTTAACTTGATAATTATTCAAAATAGTATTATAAAAGAAATTTTCAAGCATCAAGTCAAAATCAAACCGATGCTAAGACTGCAAAAAAAAAAAATGATCAAAGTGGGAAAATGAACAAACTAAAAACTATCTGCATATTTGTTCAAGAAGCTTCCTCTCCTGCCCCGCCCAGCAGGAAACAACTCAAAGAAAACTCAACTCAAAGGGGTTATTTTTCCTTCACATCAAGAGAAGGCTGAGGAGGGTAGCTCAGATACTGATGAGTGGTAAAGAAATAAACATTTCATCCATGTCACTGGGGACACTAAATGGCCACTACTCCACACCTAGGTGGCTTCCAATTCAGCCACATCTGGTCATTAATATTATTAACATTTCTTGTGAAGGGGCACCTCTCCTAGTGCATATCACACTGATCTTATCTAATCCTCCTAATATCCTCCTGAATTAAGTATCATTACCCCATTTTCCTGATGAGCCCTGAGATAAGTTTGTGGCTCCCATTCATCCACCCAAGAAATGGTTATTAAATACTTGCTATATTCACTATGTCACATTAGATGCTGAAAAAAATTGGGGGGATGGAGGAGAGGGAAAGATACTTAGAAACTTAATCTCCAACAGATAAAAAAATATGACCAGAGACTCTGGTGACATCCCTCAGAATATATGAAGGCAGCACAGTTGTTCATTGGCAGCAAGAAAGGAGTGGTGCTAATAGTTGTGAGAGGATGGTGGGATTTACACCCAAAATATCAAAGATTTAGAAATTCCTGGGCAGAAGTTACGACTTACTAGCTCTGCAGACTGCCTCTCTGTCTGGGGTTCAGGCAAATGATCAGCATGAGAGAATCCAAACAAAAATATCAGGACTTCTCAACAGGTGCAATTCAATTGGAGAAGGATCAGGAGTTTGAGCATTCGTTGCCATCTATGTCATGATTTGCCTACAGGTAAGCAGGATTCTAGCACCTGAAGAGATGAGACTCCAGTCTTTAGAGATGAGAACGAAAAAAGAAAAAGACAAGGTTTCCAGCTATATTGGGGAACCAGGGGAAACAAGGGGAGACCCAGGAAGATCTCAGGCCTACAGAATGAGCCATAGAGAGAGGACTTAAACTTGTAAACTCTAGTGTCATAATTTGGTTATCAGATCTGGGGCACTACTAAAAATTGGGATGGGCACTGACCCCCACTTCACAATGGACATACTAATCATTCGTGCTGTGAGTGCCTGTGCCCCACGTTTCCTCTCGGCAAACCTCCTCTTCTTTCCACCCCCAGCTTGACTGAGGCACAGTGTCTCCACGGGGTCTCAGGAGGAGTGTCCCCTGCCCTCTGCTTCTCTGTCGCCTCCAGTCCTGCCTCTAAATGGCTCTGGTATCAGTGTTTGTGACTAATTATCTGCGCATCTCTCTTCCTTTTCAAGATTTGAGATCCTCCGGGAAAGGAAGAGTGGAGAGAGTTCGCTTTTCATCCTTATCTCTTAGCTACAAAAATTAGTAAACTGAAGATAAGGAGAAAGTGTAAACACCTGGCATCCACAAAGCCAGGAAATGTAATAGAGAATTTTTTTTTTCCTCGCTTCCATTTTTGACTGTAACAATTCAGGTTTAAACAACGTGTCTAGTTTGAAAGTCCCTCACCAAGCATAGTGCGAAATGAGCTCAAGTCACTTCTTCCCTTCTCTCCTGAGCACCAGGTGCTGCCTCACCCAAAGTCCACACAGGCTGGGGCATCTAGAGCCTTCTAGTCCCTGCTCGTGACTTAGAGCCTGTGTCTCAAGGGGCAAGGCTGCTCACTTTCTCCAGGTGGGTGTGTTTGCCATAAAATCCATGTCAGCCACACAAAAAGAGCTTGCTCCAGGGATTAAAGGAGGAGCTGTGGAGAGAAGAAAATCGAGGATGTAAGAACTCCCACAGGTTTAGGTGTTAGGGCTGTAGGCCCTAGAAATAAGATGGTCTCTTAGTGGCTGCCAGGCCCTAAATCCAAAATGGAGACCAGGAAGCCATTACCCTAACCCATGATGCTCAGAGACCAACATCTTCCCACAATGGAAGCCCTCCAGCACCATTTGTTAAGTAGGAAGAAAAGACTTCGGTATCCCAAACCTAGGAAAAGAGTCTTTTACTTATATTTAACAAACGCTTTTAAATAGTATTTACTTAGTCCCAAGCAAATGTTCTAAGCACTCTATAAACATTAGTTCATTTAATTCTCAAAGCAATACTAATAGTTTCCCAATTTTACAGACCAAGCAGCACTTTTTTTTTTAAGTTTATTTATTTACTTTGAGAGACAGAGAGGGAGGGAGAGAATCACAAGCAGGTTCCTCACTCTCAGCATGGAGCCCTATGTGGGCCTCGATCTCACAAACTGTGAGATCGTGACAAGAGTTGGATGCTTAACTGACTGAACCACGCAGGGGCCCCAAGGCAGCATTTCTGAGGCACAGGTAGGATAAACAACTGGTCGAGGTGGAAGCTAGGAAGCAGTAAAGCCAAAATATATACCCAAGAAGTTTCGCTTTGGAATCTAACTTTTAGCCACTATACGATGCTGCCTCATGTTTTAAAACCGTAATTATTTTCATATTAAAGCAATGTCCCAAATTCCTGAAACGTTGGCAACAATTTTAATAATCCTTTAAATCTAGCCAATTCACCAGATCCTATAAAATGGCCCTTCCCTGGGGTGCCTGGGTGGCTCAGTCGGTTGAGCGTCCGACTTCGGCTCAGGTCACGATCTCGCAGTCCGTGAGTTCGAGCCCTGCGTCGGGCTCTGGGCTGATGGCTCCGAGCCTGGAGCCTGCTTCCGATTCTGTGTCTCCCTCTCTCTCTGCCCCTCCCCCGTTCATGCTCTGTCTCTCTCTGTCTCAAAAATAAACGTTAAAAATAATTTTTTTAAATAAATAAAATAAAATAAAATAAAATAAAATGGCCCTTCCCTGCCACCACCCCTGCCGGCACCCTAGCTCAAGATTCCCCTCGCTCTGGGTTCCCTGCAGCAGCCCCCACAGCCTCCCTGCTGACAGTTTCTCCATGTTCCATGCAGGGAATATATTGCTTCCTACTCAGACTTCTTGGTCTGCTCTTCATCAACAGTTTCCTATTTCCTGATGGACTGGGTTCTCCCTCCTCCTGTCTGGCCTCCAAAGCCCAGCGATCCCTTCTCTTCTGCTCAGGTGTGTTTCTCATGACCTCTCTCCTGTAACAAGTGTCTTTCATCCAAGTCAAGCCATCTCCTCAGTGCATGGGGACCACTCTCTTATTAGTCCTACTTGAGTTCCTTCCCTCGTGTTGTTCCTCTGCACTGCCTGGGATATCCTTCCTCTTCTACCTATTTAAAAGTGACCCATCGGTGAAGGGCCACCTATGGAGACTTCCCCCAAAGCCTGAGCTTCTCTGAGTCTCCTTCCACCTGAATTCCACCTTAGAGCCTCGGTCAGTTTTCAGTTCTGCACAAAGGAACTCTGACTTGAACTGTGGGCTCCTCCTTTTTGTCCCCTTCTAAGTGTGCATCCTGCATTTAGCCTCAAACCTGAGGTCCAATCTCCTCATCTGCTTCTTTCTCACTCCCTTTGCTCTTCTCGCTACTCACTGCCATCCCCACTTATTTATTTTATTTCTTTCCTTTTAATACAGATGTGGAGGGTTGGGTGACTCCTACTCCTCATTTCATAGCACAGTATCGTTACTGGTTCCTGCATGGCTCTTCCCTTTTTTCATTTAAAAAAATTTTTTTAAGTTTATTTATTTTCAGAGAGACAGAGACAATGAGAGCAGGAAGGGGCAGAGAGAGAGGGAGAGAGACAGAGAATCCCAAGCAGGCTCCGTGCTGTCAGCACAGAGCCCCATGTGGGGCTTGAACTCACGAAGTGTGAGATCATGACCTGAGCCAAAATCAAGAGTCAGATGCCAGCCAGGCACCCCCATTCACTTTTATCTCCACAACTTGCTCCCATTCGCTTCCACCTTATAGATTTTAATGTGTTTTTATGAATGTTTTTGCAAAATGAGAAAGATTGTTTAAATTCTTGCTGTTTTTGCTATGCTTCTAAGACCCAATGATAGTGTGCTCCATACATTAATCGACCTGCTGTTTGTGCAGACACCCCATGGAGCCATCCCCCCTCCCAGGTGACTATCCAAGTTGTCTCTAGCTTCTGCTCGCTACAAATAATGTTGCAATCAACACCCCCTCTAAGTCCCTTGAAAGACACAAGGAAAAATTTATTTGAGATACACACACACACACACACACACACACACACACACACCTAGAAGCAGAATTGCTGAGGCACAGATAAGTATGTCCTTAATTTGGTCAACTAGTGCCAGAATCTCTCTAGAATCAATGCCACCCTGCCAGTATTTACCCAGCTTTGTACTTTTTGCCACTGCACCAGGCCTTTCATTTGGGCTAAGCAATACCGGGAGAAGTACCTCGGGGACTTTTAAATAAAACCAAAGCTCAAGCCCTACCCACACAGTTTAGATTTGAATCTCTTAGGGTAGAGCCTGGGTGTTGGGTTTTTAAAAATCTTTCCGGGTGATTCTAATGCACAGCCGGGGCTGGGGATCTCTGGTATAACTCTTTATACGTCTTTATATTGTTTATACCTCTTAATATTGTTGTAACTGTTTGTATTGTTTTCATTTGCTTTTTTTTCTCTGATTAATCATGACCTTGAATATCTCTTTATATACTTATTAACACTGGGGGTTTCTTCTTTAGTAAACTGTCTATTCTCCAGCATATTTACCTGACGAGAAAGTACGTTAAAGTGATGATCAGGTACAGGATTGAAAGGGAAAAAAATCATGGGAACTGAGCTATATGACAGCATGAAAAAAACCAATCTCACTCCCAACAGCCTCACTGATAGTGGAATTAGGAAATCTATCCTAGTTTGTGAGGCTTTGGTTTCATACATGCTCTCTGGACACCCCCAACTCCTTACCTAAGTGCCGCTTTCTGAATTACTACTCGGTCCCAACAAAATTAAGGGTGGGAGTCAAAGCAAGCAAGGACCCAGGCAGAGGAATCCGTCCATACCTCTATATCCTCAGACTCTGCTCTTTTGGCCAGTGCTCTGCCCTGGCCAAGTGGCCAGGGCCAGCAGCTGGGAGATGTGTCTTGCAACTATTCCATTGGAAGCTCTTCTGTCATCACTGGCTGGCAGTCAATGGGAGACAGTTACTATTCCGGCTCAGACATGTTACAGAGCTCTGTAAGTAGCTGCCAGGCCGGCTTTGCAGCAAAGAACTCTTGTCTGCAAGTGAGCTGGCGACGGCAAGGCTCATCTCTTCATGCGTATTTCCTACCAGCTAAGCCTGACTCTGCAAGTGAGCTGGCAACAAGGCTCAGATCTTCACGCGTATTTCCTTCCAGCTAAGCCTGACAGCTTACCTAGCTGGGGCTCTGAATGTGCACAACATCTGAGATTGAGTCAGGAACTCGCTCAAAGATTCAGGGTGCATATTCATTATGCTGCCTCCAGGCGGCAAGTAAACAAGAGTCATTTCTTTGTTCTCCACTCATCCTGGAGACTGCTGTGCTAAAGGCTTAGACTCTGGTAGCCAACAATGCCAAGAAATTGCAAGAGTCTATAATAATGTTTGAGACCTGGTCCCAAAGGCCCTAAATGACTTCAACAGTTTAAACCAACACTTAAAAATTGATATACTCACAATTAGCACAATATGACTCATGTAATCACGTATCAATTATAGTTAATGTGAGATGTGGCTGCATTTTAATATGTTTGATACGAGGTGGGGTGGGAACTCCAAAAGCACGAACGCCCTTGGGTAAGAAGGTCTTAAAATGGTCCTAGAAAACCTGTGAGCCCAAGAAGGGATCAAAATGACACTTGAGCACCACGTTTTCTGTATCTTTGGAACTCAACTTGTCAACCTTAGAAATACTATACAACTTTAGAATACAACTTTATAACATATAATAACTTTATAATACACCTTAGAAATACTATAGAATGCATTGCTGCTTGCAAGCCAGCAGTAGATCTCATCCTTGGCTGCATATTAGACCCACCTGAAGAGCTTTGAAAACTTCAGCTGTTGGGGTGGCACCCCACCCCAGTTACATGAGTGTCTCTGGAGGTGGTACTCAGGGAGTCCGTGCATGTTAAATTGCCAGGTGATTTCAATGCGCATGGGAGAGTGAGAACTGGACTGGAGAGTGCCTTCACCAGTCTCTCTTCACTTAATCTGACCAAATAAGAGATGAAGGCTCTCAGGGAGACAAAGGCCAAACAGACCTTTTTAACAAAGTTAAGCTTTGTTTCGAGAGAAGAGTTATTTTTCTGAAATCTCTAAAGCAGTTTGCTGGATCTAGATACACAGCTAGAATCTTAGTTGCTGTGAATACCAGAAGCGTTAGGGCAACTTTTTAATTCTTTTAATGTTTATTTATTTTTGAGAGAGAGAGAGAGAGAGAGAGACAGAGAGAGAGAGAGCAGGAGAGGGACAGAGACAGAGGGACACAGAATCTGAAGCAGGCTCCAGGCTCTGAGCTGTGGGCACAGAGCCTGAAGGGGGCTCAAACTCATGAACCATGAGATCATGGCCTGAGCTGAAGTTGGATGCTTACCCAAATGAGCCACCCAGGCGCCCCAATTTTGGATACAGCGTTTTAATTCAGGATTTTTTTTTAAGTTTGGAAATTTACAACTCCAAATTCACCATGGTAATTGTAAGAACATGTCAAGACTTAAGCAAGCATGGACCTGAAGCCACCAGTTCCACAGATTCACAGGGACTGAGAAATGCTTTTCTCAGCTTCAGAAGTCTGGCCCCTCTGTCCCCATCTTCAATCTGCACTTTGGAATTAAGTAAAATAGAAATTTCTCACCATTGAGTCTTTTTAACAGGAGTGTGGAATGGAAGGTTGGGGGAGCGGGGGGAGGAAGCAAACATTCCTCCACTGAGGCTTACATCTAAAATCACCCACAGAAGAACAACCAAATTCATGCATCATGGTTATACTGTTTGCAGTTTTTCACCTAAATAAATACAGGTTTGAGAAAAAGGATTCTGTCCCAATTAGAACTGATTTAAACAAACTATTTTGTACCACATTCATGAGTGAATTTCAGAATCTTGCATTTCAAACCCCTAAAACCAAATTCAGTAACTGTTTTCATTCCTCAAATTAATGAGTTTGTAAGTCTCTTCCTTGTTCAATATTTTTTTTTGAAAAAAGAAAATCAATGTAATTGGAATCGATTGTGAATCTGCCAAGCAATTCTTGCCAGTTATGAATATCAGCCTGTTTTGTTCAGCATTTAGCTGTAGCAAGAATTTCTCCTTCATTAGTCATTTCCATTCACCAAACAAATTTAATCAGAATGAAAAGAGATAAAACTTGTCCAGACTTTTAAGAACATCTTATTTTCTGAATCAGATTTTCTCTTAAGGTTTATATCAAAAAGCTCTAATTAATGACTATTTTCTTATTTCGTGTTTAAGGCAAAAGTTAAAATTATAGAGCTTTCATACCCATAAAAAACAATCGGTGTTAAAACCATAAAATCTTAAGTCTCTAGTACATCCTCAGTAAGTACATATTTGGTTGTCTGATAGACTGTAATTTATTTCCAGCATGTTCTAAATGCAACTTCTACAAATCACCCAGAGCTATTTCCGGCACACAGAGGTATTTGAACACAGCACAAATAATGGGAGAATGTGATTTAAAATGAATGAATAGGCTTTGTCTCAAGTGGGCAGGTAGGTTCTAAAAGCTGGAGTTGAATTTTTGGTCTTCCTTTGCATCTGGAATTACGAACATGCTCTATTTTCTGCCTCGCTGCTCTGGCTTCCTGTCCCCTAAATTGTTCTCATTCCAGTAAACTACATGGAGGAAATCTTGCTTTGTCTGAATTACCTCTTTCAACAATTTGCTGGATGAGAGCTCCAGGACAGGCTTTCAGCTGTGATCTGCTTTCGAAGGCTGATGTGCTCAGGAAGCCTGGAAGACACAAGTCCACATTCTGCTCCATGGGACACCAGGGGACCCAGGGGACCCAAATCCTAGCGGTCCAAGTAGGGACACACACCGTCAGTCTGATATCCTCCTAAACATACATGAAATGTAGTTTCTGTTCCACTGGAACATTTTCTCCTTTGTTTTCTGTGTTAATAACACCACTTCTTTTCTGCTACAGCTCAGAATTGCTTCCTGCTAAAGAGAATCAAAACTTTTTACTGGCGATTTTTTCAGTTTCTGATCACACATCCTTTGTTTTATTGCCAAGTTCTTTCTGAGATAAAATTCCGAAGTCATTTTCAGAAATCAGAGGTTATGGTTGATACTTGCTCTTATTACAATGCTTTTTTGTCATAAACTTTACACCAGAAAAGAATCATGTATCGTAGAATCATGTATTTTAAATAAGTGATTATTACACAGATATAATTCTCTATGATTCTGACCATATACCTAACTGGTAGGTATGAATTATTTCTCTCAAAATGATGGGGTTTTGGAGTGGAGCGGGCCTGAGATGACAGCCAAGAAAGAATTCTTGAGAGGTCTTTGGTGCAAAAAGATGATTTCAGGGGCGCCTGGGTGGCTCAGTCGGTTAAGCGTTTGACTTCAGCTCAGGTCATGATCTCATGGTTCATGGGTTCGAGCCCTGCATTGGGCTCTGTGCTGACAGCTCAGAGCCTGGAGCCTGCTTTGGATTCTGTGTCTGCCTCTCTCTCTGCCCCTCCGCTACTCATGCTCTGTCTCTCTCAAAAATAAACATTAAAAAAAATTTTTTTTTTAAAAAGGTAATTTTATTAAAGCACAGGGGCAGGACCAGCAGGCAGAAACAGCTGCACTGGGGTTGTAAAGAAAGGGTATAAACTATGGAGTTGGAATAGAGACAAAAGGGAGGCTCCAAAATGACTTTCATATGCTAAAGAGGACTCAGTACAGACCTGAGGCCTTGCTATTGTCAAGCTAAGGTTGTCTTCCCCCAAGTAAGGGATTAATATTAGAACAGCTGGGGGTTCCCAGAGATGTGTTATACTCTGTATTTGCCCCAAGTATTTGGCAGTGGGCTGCCAGGTTATAAAGAAATACAATTTTGCCTGCCATCCCCTTCTTGCCTTTGTTCCTCACATCACTTTGAGGGGGGGGAGGTTGGGGCTCCAGGAAACTGAGTCTCTAGGTTTCTGGAGATCAAGCTGTTAGATATTTGTAAAGTGCTGGAGACTCTGGTCCTGCAAGACTGTGATCTCGTATCAGTTAACCATTTGTTTTTCCCTTTCCTTTGTTCCTGGGCAGCCACAAGAGCCTGAGGACCATCACACATATCCCCCCCCCCCCCCCCATGTAGTAATAAACAAAACCAACAAAGATCCCTGACCTGCAGTTTCTGAGTGGGAGTGTGGGAGGGGTAGGGGGAGTGCTTTCTGGGTATCCTCTTGCCTTATGCTCCCTCAGCACAAATGCACTGAAAACAAGTCTGCCTCAGTTCAGAATCAGCCTAATAGTGACTGAACTATTAAAAAACTGTATGCTTTCCTGACGAGGGAGCATAAAGCAAGCGGAGGGGCCGCAAACATCCTCCCACCCCTACCCCACCACTGGGTGGGATATGTGTGATATTCCTTGGGCACTCCTGGCTGCCCAAGAAGAAAGGAAAGGGGGATAACAAATGGTTAACTGATAGAGCTCATTGTCCTGCAGGACCTGAGTCTCCATCTATTTACAAATATCTTAGTAAATCACAAGAAAAAGGTGATCTTATCAATAGCCTAATCTACAGAAACCTATAGACTCTTTCCTGGAGTCCCAACATCACCCCTCCATAGTGATGTGGGAAACAAAGGCAGAATGAAATGGCAGACAGAACTCAATTTCCTTAGAACCTGCAGCCCATTGACACATCCTTGAGGCTAGCAGAGTAAAACTTGTTATTCCAGGAACTCCCTATGTCTTAATGCTGATGCTTTGCTAGAGGGAAAACCTTAGCTTGACAACAGCTAGGCCTCCAGGATCCAGGGAATCTTCTTTAGCATATGGAAATCTCACTGAAAACTTCCCCTGGACTTTACCCCCTCCAACCCATAGTATATAACCAGTCTCCTCTCATGGTCCCTGGGCAGCTCTTCCTGCAGGTCCTGTCCCCCTGCTTTAATAAAATCACCTTTCCACACCAAAGACATCTTTAAGAATTCTTTCTTCGCCATCAGCTCTGGACCCCACAAACCCCACTATCACCCCCAAAACCTCATTTCCCTCTTATATTCAGTGATTGTCACAGAAAACAGGAAAAATGTGATTTAGCATTTTTTATGCCTGCTGTTTACAGTCTGTCCTCCCCCTTCCCCCCCCCCACACCCCCATTCAGAATCCACAGGTCAAGGGTATTTGTTGGTTTTGTTTACTAATGCCTCTCAGGTCCTAGGAAAACACCCAGCAAACTATAGGCATCCAGCAAAGACTTGTTGCTAAATGTAGATAACTTTGTTTTCAACTACCTTAATATATTTTCTTGCCTATTGTTACCTCAGGAATGTTCCTGGTATCTGCATATGTCCACCTCGGGTTTACTTGTTCGGTTTTTCATTAAAACTTTTAAAAATTAACTAATAAGTTGTTTAAAAATATATAGCATGCATGCATAAAACTGCATTAAATATACATGTATGTATTAACTAATGATAGAATTAATAGCCACCTCAGCAGCATTCCAAGTTGAGATGTGAAAATTTACCAGTATTCCAGAAACCCTCTGCACCCCTTCCAGACCTCGAGGACTGCCTCCTGCCTGGAGGCAACAGCTATTCTGGTGTTTATGGTAATTATTTCCTTGGGTCTTTTTTGTAGTGTTACTTAGGCATACGCAAGCCTAAACAAGTTCTATTACTCCACTTTTTAGTCTCCACAAGTGTGAAACGTTTATATTTATCCTAGAATTCACAACTTGTCACAATCTAAGCATATTGAAACCCTTACCCTTCTATATAAAAAAAAGGCAAGAGGGGCGCCTGGGTGGCTCAGTCGGTTGAGCGTCCGACTTCAGCTCAGGTCATGATCTCGCGGTCCGTGGGTTCGAGCCCCGCGTCGGGCTCTGGGCTGATGGCTCAGAGCCTGGAGCCTGCTTCCGGTTCTGTGTCTCCCTCTCTCTCTGCCCCTCCCCCATTCATGCTTTGTCTCTCTCTGTCTCAAAAATAAATAAACGTTAAAAAAAAATTTTTTTTTTTAAATAAAAAAAGGCAAGAATATTAGAATCCATTCATTTTCTTTCTCCCTCTTCTGACATATACACTATTGTTTCCTGGTATTTCAATTCTGTCTTGTTGGAGGTATTTCTTAATCCCATTGTATATCATTGTTTATATGTTATTTTCTATATTTTTAAAATATGCTTTATTTTATATATTATTGCTTTGTACAATCAATGTTTATTTACATTTGCTGTATATTTACCAGGCTCTTCATTTTTCATCCTTTCCTGGACTCAAACTTTTCCTCTGAGATCACTTTCCTTCTGCCTAAAGGAAAATCCTTTAGTATTTGCTTTCACAAGCAAATGTGGGTGATCAATGCTCTCACTTTTAGTTTGTCTTTAATGTCATTATTTTGCTATCTTTTTTCTCTGGCTGCTTTTAAGATTCTTTCTTAATTCCCTCTTGAATTTTGATAGTTTCACTATAATGTGTGTAGGTGTGGATTTCCCCTTATCTTGCTGTGGGAAAATAGGTTCTCCTTACATAAATGGGTTAGAAAAAAAGCTTAGGGCAGAAACCAGGGGGTGAAAGCGCCAGAGGTTAGCTAGCGCGATATTGTAACGGGATCACGAGTAACTTGTTACATCACCTGCAGGAAATTACTTTCCATCTGGCGACACCGTACCTTGATCACACACTCCACTTGCCCCCAGACCCTTTGCTTCTTACACCAGTTAATGATTACCGTGTAACTGTTTTCTCCACGTTCACGTGTGTAAGATCTTGTTTTCCCCACGTTCACCAGGTGGGTAACATTTTGTGAGCTCAATAAATACGGAGCTGAAGCCGCTGCCCATGGCTCTTGTCTCCTCCTGGACATCAGTCTCTGTCATATTCAATTCTGTGTCTGCTCTCTTGCTGGACAAGAAAGAACTCCCGACTCCCTGCTCTGCAACACCTTACTTGGGAATTTCTGTGTATCTTAGGCTGGGGCTTTATCAGTAAAATGTGGATAACAATCCTTGTTTTGAGGATTATTATTTGGTGTAGCCACCTTCACTAATGATCTTAGCCGGATCTTCTGGATAATTTGCTATGGCTTCTAGGTCAACACCTGCTTCATCTTGCACTTTGCTATTATGGACATGGCTTCTCTCCATAAGCCTCATGTACCAACCTCTGGAGCAACTCTCCTGCAGCTTCCTCACCCCTCTCAGCCTTCACAGGATGGAAGGCAGTTAGGGCCTTCCTCTGGATTAGGCTTTGATTTAGGGAACGTTGTGGTTGATTTGATCTTCTATCCAGATCAAGAGAACTTTCTCCATATCGGCTTTAAGGCTGTTTCACTTTCTTATCATCCATCTGTTCTTTGGAGTAGCACTTTAATTTCCTTCGAGAACTTTTTCTCTGCATTGACAACTTGGCTGTTTGGTGCAAGAAGCCTAGCTTTTGGTCTATCTTGGCTTGCAACCTGCCTTCCTCACTAAGGTGAATCACTGCCAGCTTTTGATTTAAAGGGAAAGCTATGTGACCCGTCTTTCACTTGAACACTTGGAGGCCAGTGTAGGGTTATTCACTGGCCTAATTTCAATATTGTTGTGTCCCAGGGAATAGGGAGGCCCGAGGGGACAGACAGACAAGGGGGAAGGGTCTCGTGGTAGAGCAGTCAGAACACACATGACATTTATAGATTAAGTTTCCTGTCATATGGTGCCATCTGTGGTACCCCAAAACGATTTTTTAAAGTGTTTATTTCTTTTGAGAGCACGAGCGAGAAAGAGAGGGGGTGTGGGAGAGGGGCAGAGAGAGGAGAGAACCCAAAGCAGGCTCCACGCTGTCAGCACGGAGCCTAATGCAGGGCTCAATGCCAGGCTTGATCTCATGAACTGTGAGATCGTGACCTGATACAAGATCAAGAGTTGGAGGCTTAGCCAACGGAGCCACCCACGTGCCCCTCAAAATAATTAGAATGGTAACATCAAAGATCACTGATCACAGATCACCGTAACAAATATAATAATAATGAAAAGTTTGAACAGTCGTGAGAATTCCCGAAATGTGACACAGAGCTGCAAATAAGCAAATGCTGATGGACAAATGGTGCCTAAAGACTTGCGTAACCTAAGGCTGCCACAAACCTTCACTTTGTAAAAAATGAAAGATCTGCAAAGTGTAAGATGAGCACAGTAAGATGAGTTGTGCCTGTACGATTACACAAGGCTAATTATGGGCCAACTTCACACGCCAAGTTCTAACATGAGTCTATATACCTAACAAGGAAAAGAGATTAAAAAAAAAAAAAAAAGGCAGGAATTTTAAAGGTTTTATACATGGATGTATTTACATGAGAAGGTTGGATTACAGTACAACTGGCTAAGTTTTTTTTTCAATTTACATATAACCGTGTTTAGAGTACTCAGTCTGTGGAGACCTCCATCTTTTTCTGTTTAGCTAGGACACATTATTAATATAGTTATCACTTATTGAGTACCTATTACATGCCTCATAAACATCTTGTGTACGTTGTTTAATTTGCTTTTCATAACAATGCATTGAAGAGGTTTTATTACCAAATGGTGACAGATAAGGAAACTAGGGTTTCCTTCCAGAAATTTGAGGTACTTCTCTACATGATGAAAGAGTGATAATCCTGGATTTACACCAGACATGTAAGATTGCAAACCCTGTACCTGTTAACACTACACAATTTTATTCCATCAGATAATCAATAATTTTATTTCACCCGTTAATATTTAATGCTTAAGATCTTTAAAATATTTCTAAAGGTGTTTTATAAAATACAGCCATACGCTCTTTATTATTTTAAGATTTAATGTACTATATCCTTAGGTGAGCTATGGCAACATTAAAACAATCTGCAATTAGCATTTATGACCACTTCGAAAGGGTTTTTGTGACTCTCTCTCTGCTACCCATTTGTGTGGGGGGAAAAACTGTATAATAAATTTTATTCTACCACACTTGTACTAGTAATGAATTGTTGCTTAAGTGGAAAGAAAAACAGAAACAGCAAGAGAAGAGAATGCAATTAAAAATAAAAATAGCAGACTATCATATGTACATAAAAGATTTAAATATTTCTTCAAAAACTTACTGGCAGTCTTTTGCTTGTTTCATACCCATGGAACTTTCTCTGTATTTCTTGTCCATGCTCAGGTCCTGAATATGTGGAAAGAAACTCTAGCATTTGTCATTTTACACTGGAATTTATAGGTTTCTATGTGCAAAGAGCTGCATTTAATTGGATATCAATTGTCACAAAGGATCTAAACAGGTATGGATTAAGTGAGCAGATTAAGTGGACCAGACATCATCCCATACACTGCATACACCCCTACAAAACAGATCTGCTGGTTTTTACCTCCTTAGACTCCATGCTAAGGTTGGGGACTCAACCTCCTTCCCCACTACCTCCAAAGAAAAGATTTAAAATGTCATTTTCTCTCTGTCTCAAGATTAAATACTACTTCAAATGTACACAAAGCACGGAAGGTAAAGTTTAAGTTTGAAAAGCTTAAACATATAATAGATGCCCAAGTATAAGCCACCCCCAAAATATTTATATTATTCATGGAAAATTCTAAAAAAAGCTGAACAAAGAGTAAGCAATTAACAATTTTTGGACTTGAATTAGAACTCTAATCACATTGATAATAATTCATCCTAATATCTAAAATTACTAAAGGATATTCATTTTTTTAATGTTTATTATTTTTAAGGGAGAGAGACAGAGAGCAAGCAGGGGAGGGGCAGAGAGAGAGGGAGACACAGAATCGGAAGCAGGCTCCAGGCTCCGAGCTGCCAGCACAGAGCCAATGCGGGGCTCGAACCCGTGATCCGTGAGATCATGACCTGAGCCAAAGTCGGCCGCTCAACCCACTGAGCCACCCAGGCGCCCCCAAAGGATATTCATTTCAAAGTATCTGTATATTGAGATAATTAGTATTTGAATAAGCACAACTTGTGGGATATAATCGTATCATAACCTCATTTTGTTTCCCTCTGTCTTTTGACATTTCTTGGGAGGAACATAGTCCTTTCTCTGCCCCTATGTGACAGTTCAAGCAGTCTTAAAGACTTTTTTTTTATTACTTTTAAGTAATTAATAAGTTGTCCCAGAATTAAGTTCACTTGCCAAATACTGTTGCAATTCAGAAATCAAGATACTTGTGATACAAACTCTAAATGTGATGCAAAGTTAAATCCTTTTCTCACCCCCAGACAAGGTTGGCTGAAGAGGAGGGCAGCAGCGTGGAGGTAGAATGGGGTCAGCTGTTACTCTCTTTTTCCACCCATCTGGGAGAAGGCAATTCAAGGAGGGCAAAGAATTCTTGACCGACACTGCTGCAGAATGGCTTCACGCTTCTTAAGCTGGCACGTAATGGAACCTGACACCTTCCCTCTGTGACAATCAGCATGGGCTCTGCCCACATTCCGCCACCCACATTCCTGGGACATCTCAACCTATACCACCCACTGGATCCAGTAAACGAATCTCCACTCTGCTTGATTTCTCTCACAACTTACTTTTTTTGTTTGTTTGTGTTTCATATTTAGAGAGAGAGAGTGAGAGAGAGAGCGTGTGACAGAAGAGAGGGGCAGAGAGAGAGAGGGAGAGACTCTTAAGCAGGCTCCACGCTTAGTGCGGAGCCAGACACAGGGCTCCATCCCACAATCCTGGGATCATGTCCGGAGCTGAAATCAAGAGTCGACGCTCAACGCACTGAGCCACCCGGGCGCCTTTCCCACAACTTACTTTGAAACCAATGTACCTTTTTCAGGACTGCCATGACAAAGTACTACAAACTGAGTGGCTGAAACAAGAGAAATGTATTCTTACAGTTCTTGAGGCTGGGAGTTTCTTTGAGATCAACGTGTTGCCAGGGCTTGTTCCTTCTTAGTGATGTGAGGAAAAAACTGTTCCATGCCCCTCTCCTAGCTTCCAGTTGTGTGCTGGCAATCCTTGGTTTTCCTTAGGTTGGCATCACCTAGTCTCGGCTTCCATCTTCACATGCTGGTGTGTGTGCGTGTGGGCGTGCACGCGCGCATGCAAATATCCCCTTTGTATAAGGGCATCAGTCATAATGGATTAGAGAGGCTCACCCTATACCAGTATGACTTTATCTTAACGAATTGCACCTGCAACAACCCTAGTTCCAAATAAGATCATATTCTGAGGTACTGACTTCAACATACATATTGAGGGAGGACAGAATTCACCCCATAACATCCATTTCGCTTCACCTTTAAGTCTTGGCTGCCGCTTCCATTTTTTGTTCTATCTTTGTGAGGAAGTCACAGTGAGAATTATTACCTCAATTATCTAATTCATAAATTGAGGCAAAGTATAGGTAAGTACTCAGTAAAGATCAATAAACTTGTCATTACCTGAGTGCACATCAGAAAGAAGGAGAATTGTTTCAGCCCTCACTTAAAAGAGTTACCCTGTCCGACTCCATTGCATGGTCAAAATCTCATATGAACCTAGAATTGAAAATATGGTGGAAAACAAAGTTTTATCTCCTTCTTGACAAGCTGTAATATGTGAGTCTCTAGGAAAACAAATTATGTATAACGACATATAATATACAGAAAAGCAGTAGTGGTGTTCAGTAATGCTCCGTGTTTTCCTGAATAATGACATAAGTGGAGAACACCAACTCCAGAGTCACACAGGACTTGGTTTGAATTACAGTTCTGCCATTTCAAGCTATCTACATTTGGTATAGTTCTTACTTCCCTTTTTAGTTTTTACTTTATTTTTACATCATACTTTTACTTCACTATCTATGTTATAATGGGGCATGCACATTATCATGTATTTAAATAATACCAAAGCATTAAAGTAAAATTAAAATCTTTCTCTCATCACAAATTTTCATGAATACTCCTCATACATAACTATGTTAATATTTTATGTATTTTATTCCAGGATTTTTTTCTAGGAACATAAATATATAGAAAGTAAATGAATTGATTTTCCCTCCCAAATTTTAATTATACTAAATATATAACACAATGCAACGTGGTTTTTACTATGCATGGAATGTTGCAGACTTCTTTATAGTATAACATTTCATCTAGATCTATTTCACTCCTGTATTTGAGTGGATATATAGTATTCAACAGTATGGAAAAATGATAATTTATGAAGGCATTCACTTCGGTTGTTTTGGATTCTTCACTGTTACGAATAATGATACAATGAACATCTTTGTACAAATATCCATATATATTTGTGTGACTATTTCTTTAGAGTAGATTTCTATTAAGTTGAATTGCTAGATTGAAGGGTATGTGCAGTCCCATTTTTAGTGGGTTCTACCAAACTGACCTCTATTGAGTTTGTGTCAACAATGATATTAATCTTTTCACATTTTGCAAATCTGGTAGGTGAAAAAACATATCTCACTGTAATTTAAATGTGTGTGTCTTTTTTAGAGAAACTGGTAATAGCAGTATCATATGGATATTGGCCATTTGTTATTTCTTCCAGTGTAAACCGTCTGTTTACATACTTTGCCCACTTTTCTGTCATTTATTTATCTTATTTTTTTATTGTAACCAACTCTTTTTTACGTGGCTGTGAATCCTTTGTTTTTTCTCTCAACATATTAATTGAGAACAAGGATTCTGAAGTCAAACTGATGGAATAAAATCCTACTTCTGCCACCTTTTAGTTATGTGTTTTTGTACAAGTCCCTCATTCTCCCTGAGCCTATGTTCCTTCACATGCAAATACTGATACTAAGATATTGATACTTACCTCCTAAATTACTGTGAGGACTGACAGAGAAAGAGTATAATTTAAACTGCTTGAACAGTGCCTGGCACATAGCCATCACTCAATAAACACTAGTTCTTACTTTGTTTCAAAAGGCATGATTTTTTATATGAAATTTATTGTCAAATTGGTTTTCATACAACGCCCAGTGCTCATCCCAACAGGTGCCATCCTCAATGCCCATCACCCACTTTCCCCTCCCTGCCACCCCCCATCAACCCTTCAGTTTATTCTCAGTTATTAAGAGTCTCTTATGGTTTGGCTCCCTCCCTCTCTAACTTCAAAAGGCATGAATGACTGATAGCCTTAATAACATTAATTTCCTCATCTATAAAATGGGATGAAAATACCTACATCCTATCCTACATTTCTTGTGGTGCTTATATAAGATAAAATAAGGGACTCAGAAACAGTAGTAGAATCTCAGAATACAGCAGCTCTTTTCATCACCTTACCTAAAAATCATTATACAACAAAAAATAGCATCTCTTAGCCTCTGGCTATGTGCTAGTATTTGCAGCTGCTATTTAAATAATAGTGAGAACTTATATTTCTTGAGCACTTCATATATGTCAGGGAACAGACTAAGGGCTCCATGCATGTAATTCCCAACACCTACAAGGTGGGTACTGGTGTTACCTCTATTTTATAGACGAAGACACTAGGGTGTATATATAAGTATTATCAACATGTGAACTTGGACAAGTGTAAATGGCAGAACAGAAATCAAAACCAGAAAATCTGACTCCAGAGTCTGTGACCTTGCCCTCTATACTATGCTGATCACTCAGCAGAGATAGAACCTGTAAGAGCTTTATCTTTCCTTTTAGCATAATAGATGAAGTATTCAATTTAGTAATTTTTTTTTAGAGAGAGAGAACACACAAGCAAGCAGGGAAGGGGTAGAGGGAGGGAAGACAGAGAAGGAGGTGGTGGGCGGGGGGGGGAGAGGGAGAGAGAGAGAGAGAGAGAGAGAGAGAGAGAGAGAGAGAGAGAGAGAATCCTAAGCAGGCTCCATGCCTAGCTCAGAGCCTAACATGGGGCTCAATCTCACAACTGTGAGACGGATGCTTAACCGACTGAGCCACCCAGGTGCTCCTGGATTTAGTAATTTTTTAAAAAGGGGAATACAGGGGCGCCTGGGTGGCGCAGTCGGTTAAGCGTCCGACTTCAGCCAGGTCACGATCTCGCGGTTCGTGAGTTCGAGCCCCGCGTCAGGCTCTGGGCCGATGGCTCGGAGCCTGGAGCCTGTTTCCGATTCTGTGTCTCCCTCTCTCTCTGACCCTCCCCCGTTCATGCTCTGTCTCTCTCTGTCCCAAAAATAAAATAAAATAAAAAACGTTGAAAAAAAAAAAAAAAAAAAAAAAAAAAAAAAAAAAGGGGAATACAACACATTACATATTATTAGATTAAGTTTTCTGTGCTCATTGGTTGTCTATCCAATACAGAAATATAATAACAGTATTTCCAAGTTAATTTTTGGCCTCCTATAAAACTTTACATGATTATCAATTATCTTTCCCATAATGATAAGTCCACCAAATATAAAAGGGGGAAATAGGAGGGGGGGAATCAATAAATGTTTTAGTAAATAATATTTATTTAGAAGTAAATTTTTGAAAATAAAATTCTGAGTTTGATATTGTTAAATAATCTACCTGTGTGTAAGATCTGAGGAGTCTTATGCTGTGTTAAAGTGCCACCTACAGCAAACATTGAAATATCTGCACAAAAGGTGTCTGCAGAATATTCCTCCCCATGTTTATTTCCACAGCAACTCCTTACGTGAAGTCCCGCTCCATCAGCCATGGTCCATTTTTATTCCGTGGTTATTTCCATTCATTATTAACAGCTTTTGGAATGCAGGGACTATTTTTGAAAGGAAATGAGCCAGTCAGATATATCTGGAGGCTTCACAGATGGCATTTTTTAGAATAGTTTTGTTTTCATTTTGCTATTGAAAAGTCCTTTTAGACCCCTCTGCAACATGCAATAATGCGCTCACATTAACTGATACATGATGCGTGCTTCTGCTATTTTTCCTCTGCTTCGCTTGGCAATTAAACACATGATTTCCCTGCAAATGACTATAATTTTTTGCTTCCATAATATTTATGTCAACTCCAGAGGAGCTGGGACTTGGCATCCTGAAAACCTGACCATTTGAGGCAATGGCAGCAGCTTGTAATTTCATCTGTATCCACTAATTACTGGATGATCAGAACACCAGAAATAAAAAAATCATATGCTGAAAAACCATAATGCGTGCCCTCAGCTGGCTAAATCAGTAATTTGAAGCCATGTGCAAATGAGCACATAACTTTCTGAGTGATTTATTGCTGTTTGGGGAATACATACCGAGCTTTGAAAATATTTCATTTGACCTAAACTACAAACTTCAAGCTGCGTGTGACTGAAAGCACCATGCAGATCCTGCCGAGAGGGCTGCAGAAGCAGGCCTTCCTGTGCCAAAGGCTACGATCAGAACACACGTTCTGCAGGACTGTCAGTGAGGCCGTCCGAACAAGGTGGCATTCGGTGGGAGGCAGGATTCGTACGCTGAATCACCTGTGGGTGCTTGGACTTCTGCAGCTGGGCACCACGGAAAGAATATGATGTGCGGTTTCGGTGTCTGTTGCATTTCAGGAAGTGGCAGCTCCCTCTCTTCTCATTTCAAGTTCACTGGGTCTTGAACAGTGGCCCAGCCACGTTTCCTCATTTTGTACCTAAGACAGTTGAGACAGAAAACAGGGAAAATGATTTTCTCTAAGTAACCCATTTAAAAATGGCGGAGCCCAGCTAGCATCATTTCCGCCTTACCACCACAGGTTCATGGTTGTGTTCAGCATTGTCTCTTTGTCACAGTGGGAAGGACTCACCTGGCTGGTTGCACAGGGCCTTCCCCACATGCCGTGACTGCCCTCGCCAACAGACAGACCCCCAGGCTGCCGCCTAACAGCGTTCTTCCCTGTTATTCCCTCCTCCCACGTCCCTAGGACTTGGCAAATATCTAGTAGCTACTGACTATTCCACTAAATAAACATACACTGAGATTTACAGGCTTTAGGCCCTGGAGGTATAAAAACAGTGCACAGTCAATTGTTGTCATTTGCAGTAGTTATGTTCTATAAAGTAACTGCAAACGTTCAATTAGCCGATACTGAAACATTGCTCCTCGAAGAAATCAAGGATTAGGTTTCTATCAGTCTCTGGTCGCAACATTTTCATCAAATGACCAATACATAACCTTGTTTTATGTGTGTTTCTGTTTAAAGACATCTTATGTCATATATATTGTTGATTTATTAACATTGAACCGATGGCCAACCGCACTGTAATTCATGCCTAAACAAAGCTTATCTAACACACATGTTTTCCCTATAAGGCACATCACAGCTCTCTTGAGCTTAGGAACATTAGGTAGCACTTCAGCACGCACTCAGGGACCATTTTAAACAATGTACTTAACAAGGCTCTGTGGGATCTGGTCCACCCCCTACTATAAATTCTCTGATATCAGCTCCCCCACCTTTTCACACACACTCACTCAACTCCATCCACATTGGCCTCCTTGATGCTCCGAGATCATGCCAATCACATTCCCGTCTCAGGGATGTTGCCTTCACTGAATTCCATCTACTTGGCATCTTTTTCCAGCATATATACTTATTACTTTCTCTCTTCCTTCAGATCTTTATTCATAGGTCAATTTCTCAAAGAGGTCTTTCTTCTCTGACCTCCTGATTTAAAGCACAACACACAAATACATACATATACTTGCCCCCTGATCTGCTTATCTGCTTTATTTTTCCCTGAAGCAATTACCACTATCCAAAACACTATATATTTTCCTTAGCTACTTGTCTCAGAAAATTATCCAAAACTTGGAAATAGCCAAAAGATTTTGGGATAGTCTTTTAATGTGGCACTGATACATACTTGTCTACTGTATAGGTTATTTTAAAATTTTGTAGAAGCAGAGGTCAAGTTGAAGATTTTTTTTGCCTGGTAAAGATGCAAATAACATCCAGTAGATGTCTAGTGGAACACATAAAACCAAAGTTTACAGTTTACATCCCATTGGTCATTAACCAGGTTTGTATCTAACCCAGATACAACACTGTCCTAACATTGGCTATAAATACCTAACTTCTCAAATGATTTTTAAAGTTTTTTTTAACATCTTAGTTGTTCCCTTATTAATGAGTTGAATACAATCTTTGACAGATGTCCATTTTATATGTGGCCCTCTTGAAAATTATACTTTAACACTTTATTTATTGCCTATCTCTCTTCACATTAGAATATAAGTTGAATGAAGAAAAGAATTTTTGTCTGTGTTATCAGTGCCTACAACCATTCCTGGCACATTATGTGCACAAAATCCTGTAAACTGAAAATTTTACTTTCAGGAATTCTAAAGAATCTTGAATATCTTTCTTACTTCTTGAACATGATCTCCTAAATCACTGCTTTTCTCTGACTTTTATTGCTTTTTCCCAGCAAAGGGGTGGAGAGAGCACACAGGGAAATAAAAAGGCCTTTAATCTCTTTATGTCATGAAACTTCCTTCTTAGTGGTAGATTTGTGACCACAAAGGTATTTAAGCGGAATATCTGGTGGAAGAGAAAATTAGTCCCTTATAAATTGTGTTTATTGCACTTATGAGCTGACGATCACCTCAGCTAAACTGAAAGCTATTGACTGGCAAAGAGTAATCATCTTATGGTTTTCAACTATTTTTTAACTGAAGGAATTTTTACAGAAACTCTATCCAAGTCATTTGTGACCAAAGTTGATCTCTTCTCCAACCAGGGAAGAAAAAAAGAAAGAGTTAGAACACCTACAGAAACAGGAAGAAAGAATGTCTGGGGCCTTGTTTTCCAGGTAATTTACCTAGATCTCTGCTATGGCAGCTTAGTTAATGCCTTCTGGAAGAAAGGGATAGGAGGAATGATTATGCAGAGAGGAAACAGATTCCAAAATCCATCTAGATGAGGACTTGAGCTTTTAAATCACACCAGGGAGGGTCTTGGGGTGTGCTCTCCAATAGATATATAACGTGAACCATAAAAGTGAGGCATATATCTAACTTTACATTTTCCAGAAGCCACATTCAAAAAAAAAGAAAGAAAAGAAAAATTCATTTTAATAGATTTTACTTAATTCAACATATCCAACAATACTATTTCATTCAACATGTAGTCAGTATAAAAAAGTTACTATTGAAATATTTTGCATTCTTTTTCATACTATATCTTCAAAATATGGTATTTCACACTTACTACACATCACAATTCAGACAAGGCACATATCAAGTATTCAGTAGCCTTACATATCTTGGGACTACCATATTGGACCATAGAGATCTAGATGGAGGGTACTCCCTTTACATAGCTCTGGACTAGTCATTTATATCTACCCTTTTGTAATCCGGTGTTATAGCCAAGGATTTTATTGTATTTATATGGCTAGGTGAAGAGAGATAACCAAAATGTATCAAAACGCCATCAGAATTAACAAGCAGCATTGATTTTCCTTTTTTTCATTTTGACTCCTACAAAGAATAAGACCTTGGACCATACCTTTAATAAAAAATGAGCTTCTTCCCAAGAGCTGTCTATCATCCACTGATATACTTCAATCCTAAGGGCATTTTTAAAAAATGATTTAGAAGCATGTGAAAGGTTAGATCTTAATATCCTATATTATGCTTTGCATATTATACTTCTTTATTTGGCTTCTTCCAGTTGCATTAGAATCTATACAAGCTAAAAATTATTTCATGGGTCCCCAAAGTACTCTTTTCCCAATACCCTCATTTTAACCTAATGGCCATAATTGTTTCTAATAATAAACATAATTAGCCTTCATATTTATATTGTTTTTTCACACATATTATCTAGTTTGAGCCTCAGAGCTATCTCATGAAGCAAACCCAATTTATGGGGGAGGAGATTATGATTCCCACAGGGTTCAGGGGTTTATCAAGGTCATATAGCTTGCAAGTGGGGGGAAAAAAACAGAGAATTGGTTCATGGAAATGTGTAAACAAAGATCTTCCTGAAGTGAACTTTAAGATATTCTTGGTGTTGGTTTTACATTTTTTAGAGAAGTGGTTTATAACATTATCAATACATAATTGTGAGAATTAGGCTGCAGGAGCATTTTCCCATGAAATTTTCTTGAGTTTAAGTAGTTTTATATACTTACCAAACAAATCGCCATTTAAGCTTCTCTCTCCCCAAACTGTCAAAGATCAAGAGTGAACGACCCCTAGCTCATTGTCTGGGACATAGTAAACACAACTATGTAAACCTTTTGATGAATGAATACATTAATACACAATTTTTCTCCAGCCTTTTCAAATACCTTTACACTGAGGCAATGGAAAAGGAACATGCTATAGAAATTAGTTTCCTTATTTTACTGAAGAGGAAACTTATACATAAAAAAGGTTACTTTAGGTCAGCAGTGGCCAGTAGAAATATAATCCAAGCCACAGTAATCTTAGGTTTTCTAGTAACCACATATTTTTTTTAAACATTTATTTATTTTTGAGACAGAGAGAGCATGAACAGGGGAGGGTCAGAGAAAGAGGGAGACACAGAATCTGAAACAGGCTCCAGGCTCTGAGCCGTCAGCACAGAGCCCGTGAGCCCGATCTCACAGACCGTGAGATCATGACCTGAGCCGAAGTCGGACGCTTAACCAACTGAGTCACCCAGACGCCCCATTAAAAAAGGTAAAAAGACACAGTGAAATTTATTTATTCGTTTAACCTAATGTATTCAAAATATTATCATTTGAACATTTAGTAAGTATTTTTAAAATTGTTGATGAGATAGTTTATATTTTTTCATTCATAGGAAGTCCTGGATGTTTGGTATATATTTTACCATGCGTCAGTCTCGCTACATTTCAGGTGCTCAACAGCTCTGTGTGGCTGGTGGCTATTGCACTGGATAGCAGTCTTGGGGTGTAGCAAAGGTAGGACTTCAGTCCTCTACTCCTATTCCTCACCAGGCCACAACTATTTAAGCATCCACCATATATCTGGTACTGGAGATAACATTTAGGGAAAGAATAAAATGAGGCTCTCAAGCTGTTACATACCTGAGGTACACTACATTGAAAGACTGAATATGCAAATGGACCATGGCCAGACCATACGTGACAACAGAACTCTGACCCACTAACTCCAACAGCAACCAGCCAGGGGAGCCAAACCACAATTGGCCTAGAACGGTCAGGTGTTGGTCAGTGACTAAAGCTTTCCTAATTTTTTGGCCCCTCTTCCAACTTAGGAACAATAAAAGAAAGCCAGATATGCTCCCCAAACCAACTACATAAGATGACCTGTGTCTTGCTGGCCCGCCTCCAGCTGCCCCATGACAACAGCCTCTGAAGCATTTCCTGTTTTCTACTCTGAAGCTTTCCCACTAATCTGCATCCTCTGAGTCTCTGCCAAGCTAGTAATGGTGGCTGACATCCTTGCCATAGTGAGTTGTGAATGAAGAGCCCCTCTTTGTTTTCATGTGGGTGGTCTTCATTTATCTCCACAAAATCTTTGGTTAGTCTTTCCTTAATGACTAAAATAATCAAACACCCTCTTCTAATTTTCTCTGTGGGTTCAGTTTTTCATTGCATTTGCATCATTCATTCATGCAATGACTATCTGCTGTTCCCTAGTAGGTGTCAGCCACAATGCTGAGCCTTAGACACTAGGTAAAGGACCAGAGAGATTTGGTCTTTTTTCTCAAGGAGCATAGAGCTTAGCAAAAAAACACACACACAAATGTTTAATAACAGTTGTAGTAAACACTAGAAAGGAAGTCACCACCTCAAAGAGATATCTGTACTCTCATGTTCATTGCAGCGTAATTCACCACAGCCAAGATATAGAAACAACCTAGGTGTCCATCAATGGATGAATGAATAAAGAAAATGTAATGGAATACTATTCAGCCATAATAAAAAAGAAAATCATGACATTCGTGACAACATGGATGAACTTTGAGGATATTATGCTAAGTGAAATAAGCCAGACACAGAAAAAAAAAAAAAAAATACTGTACGATCTCACTTATACGTAGAAACTAAAAAAGTCAAATTCACCGAAGCAGAGAGTAGAATGGTGGTTACCAGGAGGAGGGAGATAGGGGAAATGGAGAGATGTTTGTCAAAGGGTACAAAGGTGCAGTAATGTAGGATGAATAAGTTCTAGAGATCTAACGTACAGCATGGTGACTATAATTAATAATAATATATTGTACACTGGAAACTTGCTAAGAGAATGTATCTTAGGCACTCTCATCACACAGAAAAAAAATGGTAACTAAGTTGAGGAAATGGATATGTTAATTAGTTTGACTACAGTAATCGGTGTATGTATATGAAAAAATTAGACTGTATACTTAAATATGTATAATTTCTATTTTATAAAATTTTGAAGTTTTTAAATTAAAACAATGCACTGTGGGTGAAAGTGCATAATGGGACCTCAACATTTTTTAATTTTCCCAAGGCAAGTGCCACTTCTTCCCAAGGCATGACTTTTACTCTGCTACTTATTTGAACCTGAAAAAATGCTTGGCAAAAGGAAAAATACGGTTTTTCCCAATAGATTTGTGCTTTGAAGAGCAGACATGTTTCCTTATTTCTCTGTTTATGCCTTTTTGTTTATTTTTCATTTTACTTCACTGACCACTCCTGAATGGTTTCTGGCACTCCTTCAGCAAGAGATAAAAAGAAGGAGACAAAAAGTTTCCTATTAAATAAAATAACTATGGCTCACTCAACGGTGGTTGAAATAATTGTTCTCTGATTGTATGTTTATTAATAGCTCTCATTTTATCCAGGCAAAGAACTGTGCCAAGATTTAACTGTATTAAACCTGAAATAATTTTCATTCCTTCTGAATTTCAGGTAGTTCAAAACATGGAAGTGTTTGCCCCTGTCCACTTGGGCACTAATTAATATTTCACTAAAGTCATTTTTAAATCTTGGAAAATTATATTGATTCACATGTTAATTTTACACTCACTTGAGTGCTATGTTTTTCTGTGGCTCTTTTACTTAATGCACTTCAATTTACATGGATTTTCTTTACCTAAGATAAACTCAGATAATTAACTAGAATATTTGGTAAAATAATAATATGAAGTGTTCTGAGATATGAAGCCCCCATAACTCATTGCATCCAACTTAATTTACCTTCATAACAAGTTAAACAAGGTACCTGAAAAATTACTTCAAAAAATTTCTTAATTATTAATGATATGTATGCTTTTGTTATCTTTTTGTTGCTAATATCCTTGTAATTCTCATACCTAAATGGCGTAACATAAAGTCTAGGCTGATTCAATTAATCTGAAGTAAAGGTAGAAAAGCATATCTGCTGACCTCAATAATACAAAGTCAAGTTTACTTTTCAGTACCATTACTTAAGTAGCTTAAAGAATTTTAACTGCATATTTTATGAAATTCTAATGTACATTATCAAATAAAATATGAATATTCTAAGGTATATGAATAAAAAAATAAATCTGTGAAAAACAAAAACCTTTGAATTCTTCAAAATCAAATCAAATCAAACACCAAGATGCTATTACCCTCACAAAAAACTCTGAATTCCAAGATAATTGCAATAGTAGCTACATTCTAAACAGTAATTGTCCAAAGACAGTTGTCCACAGACAGATGTCCACGAGAAAACCCAAAGAAGAGTATTGTCCATGTAGCCAAGAAAGACAAAAGCATTTCAGGAATGAGGACATAGTCAACGATGTCAAATGTCACAGGAAGTAAAGTAAGATGATTACTGAAAAGTATCAAATGAAAGGTTGCGATGACTCTAAAAAAAGGAATGTTAATTATTTGGTGGAGCAAAGCCAGAATTGCATTGGCTGGGCTAATTACAGAAAGTGGACACAGAATATATATGACAGATTTTGAAAGCTTTACTGTGAAGGAAGTAGGTGTAAAAAGGCGCTTGCCAGGAAGACAGAGGGTCAAAGGAGGTTTTTGAGAGGTTTTTGTTTATAACTCTATTTAATGTGGAAACGATTTGAGAAAATGTTTTGAGTGAGGGTCAAAGAGAAGGGAAGAGACATGGAAGAAAGAGAGAAAAAAGAGGGGGACACTGGGCTGGGGATTAAAGATCTAGGCAACTTTGGGTACAGTAAGTGCATGGGCTATTCATAATATCTGTCACAAGATGAGGCTGGGTTAGTCTTCAACGAGCAATAATGTCTGAATTGCTACTGATCTGTTTGTCAAGAAAGCTTAGAGCTTTAATGAGATAGAGACTACCAGCCCAGAAAGCACAGTCTCATAATAATAATATTAATAATAATAATAATAATATCATTTCTGAGATGTGTCCACATCTCCAAGAAGCTTTTCTTCCAGATTTTTAGTTGATGCTGCCAAAATACATCGTAATTACAAAGGCAAAAATATTAAGTTTATGGTAGAGAATCCTGGCAGGCACTGCTTTAGCCAACTGATCAAGGTTAACATCACCAGATACCAGTTAAAAAATGTACAACCGGATATGATACACTGAAAACATCTTTTCTGAGTTGACCTTCCTCATAATGCGTAAACTCAATCTGATCATGAGAAAACAACAGACAAATTCAAACTGAGGAACATTCTACAAAATAATTGGCCAGTATTCCTCCACAATATCAAGGTCATGAGAGACAAGGAAAGGCTAAGGAACTATCACAGACTAAGGCAACATAATAACCGAAGACAGTGGAAAATCCCAGATTGGATTCTGGAACACACAAGGAACATTAGTAGAAACACTGGTGAAATCATACAAGGTTCTGTTCTTTAACCAACAGGATTGTACCAAGCTTAATTTCTTAGTTTAGATAAATGTTCTATGGTTAGGTGTTAACACAAGAAAAGCTAGTTAAAAGGCCTGTGAGAACTCTTCTTTTTGCAATTCTACTCTAAATCTAAAATTAGATAAATCTAATTTTATCTATTTTAGATACATCTAAATAAATCTAAAATTCTATTCCTCTCCCTCTTTCCCTCCAAAATTTACAAGGCAAAATTCAACATTCTTAATTTAGTCCACAAAAGGCCGACTTTATCCTGGCCCCAACTTCATCTCTAGCTTCCCTTCTACCACTCTCCAACTTTGATCCAGACAAACAAAAACACTGCATAGTTCCCAAATATTTCAATGTCTCTGTACCTTTACTCATACTGTTCCTTCTACAGAGAATGCCCTTCCATGCCCATTCCACCAAATTCCTACCCAATTTTCAAAATCACTCAAGTGCTTTCCTGAGTATTGTATCTCAGTAGAGACTACCTACCCTATGTTATCAAACTATTCTGTGCATTCTGATATCATAACACTTACCACACTGTATACTCAACTATAATTATTCTTTGTCTGTCTTCTCTACTAGACTATCAGCTTCCTGAATTAGAATCATGTTTGACCTAAGGGTACATATCTAACAAGTAGAAAGCCTCTAGGATACTCAATAAATGCTGGATAAAATGAATGAATGAATGAATGAATGTCCACCCCAACCAACCAGATGGAACTTGAGTATCTAGAAATAAGTAGCCCTATTTGTAAGTACTAACAACAGCATAGCCCCCTTCTTATTTTTGCTCAAAGTGAGAAGACAATTTTAATCTCTTTTAAAACCATGAGGTACACTATAAAATTTAAGTAAACAGCAAGGATTTACCCAGTCCAGTCATAGAGCTACAGAAGTTAAAACACTAGAAAAATAGTTCCAAAGGCATAAGGCAGACAAAGGATTTATATCCTAAGGCATAAAGAGTTAAAATGGGGTTTCCTTGAGTGTAAGGACTGACACATAGAAGGTATTGGTGTGAATATAAACTGGTACAAATTTTCTGGAAGTCTTTTTTAAATGTGCATAATCTTTGACCCAGTAATTAATATGTATTAACACACTGCTCAAGAATAACCCTTAGCCATAACATAGACATGCTTCATGTTGACAAGTTTCTTTAGCAACAGTTTGACTGCATATGGTACAAGAGCTGAGATTTTTGTATGACATCATCTTTGTTCTTTTGCACCAGAGCAGAAAACAAAGCCCAGGATGCTACAGCATGTGAAACTATAAGTGTTCCATTCATGACTACTGAACTAAAGTCAAAACTAATTGGGGAAGAAACTCTTTTTAATCTTTATCACTTTTAAATTTCAAAATTCTACAGATGCTGAAAGGTCCTGAATTCTTTTAAGCTCTTTCTCCTGACTAAAGAAATAGGTGTGTAAGTCTTATCCTGTTAGCCCCAGATAAATGTAAGATATTCTAATGACTTAGCTAGCTGGGTGATATTCTTGCAATACAGATTTTACATTTCTATGACATATTTCATAATGCACATATTTAAAATAATATTAATTTATATGCCTCCTTTTCTTCTTGTTCTTTCCTATTTCCAGTCTGTTCCTTCTATTCTGATAAATGGAATTGAATATTTAAGAGAGGATTTCCTTTTTAAAGAAAAGAAGAAATCACATCCTGTCTGGCAAACTTTCAAAAGCAGGAAAGAGAGAAGGCAGTGACTTCATCTCTAGATTAGGTTGAATAACTTTAATTACTCAAAGGGTATAAAATTGAATACATGCTTTAAATCTACTGTTGAGGTCCTTAAACCCTGTGCCTCTGACCCAAGTGACGCACATATACATCATGCGATCAACACCTAGTGAAAGAAAGTTCCCGGCAACCCATCCCTATTTATGACCAATGTCTTGACTGCTCTCATTTCATTTCTGTTTTATGATTTTTCTTGTAGCTACAGAATTCTGGGAAATCCCCCATACTTGCCCCTACCACCGTCCCTCCCCTTACTGATGACCAATTTACCATAACTAGTTTTGATCCTGATGACTTCTTCAGGTATGGTTTTGTCCTTGCCTTTTGGTTCCATCATCTTGTGGGTGACTAACATTCAAAATGCTCCCAAGTCCCTGTTCTCTAACCTACACCCATCTACGTGACACTGCCAGGAGTAGCAGCCTGACTTGCCTGGCTTCTCTTGACAAGAGACTGTACACATTCAAACTTTAAAATCTGAAGGAAAAAAAATGTTTGAACCACCATAAAATATCGCCTTAACATTTGGTAGGGTAGGAATAGAAAAAGAGAGAACAAAACCTCTCATACAGTCATCTTTATACCAAATAGGTCTGCACATAAAAATATGAACATTGTTTCTGTGGAGAGGGGCACCTGCTGCTAGTTCCCTGGGCCCCACATAAAGATACCCTCTGCCCAAAACAACAATGCTATTGTCTGAGTTTTGCCAGGGCAACAGCATATGTCTTTAAGTGCCTGTTGAAATACAAATCAAAACCACACTCACATATCACCTCACGCCAGTCAGAGTGGCCAAAATGAACAAATCAGGAGACTATAGATGCTGGCGAGGATGTAGAGAAACGGGAACCCTCTTGCACTGTTGGTGGGAATGCAAATTGGTGCAGCCGCTCTGGAAAGCAGTGTGGAGGTTCCTCAGAAAATTAAAAATAGACCTACCCTATGACCCAGCAATAGCACTGCTAGGAATTTACCCAAGGGATACAGGAGTACTGATGCATAGGGGCACTTGTACCCCAATGTTTATAGCAGCACTTTCAACAATAGCCAAATTATGGAAAGAGCCTAAATGTCCATCAACTGATGAGTGGATAAAGAAATTGTGGTTTATATACACAATGGAATACTACGTGGCAATGAGAAAGAATGAAATATGGCCTTTTGTAGCAACGTGGATGGAACTGGAGAGTGTGATGCTAAGTGAAATAAGCCATACAGAGAAAGACAGATACCATATGGTTTCACTCTTATGTGGATCCTGAGAAACTTAACAGAAGACCATGGGGGAGGGGGAGGGAAAAAAAAAAGGTTAGAGAGGGAGGGAGCCAAAACATAAGAGACTCTTAAAACTGAGAACAAACTGAGGGTTGATGGGGGGTGGGAGGGAGGGGAGGGTGGGTGATGGGTACTGAGGAGGGCACCTTTTGGGATGAGCACTGGGTGTTGTATGGAAACCAATTTGACAATAAATTTCATATATTAAAAAAAAAAAAAAGTGCCTGTTGGTATCTTTTCCCACCAGAACATGCCCATTTACCCTAATCAGCAGACACACAAATAAACGCCTGTCAATATTCCAAAGGAGGACAACAAACACAAGTCGTGGCTAATGTGAAAAAAAATTAAAGATGCATGTCCTGCTGCTGGCGAGGAAAGGAATGTCTCCTTTATTAATAGTAATTATAACAATAGTTCATATTTGTGGATTGCTTACCATCTGCCAGAGTGTTTGTTAAGTTAGAGCCTTACAAGCATTGTCCTATTTAGTCGTCACCATGACTTGTAAGGTAGGAGCTATTATTATCTTCATTTTGCTTAAGAAGAAACAGAAGCTTAGAGGAGCTGATCCATATTTCACGTCACAAAACACACAAAATAAATTTCCACTAAGAGCCATCCTGTCTGGGGGCACCTGGGTGGCCCAGTCAGTTAAGTGTCCGACTTCAGCTCAGGTCATGATCTCGTGGTTCACAAGTTCGAGCCCCGCATCGGGCTCTGTGCTGATAGCTCAGAGCCTGGAGCCTGCTTCGGTCGGATTCTGTCTCCCTCTCTCTCTCTGCCTCACCCCTGTTCTCTCTCTCTCTGTCTCTCTGTCTCTCTGTCTCTCTCTCTCCAAGATGAATAAACTTCAAAACACAGTTAAAAAAAAAGAAGCCATCCTGACTTTTGGACAGGAACACCAATACATCAACCCAGTCAGATGAGTATCAACATTAATTTGAAAAGTCAAAAAGGAAATTATAGAAATTTCTGCATTGACCAATTCTTCTGTCTTGAAACATCCTAGAGGAAGTTATTCTCCAAGAACTTTTACCTATCTTCTTCCTCCTATAAAATTTATATATTTCTTCTCATGAAGGAGATAGAGAGTAAAAAATCATTATTCCTCAAACAGTGCTATAGCTTTTGTGAAGAGAGATATTTTCTTCATCAGATTTCAACCTTTCCAGTCTCACTGACATTTCAGTTTTCTAATGTTTTTCTCTCTCCCCCAAAATTAGTTTAAATACACATATTTGGAGACATTACCAAAAAAATTAACAAGGGGATTAGAGGAAGAAAATCACCTGATTTCATTAGATGACCCAAATTTGACAAACTCAAAATTTTTGAACCAATATATCTGACAAGAGGGCTATAAGGGCTTCAGAGTTCATCAAAAACTCTCACGTGATAAAGCTATCCACATGCTTAAAAAGATGGACGAAGAACGAAAGGAAGATGAGCTGTCAAACACTTAACAACACATGTGGGGTTGCAACTCCTGATGCAAGTAGCTTTCATTACTTTGTTTTCACATAAATCTTCTAAGCGCTGCAATACAAGAGAATTCTGGTGCACAGGAGAACGTCACGGGTAAGTGTAGGGCAGAGCAATAAAGGAGCACCAAGAGACTTGGCAGGGGACCCAGAAATGTGTTTTGATTTTTCAGAAAGTCCACTTCATGATAACTCATCTCCATCATGGCTCTAAGTACCTCCCAGAACTCAGGAAAGTGTCCTCTTAGAAGATTTCAGGTGAGGAAGGCTGTGGCTTCCCAACTACATCCTGACTATCACACTCTTCATGATCCCACTTAGCCCACTGCCACGATTAACCTCAAAGGTCATAGCTTAACTTGTCTCACTAGTTACTCTGACAAAGAATCTACCTCTAAGGGGGACTAGTGGGCAACTCTGGGCTTGTCTTTATCAAAGCAGTCATCACATCACGTAAGAGTGACTCATGGTAAGTTCCCCAGGGGCTAGGGCGAGGTCTTGCTCACTTCCTAAATCCGGCAACTCAGCACTAGTACCTGAGAAATAGGAGGTACTCAGTAAACATTTTGGGATGAAAGAATGAACTCTCTTGGAAAACACTGGGCAAATATGCCATAATATGTGTTTCCATGTAGTCCATAAAATGTTGGACTTGGGAGAGTTGAATGTTCCCAGGCTTTTTATTCTAGAAATTTTATTTGCCAAACTATTTCTAAATTTAGTCCTAGACTCTAAGAATGAATTGATACAGTGAATAAAAAAGGTGATCTTGGTATGATTTTCTATTTTAAAAAGTCATGTGCAGTTACTTTTCACATCATATCATATAATTGTTCTCTACAAAGTAAACATATTTCATTTGAACCATGAATATGCCAACAAGTGCTATATACAGATTATTATCATATATGCCCTTAATTCTGTCAATTTCATCTTACAGTTTAAAAAGAAAACAAACACACATGCAAAAAAGCTGCAAAAGAATAGGTCAATGACATTGTGGGGCAGAAACATACACTATTCCAAAATGTAGCACTTTGACATGCAAATTATTCTGAGCTGAAGGCACCTGAGGAAAAGCAGATAGGAGAAAAGTTCCCTACTTTCCCCCTATTTGCCTACAACAGGCATAAACGGATAAAGGTGTCCCTCCTTCTTCTCTACCAGGAAGGACAAAAGTTCATCACCTGAGACAACTTTAGAGCCCTATCAGCACGAGAGGGCACCAGAGAAACCTACAAAACAAACTTTACCAACAAGCCCCTATCTTCCATTATTTTCCATATTTTGGCCTTTCCTCAATTTGCTGCCCCTAGAGACTCAAGGTTCTTTTCCTTGTGTCCCGCCACTTCTCTAAAAATCGGTTACTCCTCTCAAATGCTAACCAAACCTTTGAGTTATTGATCTCTAGTACTCCCGTGTGATACATGCATGATGCACATGTTAACAGACCTCTATTTGTTTTTCTCTTGTTAATTCTTTCGCCAGTCTGATCTACGGGGCCCCAGCTAGAGAACCCGAAATGGGTAGAGCAAAAGATCTCCCTTCCCTTAGAATCAACCACGTAAAAACTAAAATGGCATTTTAATGTCAGCGACAACCTGTATTTTGTATTCTTACTAGGTTTATGCATAAAATATTCGCAAGGTTTTGCTGGTTGATTTGTATGTTTTTAATTTCATCATTACTTCCCACCTTTAAGAAAGCATAGCTGAGAGCAATATATTCAGGAAAAGCAGAGCCCATGGGGAGGCAAGAAAATGGCAATGGCCATTTATCCATTCAGGATAGACCTGTATTTGGCATATCTGCCCCAAATTAACTTTTTGGTGAACTGAACAGTTCCTTATACAAATAAACAGTATAGCCTGTTGTATACGAATTGTTTTAGAAAGGAATAAATCCCTGGGATTATCCTTCTCATTAGGCCCAGCGCTCTGGAGATGGGCACACCACTGAAATTCTCTACCTTCTTTGTCAGTTCTAATGATGTGTCTAGACGTGCAGAAGGAAGTAAAAAATTGAAGCAATCAACTACAGCGTTTGGACAGAAAATCACATACAGCTGAAATACTGAGTTGATTGGGTAAAATGAAACAAACTTCCCACCAGTCCTCACTCTTCACTGCCTGCTCAGACACAATTCTTGTCTAGGATGTAATAACTGGGCTCAAAATTGGCACAAACAAATAATCTGAAAATGTCTGCGATTCAGCTAAATCGCTGGTAGTCAGTCCATCCTCATCACAGAGAGAGACCGCTAGTCACAGGGAAATAAACCGCCAGTTCTCCGTGTCACAATTCCTTGGCTGGAACCTAAGTTTGAATGTATATTACCCCAAAATGCGTGCAGAGAAATTGGCATTTGGCCCAAATATGCAGATTTGATGAACATGCAGATATGCCTTCTGATCTTGGGGTTTCAGTTTCACTACATATTTACAAAATATCTATTCATTAGAACTTTTTCTACAGATATGGAAGGAACACTGGAACATTAGGTATTTGGGTGGGATTTTCTGGGGAGATAGGAAGAAAAGGAGGTCCCAGGAAGCTTATATGTAAGTTATCTCTTGCAATCCTCACAAAAAACTGCCATTCCTCCATTCAAAAACAACAACAACAACAACAACAACAACAAACCCTACATTTGAGTGCCCACTGTGGCAATACAGTTACTGTGAAAAGGGTGATGGTCCCTCCTCTCACAGAGTTCACAGGGAGATTGACACTGAGCAAACATTCAATACTAAGCTCTGTGCTCTAGTAAAAAGGAATATAATGCTCTGAGAGTATAGAACAAAGGAAGCTGATCCAGACTAAGGATCATTTCATCTCATTTCAGAGATGAGGTCACAGAAGTTCAGAAAGGTTAAGTAAATTGATCAAGGCTACAGAGCCAAGAAGTTGTAAAGACAGGATTCCTTTCCTGCCTGACTCCAGAGTTCTACATTCTTTTCCTTGTTTCTCCAGAGCTCATTAACATAACTGCATGAAAGAGACAGGAGGTAGTCACAAAATCAGGAAGATTCTTTGCAGTGGATTATACCTCCCTTTCTTCCAGCTCATCCAGTTTAATATTTCCTACAAAGGTCCCTCTAAGGCTGAGGAAATGGTTTACAAATCCTTGCAGAATTGATTACTTCTGATTTTGTTCATCTCTGAACAAAATCTCTGGCTGGCTCCATGCTGAGGCTTGGTGTGGGTAGCTGAGCTGGTCTGTGAATTCCTGGTCGGTAGTTATTGTTCACCGCCGTATGTTACAAACACCATGCAGGAGATAATGATGAAAATACTCCTGAGACCCAGAGCAACTGCATGTGGAGAACACGGCTACTACTCTGTTGTGTAAATTATCATTAGAAATTAACATCTGGTTGATTTCACACTTCCTATACTGGTATTAAAGGAGCCACATATTGACCAACTTTTTCACATTTTGGTATGTCACTGTTATGGCGATCCACCGTACGGCTATTTTCAGGAACCTTCCTAATTTTAAAACTGTATGTCCTAAGAAACTCCTCAGGCCCAGGCGGATGAGGACAGTTGGGCACCTGAGTCACTGTGCTACTCAGGGATTGGGGAGCTACAGAGTAACTATACATTTTGCAAGCATAGGCAAATATACAGATTTGGTGATACTGGATATTTGGTGCTCAATGAAATACACAGAAATTCAAAGAATATCCCCTCATTAGCAATGCCTATTTCACTGCAATGTACAAAATAGTAATGAATGAAGTGCATTAACCCAGCATTGCCATCAATCCTTGCATACATATACACATCTGCAGGGCACTGTCTCAGGTGATTTGTACCTTTGGTACTCGTTAAATAAACCTATGCCTTCAGCCTACACACTGGAAGAAATAACCATGGCCTTCATATCTGGGAAGCATGCATCCCACTCCGTGCAGCCACACAGTCCAAAGCAGTTTGAGCAGACCTCACCCCACCAGTCCCTTAACCACTCCAGGGCACCCCTCCCCCAGCAAGTCAAGTGCAGTCATTATTTGGTGTACTGACAGAGTTAAATGTGATGTGTTCCTAGACTTTATAGCTACACTGTTATAAAAGGCATGCTCTTCTGGGTAGTATGAATCTATGTAGGACATATGATAGGTTTTGTTCCTTTATTTTTGTTTTCATAATTGAAGACCAACTCATAGGTAAAGTTGTTTGTTTTTGTATTTTTCCACCAAAGGTAAAAGTAAGAGGTCAAAATTGATACACATTCAACTCAGGATGCTCTCTGCTTAATTCATTTTTACCAATGCAAGAAGTCACAAAAATGTTGCAGACCAAAGTAAAATTGTTACTTTAGTAGATCTATACACAGCCTTGACGTTTTGAGACTCATATTATCATCTTCCTCCAAAGCAAAAAAAAAAAAAAAAAAAATGACAATGATGACACCAGGAATGTTAACAGATGAGAAAGCATCTTTCCATGTACAGTCAGACTAGAGTCCACCTTCTGAGTCAGTGTGTATTCTCCAACAGGTACAATTTCCAGATTCAAATTGCATACTATGTCAGGATCAAAATTCAGCCTTTTGGAATCTTAGCACACCTCTAAGGCAATCAACAGAAATTTTATGCAATGAACCAAGGACGGATTTTGGACAAAAGTAAATAATTATCCCAGGGTGTTACAGGAAACAACCCTACAGCCTGAAAAACATGTCTATCCTGATTATTATAAGTAATTATTTTTCTCCCTTCCAAAAAAAAGTGAAGTGTAGCTATGTAAATAACACGATGTTACTTTCCAAGTGTTAAGTTACTTTTGATAATTGATATAAGCAAAAACCAATATGTAATAACTTGCTGTAAAAAATAAGGTCAAGTCTCCATTTCCACACCCAGCTTCCTCAAGCAGGGAGAATACCAGTCCAGCCAGAGTCACCTTAGAAGAACCTGCTTGATTTGCCACCAATATTACTTTGCTTGCTCAGCTCAGTCTATCGGAGGTCCTTTGGGGGCTCATGTTCTTTCTGCACGCTTCTTAGGCTAACCAAGGCTGTATCTATTGTTGGTTTCAGTATTAATGCAACAGCCACCAATTATGGAATATTTAATGTATAGCAGGCTTTGTCTTAGGCTAGCTGCATAAACTATTGTAAATCCTTACAACTATGAATGATAGTTGTGGGGTTTTTTTAATTTTACGGATAAGGAAGGAAGCACAGAGGGGTTGACTCCAACGATCACTCAGCAAAGTGGCAGCAACAGGATCAGAGAACGCAGGTGTGTCAGACACAGCCCATATAGCCATGTATACAGCATGACCCTTTGAAGTGTTAAAATATGGCATTAATTAATATTTTTGCTTCTTTCAGCGATCTCCTTAAAAAGCTCTTAATTTTGTAAAACCTTGGGGTTTTGTTGTTGTTGTTGTTGTTGCTTTATTTATGTGGGGCACAAATGCGTCATCCAGACTATTTTCCTGTGGTCTTTGAAATATTTTATTTTTCTCTCCGGTTTGTTTGTTTCATCGATGCCGATGCTCAGGCCTTGACCGTGCCTGAACCGTACCTTGACGCAGGGCGGTTGTGGCCACTCCTTCCGCGTCCGCTTCTCTGCCTTCACGTTCTCCTCACGCTTGGCCAGCGGGCGCGCAGGGCGCCTGCCTTCTTGGGCCGCACATCCAGGGGCTCGCCCTTCGAACCCTTGCAGAATTTCCTGAGTTTCTATTTCTGAGTCTGGTGGAGGGCAGTGAGAACACGGGCGATGGATGTGCGAACTTGGATTCTGGAGAGCCCGGAAGCCCCGCCGCCTGTCATTTGGCCACGACAGCTGGGACAGCACCTTCAAGGTTGCAGGTGTTTTAGGAGCTCCTCCTCCCTGGGGCCAAGGCGTGGAGCTAAGTTAGCTTGGCCCTTTCTCCACCATCCGCCTGCGCAAACCTGCCCCCGGCCCCGCCACCGCCAAGGGAAGGAGGTCAACAGAAATATTTTAAATATTCGACACGAAAATTAAAAAAAATATATATATAAATGTTGTTGGCATCTAAGCTGATTTTATTTTTAAGGCATAAATATTGTGTATTTGTTCAGATGTATCCTAATGTCCATGAAAGTTCTCAGTAGTTGGAGGTTTTGCAGTATTCTAACTTGTGACGGTTTTCCTTTCATTTTTCTCATCTCCTTCCAAAAACACAACTGAAGCTGGTCAGGATGTTAAAACACACATGACAGGACACAGGTAATTTTTTTTTACAAATTGTCAGATAACTGTAAATAAATGTGTTAGGTATTAGAATAAGAGAATCACCGAAGGTAAGCACTAAATTTAGCTTTGTATCTCTATCACTTCTATAACATAGGTAAACAAGGGAGAGTATATAATTCTCATTGTTCATTTTATTTAAAATGCATGTTTTCTTAGAAGAGTCAAATTTTTTTTCTGCCAATAAATCATAAAAGGGATTTTTAAAAATTACCACCATTTAGTGAGTGTCCACTTTATGCTAGGCCCTGGGCTTGAAAGGATACATGTATTATACATATATTGAAGAAGAAACATCATTTCGATTCTTTTGATAGGCTCGTGGAATAAAATATCTCTGACTACAGTTTTGTAATTACTCTGATTGATTTGTCAGATGAATTTTATTTATCTGCCTTCTATTTAAAAAATACTTCATAGCATTAGCTATTAGTGCAGGAAGACCATTTCTGAAAATTAAGACAAATAAAAGGTGCTGTGGTCTGGCAACTTTTGAATTCTGAGAAGCTGGCTGAGTACAGGAATAGAATGCAAGAAACTACAGAAAGAAAGAAAGCAAGTCCTCTCACCAGCTCTGTGAAATATCAAATACCTTAAGTAAGCATTTGGCATTTGCAAAACTGCATTCAGTTCATAGATGAATTCCTTAATATGTTCCTGTTTCACGGGGCTCTCTGTTGCCAAAAAAAAAAAAAAAAAATCCCTGATATGCAAAAAGCAGTGTTAGAATTCTATGGTATTGCTAAAAATTCTCATGTGTAGAATCTGTCATTCTGCCTTTGTTTTAAATAAGCTGAACACAAATTTTGTAACTTGGAATAGGTAACATTCACTTTAGAACTTGCAAATATATACTGTTTTTAAAATGGGAAATATGATTGTTTAGGGTACAATCTATGTCACTGCTGTAGGTAAACTTCGAAATTTGCTTTTGTGTTTTATAGTCCCCTTCCAGGTTTTCTGTTTACATTGTTGGAGATAAGCAATGTTTCCTCTCTGCAATTCTTTATCCCTTTGTACTTTTTTAAATGAAATGAAAGAATTACTAATAAGGCATTTTCAATTTTTATATTTTTTGTACTGTGACATTTTTAATGTTCAGACCCATTCAATCCAGTCACAACACTTGGCAGGGACTTGAACTCAGGGTTTCATGAAGACCACAAATGGATTATATGGAAATACAGTAAGACCTCGGATTGTGGGTAACTTGTTCTGCGAATGTCCCACAAGACAGGCAAACATTTCTAATACAGTTTAACTTGATAAACGAGCGATGTCTTGCAATACAAGTAGCTAACGGGACACCAAACGTCACATGATCACAACTGAGTCAATGGTTCTTCTCTCTCTCTTGCTACAGGATTGTGGGTGGTGGTCTCCCGTGCTCGGATGCTCGGTCTCAGGCCACGGTGGTTGGCAGAAATCAGCGCTTTTTCAGAAAGTTGGAAGGTACCCACACTGACGCTGGTAGATTTTCTGTCACTTCAAAGCACCTATGGACAGTCCTTTGCTTTTCCATACAAGAGGAAGCTAAGGAATGCTTTGCTTTCCTCTAGGTCAGGCTGCCTACAGATACAGATCCTTTGCTGCCTTATTGCCAGTTACATTAAATGCAGTATATGACAAAAGAGTTTATCAATACTGTACTGTAGTCAACATCTGTGTGAGCGTATACCATGGCCCCCATGCAAAAGAATATTCCACTGAGCCAATGGATAGTAGTGATTCGTTAGTGATAGTCAAAGTCGTCCTACACAATAACCCTCCTCTCTCTGTCTCTTTCACACTAGCCATGAAGGTTTTCAAAGGTAAGTACAGGTTAATTTGTGTATTTTTCTTTATATTTTGTACTTTTTATTTTGTATTATATTACTGTATTGTAATCATTTTCATAGGAATATTTTTGGGTTGTGCAATGAATCATCTGGGTTTCCATTATTTTTTATGGGGCAATTCACTTTGATATATAAGTGCTTTGGATTACAAGCATGTTTCCAGAATGAATTATGCTCACAAACCAAGGTTTTACTGTAATTGAAAAATACACTACCCTAAAATAATATTTATATATATATATATAAAATAATATTTATATATATGTACACTTTTATAATGCAGTTATAATACATATATATATATATATGTTTTGTACACAAACACACAACGAATATGATTCAGTGTTTAGTTACTGATGAGGAATAACCAAAACAGCATCTTTGCTCCTGGGCATTCCAGACTCCTCTGGACTCCTTTTCTGGGCTCTGTGTGGCTCAGATCTGCACTTCAGTGTTCTGACCCTGTTACAACAGGCAGAAAACCCTTAGCTCTTCTTTCTGAATTTCCTCAAAACTCGTTTTGGGTCACTGTTTGTAATTTATTTTTTCTGACATCTTACATCCCCCAGAAATCACACTCAAATATCTCCTACCACTTATTCAGGACCAACGGGGGCTATTTTCTCCTTAAACTGAAAACAATGAGTCCTGGTTCTATGTGCTGCATTTTCATCTGTGAACAGAGGCAAGAGTTTCTCCCAGGTCTCTTCCAGGGGGTCTGGGCTGACACTGGATTATCTATTTGCAAAAACATGGAATCCTAACATGTCTAGGTCACCCTATTAAGTCCACTCCTCAACTGGCCTTCGGCTCAGAGCATTTCTTTATCTTTATTTCAAACCCTCCGACTGTGAGCTGTCTCATATCTCCCCACGTGAGAAGTGTGCTCCTTGTGTTGCACTAGACTACTCTTTTGTGAGCCCCACTGACTAAATTTTATTTTCCTCTTTTCAATTTATCCGAAATAGTAAATGGCCAGGTTGAGAGAACTGAACACCAACCCCCAGCAGAGCTGTGTCTGTGAGCTCATTCATGTTCACAAGCTCACTCCTGTTGGTTGGTGTTTCTCAAAGAATGGTCTACACATCAGAATCTCTGGGGAGATTCTCCAGGCCCTACTTCTTAAATCAGAATCTCCCAGGGATGGGGATAGATCTAGGTGTTAGCAGTTTGGGTTTTGGGTTTTTATTTTTCATTTTTTTGTTTGTGTGTTTTTATTTTTAAATTTCCCAGGATGAATCCCAGTTTAGCCATTTAAAATGTATCTTCAGGAGAATTAGTTAAACCCTCTCAGTTTCTCTGAGCCTTGGTGTTGTCAGCTAAAAAATGGGAAGAACAAGAACCATCATTCAGGGCTATTTGGTGTAGTACATAGTTCATGTTCAGCCTGACATATGATAGATTCTTTTTTCATTTGCTGGATTCCTATTGGTTTGGGGGTTTCAGGGAGTTTTCTGGTAACTATGGGGAGGAGTTCATACCCAGCAGCCTCTGCTGCATGGGAACAGAAATGAAAAGGACAGAGGCCAAAAGTCATAATTTTAATAATATTTTGCTATTTAAAAAAAAACAGGTGATTGCTGATTTAAACTTCCAAATGAGCTAAAAAGGAGTCATAACACTTCTCTAAAGAAGACATCCGGATGGCCAACAGGCACATGAAAAGATGCTCAATGTCGCTCCTCATCAGGGAAATACAAATCAAAACCACATTCAGATATCACCTCACGCCAGTGAGAGTGGCCAAAATGAACAAATCAGGAGACTATAGATGCTGGTGAGGATGTGGAGAAACGGGAACCCTCTTGCACTCTTGGTGGGGATGCAAACTGGTGCAGCCCTCTGGAAAACAGTGTGGAGGTTCCTCAAAAAATTAAAAATAGACCTACGCTATGACCCAGCAGTAGCACTGCTAGGAATTTACCCAAAGGATACAGGAGTACTGATGCATAGGGGCACGTGTACCCCAATGTTTATAGCAGCACTCTCAACAATAGCCAAATTATGGAAAGAGCCTAAATGTCCATCAACTGATGAATGGATAAGGAAATTGTGGTTTATATACACAATGGAGTACTATGTGGCAACGAGAAAGAATGAAATCTGGCCTTTTGTAGCAACATGGATGGAACTGGAGAGTGTGATGCTAAGTGAAATAAGCCATACAGATAAAGACAGATACCATATGTTTTCACTCTTATGTGTATCCTGAGAAACTTAACAGGAACCCATGGGGGAGGGGAAGGAAAAAAAAAAAAAAGAGGTTAGAGTGGGAGAGAGCCAAAGCATAAGAGACTCTTAAAAAATGAGAACTGAGGGCTGATGGGGGGTGGGAGGGAGGGAAGGGTGGGTGATGGGCATTGAAGAGGGCATCTTTTGGGATGAGCACTGGATGTTGTATGGAAACCAATTTGACAATAAATTTCATGTATTTTAAATAAATAAATAAATAAATAAATAAATAAATAAATAAATAGGAGTCATAAGTAAAGAGCATGTGCTGGCCTATACAAAGGGGGCTTGGTAAGATATGGACTTTTAATTTTATGTGTCAACTTGGCCAATATTGTCAATTTGGCCAAACATTATTGTGGGTGCTTCAGTCAGGGTATTTTATAATGAGATTAACATTTAATTTTTTTGAAGGTTATTTATCTATTTTGAGAGAGAGAGCATGAGCAGGGTAGGGGCAGAGAGAGGCAGGGGAGAGAATCTCAAGCAGGCTTGGCACTCAGCACAGAGCCTGATGCAAAGCTCGAACTCACTCACTGTGAGGCCATGACCTAAGCCAAAATCAAGAGTCAGATGCTTAACAAACTGAGCCACCCAGGAGCCCCCACAGAATGAGACTGACATTTAAACTGGTGGACTTTGAGTAAAACAGACTGTCCTCCGTAATGTGGGTGGGTCTCATCCAATCAATTGAAGGCCCGAATTGAACAACAACAATGATGGCAACAACAACAAAAACAGCCTCTCCTGAGCAATAGAGAATCCACTGGTACACTGCGTTCAGACTGCATTGGCAACATTGACTTTTCCTAGTTCTACGGCAGAATGCCTTTGCACTTAAACTGGAACATCAGCTCTCCTGGGTCTCCACCCTGCCAGCCTTCCAACTACAGCTGCAGCATCAGCAGCCTCAGATTTCAGACTTAGCAGCCTCCATTATGATGTGGGCCAATTCCATATAATACACCTACACACACACACACACACACACACACACACACACACACACACACCCTACTGGTTTGGTTTCTCGGGAGAACCCTCACAAATACAGAGGGCTTAAATAACAGGCTACATCACAGAACTTTCCTTCTGTAGGGGAAGGAAGACTCTGAAGATTTCTGAGCCCAGGAATGGCATGGCCAGGGCTAAGCCAAGCCCTAGGAATGTCAGAATGGAGTACAGGATCAGTTAGAAAGAAGAGACCAGAGAGAATATGCCAGAGGAGTAGGAGGACCCCAGGCTCCTCTCGTCCCAGGAACACAACTAGGTAACTATCAGATCATTCTCAATATCCCAGAAATCAACCTGAAGACTAACAGAACAAACTCCACAACTAACAGGAGAGTAGAAAGGAGAGACCAGAGGCAGAATGGTCAGTTAGGAAGTTACTATGAGTGTTTAGGCTGGTAGCACTAAGAAAGAAAAGAGAGGGGTGGATGGAAATTTTTAGACAGAACTTGGTGACTGGTTACAGGTGGGAACTGGGCAAGAGTGAGAGGGGGAGTAAGTGAGGACAGACGTTTGAGAACAGGGATCCAGAAAAATGGTGATGGCCTTAACCTATACAGGAATGCCAAGAAAAAGAACTGGTTTGTGGGGAGTGCTCATGAGTTCAGATTGGAATACTGAATTTGATTTGCCAGAGGGACATCTAGGACAGCTGGAAAATTGAGGCTAGTGCTGAAAGAGGGACAATGATAAAAATGTATTGAGAAAGTATCATATGCTAACACAGTGTCTCACACTTTACAAGCCTAATCCACTGTAATCTCTCTAAGCATCATGAGACAGAAACTCTCAACTATACAAATATTCCCTTTGTACAAAGGGAACTGAAGCTTAAGGAATTTAAGTCCCTTAGGAGACAGCATGCACAGTGAGTCAGAAGAACCATAAGAAGGCCAGTGCAGCTGGAAGGCCATGAGCAAGAGGTGAGAGGGGTAGAAAACTAGACTAAAGACATGTCCAGGAGCCAGGTCATGGAGGGCCTCTGTAAGGCATTTGCATCGCTTCTAAGGGACGAGAAGTCACTGGGGAAGCAGGGGACTCAGGTTTTTAATGTAATTTAACGTTTCATAAGATTAATTCTGACTGCCATGTGGGAACAGGCTGTAGGAGGCAAGAGTAGAATCAAGGCACCAAGCTAGGAGGCTGTTGTGGGAACCCAGGCCAGAGGAGATGATGCTTCGGACCAGAGAAAGAAAAATAGGGTTGGGTAGGAAAGCATTTTGAAATTAGAACCTCTGGGCTTTATTTAGGAACTCCCTGGGGCCACGGAGAAAGAAAGAAATCAAGGATGACTCCAGGGTCTCTGGACTCAGCAACCAGGTGCTTGGCAGTGTCATTTACCATTGTGGGAAGCACAATGACGAAGAGGGAGAAGTGACAGGGAACACTGTGAGTTCTACTTCAGACGTGCAAAAATTATTAGCATAACTTAGAAGTAACAATAGCCCAAATATGGACACCCTGAGCATAGCAGAGCAGAATCTGAAATACTGAAAGGTGCTCTAGACAAACAGTATCTTGCTGTTACCCATGGAGGATCATCACTTTGAGGACTGAGTCATTTTTACGTATGTATTAGAAATCCGAACCTGAAACCCACCTGTCTTGTTGCACTCTGGGTGCCTGAAACAATGATTGGAATTATAGTAGACAATACATATGTGCTAAAGGAAGAAACAGAGGGAAAAGGAAGAGAAGCACAGGGAAATGGAAGGAAAGAAGGAAGGAAGGAAGAAAGGAAGGAAGGAAGGGAGGGAGGGAGCAGAATGTTATGGCAGTAAAATTGGTTTTTCATGTGTGTGTTTAGGAAGTAATTACACACTGGAAATTTTTACTGCCAGACTTCTCAAGTTTTCTGAAGGTCTAATTCTCCTTAAGCAAAGTCCTGTTTCTTCATCTAAACTTGCCATCTAATATGACGATGTTTTTTTCAGTATCACAAATAGGTGTTGGCAATTTAATATAATTACCATTAGGTATAATTTCTTCCTCATTCTTCAAAGTGTCCGAAGGTGTATAGGGTGTAATGGAGAGATAAGACACCCAATCATCACAACTGTAAAATGTTATTATTGTTGCTTGTGTAATACCTTAACTACAGCTCTCCATGTTTTTTTTCAAAATGATATATAGTTGCACATGGGTTTGTTTAACAAATAGAAATTAATCATGAATAGAATCCTCTGCCCAAGACCTAATATTTTTTATTCAACATGTTTGCTATACAAGTGATTTATTTTTATGTACATAGGTAGCTATTTTTGCCTTAAAGGTAAGTATGTAGTCATGCGAATACCTGACATAAAATTTTCAAAAATGAAAGGTTATGCTAATAGAAAAAAATCTCTGGGAATTCAAATACCTCACTAAAAAACTGTTCACAGTATGCACTGAATTCAAGTGAGATGTATTAAAATAAATCTGGCATATGTTGTTTTTCTAGTCTGTCTTTTCAAGACTTTATTCTGTTGTTTCCTTCTTTGTTTCCTTTTCCTTTTCTTTTTTTTTTTTTTTTTCATCTCAAACTGTCATTTATATATGAGCTTAGGCCTCAAGATTCCAGTTTTACCATGCTAGAGAATCCTTAGCACAAAGGCAAGTACTAGCATTCCTGGGATATGGTCTTCACTGACGACTCCAACGATGAACAGATTGTCATAGATACTCTCACTTGAAATGAAATAAAACAATGTTTCCCCAAAAACTGTCCCTAAGAACTCTCGGTAAAAATGTCATTGTTAGCAAAGGTTAAGAACCCAAGATGACTCTGTGTTTGGTAGCAACACAGAATACTGGTTAAGTGCAAGGCCCTGGGGTCAGGCTACACGGCTTCAGCTTCAGGCCCAGATGTTCTTGACTTCTCTCTGCTTCAGTTTCCTCTCTATAAAACAGGTGACAGTACTGGTGACAATAATGGCACCTAACTCACAAGACTATTGTGAGGAATAAATAGGTTAATTTATGTAAAGCATGATGACCGCCTGGCACTTCCTATCATTTCTTCCTAAAACACACGGCTGGTAGACAAGCCACTTCCATGAAATTAAAAATTAAGAAGAAGAATCTTTAGTGACCTGGGATTTAACCGACATGAAGATTTCTCTCACCCAGGGAGAGAATCTGAATTCTCTGACTACAATAGAAATTGTCTGCTGCTAATATATTTAAAGTTCCAGGAAAAAAAAAAAAACAGAAATAAAAAAATATATATGGGAAGATATATCTGGATTTATTTTGGGAGACGTTCAAAGACTTGGTAAATAATTGTTTTATTTACTTTAGTTTTTTTTAATTTTACTTTTAATTTTTATTTACTTTAATAACATACAAAAATCTGACCCTAGCTCTTTATCCTGCCCCAATAAATCTTTTTAAAAAGTTCCCTTTGGCTAAGCATCCTCTCATTGTTTCACATATATTACACTTGCTCTCGTATGAATACATCTGCAAGTTCACTGAGATGTGAAGTCATGATGGGCTCCTCTCCATTTTTCTGGCAGACCCAAGCACCATACTTCAGTTCTCAAAATCTTTGTTTACTAATTGATGATAAGCCCTTAAATTTGTGTAGTACTTTATAATTTACAAAGCACACCCACGTAACCATTGCCTTTTGCCCTTATTAAAAAATTATCAACAATTTCCAGTTTAGGAAAGGGGCAAGGAAAAATTAAATAATTTGCCAAAAGTCATACAAATTAGTATTAAAACTCAAACTGTGAGTACCAGTCCTCAGAGCCAGCCCAGTATTCTTCACACTACACATTCCCCACGATCTGCTCCCATCCTCAACCTCCACCAGTGGGGGACTCTCAGGCACGTCATGGGTTTACGTATGCAGGAGTTAAATGGCTTATCCAAGGCCAAGGTTTGGAATCCAAGTCCTGATTCCCAGCCCTGTGCTCTTTCCACAAATGAGACAGTGTGTGAGTTGGATATGGAAGGAAGAGGACAGCTGGAAGTAAAGTCAATGACTTCTGTGGTGTGAAAGATCAATATTTTCCCCTCAAATCAATTAGCCATGAATTAATTCTAGTGTAGCCGATATGAATCTCAGTCCACAAGCTCAGGTGTTCTAGAAATATTGCTGTTTTATTGCTTTTTAATCAACTTAATATGGCACCAAGCCTGCATTTTCATCCATCATACAAGCACCCCTTCCATTCCATGCTGGTTACACCAGCATCAATGGGGTCATGTGAACGGCAGACAAGGCAGGAAAAAACTTGAGTGAACTTCCTCATTCTCCAAACCCAGTATCATCCTGCTAGGGCAGGGGCCCTGGTCTCCTTGCCATGAATGGGCCAGTAGGGATCTTTTCCTGGACTGGCAGTCCTCAGACCAAATGTCTCCCTTCTCTTAGGTGCCATTGCCTGAGCAGGGCATTCATTCCTACTTCCTCGAGACCTCAAACCTTTCTCATCAGTTTGGGAAGAATCTTCCACCCTAATTTCTCTAGGACCTCAAAGGCCTTATCTATTTCCCTTCTCCTGGTAGGACATCCCCACTAGTTCTTATGGAAGGGAGGGAGGGAGGGTGGGAGGGAGGGAGGGAAGGAAGGAAGGAAGGAAGGAAGGAAGGAAGGAAGGAAGGAAGGAAGGAAGGAAGGGCTGCTTCACCTTTCCATCCTACAACAATCTCTGAGCAAGAAAAAAATTAGACCAGGAAATACTCCTCAAATAGAGAAGGAGGGGAAATAATAGAGGAAAACAGCCAGCTGATTGATCCTGCCATACTGCTTTTGCTCCTAGGTCTTGGAAATAAGTAAGGCACTGATGCTAAGAAACTTCATATAAAACAAGATTTACCAAGACTAGATCCGCAAAATACAAAGGTGAGCACAATAGAAAGCACACATTAAGAAGTATTATGCAAATATACACTTTCAACAGGCCCTGTGGATACAGTGCAAAGCTGCCAGATAAACGTGATCTCTGTTACGGGAGGAGAGCAGGAGAAAGGTGATGATGGCTGAGGCCTTGCTTAACAAGAGCAGAAATCCCTGACATATTCATGCATTCTTTCTCCCTGAGCCTCTCCTGATCCTTTTCATGCCTTCAAATGTATCCATCTTTTCCTGGGATCACCAAAAGGGACATAGAAACAGACTTTGGAGGAGAAGAAACATGTATTTTTCACTTTTCCAAAAATATCTGACCTTTAGCTAAAGGAACAGTTTTGGAATACCTATAAAATAATAGTTAGGGACACGGTGGATAAGGATGGAGAGAAAGAGAAGGAATGATATTACCAAGTCTACTCTCCTACACGTCAGCAAAACAGAACTAACTATTCCAGCCTCATTTTTCTAAGTGAGAGGAAAAACAAAAGGACCCAAAGGAATCAGCAAAAAAACTGTATTACAGGATTACAAGCTTAAAAATCATTTAAAACAAAGGTAGAAAACTTCAAGGGCTCCCCTTTCCACAGACAGAAAGTTATTAACATAATTTTAAAGCTTTTCAAAGAATTCTCTCCCTCTGACATCCCTAAACTTTCCAACGTTTAGCTCATTATCATTAGGTGTTACAAATTCAGTATGGCCTGGGTGGGGTTTTTTTGGTTTTTTTTTACACTTATTTATTGTTGAGAGACACACAGAGATAGAGCATGAGCTGGGGAGGGACACAGAGAGAGGGAGACACAGAATCTGAAGCAGGCTCCAGGCTCTGAGCTGTCAGCACAGAGCCTGACACGGGGCTCGAACTCACCAACCATGAGATCATGACCTGAGCCGAAGTCAGACGCTCAACCGACTGAGCCACCCAGGCGCCCCATGGCCTGGGTTTTTTCTGAAATTAATTTGTTTTATTTACCATTAGACACTTTATTTTGACCTGGGATTGAAAAATGTGTTGGAGTTTGGATTATAATTCAATATTACCTTATTTATTTTGTTGACCAAATTGTTGTAGTGTTGTAAAATGGGGTTTTTAAAAACCAAATAATACTAAGAATTTTAAAACAGCAATAAAAATGACAACCCTATAAAGATTATTATCCCCATTTTACAAAAGAGTAACTGAGGCTCAGATAGCTTCAGTAATTTTTCAAACTACAGGGTTCCAAAGCAAGTATGAATTTTACAAACCATTGCCTCCGGTGGTTGCCAGAAAAAAATGAGGAAAGACCAAATCAATGTTGTTATTGCACTTAAATGAAAAATGAATGGTCTGTTAAAAGGGCCTATTGTAAGACAGAAATGTAACATGAGTCAAACATAATCATTTAACATTATTCTATCTGGACCCACATCAGTTCTTACTAATTATCAAAGACTAAGCAGATGCAGAAAAACACCAAATAAATGCCTACAAAGAGCAAAAAAAAAAAATCTTTGAGGAGTAAACTGAAGCAATACTAATACTGTTCACCAAGGCATCACCAGCTGGCCCCGTGTCTCCAAATTTTCAAATGTGAAAATCTGAATTTTCTCTCATTTTCCTCCACTTCTGACTGTCTCATTTTTTAAAGCTCCCTTTAAAACGCCTAGATTACAGAGATTAATTGAATAAAGGGGCAAGCTGCAAACAATGGTTTAGAAAGATTTAAAGGTCCAGGGCAAATCTAAATGTGTGTAGGCTTGATCAGGAACCATCCGTGGTCTTCCAGTGGGGAAGCTCGAAGAGAAGATGGCATAGGGGAGAGGCAGGGCGGGTCCAACCTGCTTTATCCGAGCCCCTCATTGCACACAGGGCCACCCAAGCAGCTCTGAAAGGGATGCTTGAGAGAAGACAAGTTTAATTCTACTCCTGGGCTTGGGATTCCTTCTTCCCTGTGCACTTATCCAAAGCACACAGTAAATCTAAATCTTTACGGTCAAAATTTTACCTCTAAAGGCTGAGAAGCAGAGCCCAGCCCTGGCTGTGCTCTAAAATCACCTCTTCAATCTTTGAGACTGAGGCCTTGGGCCACGTTCAAGACCAAGTACTGCAGAAGCGCTGGGACGGAGACTCAGTCACTGATATTTTAAACGTTTCCCTGGGGACTCCAACGGACCGCTGAGTCTGAAAACTGTGAGGAGCCTGAGAACCAGCTGCCAGGGGACACTCGGGGTAAATGTTCATTTCTACTTCACTTCCGAGAAGGAAAAAGCTGACGACACAAAGCAAAAACCACTCTGACTGCATTTGTAACACTCTTCTATTATGTCTGTACCACTTGTAATTTTAATAACATAATCTTTTAGACCCAAATTATCCACAAGTTCTTTAAACTCCATTGTAGTTAAATGTCTCCTTTGCTTAGAAAAGAAGATGCAAGGAGAGAAGAGAAAACACAGCTATTAACCTTCATGGTTGCCGCTTAGAAGTTCTATATTTCTATATAATATTTGTTTTAGATATTCATGCTTTGATTCTGGAGGGGAACTCTTGAACAACAGAGCCGCTGGGGAAAGGCAAGTGGGGGTTTTGATTAAAAGTAACTATTTAGCAGCTGGCAGGAAGGATGCGATGTATCCTCAACAGAGCAGAGCTGGGGCTAAAAGGTGGCAAGGCAGATAGAAGCAGTCCAAGGACTCATCAAAGAAAACCGCATCAAGCCAGAAAAACCACTATCACCAGAGGATACAGGAGCTCAGAGAATTCTCAAATTATAAGAGAACGTTTTTACCAAATGTAATTAGAAATACAAATCTAACTACCACACCCACACAGACACTATGGTTTACTCTGAAAATAAGCAAATACATATTTTTACATTTTGTTTTATTATGACCTTGGACTAGTTTGGGGAGACAGGAGTACGTGTTGAATAAAATTTTTATCTGACCCAAAGCAGAAAAGGTGTAATTCCAAACCTTCTTAAAATAGCTTAACAGTAGTCATTAGGGAATAGATGGCCCTGATGTTTGAAAAGAGGACTGATTCTGCCATGAATGAGGAGAAACATTACTCCACATAAAGCATGTGGCTCACTCAACGCTGTGGGCTGCAGTGTCTATGCAGATGGGGACCCTTCAACAGCATTTCTCTTTGTTAATTTAGATTTAGACTGCATCGAATCTGAGAATCATTTTTGTCCCTATAAGTGGGATATGGGTGCATGTCTGTGTACATGAATACACACACATACCCCATTAATTACCCACGTAGTCTGCTGGAGAATGAGGAGGCGTAACTTCACCTCAACAAAAGCCAATGCTGGGGTTTTCTGCTCATGCACTTGTAACTCTAGACAGAACAACTCAGAATTTGGCAAAGGTGTGGCTACAGGTTATTGTGTCTACCAATAGTGCCTGAAGAGGGTCTGAGAGGGGGAACTATTTCTGTGGAAAGGAGTTCATAGTTGCCTTTAAAAGAATGGAGAGGTACATGAGGATCTCTCTCTCTCCCTCTCTCACACACGCTCTTTCTCTCTCTTTCTCTCTCTGAAAAAAGAAAGCACACCTTCAATAGGAAAGCAAAGATGATAACTAGACAATGTCTATTAGGCAAAGAATCCCTCCCAAAGAGATTTCATAGTTTAAGTCTTTTCTAATAGACTCTTGGTACAACCATATTCACCATCCAAGTCTTATAGTTTTATCCTTTTTTATAATTCTGAGGCAGAGATTGATAATTATCCCTCAATATTCATTCTTCTCTTCTCATAGTAATAGAACCTTTGAGTTTAAGCCGGCTACCTGGTCACCCAGAACACAGACAAGATTCCTCAGCCTCCCTTATAGCTACCTAGGACCATGTGACTACGCTTTGCCCAATAGGATGACTGTAAAAGTGATGTGTGCAACTTCAAGGCTTTCTTTTAAAAGACTCAACTAAGACATAGACATGCTGGTGTACCACCCTGGACCTTACATGAAGCTGCCTTGTAATGGCAGAGCAATAAGGTGGAAGTCTGGGCCCCTGTCCCTGTGATAAAGGAGAGCCATGTAGCAGCTCAGACTTTTATATGGCAGAGAAACAAACTCCCATCACAGTTAAACCGTTGTTAACGTTGGGTCTCTGCTTCCACCACTAAACCTATATCCAAACTAAGATAACCTCCAGCTTATTCCTTCAGTAATTTTTTATGTTGCTGACATGGTACAAAATCAAGTAAGGGATCAGCAAAAAACACTGTGTCCTTCTCCGTATCACCATTCTGCTGAAGCCAGCATCAGATCACAAGGACTACAGTTGTAGTGACCAGGCTACTGACTGCCCATGAGACAGGCAGAACCCCAGGGCCAAGCTGAGAGAAATGAACAAGAACTTGTGCTGCGGAGAAATAACTCAGAGGACATATGACATAAACCCACCGCTCCCTAAATACACTAAAGGGAGGTAAGACTTAGAGAAAGAGATTGGCACATACATTCTATCTAGGCTTGGATAAATTGGGGTGAGAGCAGACGGGTTAATGCGCTAACTTTTGTGAGAGAGAGACTTGAGATGAAGTGTCTTCTCCATTGCTGATGAGCTATATGACCCGAGACAAGAGACTTGGCCTCCCTTAGCCTGATTTCCTCATCTGGAAATGAAGTTAGCGATAGCTACTTCATAGGGCTATATTATGCATTAAGTTAATGATGTACCTTAACATTTGGCACAATGCCTGGCATGTAAATGCTCAATAAATAACCTTATTGAAAAACAAAAACAAACAAACAAAACGCCCCACTCCAGCCAGGAAAAAAAAATCATTGCCTTTCCTCAAAAATCAGTCCTTATTTATTCCTGCTCCAGGTCACAATATACCCCTAACTCCTAAAGGACCCTCTATCTTCCCCTTTCTGCAGTCTAGGTCTGAACAGGATCTTACCATCCTCGTAAGACCTTCGCAGCTCATTCTCTCCCTTCTCCAAACTCTACACATGTATTGTCTTGTCTATATCACTCATTGCCACTAATCCCACAGTTTTTCATTATAACTTAAGACTTTCACGTATATTAGATCCGTCTTCCATTAGATTCTAAACTTTATAGAGTATCTTCTTTTCCTTCAGATCACATATCCTATTTAGCCCAACGTGGTGTGCTCCCAAAACTCTCATTAAAGGAATAACTGATACCCTTCAAACAAATGTGCATGTGTAGCTTACAGAGAGCCAAGTAGAATAAATGTCATTCTATTCATATACTGAGTAACCAAATGGCAGAATACCTTAAACTTTAAAAATCAAATTAATGGAATTTTGACATTTGCAATCATGAACGAAGCCAACACTACGTACTTTAAATTTTTTCCTTGACAGGAATAGTTCCTTCCCCAACAGCAGGTAAGTTCTAGCTGCAAACTCAGCTCCCTGCACAGCTGTTTTCCCTGCCATTTCAAAGCCCATCATAGCGCTACATTTTTGGGGCTCATAGCTAATAATATTCATTAATTTATTTCTCAAACATTTATGTGCTAAGTAACACTTGGGGCATCAGATATAAATAATTCAAGAGACTTCCAATCTAGTGTAGTTTTCTCTTCACCTACGTCTAGGTGAGCTTTAATATTTGTGCCTGATTATCCCAAGAACAAACTCAGGGGAGGACAAGAAACATCTGTAGGTCTAACCTCATGGGACGTTACTGATGGTTACTCTCCATAGAACTGACTAGAATTAATGTTTTGCACGTATAAGTCAACCTATGTAAATCACTTAGAATAGCCCCTGGTAATACAGTTAAGCACTTACTTAACAAATGTTAGCTACTAGCAGTAAGAGTATTCATATTATTAGTATTAGATTTTTAAATTACAGTGTTCAATGTAATGTCAGGAACAATTCACTCCTAGTTCTGAATATCAATAAACGTGAAACCTAGGGAAGGGTGGAAGTAAAAAGCACAATGTGATGAGTGTGGTGCAGTTGTACGTAACTGGGAACTTAGCCTTTCATGATCCAGAGTTAATCAGGATTACAAAGACTAAAGTGTAATGAAAGTATTGTGTAAATATAGTCCTAATGTATCATCATGTGTTTTCACTGTAAAACAGCAAAAACGTTGATTACCATTTGAGCAAAATATGTGCCAACAGGACACATTTGATGAATGACACACGGAGCCCTATATATTTATAAATGTTAGACTTATAAAAATAAAGAAATGCATTCAAATTATCTACTCAAAAGCTTGGAGATTTTAAAAGGTTATACAAATGGTTAACATGGTAAATTGCACGTTACATGTATTTTTGTGATTTTAAAAAAGTTTTTTAACTAAAAATTTAAAAATCGAAACAAAACAATGCAAATATTCTCAAAAGGCGCAACAACCATGATGATACTTATAAATTTTTACAACCTCAATGTAAATGAAGCTTATACAAAAGTGTTAAGCAGGCAATCCCAAGATGAACTAATTTTTAAGCAAAATAGAATTGGGAGAATTGACTTGCTTACGATCTTAAAAGGAGAGAAACTTAACAGGTGCACATTCGAGATTTCCTTGGCTTTAAAAGGAAGCCCTACCCTAGACATATAGCTAACTAGAAGCTTCTATCTGAGGGAAAGAGATGAAATATGAAGTCAAAACAGAAAAATATCACCTATTCAAAGCCACGCCTACTTAATAGTAAGATAAGCACCACAGGAGTCTGGCGTGAGGGGAATCAGTGGCGAGATCCTGGGAAAGCTTCCTTCAAGAGGCAGGCTATGAGCTGTGCCCTTTAGTCAGGAAAAGCAATGATACTGAACTTCACGGAAAGGAGACAAAAGACACAGATTTTGAGGAACAATAAGCAAGTAGAGGATTCATGGATAAATCTCATGGTGTGGCTAAATTTATCATCCACTTTCCCCTTGAGGTTGTTTCCAGTGGCTGTAATGAGATCTACACGGTCCTCTTAAGCAAAATAGAATTGCTACCAGTGTCTTGAAATCTCCACTCTCGCCGTGGCCCCACGCCCGACCCAGAGAACAAAAGGAGTGGAGAGAGAAAAGCAAGAACATACAGTGAAATTCTTTACGTATGGCACACCTGCCAGATCTTACAAACCCAAATGTTGTTCACTGTTTCCATCGGTAATTTACTCATTTATATTACTTCAGAAATAGTTTAAAATTGCATTACTGAAGTTAGCTCAGAGGCATGGTACACCTAAAGAGCAAAGCAAAGAAGTCAGTGAGGAAGGAAGGAGGTGCCGTATCACGTTCATGTTTGTGACGAAGCTATGGCTCCAGGGCCAGTGTGTCCTGTCTGGTGATGGCTTCCCGGCTCCTCCAGCAGCCAGTTACAGAAGTCCTTCTTGGTTACCCCTCGATCCCAGCCCTGTTGGACTGTAGTTTGTCTCTCTACATTTCTGTCCCCACAACTAGGCTGTGAGCTCCTCAAGGGCAGGGACCCTGGCAGGGCTCAGGTTCTAGAGCCGAACTGCCCAAGTTTGAATCCTGTCACTACCATTCCCTAGAGGGACGATCTCAGCTAATTCGCCTAACTTCTCTGGACATCACTTTCTGGTTTATCAACAGGGACTAGAAGCCTATGAGTTAACACACAAAAAGCACGTTGGACGGTCACTGTCTGTTTATAGTGAGCATTCAAAATATGTTAGCTATTTGATTCCTCCCAGAGCCTAGCACAGCATCTGGCATATAAAGTGTGCTCAGGAAATAGCTGCAGAATGATGAATGAATGAATGAATGAATGATGGCGGGAGTGGGGGTGGTGTCCTTTGCACTCCTCCCGGAACCTAACCTAGCATGATGGATTAATAAATTTGTAGTTAAAGAAAGGCTACAAGGCAAAGATTTTACCTGAAATGAAGAAGCAAAGTGTGACACTCCAGATCTTCATGAGAGATTTCTGACCAGAGATCTTATCCTCAAATCATTCTATTCAGGCAGCTCTTCAACTACCTGCATAACCTATCAACACATGAGATACACATGTATTTTACCTCCTATAAAAGAGGGGTGAAATATAGAAGGGAATATGAAAGAATTCATCTCCCACTCCTAAAACACTGATTGATTTTCTACAATGTACCCAATGCTGTCACCTCATCTTTCGTGAAGTTTTGAACTCATTCTTTTGTTTGTTTGTTTGTTTGTTTTTGAGAGACAGAGAGAGGCAGAGTATGAGTAGGGAAGGGGCAGAGAGAGAGGGAGACACAGAATTCAAAGCAGGCTCCAGGCTCTGAGTGGTCAGCACAGAGCCCGATGCGAGGATTGAACCCAGAAACCATGAGATCATGACCTGGGCCGAAGTCGGACGCTCAACCGACTGAGCCACCCAGGCGCCCCTGGAATCATTCTTTAATGAGAACTCACAGAAGCATTAGAATTTTGGAGCTAATCGTTGGTTTGTGAAACACACCCAAGAATCAGCAATTGGCAGGTGTAAACCTGTCCAGAATTTTATGGGTGGAGTGTAGGTGTTGTGGATAATTCCACTGGGATTAACACCAGCATTACCTAGAAACAACGTATTCCCTACAAGATTATACAGGTTTTAGTCAAACATACAAACTGTATCTCACCTACGCATTCTTGTTTATTGGAGAAAACCTCCACAAACCTAAGGATGAAACTTTTTACTTATTTATTTTTATTGTGTTTATTTATTTTGAAAGAGAGAAAGACAGAGTGCGAGTCAGGGAGGGGCAGAGAGAGGGAGACAGAATCCGAAGCAGGCTCCAGGCTCTGAGCTATCAGCACAGAGCCCGATGCGGGGCTCAAACCCATAAGCCGTGAGATCATGACCTGAGCCAAAGCTGGACGCTCAACCGACTGAGCCACCCAGGAGCCCCATGGATGAAACTTTAATTCCAAAGAGTGAAATACTGAGAAGAACACTGGAGTAAAAGACAAAAAAATAGATATTAGGATCCTAGTCCTTGTGACTCCCTTGTGACCCATAAGGCCAGGGAGAAGTCATTAAACATTCCTGCAATGGAGTAATGATAACCTGCCTTGCCTATGCTGGGGGACCATGGTAACCACGTATTCATTCCACAAGCATTCAGCAGGCACCTGCAGTAGGTGAGGCTGGCAGTAAAGCACTAGGGTAGAACGATGCACCTGATACGCCCGATACAATCTCCCAAAGAAATATGTTAATATTTGTTACAGAACAGATGGTATTATTACATTATCATAAGCATAGTTGCATTTATTATTTAAGGATAATAAAAATAAAAATCTCAGGACGCCGAGGTGGCTCAGTCAAGTTAAACGTTTGACTCTTGATCTTGGCTTTGGGTCATGATCTCACGGTTCATGAGTTTGAGCCCCAGGGGGGGAGGGGGGGAGAGAGAGGGCAGGGGAAGGGGGGGGGGGAAGGAGTGGGAAGAGAGAGAGAGAGACCCACATTGGGCTCTGCACTGGCAGCAGAGAGCCTGCTTGGGATTCTCTCTCTCTCTCCCTCTCTCTCTGCCCCTTCCTGCTTGTACTCTCGCTCTCTCTTGCTCTCTAAAAATAAATAAACATTTTTGAAAAATAAATAATAAAAAAAAAAATCTCTCAGCAGATTTTTCTTGTTTCCTGTTTTCTTGTTTCTTGTTTCCTAGCCTACTCCACAGGAAAGTATTCCCCTTCATCTCCATTTCCTTTGTCTTTGGATTTTGCCTCCCCAAGAAGGCTTTCTCTGACCATCCTAACTAAGATATCCTTCCCCTCACTGTTATTTTGTTTAAACAATGGCACTTGTTTGTTTCCTTCATGGTAAATATTTGCAATTACATATGTTTACTTGTTTGTTATTTATTTCTGCCACTAAACATACATTCCATGAGGTCAGAGATTTTGTCCTTTTTTTAAGTTTATTTATTTATCTTAAGAGAGAGAAAGAGAGAGAGGGAGCACAAGCAGGGGAGGGGCAGAGACGGAGAGGGAGAAAGAGAATCCCAAGCAGCCCTGATGGCAGGGCTTGAACTCACGAACTGTGAGATCATGACCTGAGCGGAAATCAAGAGTCAGTTGCGCACACAACTGAGCCACCCAGGTGCCCCAGGGATTTTGTTCTTGTGTCATATTCTCAGCAGTACCTAGTACAATGCCTGGAGCATACTGGGTGCTCAATAAATATTTGTCCCATAAAAGAATGATGGAAAAACAATCATGTCATAAAGAACCAGCCCAACCGAAGAGAAACAAACATGATGGCTTAGAAGTAATAAGACTGAAAATGAATCAATGAAGATTTTAGATTCAAATTCTTAGTTAGTGTTAGTCTACATTTGTTTTTTATTCAGAGGTATAAGAAAGTACATAATTGGCCATATATTTACTATTTTATTCAATTCTTACCAAAAAAAACCCCACCTTTTTTCAAGTATGTGTTGTTAACCTCATTTTACAGATGAGTAAACTGAGGCTCAAAGAGGACACTAGCTCAGGTGGAAAGTGACAGAGCCTGGTTTTGTTTGTTTGTTTGTTTTTGTTTTTGTTTTTACCACTTCATCCCTGCACTCTAATAATGGAAGCCCCTGGAATAATAGAGGAGAGAAAACAGCTGAGAGAGAGAGATTACGGCACAATAGTTTTGCAGAGTAAGGAGATGACAGGTGACAAGACAGTGAAAACTCGCCTCCCCAGAGATCTGAAAGCTCTGAGGTAGTGTCCTCGTTCCATGTATGAAGAAACCCAGGCTTGCTCACTCAGGGCAAGTGATTTGCCAAAGTACTTCTGTCCTGGGTTTCTCTGTAGGTCAGCAGTGTTTCCTGAGAATACCCTCTCTCTCTGGCTTTCTCCGCTTTTTCCTTTGGTCTTTTCTTTCTCTGTAAGGAAGCTGTTTAAAAGGTACAAAGACCACCCGGGAAAAGACAATGTCACTGCATTCACAGAAATAGGATTTGGCCTTCAATACAGGCTGAGCTGGGTGCTTTACAATCAGGTTTGCATGCATGTATATGAAACCCTCCTTTGGAAACTAGAGCAATGGCCCGGAAGTCTTCAGGAAATCAATTTGTTGCAGAATTTCCTGTAGAGCCAGCGACCTCCCTCAGTAAACGCGAACCCCAGACTGATGCCAGCTGCAAAACCTTCGCTGGTGGTGTGTGGGCGCCATCTGGTGTCCAGAGGCAGGCTGGCTCCAGCATCAGACCTGTGGTTTCAGACTTGACATTCTAACCACAAAATGCCATCAAAACTGTTGAATCACTGTATTGTACACCTGAAACTAATATAACACTGTATGTTAACTATACTGGAATTAAAACAAAAAACTTAATTAAAAAACACAGAGCCACCTGCTCAGGTTCTATGAATTTCTCTATTAATAATGCATAAACCAATAATATCCATTATAACTGTTAAAAACCTCAGTTGTAAATCTGATGTCCATATTTTTTCTCTACGCTAATTTTATTTTATAGCTGCGGCCTGAGTCTTATGGAGGCATAGTTCATCTATTTCTTTTATGTCACCTCCAATTTCATTCACTCAACTAGTATTTGTTGAGCACCTACTGTGTGTGATACACCATTCTTGGTACTGCAGAAGAAACAAAAATGAATATGGAGGAAAAAAAAAAAAAACACCTCTGCTCTCAAGGAGTTTCCACTCTGGCAGTGGAGATAAAAAAAATCTCGACAACTTGGGGGAGAAAAGTCAACACTGCAAGTATTCCAAGAGGGATTGCCGGAAGCTAGAAAAATATCTAGATAGAGGTCCACTCTTTTACAGCTGAAAGGATCACGGAGGTTTTATCAATGTCGGCACTAGATCGCTTGTGGCAACCACTGCCCTGACTGGGGACAGAGGTCCAGCATTTCTCTCCTTGAGACCGGTGGGCTCAGCAAGGAGAGGACCATGTAGGTGAAGACGGGTCTGATACACTGAAACCTGGGAGCGGAGGGAAGTAGGAGGGACCCAATAACACAGAGAATGGGGAGGAGAAGAATGCAACTCAGGCACAACAAAAACGTCCCCCATTTGTGACAGAATAATCCCCAGGGGCCAATGGGGGGCCCCTCCCTCCTAATCCAAGCCAAAAGTGACTCAAATACCTATGGGTTCCAGCTGCAGCTTTATCCTCCCCCACCAAGTGGACTGGAAGACAGTGAACTAGACATCTGGATTCAGGGGTGCCTCCCTAAGGAGGAACAGAGGCTCCCAACCTCTGCACTGACGGTGAGCTTAATCGGAGCACCTTCTTTCCACTGCTTTCTGATGAGAGACCACTGGTATAGGAGTGGTCTTCTGTTTATTATTTTTTTAAGTGTTATTTATTTATTTTGAGATGGGGGGAGGGGAGCATTCGCAGGAGAGGGGCAGAGAGAGGAAGAGAAAAAGAATCTGCATTGTCAGTGCAAAGCTGGATACGGGGCTCGGACTCAAAAATCGTGAGATCACGACCTGAGCCAAAACCAGGAATCAGACACTTAACCAACTGAGCCACCCAGGCGCTCCCAGTAGTGATCTTTTAACTGGTACAAGTCTTTTAAATGGTACGAGTCAGCTGGGGCACAGAAAGGCTTTTGGGGGACACACAGGCATGGACACTAGATCCCCAATTTCCATGTCTTTTCCTAAAAGTGACAACACTAAGCAGCTCTCTGATGTGGACAGGGCCTCCTGTCACTACCTCTTTCACAACCCCCCTTTCCCTCCTCACAAAGGAAAGACACAGCCTTCCCCAATCATATCCTGAACCACTGTCCCAAACTGGAAACACTTCCAGGTCACTGAAACCAGAGACAGTTTGAGAAAGCATCTCCCCTGAAACAGAACCATGTGAGGACAAAGCAAAGCGAGTTAGGTAGGAAACAGTGGAGGCAAAGCCTTACTCATCCAGGGTCATGCTGAAGGCAGTCTCCAGCCTTTATATTCTCTTCTTGCTCTTTTCCCTCTACTTTAGGATGAGAATTCAGAACTGGGATGGCTGTCACAGGCATGTATTTGAATGGAATTGAAAAAGTTTAAAAAGAAAGCCTTTGCCAGAAAGAAGGTCTGATTTGGCTATTTGAATTGACGAGGAATTTTTTTTTCAATTAATTACATGGTGGGCATATTTTATGAATAGCTAACTTAAATCTGCAGTTTCAAAAAATACATATTTGAAGCACATATATAATATGCAATAATCTGGTAACTGCATCATTTATGACTATTTAAAATTATAATAAAAAATTTTTTAAACATCAAGGAGAAATGCAAGAGGGGCAATAAAAGTTTCCAAATGACTTAGAGGTAATGCAAGCAAAAACAAAAACAGAAACAAAACAAAAAACAAAGAGAGAGAAGTACTGTGCTATAAACCAAAGTAAAAGTCACCTAAGTCAAGTCCTGGTTGTCATTTTTCAGTCCTTGAACCCAGACCCTCCACCTGTGTGACCTTTGTGCATTATAGGGCCCTCAGTCCTTAACCACATGTGAATAACCCAGCTCTTGTACAGAGGTCCTTCTCAGGGCTCTGGAGGATGAGGGCAATTCAGAGTCTCCTTCCTGTCATTTAACCCCAATTTGAGATCTGTTGTTCCTTTATAAACACTTTCTACAGTATATATTGTTTCTTTGTCTCTCATTTATTAATCTAATGTCCTTTATTAGAGACCAGATAGCCATACCATACCCGTCCAGCTTTCCTCCCCATTTCTCTTCCTTTGATATAGCACAGTGCACCCAAACTGCATTCCACAGAACACAAAAGCTAGTAATCGGTGTTCCTCTAGAAGAGATTCATGGTGTAAATATGGGGAATGCTGAATACGCTTCCTCCTAGAGATTCACAATCTATATTAGCCTTGTCTCCCCTTCTATCCTGCTGGGACCATGTCTGTGGTATTCACCAGCATACCTCGTCCACCTGATAGGTGCTCAGCGAATATGACTTGAATAGATCAGGACACTGGAGACCCAGAATGAAAGAATCTATTAAGAACACCCGTTCAACTCAGATACCACCTCACGCCAGTCAGAGTGGCTAAAATGAACAAATCAGGAGACTATAGATGCCGGCGAGGATGTGGAGAAACGGGAACCCTCTTGCACTGTTGGTGGGAATGCAAACTGGTGCAGCCACTCTGGCAAACAGTGTGGAGGTTCGTCAAAAAATTAAAAATAGGTCTACCCTATGACCCAGAAATAGCACTGCTAGGAAGATACCTATGTTTTCACTCTTATGTGGATCCTGAGAAACTTAACAGAAGTCCATGGGGGAGGGGAAGAAAAAAAAAAAAGAGGTTAGAGAGGGAGAGAGCCAAAGCATAAGATACTCTTAAAAACTGAGAAAACACTTTTTGCAGGTGACATGATATTATACATGGAAAATCCGATAGACTCCACCAAAAGTCTGCTAGAACTGATACATGAATTCAGCAAAGTCGCAGGATACAAAATCAATGTACAGAAATCAGTTGCATTCTTATACACTAATAATGAAGCAATAGAAAGACAAATAAAGAAACTGATCCCATTCACAATTGCACCAAGAAGCATAAAATACCTAGGAATAAATCTAACCAAAGATGTAAAAGATCTGTATGCTGAAAACTATAGAACGCTTATGAAGGAAATTGAAGAAGATATAAAGAAATGGAGGGGTGCCTGGGTGGCTCAGTTGGTTAAGTGTCCAACTTCAGCTCAGGTCACGATCTCACGGTTCGTGAGTTCGAGCCCCGCGTCGGGCTCTGGGCTGATGGCTCAGAGCCTGGAGCCTGCTTCAGATTCTGTGTCTCCCTCTCTCTCTGCCCCTCCCCTGTTCGTGCTCTGTCTCTCTCTGTCCCCAAAATAAATAAACGTTAAAAAAAATTTTTTTGAAAAAAAAAAAAGAAATGGAAAAACATTCCGTGCTCATGGGTTGGAAGAATAAATATTGTCAAAATGCCAATACTACCCAAAGCTATCTATGCATTCAATGTAATCCCAATCAAAATTGCACCAGCATTCTTCTCGAAGCTAGAACAAGCAGTCCTAAAATTCATATGGAACCACAAAAGGCCCCGAATAGCCAAAGTAATTTTGAAGAAGACGACCAAAGCGGGAGGCATCACAATCCCAGACTTTAGCCTCTACTACAAAGCTGTAATCATCAAAAGCTGGTATTGGCACAAAAACAGACACATAGACCAATGGAATAGAATAGAAACCCCAGAACTAGACCCACAAAAGTACAGCCAACTAATCTTTGACAAAGCAGGAAAGAACATCCAATGGAAAAAAGACAGTCTCTTTAACAAATGGCTGGACAGCAACATGCAGAAGGTTGAAACTAGACCACTTTCTCACACCATTCACAAAAATAAACTCAAAATGGATAAAGGACCTGAATGTGAGACAGGAAACCATCAAAATCCTAGAGGAGAAAACAGGAAAAGACTTCTCTGACCTCAGCCGTAGCAATTTCATACTTGACACATCCCCAAAGGCAAGGGAATTAAAAGCAAAAATGAACTACTGGGACCTCATGAAGATAAAAAGCTTCTGCACAGCAAAGGAAACAATCAACAAAACTAAAAGGCAACCAACAAAATGGGAAAAGATATTTGCAAATGACATATCAGACAAAGGGCTAGTATCCAAAATCTATAAAGAGCCCACCAAACTCCACACCCGAAAAACAAATAATCCAGTGAAGAAATGGGCAGAAAACATGAATAGACACTTCTCTAAAGAAGACATCCGGATGGCCAACAGGCACATGAAAAGACGCTCAACGTCGCTCCTCATCAGGGAAATACAAATCAAAACCACATTCAGATACCACCTCACGCCAGTGAGAGTGGCCAAAATGAACAAATCAGGAGACTATAGATGCTGGCGAGGATGTGGAGAAACGGGAACCCTCTTGCACTGTTGGTGGGAATGCAAACTGGTGCAGCCGCTCTGGAAAACAGTGTGGAGGTTCCTCAGAAAATTAAAAATAGACCTACCCTATGACCCAGAAATAGCACTGCTAGGAATTTACCCAAGGAATACACGAGTACTGATGCACAGGGGCACCTGTACCCCAATGTTTATAGCAGCACTCTCAACAATAGCCAAATTATGGAAAGAGCCTAAATGTCCATCAACTGATGAATGGATAAAGAAATTGTGGTTTATATACACAATGGAGTACTACGTGGCAATGAGAAAGAATGAAATATGGCCTTTTGTAGCAACGTGGATGGAACTGGAGAGTGTGATGCTAAGTGAAATAAGCCATACAGAGAAAGACAGATACCATATGTGTTCACTCTTAGGTGGATCCTGAGAAACTTAACAGGAACCGATGGGGGGGGGGGGGGGGGGGAAGGAAAAAAAAAAAGAGGTTAGAGTGGGAGAGAGCCAAAACATAAGAGACTCTTAAAAACTGAGAAGAAACTGAGGGCTGATGGGGGGTGGGAGGGAGGGGAGGGTGTGTGATGGGCATTGAGGGGGGCACCTGTTGGGATGAGCACTGGGTGTTGTATGGAAACCAATTTGACAATAAATTTCATATACTTAAAAAAAAAACTGAGAACAAACTGAGGGTTGATGGGGGTGGGTGATGGGTATTGAGAAGGGCAACTGTTGGAATGAGCACTGGGTGTTGTATGGAAACCAGTTTGACAATAAATTTCACATTTAAAAAAAATAATAAAATAAAATAAAATGAACACCCGTTCAATATTACTTAACCCACTGTTTCCCAGATTATTTCACCCCAGAAATGTATGTGTGTGTTCACTAAAATGGAATGCACGGATAATCCCAGAAACAGGAGTAAACGGTCTTGTTCTGCTAGGGCTCCTATGGCCTATTTAAGAATAGTTCCTTCACCTGGCACCCCACGCTGCCTTGGGAACACTCCAGCTCATGGGTACACAAAGGAACACAGGACTACCCGTCACCCATATTTTACAGGCTCCTATACTTACCTGCCACATAGGACTCTCAAGCCCCTCAAACCGTCCTTATGTATTTCCTGAGACCCCCCCCAGACTGCCTCAAATGTACTAATAGGTGAGCCCAATCAGCTATCATGTGGAGACAAAGCCAGCATCTCCTCTCGTGTCATAAGGCACCACCATACCCACTGGGAACTGCCTCCTCTGGAAAGCGCCTGTCATTCCTTCCCACCACGGCTGCCGTCACTGGTCACGGGTTCGCCCGGAACCAGTGATTCTGCTGCTGGGTGCTATCCTGTTTGCCAGGCACTGCAACATATGCTGCTGACCAACACCTGGCCCACCGTGCTGACGTTCTGGAGGCTTGAAAAGCCAGAGATGCTCTGCACTCCCTGGAATCCTCGGTGCCCTTGCATTCCATCATGAAGTGGGGAGATCCGCTCTCTCACTGGCAGCTACACCCTGTCAGCTGCCTGCCGAAGGGGTGCTCAAGCCCTAACAGAAACCGGCTTCTGCTGTAGCCACCCACAGGAGACTTTCCCAGAAGACACACATCTGAGCCCCAACAATGAATACGAACCAGCCCCAAGCCCGTGGACAGCCCTGCACCTCCTTCTATCCTCCCTGCAGAGCTCTTCTCTCCTGTTTCACCTCCCACCTGCTCTGCAATCAGGCTTCCACTCCACCCCTCCGTGGAGCTGCTCCTGAGAGGGCACCAGTGACCTTCCAAATGCTGACATCCATGCATTTGTCATCCACAGCTCCCTGGACCACTCCACGGCACTTACCTCCCCCTGATAACTCCCTCACCTTTGAGCTGCCTCCATTGTGTCGGCTTTCCATCTTCAGTTTAGCTTCATATGCATGGCCTCCCATACACGCCCCCCAAAACTGCCCTTTTTGTAATGGCAAGAGTGATTTTCTTGGCCTTGACACATTAAGGACCTAAGTAGCACATTCATGAATTTAAATCTCTCCAAGTTCCAGATCTGTATGTTCAGCTGCCTGACATATAAGTCCATTTAGAGTTCCACAGGTACTTTCCACTTAGCATGTCCAAATCTGTGCCCACACTTCCCCTCACCCACCGTGGCTGCTCTTCCTGTATTTCCTATCCGTTCATTTACTTAGAACTCCTTCAATGTGCTTTTCTACACATTAGTTCACCCTTCCCAACAAACTCATGACAGCATTATGGTTAACTTCCAGATTTTCAGAGGGATAAAACTGAAATTGAGAAAGGTGCCATAGGGGCACCTGGGTGGCTCAGTCAGTTAAGCATCCAACTCTTGATCTCGGCTCAGGTCATGATCTCACAGTTGGTGAGTTCGAGTCCTGCATGGGGCCTCATGCTGACAGTGCAGAGCCTGCTTGGGATTCTCTCTCTCCCTCTCTCTCTGCCCCTCCCTGGTTTGCGCTCTCCCTCTCCCTCTCTCTCTCTCAAAATAAATAAATAAACGTAAAAAATTTTTAAATAAAAAAAAGGAAAATAAATTTTCTGAAGTCCCACAACTGATAAGGCACAAAGCCAGGGTCTGGCCCTGGTTCTAACTAACACCAAAGCCCATACAATATAAATGGATGAACGGAGGCCTGAAGCAGCAGAACCACAATCTTCACACACACACACACACACACACACACACACACCCCTTTCCCAATACAATGTCTGAAACAGGAAAGGTCAGCAATAAGTGTCTGACTTTGCATTACTAATCTGTGTTTAATGTCAAATATAAGCAAGGCTCTGCGCCAAGGATCAAGAGAAAAAGAATAAAACAACCAAACGTGGACTGTGCTCTCAAAGAGTTACTGTCTTATTTAAAGAAAACAACACAAGCAAGATTCAGGAGAGGGAGACTCTGTCACCACTATTCTTTAACATTATTCCGTGAGGGCTAACCAGACAAGGTTAAAAAAACAAAACAGAGAAAAAATACTGGAGAGGAGGAAAAAAAAAATCATTATTTGCAACAGGATTCATATGGCTGAAAAATCCAACTTTAAACATTTTTCTTAGTATAACTGGAGTTCAGCAAAGTAGTCAGTTACAAAATTAAAACATCAGGGTAAATAATTTTCCTAAATGTCAAAAATAATCAACTATAAAATATGAACAAAGTAGCCTTTTTAACATAAAATTAAAAACATATGGGGCGCCTGGGTGGCTCAGTCGGTTGTCCGACTTCGGCTCAGGTCATGATCTCACAGTTCGTGAGTTTGAGCCCCACATCGGGTTCTGTGCTGACAGCTCAGAGCCTGGAGCCTGCTTTGGATTCTGTGTCTCCCTCTCTCTCTCTGCCCCTCCCCTGCTCACTCTCTGTCTCTGTCTCTCTCTCAAAAATAAATAAAAACCATTAAAAGATTAATTAAAACAATCATGTAACTAGTTCACTTTTCTGTGGGTGGCTCAGAGGAGCAGCTCTTCTTCTGGCCTTGGCTGGGCTCGTTCATGCGTCTGCGGCTGTCAGCTACCGATCAGCCGATACCTTAGGTAGGGACCAGCTGGTCTAAGATAACCTCGTTCGCACCTCTCAAGTTGGCTTGCTGTCAGCTTGAGTGATGGAAAAGCAAAAGGCCTCATGCGTCTCCTCGCCCAGCAAGCTTATTCACAGGGCGGCTGACAGAGCAAGAGCAGAAGCACGAAAGGTCCCTTACAACGTCTAGTCTTGGAACAGACACGTGGTCACCTCCACTCCATTCTGTTGGTCAAAGAGAGTCACCAGGCCAGCCCCAGACCGACTAGGTGGAGACCACCGCCTCCTGGGCAGAACTGCAATACCACAGGGCAGAGAGGGGAGCCTACTGGGAAGGGTGGGGGACCGTAGCCAGTTTTGCAAGCCACCACACATATTAAGCCTGAATACTCTCCCGATTTCGGAAACATTTCAGTGTAATGATAAGATCACAGAAAACGTCGAAGAAACTATGGATAAGCATTCATATGAGGAGGGCTGAGCCAGACAACAAAATATATATCCCATAAAAGAAAAGGCTGACACAGTGGACTATCTAAGCACTTAAAGCTTTCCTGACCAGCAAAACACCACAAAAAAAAAAAAAAAAAAAAAAAAAAAAGATAAAAAGTAAACCGGGTGCAATGTTTAAGACTAAGAAACGGTTAATTCAAAAAGACCTTTTATAATCGGACAACAAAAAATAGGTAAAGGATAATTCGTAGAAGTAAAAATCCCAAATGATCAATAAAGATGTAAAAAGATGTTCATCCTCAATGGTAATTAAAGACATACAAACTCAAACAGTAATATATAAGCCTTTGCCTATGGGACTGGCGCCGAATTTTTTTGATAACGCCAAGCGTTTTCAAGGGTTTGGAGTCAAGAATTAACACACTGGTGGTGACAATGTGAATTGGCAGAATCCTTCTGGATGGCAGGTGTGGCCATAGCAGGCAAAAATTTGTGTCTACTCCATCCCAGCTGTTCTCTCCCCGCCTCCCCACGAGGCAATCTACTAACCGGGCATCACGTGTTCTAAGGCACCCCTTACCTGTCTGGCGATCGCGTCCGGCCCTCTCTGTCCCTCAGCTGTCAGTCTGCGGCCCCCATCGTGGTGTGTTCCTTTTCCGCCACGTCCAGCCCCTCCAGGGCTTGACCCTGGGCTGACGTGGCTGGGCATGACGCCCTGTCGCTGTCGTCCTCCCCCCACCCAGGCCCTGGTCACCGAGCCGACGCCAGCGCCCCCCGGAGGAACAGGTGCCGCGCTGGGCACGCAGCTCACGCGCAGAAGCAGTTCTCACGGCAGGGAGCCGCGCTTTACGCCCGGCCTGGCTCCACGGTGTCCACCCGCTCAGGGGCTTTCGGCTTCCTGGACTCTTTGAGGAAGGCAGCCAGAGAGCTCTGCGGACTCCCGCTGCCTGTTCCCGTCCGGACACTAACCGCAAGCACCACGCGGCCTACACGCCCGCGTCGGGGGAGAAAGGAGCCAGCGTGTTGTCAGCTCTCGCGAGAGTTCTGAGAGCTTCCCCCAGCTTCTTCCCACCTAGAAACATTCCTGTGCGTATCCATATGCAAGACCGGCTGGGGTGAGATATGTGTGGGGTGGCAAGTGTTTTCCCCTGTTAGCTAGGATGATTATTGAGAAAGTGACCTTTGGGCAAGGTGTAAAGAAGTTGGAAATCTGGCTGGAGTGATCCATGCAGAGGGAACCCCCCGTCGAATGCCCGAATGCAGAAGTAAAGACAAGAGAGTTTGAGGCTCAGCCCAGAGGCTGGTGTGGCTGCAGTGGGGTGACCAGGAGTGAGGAGGGTGGTGCGTGGAGGGGGTGACCATGGAAGAGGAGGGGCATGGAGGCGAAGGGGGCATGGCTGACAGGGTGTGGATTGGAAGGGTGTGTCTGGGGTGTGCCACTTTGAGGGGTGTGCTGGAGGAGACAGAACGTTCCCCCTGTGGGCGAAATGGGGAGCCACCGGAGTGTCTGAGGAAAGAATGACACGATCTTACTTAAAAAAGGATCCCTCCAGGGGCGCCTGGGTGGCGCAGTCGGTGAAGCGTCCGACTTCAGCCAGGTCACGATCTCGCGGTCCGTGAGTTCGAGCCCCGCGTCAGGCTCTGGGCTGATGGCTCGGAGCCTGGAGCCTGTTTCCGATTCTGTGTCTCCCTCTCTCTCTGCCCCTCCCCCGTTCATGCTCTGTCTCTCTCTGTCCCAAAAATAAATTAAAAAAAAAAAAAGTTGAGAAAAAAAAATTTAAAAAAAAAAAAAAAAGGATCCCTCTGACTACTTTGTTAAGAATAGACTGAAATGGGAAAGAAAGCCAAGTTAAGAAGCTCCTGAAGCAAGACAGGAGAAAAATGAATAGTGGCTCAGACCAAGGTGGTAGCAGTGGAGGTGGTGAGAACTGGTCAGATCCCGGATTTGCTGACAGAGGGGATGGAGGGTGTGAGACAGAGAGGAGGCAAGGGTGACCCTGAGGGTCTTGGCCTGAGTAATCGGACGGTTAGGGTTGGCCATTAACCAAGATGAAAAGGGCTCAGGTGGAGTTGATTTAGGAGAGACCATCAGGAATTCACTTTTGGTCGATGTTTATTAGACAAGCAAGTGGAAATGTCAAGTGGACAGTTGCATATTAGAGTCTAGAGTTGGAGAGGGAGGGTCTAAAGGACCACCTGAGCTGTAACTTCAAAATCTGAGTTGACTTCTTTCCAAGGAATATTCCCTGCCTTTGAGGCCAAAAGAATAAGTTGCAAGAGTGGTGATACATCCTATTGATTTTCTTGATACTTCATTAGCATTTGAAGTTGACAAATTCAGACAGCCATTGACTTTATCTCTGTATAGCACATGAAGATGAATGAATTTGACTAGTAGTTAGTAAAAAGATGATCTACAGAATTACAGAGCTACCATTATAAATTTTATGCTGCAAAGGGACCCGGAAAAATTCTTTATAAAATCAGTTGCCCAAACTTGAATGGATCAAAACCTTTGTGTTGTTTCATCTAAGCTATGTTCTAATGCAGTTTAAATCTCCCTCAAAAAAAGTCATTTACCTATTTTATAAAGTATTATTTCATTTCTCATGGACAAGCTCACTAGAAGAGGGGAAAAAATCGTGAACAAATTACCAGCCAACCAAACCATCCCTTTATCAAAGCTGCTACTCCTGTTCCCATACCATGTCCCTCCACTGCTCTCTCCCGAATTGGAGAGGAAAGTGAGTCCTGTTTGGAAAAGCATTGCTGTGGAATCTACCCCAGCTGGTGTAATGGGAACCTACTACTCTCCTGCTAACTGGGGGACTGGGCTGGAATGGTTTGGAGACAGGAAGAGAGTGTTAAAAGATACTGCAGGGGCAGAGTGCACTGACCCTGACCTCCTCTCTTCTTAGCTCTCAGTTCTTCTGTTATTGAAACCCAAGCTCAGCTGCTCTTCATTAGAAAACCAACAGAAACAAGCATTGGTTAGAAAGGAAATGTTGCTTTATTCAGGAAGCTGGCAACCTGGGAAGATGGCCGACTAATGTCTGAAGACCATCTCCAAAGTCCCAGACCAAGCAGGAACTTTTTAAGGGGGAGGCATGGGAAAGTGGTGAAGGTCAATGTGCAGGGTAAGCATTTGATCTCAAGCACACTTACTGATATCAGGGATGGCTATTTTCTAGTGCAGTCACGTCTGATCTTCTGGGAACACCTGGTTCCTTGCTTCCCCAGGATCAGTGTTCGGTTGAAACCTCAAAGAGGCTACAAGTAGTAGAAACTATAAGCTAACAGGCACAGGTTAATGAGTTAGAGATATTCAGCCCTTAGGCTGCTTGGAACACAGTTACATCCAGATAACTATGTAGAGCTGAAAAAGCAGGGACAACCTCAGCCATCAAAGGCCACCACGAGAGTCACTCTATGTACATGTCATGGCTGTCCACACCGAATCAAGGAGGTGATACATAAAAGCCAACGGCTAATCTGAAAAGAAATGAAAGAAAAAATTAAGCATAAAAATTAAGGAAAGGAGCCACGATACGAATGAGTTTCACAAAATATAAAGCTGAGCAAAAGAAGTCAGGTACAAAAAGGCACATATAGTATGATTCCATTTACGTAAAGTTCAAAAATAGGCACAAATATCTATCATATTGGGGGCAGCGACTGAAGTTGCCGTCACTAGAGCACTTGACTGAGCTGCTGTTGGATGGGCATGTCCAGTTTGCAGAAATCCATCAGCTGTAAACTTAGGATGTGTACAGTTTTCTCCATGTATGCTACATTTCAGGAAGTTAAAAGTTAAAAACCTAAGGGGTGGTAGAAAAAAATATAGGCTAAAGTAGACCACGGCTGATTAGAAAAGTATCCCATCCAAAGGCAAATACTTTATGGAGCACATTCAAGGTATCTCATCGGAAGAAAGACCTCTGCTCCAGACCTTGATCAAGTCAGGAAATTTAAATTTTTTTTAAATGTTCACTTATTTCTGAGAGAGAGAGGAGGAGAGGGGCAGGCAAAGGGAGACAGAAGATCTGAAACGGGCTCCATGCTGACAGCAGTGAGCCCAAAATGGGGCTCAAATTCAGGAACCATGAGATCATGACCTGAGCTGAAGTCCGATGCTTAGCCGACTGAGCCACCCACATGCCCCAAGTCAGGAAGTTTTAAAACAAACACTAGACTCATACTTTTCCCTTTTGTGTGTTCCTGCTTCTCTCTGTCCTGTGGCTGTCTGTATGTTAAGAATTTTTTTCCCTCACCCAGGCCAGGTGGGAGATCTATACTATAAACCTGTAAGCCCATCTCCAATTGTTTATTTTATAAGATAGAAGAACAGCTCATCCTGGCTAACAGTAATTTTTTCGTCTCAGCTTTTACTGTCTATAACTCCTTATGCGCAGAGACAAATAGTCTACAAGGATAATATCATCTGAACAGTGCTAAAACTCCACAATACTAGTAATCATTCTATTTTTCATTTAATTTATTCCTTATGGTACTAACACCTACAACACTCTGCATCCTTAATACCAAAACAAAAACAAATTTAAAACTCTGCCTCTTAGCTGTTCAGTTTCCCAAAAAGAGGGACAAAAACAAAATAAAACAGCGGTGGTTACTAATCGCTTTCTATTTTTGGGGGGTGATCATTTAGATTTTTTAAATCTTGTCATTGTCCTGACATCCAAAGTGGGCTTTTGGATGTGTGCTAATTCCCTGTCTGACATTGTGTGAGTCCAGGGCCCCCTCACTACTGCCAGTCTGGTACTGTACCCAGTCTGGTACAATACCATCTAGCCTGCACACCACAGTTCACTTCTTTTCAGTTGGAGCTACTCCGCCCTCTGAACCAAGGAAAAGTCTGAATACATCAGGCTAAAATAATAATGATGGATTTATTGCAGCAGGATGAAGTTGGGCATTACTGAACCAAGATAAGAGATCTGAAAGACACCTGTCGAGGCCATTTTGGGTTTCTTGTTAATATTATCAAAAAAAAAAAAAAAAAAAAAAAAAAAAAACAGATCAAAACAGTCTTATCTGGATGTTTAAACTTCAAAGACTAGAATGAAGCCTCACACCCCACCCCCCAAAAGCAGGTGCAAAGAAATTTTATGAGAGTCTTGAAAAATCTGAGAACAAATGACTAAGGTTAAGATCCTGGAATGGGAATCACCAAGGGGGTTGTATTTTGCCTTCTCTGGAAATAACAGAACTAAGATAGATTTGCTTCTCTAACTTTTTTCATATCTGTTACTATAGACTTCTGAATATAATCTGAATGAATAAACATTCTTTGAATCCTCATGAGAAGGGCTGACTTCATCCAGGGAGGGGTTCAGAAAGGAAGAGAAGTACTTAACTGAATAAGAAACACATAAATTACTAATTTTCAATATCTTACCACAGTGCTAAGCACATAGTAAAGGCACAGTTTTTTTTTAAATAAGCAAGAATCTCATAAAAATGAGCATTAAGTAATATTTTATTATTCCACCTACAGGAGGCACCTAGAATAGACAAATTCTTATAGACTAATAATAGAGGTTACTGGAGCTGGAGGGAGAGAGGAAGGAGGAGTTAGTATTTTTTAATTTTTTAAAATGTTTTTTTATTTGAGAGAGAGAGAGAGAGAGACAGAGTGTGAGCAGGGGAGGGGCAGAGAGCAAGGAATCAGAGAATCTCAAGCAGATTCCACACTGTCAGCACAGAGCCCCGACGCAGGGCTCAGGCTCACCAACCACGAAATCATAAGCTGAAGTTAGACGCCTAACCGACTGAGCCACCCAGGCGCCCCGAGTTAGTATTTAATGGGGACAGTTGCTGTTTGGGATGATGACAAAGTTCTGGAGATGGTAATAATGGGTGCGTAACAATGTGAATGTACTTAATGCCATTGAATTTTACATTTAAAAATGGCTAAATGGTAAATTTTACCTTTTGTATATTCTATCACAATTTTAAAATTTTTTAATAAAAATTTAAAATAGAACACAAGCAGTGAGCATTTGGCTAGATAAGGATAGTGACCTGTGATCTCAGGAGGCTCTGACCACCTCCTTGATGGAAGTAGCTGGAAGCTGGGCATCTGGTGGGTGGGAGGGAGGCCCACATAGGTGGAGTTCTGGCATCAGGGGTTGCCTATATGTGGATAATAGAAGCCGCCTCTCCCGCTTGTAGATGGTGTAATATTTTCTACTATAGAGTTCTGCTTCATGTCGAGGAATCCTTCATACATTTGAGGATAGTAACCAAAACATAAAAAATAAAAAAACACTACACAGGATGAAGGGTAGGGGGGCTCAAAAGTTCTGGACTTCGTTGCAGTGTGGATGAAGTACCCTTCTCAGGACTTAGTTTCCATCTCTGCAAACTAATGAGACCAAATGATACATGGCTTCTACCAGCTTTATGATTTCTTTTCCCCAAACAGTTCCAACATAAATACAATAAAGAATACAGGTGCCCAACTCCTTAGCCATCCCTGTTCTTTTCTGAACTTTCAAGGGTCTTCCTCTTCTTTTCAAAGGAAGAGTGATCCAAAATGAACATACCAGTTTCATAAAACTATCATGAGTGCAGACTATGTAGGAGATACCACTTGTAACTTCTAATTATAGCACAAAATCACCGTGGCTTTTATTCTGAGGCTTTCTTTTTTAGTTTTTTTTTTTAATTCCAGTATAGTTACCTACAGTGTTATATTAGTGTTGCGTGTACAGTATTGTGATTCAACAATTCCATCACCCAGTGCTCGTCACAAGTGCCCTCCTTCATCCCCATCACCTATTTACTTTTTTACATCATACACAAAATAAATTCAAAATAGACTAAAGACCTAAATGTGAGACCTGAAACCATACAAATCCTAGAAGAGAGCTCAAGCAGTAATGTTTCTGACATCAGCCATAGCAACGTTTTCCCTCTGGAGGCAAGGGAAATAAAAGCAAAGACAAACTATTGGGACTACATCAAAATAAAAATCTTCTGCACAGAGAAGGAAACAATCAACAGAACTAAAAGGCAACCTACTGAATGGGAGAAGGTATTTGCAAATGACCTATTCGATAAAGGGTTAGTATCCAAACTATGTAAAGATCTCTTTTAGTTTTCTACTTTTTTTTTTAAATTTAATTATTTGTTTTGAGAGTGAGAGTGCACGTGTGTGCATGTGAGCAGAGGAGGGGTAGAGAGAAAGGAGAAATGGAATCCCAAGCAGGTGCTGTGCTGTCAGTGCAGAGCTGGTAGAGTCCCTCCAGGAGTGAGATCAAGACGTGAGCCGAAATCAAGAGTCAGACGCTTAACCAAATGAGCCACTCAGGTGCCCCTTTTATAGTTTTTTAAAGCAATGATATTATACTGCCGAATCATTTTCAACCATTGAGAAAATAGACTCATTGGGAATCAAGTTGTATAGTAACATTTAACCATTTTCCTTTTCCTTAATCAGTTGGGTGATAAAAAGCAGCCTGATTGCTTTTCAATAGGGAAGGGGTGAGAGTATGAACAAAGAAACTTTTTATAACTACCTTTCACTATTTAGAAGCAATAAGGAACATTTGGGGTTGTTTACCTAACCTGTAGTTCCTCTATTCAAAATAATTCATTCTATTCAGTTATTCAAAGTGCTGTTAAAAAGAAAGTTCTTTTGAAAGATTTTTTAAAACAGCTAAGAACAATTCATACCATTTCAAATGAACCTACTGTGTCTATAATAGACTATATATATAAAATGGTTAAAGGTGAGTTTGGTTTTAAAAGAAGTATTCAAAGGTCTGGGGTTTGCCTGAATGATGCCAAATAATCAGTCTGATCTAGCAATTCACTCTTTAATCTACTGATTTGATAATAAAGTTGATATACCAAAAAGCCTAAAAGCACTTGAGTGTAAATGGATTAAGTTACCCTAGAGAATAAAATGGTATAACTAGAAATCAGCATCCCAAGGAGGGATGAAGGACTGAAATGAGAGCAACAAAATAGAAGAACACATCCCCCCATAAAATAACATACCAACAATATTCCAACTGAATTGTCTCATTACATTATCTTTATTTTTAAGATTTTTCTTTTTTAAATACATAGTGGACTAGATTCCTAAGTCATATTTCAAGGATGCATACAGGGAATCCAAAAATGCTTCAAATACATAAATCCATAAAGAACAGATTTCATTCAAAATTACAATGACAAAAGAATACACAAAGACGCATAAAATCTTTATTAAATAATACTTCCTGACATAGGAAAATGGATTATGAACTGGTTTATAGTATATAAAAAAAGTTCCTAAAGTAAAACAAAATTTGCAGATAAAATCTGTCTACACACATTGCTGTTTACCTTTCTATTTCCTCTCTATCTGGACATCCTTCTTCCATATACCTAATGCCTGGTGCTGTTCCCTGAATCTTCTCAACCATGTTCCTCCACCTGGCTGGAGACCCATTCTCTATAAAGTCTTTTCAAGACAACATCGCCATCACAAACCTCCCATTGTTATCACGCTTTGATCTTGGCTGGATGACCCAGTAAAGCGCAATAAGGTAATACATAGTAGTTCTAAGCGATAAAAGGCCTTTTGTTGTCTGATTAGGTACTTTATGTAGATGGCTACTTCCTCATGCTAAAAGTGAGCCATTTCTGATTCTCACTGAATTCTGTACTTGTAGTCAACAGAACTAGCAATCCAGACAGACAGAAAGATAGAGAAATAGAAACAGAGACAAAGAGAGAAAGGAACATATATATTCTTTTTAGTCTGGGAACAAATATCTTAAAACATCTAAAAATCCCATTAGGTATCAAGGGAATATTTGAAGGTGGGTGATGGTCAAAAGCACTAAAAATCAGCTATATTGACTTGAGAATTTTATATAGGGTAGCCCAGAACTAATGGCTGTACCCAAGCACAATGCAGGGGACTAAATACCTGCTAAAATAAATTGTAAACAAAAACCAGCACAGGTTAGATCTGAACAAATTCTTTTCCACTTAAGACAATGACCCCCAACTTAGAGACCACCAGCTTCCAAGTGATGACAAATGGTTCTTGAATCCACACACATAGCCAGCATTGCCGATGGACTAAATAAACCACATGCTTCTCAAATATAGGGATGACTACTCCTCAGATGTAAATAGTTGATGATGTGATTAATATATTCAAAGAAGGTACTGAACTCATTATTACTTTATCACTGAATATTTTCTTGGCTAATATTCAGTAAGTATACAACCAAATGAGTGAGCCCTTGAAAATTTTGCCATTATAAAAAGTATTTTCAAACCAACAGAAGGGTTAGGAATCACCAGTGTTGGGCTCTATACAGAACTCTCCAGACAAAGTTTGAGGTACCTGGGTTCCAGCACCTCAATATATACATACACAGGCTGACTTCCTTTCACAGTGATGAATGACAAAAATACATGCAGTGTAGTAAGATTTACTGATAGGCATAAAAAAAATGGATTTTCATTTAGAGTAATAAAATTTAAGTAACACAAGGAAAATAAATAAATATATACACACATACAAAAATCCATAAAAAAATATAATTTAATTTAGGATCTTCTCCATAGATCTGCCAATCTATGCAGAGTATACTGAAATGCACCCTTAGCATACACAGCCTATAATCACTAAGCTAAATGAGCCCACAGGGCTGTTTTGCACCTGCTTTCCCATTTCTACTCTGTACAGAGCTCTAGGTTCATTAGCAAAGTGGTCCTTTAAAAACAATAACAAATGAAGAAGGAAGGATAGATATGAACTCATCAGCAAATCTAAGGCAGGTTGATTGCCTGGTCCTCCTCAAATTTGGGGATCTTCTTAAACTCACTTTGCTTCTTGAAAAAAAGCTGGGCCAGGATGTGGTCTGCTGTGGCCTGGAGATAATCGTCCATGTCAAGGGTTTGCAACTGGCAGTGGAAACCAAAACAAGATGCATCAGCGCCAAAGTACTAAGATTCCTACAAACATCTTACAGCCATCAAGGCACTTGCAAGACAGCAGGATACTTGGCTTTGTAACTTTCCACAGCTATGAATTCCTGTGAATTCATCTGTATGCCTGTCTTCCCTTGGCATGGGGAGCTCACCTTTTCAATTCTGAGAAAAAGGAAAGTGTGACTGATGGTGGAGGTGCTGAGGCATCCCCTTTGGAAGGGCTGTCTGTCCTACTAAAAGGTAGTTCCCTTTGATGAGGGAAGACCTTGTCTTCCTGTGAGCAAGGACTGGTAACAGAGGGGCTTCTCAGAGCTCTAGCAGCACATGACAGAGGCAAACTTTGCTGCCTAATAAGTGGTCCTCGTGCTCTACAGCCAGACACAGGCTCTCTCCACTGGAATGATAATCTCTGCCTATCTGGCCTGGCTGTCCAGTCAGCTGGGTCTGACGACCTGTCCTTGTTCCCTCTTTCACTCTCTTTCCTCTCTTTCACTACCTCTCTTTCTCAGTCAGCCTCTCTTGATTTGTTCCTCTATATTTGTCTCACTGTGTGTTTCTGTCTCTGTATCTATGTGTGTTTTTTTCTAAGATGGTTCAGAACATGGGAATTAGGAGAAAATTCTAGAATTGTAGAATTATTAGAAATACTAGATCCCTTTATAACCAAATGAGATTATTTGATTCTCCTTCTCTTGACACACAGATTCTACCAGTTCATTCATTCATTCATTCAGCTCACATTTACTGAGGCTCCCCTGTGGTCCAGACACTGTGTTAAGGCAGGATATTCTGCACATCATTGGCACTCACCAATCTCTCTTAAACTGCCTTGAGCTCACCTGGTCTCCAGTGCTGAAGGCAAGAATAAGAAGCAAATCCTCATCACATGCGCTCTTAATGTAATGCTGAGTTCCCATGGGGAAAAATACCACATCTCCAATGTGAACATTAAACTCTGTGATACCCTGAGTGTTAATAACGCCAACCTAAAGAGAAGGGAAAAAACGGGGTTGAAGTCAAGCAAATAAAATCAAATATTCATAAAGGAGAAGTATTAATAATGAAGAACAGATGAATAAAAACACTTCTTAGTGAGGGTAAATGGCAGAAAATGGAGGCCATCTCTCACATAAAATCTGAGCCAGTCCCACAGAAGTCAAAAGATACTCTATTGTAGTAAATGTTCCTCAACATGCATTAGTGAGTTCAATACTGTGGAACATCATGCAAAAAGAGCACCGGTCACTATGTTCTAATTAAAGGTTATAAATTACTTTCCCTAATTAGGCAGAGGATTTACATTTCAGGGTTCTACTGCCCCCCTCATGCCCTCCTTCCTCCCTGGTTGGGAAAACTCATCCTTCTGGGAGAGCAGCAGCCTAACAGTCTTCCTTAAAAGAGACACTAAAGGAGCACACAGGGGTGCCTGGGTGGCCCAGCTGGTTAAGCGTCTGACTTCAGCTCAGGTCATGATCTCAAGGTCCATGAGTTTGAGCCCCACATCAAGCTCTGTGCTGACAGCTCAGAGCCTGGAGCCTGCTTCAGAGTCTGTGTCTCCCTCTCTCTCTGCCCCTCCCCTGCTCACTCTCTCTCTCTCTCTCGTAAATAAAGATTAAAAAAAAAGATTTGGGGCGCCTGGGTGGCTCAGTCGGTTGAGTGTCCGACTTCAGCTCAGGTCACAATCTCACGGTCCGTGAGTTCGAGCCCCGCGTCGGGCTCTGGGCTGATGGCTCGGAGCCTGGAGCCTGCTTCCGATTCTGTGTCTCCCTCTCTCTCTGCCCCTCCCCCGTTCATGCTCTGTCTCTCTCTGTCTCAAAAATAAATAAAACATTAAAAATAAATAAATAAATAAAATAAAAAAATAAAAAAAAAAGATTTGATTTAAAGGAGCACACAAATGCACACCTGTGAGCGTATAACAACACCAAAAATAAAATCTGATCCTTGAAATAGAATTTGTGAGAGATTACAACGCCCATTTCCAGTTTATTAAAGCCTTCACCTCTAAAAACATAAAACTTTTGCTATGGATGAAATAATAAGTGTGTAATAATCAGTCTGGTTTGGTTCTTTCTGTCAGGATTAAGACAGGTACAAGCCAGAAGCCCACCTGACTCGCGTAAGCTGGCATAGAAGCCCTGCCATTAAGTCCCTACTGTAACACGCTACTCACTGTGACTTCCCTTATGGTAACCATGTGATTGATCATCCAAACCAAGACTCTCTGAAGGGTCAGCAGTCTCACCAAGATAAGTGTACATCAGAAGGATCTTGCATAAACAAGGTTACATGGCCGCCCTAGTGACGCTCCACACACCTCCCCAGCCATCACCACTCACATTACACTGAGAGGCAAACAGCCCTTTTGTATTCCCCAAAGGGCAGCACATTAAACCTTGCATTACCTAAAAATGCAAAACTCTGAGAATGTAAAATGTTCCAGACCCTTCACCATAAGTAATAACCTCTGTATCACTTCTGAATGTTCTTAGCCTCTTCTCACGCCAACGTCAAAGTTGGAAGCTAGCTAGTAGGACCTGCATGGTATCTTCTGAGGAAACTGTGCCCAGAAAGACGCTAGCACCAAGTCTTTCAATGTTACCAACAACTGAACCAAAGAAAAACCTCGTGTTTCCTTCTTTCTGAACTAAAAAGGAAAGTTCAAAAAAGTGTTCGCAGTGAAATTACCTTAGCACATCCACTTATTACGTATCCCATTTCATTTGCATTAAAATGAAAATGTGGCTGTCGTAATCCATTGTTATAAATTCTGAGTGTACTCAAAGTGAGGGCATTTTGATGCTTGGAAAAGAAAAAAAGAATTAAATCCAGTTATTTAGCAAATATCCTACTCAGCAACTTAACCATTCACATAATCATAACTAATCCTAAATGCAGCCCTCACTCTGAACACGGGATTTTTTATGTCCTTTACATTTACTATGTCACAATCTCATAAGGTTGGCAGTATTATCCCCCACCTTTTTTGCAGGAGACAAAAGTGAAATGTAGATTAGCTGTGATTTACTTAGGGTCAGCAGTGGTGGGACTGGATTAGAATCAGGGAACTTGTGGGTCACTATGCAAGGCAGTGGGTTGAGCATTTAAAAACAAATCAAAGAGAAATCTCACAAGCATCCAGTCCTTTGATTAATGTAACCATCCATGCCGAGAAGTTAAGCTCCCAAATCCACATTGAGGCCTCAATTAATAGTTTCCATTAATCAAATCAATGTTTGACTAGATGTTTCTTCTTCCTTTTTTCCAAGAGAAGGCTGAATCCAATCTAAATTTCATATTTAATCCATCATCAAAAAATTTTTTTCTCAGGGCCCCTGGGTGGCTCAGTATGTTAAGTGTCTGATTCTTGATTTGTGCTCAGGTCATGATCTCACTGTTCATGGCATTGAGCCTCGTGTTGGGGCTCACTGAGAGGACAGGGCCTGCTTGGTATTCTCTCTCTCTCTTTCTCTCTGTCCTTCCCCTGGCTTGTTATTCTTGTTCTCTCGTGTTCTCTCTCTCTCTCTCTCTCTCTCTCTCTCTCTCTCTCAAAAATAAATAAACATTTAAAAAATTTCTTTCTCAATTACCTGATTCAGGAATTCACTAAAAATTTGTTCATGGCTGCTTAGTTCACTTGCATTTTTCCAGTATTGTGCCAGTTGTATTATTCCTCCTGGAAATCTATATTCTTTTGAGCCTGAGTCAGATGAAGTTGAAAAAACAAAGATAAAATACTTCAAAATGGTACTACAAAAGGAGAGTCAAATGTACTCCCACTAAGGTACTTAAGCTCTTCTACAGTCACAGAAAACATGGTAGGAATTGTTACCATCAGACCCCATGTGCCCCTAAGATATTGATCTGATACATACCTAATACATCAGATACTATCCTACCTTCCAAGCTCTCCTGAAATTTTGAAGACTGTTCAACTCAGGGGACCTTGCTAAAGAACTCGACAGTCATCCTACATATCAATTTCTGTCTCGCCCTCTAGGTCCCATCAGCCCTACCTCTTTAAATTCTCTTGCTTCATAACAATTATCTCCTCAAAACTGTCACAGTGTGGGCCACCATCTTCCCTCACCTGAGGGACATCAAGAGCCTCCTGACTCATCTCCCTGCCTCTTATCTGGTCCCTTCCAATCTATTCTCCACAATTCAGCTAGACTGACCATCACTTCAAAAAGCCAACACTAACTCAAAAAGATACCTGTATCCCCATATTCACCACAGTATTATTTACAATAGCCAAGATATGGAAACAACCTAAGAGTCCATCAATGGATGAATGGATAAAAGAAGATGTGGTACATATATACAATGGTATATTATTTAGCCATAAAAAAGAATGAGATCTTGCCATTTGGGACAACATGGATGAACCCTGAGGCCATCATGTCAAGGAAAATAAGTCAGACAGAGAAAGACAAATACCATATGATCTCATTTATAGGTGGACTCTAAAAACAAAAAACAAGCTCATAGATAAAGAGAACAGATTGGTGGTTGCCAGAGGCAGGAACTAAGGGTGCCTGCAAAATGGGTGAAAGGAGTCAAAAGGTACAAACTTCTAATCATAAAATAAATAAGTCATGAGGATGTTATATACAGTATGGCAACTATAATTAATAATACTAGTTTATATATTTGAAAGTTGCTAAGATCTTAAAAGTTCTCACTGCAATAAAAAGAATTCTGTAACTATGTATGGTGACTGAGGTTAACTAGATTCATGTAGTGATCATTTCTCAATGATACCGAATCATGTGGAAAACCTGAAACTAATATCATGTTTTATGTCAATTAACTTCAATGAAATAAACAAAATAATTTTAAAAACTAAATACAAGGGTTGCCTGGGGTGGCTCAGTCAGTTGAGCATCCGAGTTTTGATCTCAATGAAATAAAAATAAAAAATAAATACAAAACCTAATTGTGTCACTCTCCTATTTAAAATCTCTAATTCCTCCTCTTTTCCACCAAGATAAAGTATAGACTCATTGTTGTGGTTTCTAAAACCTGCATTGTTAGACCCCTTCCTCTCTTGTCAGCCTCTTATCCGGAGACACCTCCAGCCCCAACATACACCCCTCACACTTCGAAATCTTGTATGACATTCTCTTTTGCTTCCAATCCTTTTCTCTCATTTCCTACTCTGTAGAGAAATGTGTTTTTTCAAACTCCTCTTGACTGTGACCAAGTGTAAAATAAAAGCATGCCATATCCAATACACCTATATAATCACATATATAAACCGTTAACTGAAAAGGCTTCACAAAATAACATACTATACCTTTAAGGTCATAAAAATATCTCCACACAAGACTATCTGGAGACTGGACATAACTAGGATTTATAACCAGTTCTGCCAAGTTGGGAGGAAGGTTGACCCCCTGATCCTCTTTTTGCTTATGGAATGTTCTAATGAAATTAATTCCACCTTCAGGCTGAAACACATAAAAAATCATGTAAGATATTGGTGAAACATTCTACAAATTTTAGTAATAGAAGGGTGGGTAGCCAAGGATAGGGTAGCATCAGCACAAGTGTGGTTTTCAGTGGCCCGTGACCTCAATTCACCTAAGGATTGTGATATTTATGAAAATCTTCTGAGTTTTCAAGGCACTTGGCTTTAAATGTGTTGGTGTTTTTTGTTTTGTTTTGTTTTGTTTTGTTTTGTTTTGTTTTGTTTTGTTTTGTTTTGTTTTGTGTGTGTGTTGGTGTTTTATAATCCTTAAAACTCCTACAAAAATATACTCTGGTCCTCATACTTACCAATACTCTCCTAATAACTCATTTTTTTCCACTTCTCTCTATAACATCAGATCCAGGATCTGCTGTGAGATAAATCTCAAACCCTCACTAGATAGACTTCTAAATTTACCACAGAACCCCTTCCAGTTGCCACTCATAGGCCATCGCCAGTTCTTCTGATCACCCATTTATATTGTCAGCATCTACATCTGGCCCTCTCCCTCTACACCCAGCAGTATGCACAGTCCCTCCATGATAATGTAACTATTTAGAGAGACCAAAAGTAGCTTCCCTTCAGGAAAACTATGGGCTTCTCTGCATTAGGTTAGGAAAACACAATTACATCATCCGTAGCCAACTTTTCCCTGGAGGAGGTTATAGCTTTTCAGGGATGTAAATTATAGTAATTTTTATTAATGCTATCAAAACTATTTGGCCAATTCAGTATAGTTTCCTACAGAAGTCCTTCATAAAGGAAAGTAAAAGGTAACTCAACTTCAACACGTTTTATGTCTTTAGCAGGAACTCAAGTTATGCTCTTGAGTCTATTAGCCAACTCCTACCCTACTGACTGCCACCCTAGAAACACAAGTACTCCTGCTTTCTTTGTGCCTGTGTATGGCATACCCTCGTGCAGGGATTTGTTTCCAGCAGTGGTACAGACCTTAAGTGACCTGGAAGCAATGTCTTCAGGCATCGAAAAAAACACATCATCAACATCCAGGGTCTGAAGTTCATCATGTGTGGAAAAGAAGAGCAAGAAAAAGCAGTCTTCATCCCCCACATTCTTTATCCAGTGCAGAGTATTCTGAGGGAAGAAGATCACTTGGCCAGCTGTAACATTGTACGTGGTAACTACACCACCATCGTCAACCACCCCAATCCACGCCGTCCCCTGAAATATAAACAGAAAGTACATGCAGCATCACTTTAGAGGAAAGTCTCTCAAACTTTTTTCATTACCTCTCTTATCAGATCACATTATAGTCTTCTTTTACTAATCAATTACCACCCTATGACCCCATGAAATTTTAACACTACAGATGCAGTAAATCTGTAAACTGTACGTACATACTGCGTATGTGGTATACACATATTTGTGCTTTGTACATAAAAAGAGTAAGGTTTTTTTACCTTCCAAGGACCAGCTTTTGCCCCCTTGGGGGTAATATCGCCCCCCATTGAGAATTGGGAGTTCTAAGTTCATGCTTCAGAGCTTGGAAAGACTTCCAAGCACATGGATGTTCACAAGTGGTCACAGTGACATGCATGTACATTATGCATATGGATGCAAGTGAATTTTCTAGATAAAAGGTCTATATACAATTTTAACAATAATACTGATAGCAATAACACAGTGCTTTTACTGTGTGTCCGGATATTCTTCTCAGCACTTTATCTGCCTTACCTCCATTGTTCCTTGTATCAACCCTATAAAGCAAATACCATTATTATTCTCACTTTATAGATGAGAAACTGAATCTGGACAGAATGTACAATTTTCCCAAGGTTCCTCAGCCAGTCAATGGCAAAGCTGGGATTAAGACGTAAGCAGTCCAGCTCCAAAGTCTACACTTCTTTAAATTGTGGTAAGAACACTTAACGTGAGACCTACCTTCTTAAGTTTTTAAGTGCTCAATACAGTACTGTTACTGACAGGCACAATGTTGTAAAGAAGATCCCTAAAACTTAACTATCTAGCCAAGATATCTAGAAGAAGAGACTAGAGTGATAGTTGCCAGAGGCTGGGGGTGGGGGCAGAAGTCTACACTCTTAATCCATATGACACCATACTTCGATTCCACTTATACAAAATCCTTTTTCTCATCCTCTAATCATTTCCCCAGCATTATGTTGCCAAGTAAGTAGAGAAGGCAACATTATTTCTTCCAGAGTTTTACCAGAAACTCCTGGTCATTAGGGAAGCATCCACAAGCAGTCTTTACTGTGTCTGCACAGACATGTACAACATGTTCCAGACGGGTATTAAAGATGTGGGGGAAAGGTGAACCTCTAAAGAGCTCTCTCCAGGTCTACAGGTGGGGAATAGCAGAAGCGTGTATCTAGTCACATCACGGAACCAACTACTCCAGGCGCAGAGATAGCACAGTGGCCGATGGGACACACACCGCAGGGCCATGCACACTGGCCACCCCGCTGCACAGCTCCTCTCAGGGCCACTCCTCCCAAGGTTTTTGTGAAAACACTCAGAAACAAAAGCAACTTCCATGGGTGGCTACACAGTAGAGGGACTTCCTTCACATCCTACTGATTGGTTCCTTACCATGTGAGTGATTGGTCCTACCATTTTCCTGGGACCTAAACAATATTCTAGCCCAAACTTATTTCCTATGGAGTTGAATTCTTTTTGTATTTTTGTAATTAAGATATAATTGACTTACATTTTATTAGTTTCAGGTACACAACATAAAGATTTGATACTTATAGATATTGTGAAATGATCACCACCAGCCTAGTTGTAACATCCATCACCCTCATTAGACTTTCATCTTATGATGGGAACTTTTAAGATCTACTCTCTAAGCAACTTCCAAATTTACAATACAGTATCATTAACTACAGTTACCATACTATATATTACATCCCGTGATTTACTAATTTTATAACTGGAAGTTTGTACCTTTTGGCCACCTTCTAGCCCACAGTTAGAAGCTCAGATTATAAACTTTCTCTGGGCTTCCAGAACAGCAGCCCCAGACTGAGCTGGAGTCCAGGCCTGTCATCCACCAGAACATGTTCCACATTAATCTCCCTAGCTTGGGGTTTGTTTTTAAGGGTCCCCTTGCATCTATCTGCCTCTCCTTCCTCCTACCACTCTGCCACTACTCAGCCGAAGCCATGGAAACCAGCCTTTTGGAGACTGTTCTCTTTTACATATTTGGCATGTGTGGAAAAAAGACAAGAAGTCAGAAGACATGGATTTTGTCCCAGGCCAGCCAATAACTACAGTTTATCTTCAGAAAACTTAATCTATCTGAGCCTCTGTTCTCTCATAAGAAGTAAGAAGTGTTTGATCTCAGGGGCACCCGGGTGGCTCAGTCGGTTAAGCGTCCAACTTCGTCTCAGGTCATAATCTTGCAGTTCGTGGGTTCGAGCCCCACGTCGGGCTCTGTGCTGAGAGTTTGGAACCTGGAGCCTGCTTCAGATTCTGTGTCTCCCTCTCTCTGCCCCTCTGCCACTGACACTTTCTCTTTCTCAAAAATAAATAAACATTAATTTTTTTTTTTCTTTTTAAAAGAAGTGTTTGGTCTCAGATACAACTCTAATCTCTCTTTCTGTTATAAATTCTAAAACTGAATGAATTATCAAGTATAAAAAAGGAGTTTCATGAACAACAGAAATGTGTCCCATAAGACTGTCTGATCTATTAAGAAGACCAGCAGGGCAGGGCCAAACTCTGAAAGTGCCATGAGCACTTAGTCACTACAGTTTCCCCTGTGTTTGGAATACAGAATGTAACAATACACACGTTTCAGAATTCATGAATTATTTGAAATTCAAGGGAGAACACACATTTTACCTCCAGCTCTATTTCACTTGACTTCCAGACAATTCTACAAAGTGTGAACCACAAAAGGACATCCAATTGGCCTGATCTTAGGGACTCCAGGCTGAAAATCAGCAATCCGCTTGTTTCTTTAGAAGAAAGCTGCCGTCTCTTTGATCATTAGATCAGAGCTACCAGTTTTAGCTTTGGCTCAAAGGATGGAACAGTGATCTTACTTTAACAACAGCAGATGAAAAATGATTGGATACTGAAGAAAAGTTCAAAGTGATGCCAAGAATAATTACAACAAACAGGTTAATGCTTGAAGGCACTGCTAACTGATCTAACTGAACACACAGCCAAAGCCTGGATGCCGTCTGTCACGGAGTTAAGAAGGCTCTGCAACAACGAAAATAATAGCTTGAGGACACACAGCTTAAATACTCGGGTGCAGCATGCCGGGCAAGCTGGTTGTACCTGTGCAAGATAGCCGTGTTCGTTAGCATTGAAGTGCCAGTGAGGGGCCCGGAGGCCATTGCTTTTTATCCTCAGGGTCCCCAGAGTCATGTGTGATCTCTGACTGTTCAAGCTGCTGCCAAAAGCCTCTTCTTCGATGCTGAGATAGTCTTTGACATCGTTCCTATACCGGGCCCACTGGATTGCACCACCGGGGAATTCAAACACCTGAAAAGGCACGAGCAAACAGCCATCAACACGGAGGCCATCTCCCAAGGAACTCGAGGCCTCTGTGGTGTACAGAGTAAGAGGGAGGCAAAACAGAAAAGGCAGTGGTGGTGAGGCAAATACTGGAGCCCCAGAAGGGAAGAGGAAGAACGGGTCTGCAAGACTTGGGGGATGACAGCAGCGGCTTCCAGAGCTGTCAGTCTAGTCCCTGTGAGACATGAAAAGAACACCTGTCTTGACAAGAGAATCGAAGCTTCGCATGTGTCTGTCTGCAGTTCTCCCCTCCCGCCCGACATAGAGCTGTATCTACCACAGAAAATCTCTGCCTCGAGCCCATCAACCCAACTCCTATGCTTCTTGCTGCCCACCTCCCCTCAGCTAGACGGCCCCCCACTGGTTCCTTCCAATGAGGAGGGCACAAAGCTTAGGAAACAGGCACAAAGCTTAGGAAACTCTGTTTTGAAATCCCCTTTACAATAGAGGATTCTTTTTCCTAAATGTATGATTCATACCTTGGACTTAGGTAAATGGTTAAGAAACTGGAATTTTGGATCCACAGCCTTTTGCACTATAGGAGTTGTTTGCAGAGGCCAGGCTTCGAGTCCTAAATGAACTTCTGAATGTGGCTGAGAGTTCTGAGTATAAACCAAGGAAAGTATCAGTACTCCTACTGTGGTGGTGATGGTACAGGCCAAGAGACATACCAGGAAAATGTTCATCAATGACCACTGTCTCTTCTTTTCCTAAGAGAAATTATGAAGCCATTATTCTCTACTCTTGATGCATTAAAAATATTGCCTCCTTTCTTAATTTGGTTTATTTTTTTCTTTTATTTAAAAAAATGCATGTGTGGAATAAATATACTCAGTAAAATAATACATGTTATAAATAAACACACACACACACACATCCCATATACCTTGCTGACACCAAATAAACAAGAAAAAAACTAAACATATGAAAACCTGAGGCACAGAATAAATTCCTAGGAAAGTAAGTAGCCAGTTAAGTTTGTATATCAAATGTATTCCAGCACAGCCAATTAGTCCCTATTTACCAGGTTCTTCACCTGAAAATTAAAGATGTTATAAAGACTATTTTCTGTGAACTTTTTAGTTCCAGAATGTACATATGCATTTACATGTACAGGTAATAAGCATGAGAAAAGTAACATACTAGTAAACAGGTCTGAGAAGTCTCAGCCTCTTTGTCCCTCCCTCCTTCATTTAAATAGCTTCATTAAACCCCTTCCTTCAGTGTATTACAGATATGAGTTACTAACCCATCTACCAAGTCTGAGCACAATATTTCCATGCATTTCCATGTTACTACTTCCTGGTTTCACATCACAAATATATGCTAAAGCCAACAGTATCATTTCTGTGAGTTAAAATCCACATTACTGAGAGCTGTGAAGAGAACACACACCCTAACATTTGGATCAATTTGCCCTCACTCCTCTGACCACTACAATGGCATTCGTAGGTACTGATGGTCTCCTGTCCACTGTTCTCTGAATTCCTTCTTCTCTGAGCAGGCATATCTTTGATTACTAGCAACTCTGACATAGATGTGAGTACATCAACATTCTTAAATGATACACTTTACATAGCATAACCATGTATCAACATATCCAGTTTAACATTGTATCACGACATTATACTGCACCATAAACAACTCTTTATGGAGGCCTGGACCGTTACAGAGCTAATGCAGCTGTGAGCTAAGAGTTTATGAGAGAAAGCAAATCAAGAAATGCTCAGAGCAGGAGATGTAACCTTTCCAAAGAGGGTTACTTGAGGAAAGCTGGTCTAAAGAGGGATTCTTTCCTAAGGTCTGCATAAAGGTTGGCGGTGAGCTAATCTCAGGATATAAATCTTCACTTTACCATTCTGAAGATGGTGTTCATCTTCCCCGCAGGCAAAGTATTCTGCATGGCATCTTCATGCATTTCAAATGCTGAGTTGTCCATTCCCAGAAACAAGCAACCAATTCACTGAAAAAGAAAAAGGGGAAGAATGTAGCTCTAGCAAATGGGGAGATCCCTGAGAGGTGAAGAATGGTAATTCTTAAGTAAGGGAGTCCTTATATACAGCTGAAAGGAAACGAAATAAGGAAGCTGTCTCTTAAACTATAATCTTGGTTAAAAAAAAAAAAAAAACCCTAGAGAGAATTGCCAAATTAGAGTCCAATAAAACACTTCCATTGGTCCTCAACTCTTTGCCCACTGATGACGCATACACAGATAATGATAAATGACATTTATTTCCTTCTCTTGCTACGTGCCAGGCACTGTCCTAAGTGCTGCATACATACATTCTGTGATTTAGTTCTTATAGCAATTCTATCAGGTACCATGAGTCTTCCCATTTTGTGGATGAGGAAACTGAGGCATGGAGAGTGAGTGCAGTAACTGCCCAAAATCACGCAGCTAATTTTAATGTCAGAGCAAAGCATCCTTGAAGATTTTTCAGGACACTGGTTTTTGGCAGTTTCATGGTGGGTGCTTAGTCTAGTGCAACCTATTTCACCCAAATCAGTCCTGCCTCTAAACAATGGGACTGATTTTTCCATGTGGTTTCTTGAAGAATTTTGTTACAGTTAAATCTTCATTTGAAATTCATTTGCATCATACTTCCTGGTGATGAGTGGTAGCCTGAATAATGCAAAAAACCACTCCTATAATCCACAAAGTGGTCCATCCTTCTTTCCTATCTTCCTATCTTCCTATCCTATCTTCCTATCTGTATCTTTCAATAAACATGACTGAATGCCTACTATATTCCAGACTGTCTGCCACTCCTGTACAATGGCACGAGGCCTTGGAATAGCTCATAATCTAGCAGGAGAAATGGAAAGCAAACCATTACCAAAGACTGTGCTGTGTTATGCTAGAAGTATGTACAAGACTCTCCTGCAAGGAGAGAGAAGATAGTGATTGTGTCTGATACGGAACTTCTCTGAAGTCATAATTCTGAGCTGAGCCTTGGAGTCCCAACACGGCTTCAGCAGAAAGGCACAGTTAATTACATTCTATTCCATATTTCTAGCTTGTCTATAGGCAGCTCTGCAACATTCCATATCGTAAAAATGTAAACCCTCTCTGGGCCAGGCAGCTCAGGATCCAACACGGATGAGGGTTGTCATTACGCTCAAGTGATGGAGAGTTGACCCTATGGCCTTCCTATCATAGCTCATCAAATGTAAGATGCAGCCCTGCGTCATACTAATTTAGCCTTTTCCAGCCAAGACATGGAAACTGGCACTGATTTTGAAGCCATAAATTATTTAAAACAATTGTTTTAACTGTGGGGCCAGTAAGGTGATGCCATCTTGTTTTCAGGGTACCATAAAACAGAATGTTTTCCTGTTGGATTTTCCCTGTGCATTTGTTAGCTAGAATCCATTCCACACCTTAACATCTCTGAAAATGGGTTGTGTCTTGTAATGAGTGCTCTCTAAGACTCAGTGAAAGTTTGCCACTTTCCTTGGTCTTATCGACAAATGGTATACTACACGGATCTTCAAAGCAAGTTTTACACGATTTTATATTTTTCTGTTTTTCTTTCTTGGAAGTATGAAAACACAGTCCTCTGTCACCTCTGGGAGCTACACTTAGCATTTATTTAAATGGCAAGACAAGTAAATCATCCACCAGGCTATATGAAAACTCACTTCAGCACTAAACCAGAAATGCTGTGGCTGGATGGGGTCCTTTTGATCTTTGCAGATAAGAAAACAGGGGGTCAGAGAGGCTAAGTATTTTTCCCAAAGTAACACAGTAAGTCACTGGCAGAGCCAAAACAAATGCCCAGCTCTCCCACTTTCAGCCGGAGATTTTCCTATTTCTATTTGCTGCAAGGGAACATCATGCCTTTGATACATGTACACATAGTTCAAGGTGAATTGAAGCAAAACAGTGGAAAGCAGGAATAGTATCAAAATCATGCTAAGACATGTGAATGTTAACTGGGTGGTGCAGCCCAGAGACCCCTCAGTAGTGGGTATGCTAGCCATTCACACCACCCACAGAAGTGGGGTCATTTCTGCCAGACCAGAAATGCTTGGCAGCCTAGGAAGAAAGTAGGCAGAACTGCAAACTGAACCAGAGTCTGCAAATAGCAGCCAAATCACCAAGCAGTTCCACAAAGAGAAGAACATTAGTGACCCCACTTTTCCAACAGCCCATTTTTTTCTAATACACCCAATCCCACATGTAATAATCACTTTTAAACAAGTGCCATACTACTTATACGTGGTGGCCAAAGACAAACATGGGTCAATATCTCAAAATTGGAAATAACAATTAACAAAGACATGCCCCATACTTTTGTTTTGACTTCAAAATGATGAAGCTAGTGTGCCTCCAAACATAAACACCTGCAAATATCTCCTAAGGTTCACTTATGCTGTCAACTATAATACTTGCCCAATTCAAACATGACTAGGAAATGCAAACATTTTTATTCATCAGTGGCCAGGTTTGTACCCAAAACACTTAACCATCTCGAGGGCACAGGCACTGAGCAGTCAGAACAGGAGTCGTTAGTTGCCATGATCACTAGATGAATGCGTGCTAGGTGAACATCAGCCCTGCCCATGGTTACAACCAGAGCACGAGTTTATAGAGGAATGGTGACTGCACATTCCGGAGCCAGACCACCAAGGTTTGGATCCTAACTCTGCACTTATTAGCTGTGTGACCTGGGGCAAGCCATTTAAACTTGCTGTGCCTCGGGGCGCCTGGGTGGCGCAGTCGGTTAAGCGTCCGACTTCAGCCAGGTCACGATCTCGCGGTCCGTGAGTTCGAGCCCCGCGTCAGGCTCTGGGCTGATGGCTCGGAGCCTGGAGCCTGTTTCCGATTCTGTGTCTCCCCCTCTCTCTGCCCCTCCCCCGTTCATGCTCTGTCTCTCTCTGTCCCAAAAATAAAAAATAAAAAACGTTGAAAAAAAAAAAATTAAACTTGCTGTGCCTCAAGTTCTTCAATCATTCATTGGGGTTAGTAATGTTGCCTTCGTAAAAGCGTGAAAGGATTAAACGAGTTAATATACATAAAGCACTTAGCACAGTGCCTGCATACAGTACATACCCAATTAATGTTCATCTGGTTCCTTTTAATAAGTACAAGTAGACTCACTGTAATACCTATACTTTACCATAGCATAAGGACACTTGAGCTCATAAACCATCTATGACCCCTCATAATAATTCAAATTACTACATTCTCACCTGTTACCCTGAACAATATGTAAATTGTCCTTATTTTTAAAATTAGAGTAAAAAGATCTGCTTACATTAAGCTAGTAGAATTTTAACTAAAACCCAGGTTTTCTTACTGACATTCCAAGGAGCTTCCTATCGGGACCATATCTAAGTACTACAAAGCAGAAGCAATATAATCTTTTATATTCTTTTATATTCTCTTTTATATTTATATTCTCTTTTAACCCCTTCATCTTCTTCTAATCTACTTAATATTATTTAAACCATGATCACTTTAATTTCCAAACTGGGCAGTGCTGGGAAGAAGGCAGGAATCTTTAATATCTATCAGTAACCATCAGATATCTAACAAAAATCTGTTTTTTTTTTTTTACTTTAAAAAAATGTTTTTAATGTTTATTTGTTTTTGAGAGAGAGAGAGAGAGACAGAGCATGACAGGGGAGGGGCAGAGAGAGAGAGGGAGACACAGAATCTGAAACGGGCTCCAGGTTCTGAGCTGTCAGCACAGAGCCTGATGTGAGGCTCAAACTCTGAAGGCGAGATCATGACCTGAGCCGCAGTCGGACACTTAACCGACTGAGCCACGCAGGCGCCCCACAAAAATCCATTTTTTAATGTAGGAAATAGAAAATCACCATTAAAATATCAAAGTAATAATTGCTGCAGGCAAGATCCCTCAATGGGTGCTAAAATTACTGGTTGAAAGGTTAAGCTGAAAACAGAATATTTGTATATTCCTAAAGTATCTCTCCTAAATACTCGATAATTACACAAAAGGGCAGATTGTGAGTTCAGCGTGGAGAATCCTGGGACGCACCATCCTGGCCAAGTGAATAAGGTTAGCATCATCTGTGATACATGCTGACATCATATACCCTTAGATATGATGCACCAAAAGGGCAGATTATCTCTGGTCTATGGTAGCCGTCCTGGAAATGCATTACCCTCAGTCTAATCACGAGAAAACATAAAACAAACCCAGAGTGACATTTTACGTAATTACTGACTCTTCAAAAGTGGCAAGGTCATAAAAGGCAAGAGACTAAGGAAACATGACAACTAAACGGACTGGATGCTGGAACAGAAAAATGACATTATGGGGGAAAACTAGTGAAATCTGAATAAGGTCTATAAGTTCAGCTAATAGTATTGTGCCAAATTTTGAAAGCTGTTCTATGGTTATGTAGATGTTAACCATTCAGCGAATATCTGCAATGCCAAGGTCTGAAGTGTATGACTATCTTAAAATAAAAAGGAAAAAAGAAGAGGAAAAAAGAAGGAAGGAAGGAGGGAGGGAGGGCAGGTGGAAGAGAAGAAAGGAGGAGGAGGGAGGGAAAGCAAGAAGAGAGAGGGAGAGAAAGAAAATCCTGAAAAATAACCATTACCTCTTTTCCTGGACCCAGACTAGTTTATATTTCCCAACATCCTTAGCAGTTAGATGTGGCCATGTAACTGAGTTTTAGTCAATGGCATATGAGCAGAAATTCTATTCCAAGCTAAGACCAAAAAAAACAAAAGAGAGTAAGCCCCCACCATGCCCCCTCTGTCTTTCACCAGCTGGATGCAGAGATAGCCTGGGGATGGCAAAGCCACGAGAGGGAAGGAGCCTAAGCCCACAGTTCACTGTGTAGACAAAACCCACTTACCAACCAGAACTCTCATTTCAAATTCTTGCATAAACAAATAATAAAGTTCTGTTCTATTTCACCAGTATACATCTGGGCAGTCTATTTGTTACCACAAACTAAAACAAACATATTTATACCATCTCCAGCCATTATTCTCACTAAGGTTTGCTGCCAGCTTTATTTTTTAAATGTTTATCTCCATTCCAAGGGCTAGGAGCTTACGAATAATATATTTGGCAAGTGTTAAGAGCTGCTGATTGCAATATCTATCAAAAAGATAAACTGAATATATATTAAGATATAACTCTTCATTAAGTGACTTGAATTTATTTTCCTGGAACACATCCAATCATAAAAGAATACTATTTTACTTAAACTGGGCCAACTAGAGCTGACATGACTAGCAGGGAAGTTCTAGGTTCCAATAAGAACGTTTCCCCAACTTCCTCCATCTCCAGGTTATCTGCCTTTTATAATTGTTCATGTGGCATAGATTGATAAGACAATGTTGAGGAATTCTTTCTGATTACTTCCTTTGAAATCTCTACCAGTAACAAGAATGATCAATGCCTTCATTATGTAAATGTTTCTTATCTGGTGTTCAACTTTCAGATGACCACTGGCTACCACAGATACATGAGGATGTACTATAAACCTGACACTGCAGAGATCACAAAAGTCATAGATGACATAGGCCCTTGCCTCAAAGACTCTACAATATAATGATTCATTCCAGCTAACAAATGCACAAGGAAAATCAAACAGGAAAAACATAAAGTTTTATGGTACCCTGTCAACGAGATGAGGAAATCACCTTACTGGCCCCACAGAGAAAACTTAAGCAATTATTTTAAATATTTTATATCCTCAAAATCAATGCCATCCATTTAAATTCCAGATCTTAATGGAAAAAGGCTCAATACATACTCCCCCTGCTCCCATACTCCACCATTATCCATTCCAACAGGTTCTCAAGAAGAACTCTAATATTACAGGAATTACGTGGGTATGAGCTTCTAAAATAATTGTCAGAGACCATTGGGAATGATTTCTGAACTTGTGAAATTAAGAAAATGAAAATATTCAGGACCCATGGGTGGCTCAGTCAGTTAAGCCAGTCTGACTCTTGACTTTGGCTCAGGTCATGATCTCAGGATTATGGGATTGAGCTCCACTCAACTGAGCTCCAGGTCTGGGCTGGGCCTGGAGCCCGCTTAATATTCTCTCTCCTATCACTTCAGCTACCACTTGTGCTCACTCTCTCTAAAGAGGGAGGAAGGGAGGAAGGGAGGAAATGAAAATGAAAATATTCTATTCATTCAATTCTACATGACAATCTGATCTTGGACTATTTCCTTAACCTTGTTAAGTCAGTTTCCTCATATGTATAAAATTAAGGCTAGACTAAATGGACTTAAGACAGTCTAGCTCTACACACTTGAATTGAGGATATAATTATTTTGAGAAAAAGCATTAGACTGCTAGCTTCCCAACACTCCCATTTTTTCAAGATTTCTTGGACATAATGATTCAGGATATTCAACATTGCAGTTATTTTTCCCCAAATTAAGTTGCTTCATATATAATTTATAGTGCCAATTTAAAAACATATTAACAGAGAAAGATAACTCCAGGAAGGCCACTGAGTGATTATATGAACAAATAACTAGCTGAGTCCAACTCCAGAAACCATTACAGCTGAAGGGGAGCAAATTTTGCCACCCCAAGATATACTCTTTGGCTTATTGATTATTTTAAGCTGGTTATTTTTAAGAAACAGCAGAAATGAGAGAAACTCTGAAAACAAAGTAGAAGTTCCCCTAAGGGAAATATCATTAGTTAGGGTGTTTCTCCCACCTTATGTCAGAAAGAGAGGAGATGACTCAATCTCAAGAAACTCCTATCAAGAAGGCTTGGGCTTAAATCTGCATAAAAATCTTACTCTTATTTACTGGGTTTGTCCTGGTAACTTCCCATAAATGACTCCCTATCCCAGCATCTTCTTTTATTTTTAGCTGACAATGGTATTTAAGATGATGGTTTTGGCCATTATGGGAGTTACTTACTTTTCCTGAGTCTCTCCCATATATGCTGGAGGTATACGTGTTATTACAAACTTTTGCTCGATTTTTCTCTTTTTAATTTCTGTCTCATGTTAATTTAATTCTTAGACCAGCCAGAATAAACTTGAAAGGCAGAGGAAATGTTTTTTCTCCCAACACAGCTCAAATCCATTCAATTAACAAATATTAACTAAATGCCCCATATGTGCCAGGTGTCATTCTAGTTGCCTGGGATATACCAGTAAATGAAAATGACAAAATGCCCGGCCCACATGTGGGTTACATTCTAGAAGAGGATCAGAACAAACAAATAGATGAATAAAAAGTGGTAATTCACATTCTACATTAGAAAATGGTAAGTGTTATGGGGAAAAAATAAGCAGGGAAAGGCAGAAGTGTGTGGCTTGGGAGGGAGCAATTTTAAGAAGGTGATCAAAATTTCCTAGAAAAGGGAGGCTCAGCTTTATTGGTGCCAAGCTATGTGCCCATAGGAAAAGAATAGAAATTGTGTCTTTCTTACTCTTAGGGTATGTGGGTGTTGGTAAGGGGAAAAAAAATTCAACAGAGTAAATTTGAAGATCTAATTGGCTTTATTAAATGACTCCTAAATAGGCAACATCCCATCTGACAAATAGAGGGGAGCTCCACTGAGAAAAACAAAAGAAAGGTTTTTTACAGGCAGAAAGGGCATTTAAAAAATGAAGGAATTGGGGCACTTGGGGGCTCAGTTGGTTAAGGGTCCGACTTCAGCTCAGGTCATGATCTCATGGCTCATGAGTTCGAGCCCCACGTTGGGCTCTGTGATGACAGCTCACAGCCTGGAGCGTAGCCTGCTTTGGATTCTGTGCCTCCGTCTCTCTGCCTCTACCCTGCTCACCCTCTGTCTCTCTCTCTTTTTCAAAAATAAATAAATATTAAAAGAAATCTTTTAAAAAAGAAGAAATTTATTCACAAGGACTCCATCCTTTAGGCAAGGTTCCTAAGGGGAACCAAAGGTGTCCATAAGTATATTTCCTAGTCTTGGCCAGGAAATTCCATGTTGATTGCTTAAAGGTTACATTCCTGAGGGGTTGAAACTACAGTCAGGTTAGATATTAAGTCTTGATTTACTGACTTGGGGCCTTAACCTAAGGGATACCATTTTGGACCTGTGGTTTTCTTTTTTAACAGTCTGAACTTATGTAGTCCATAAACTTTGATCCTATGGCCCCCCTTTTTTTTCTTTTAATTCACAAAGGAAAAAAAAAGTTTAAATTATTTCTTAAAAAACAACAAGCCTTCAATAGCTACAATTTCATCTCCTGTGTGAGCCCTGAATGTCTCTGAACAGCAAGCTCCTTCTGAACATGGTTCACTGTTCTTCCCCATTCACCTGCCAAGTGCCACTTCCTTGTCCCTTCTATCTACTCTAACACCCCAGAACTAGGTAAGTGCTCCTATAATACATTCTCAGAACACCCTCTATGCTTCATATGAAGTTCTCATCTCAGTTCATGGTAAAATTATTTGTTACTTGAATGCCTCCACTGCCAGATTATAGACTACACAGAGCAGAGACACTGTCATCAAAGCTTAGCATAATACTTGGGGCATTTAGTAGGCTTAAATGAATGAATTTATTCTTACATGATCTTTACATTCCATACAATCATATCTCTTCCCCGAAACCATTACCTACTAGTGACCAATGCACCCAGCCTTCATCAGTCTCCCCCTATCTTACCCTTCTAGAATGTTAAATCGGGGGAAATCTAAGCAGTCAATTAAATCATATACAGAACAGTATTAAAAAAACAAAGCATGAGAAAACAGGTATGGTACAGCAATGTGATGAGCTAAATAAGAAACATGAGTGTGAACTCATGTATGAATTTCCAGCTCCATCGCTACTAACAGTCCAATGACATCTGTAGTATCTGTACTTTTGCCCTCCATCCACTCTCGTGTTCTTCCCTAGTGTCCAGATTTTGGTCCCTAATACACTTCTCTGCCATGAGGAACAAGAACTCCTGATTCCTTGAAAAGAGGTTATGACTAGATCATATGGCAGGAAAAAATAAGAAGGGTCTGGAACATCCTTCTGTTTCCAGAAAGCAATCATGTTTTCGAGAATGTCAACACAAAGGAAGATTTCAAGAGCCTTCACGAGCCAGACTGTGATAATTTCAGCTTCAAATAAGTTCTGTTGTGGTTAATTGAAATATATGGAACCTGTGAAATGTTTAATGATACTCTAAGTTTACAATGATACTCAAAGGATAAAAAGTAATATAAAAGGATAAATAGAATGTATTCTATATTTTTATAAGTAGAAGAGTAGTAATACATAGGGATCTGTTTATTCTACTAATAATATGTTTATAAATTATACATATATACTGGGGTGCCTGGGTGGCTCAGTGGGTTCAGTGTCCAACCCTTGATTTTGGTTCAGGTCATGATCTCACCAGTTCGTGAGAATGAGCCCTGCGTCAGGCTCCGCACTGTCAGTGCAAACTGCTTGGGGTTCTCTCTTTCCCTCTCTCTCTGCCTCTCTCTCTCAAAATAAATAAACTTTTTAATTAATTGATTAATTATAGATATATACTTACTTCTCTGTAGACACCACAGTAAACACAGGGAAGGGAACAGTGAGTGAACTGAGTAATCCTAGAGCAAGCAGATACTATACCCAAACGAAGAAGGATTGAGAGCATCAATGGTCACATATAGAACTAGAAGAAAGAGGGGCTCAACAGTTAATCAGTACATGTGCTTACACACAATTACCAAGTAAAAGAAGGGCTCACCTGTGGATTCCAAAGGGCTAAATTAGATAAATTTCTAAAGAGAAGGTATAATTACAGAACCAATGCTCATCTCACAGGAGAAAAAAACAAACAAACAAAAACTTCTAGATGGTCCTACCAACTATGATAAAATCCTTGAAGGAATGAATACATTTTTTAAAATGCCAACACACCACAGCAATAAATATAACAGGACAGTGGCTAGGCACTGTGGCCTTAGGCTACCACTGAAGGCTGTAGGGATTCAATATATACTTAGAGAGTTACTCCTCAATCCAATATTGCAGAAACATAACTCTAGTGCAGGGGTCAACAAAAAATTCCTATAATGGACCAGATAGTAAATATTTTAGTCTTTATGGTCCAAGAAGCAGAGGTAAAATCAAAGATATTACATAAGTACTTACATACCAAGAAAGAAAATAAACTTCAAACAATGTTTTGATAAAATTAAAATATAATAATATGTATAATTTTTATAACCAAGTCTATTAATGAAGAAAATTGAATTCTTTGGAGGGAAATAACATTTTGCTTCATTGGGATTCAAAGTTAATGCTCCTTATCATCAAAACCAATTGCAAATGTTCATCTATTAATGCTGACCCATATGAGATTTTACATACTTCATTTTTTAAAACATCTTTTCACACAGTTAGTGACACACACTGATACCAATCTAGAAGCAAATTATTTTAGTTGAGCATATTTATCATTTGGGAAGCATTTACAGAATTTTATGAGTTTCTTCACTTGATATTTTCCTTTTTTAGTGTGTCCTCACATTAATCACCTTCAAGTGAAAGTAAGGTGAAATCTCTTCAATTGTACACCTAACTGGATTTTTTTTTAAATATGGAAATCCCCTTTGTAGTCACAGGGAGGTCCAAAACTTGTTGCTGAAACTAGCTTGAACTTCAAAAATACATCCCCTGCAAACGTGTGTAGGAGTGGAGATCTTGCTTCTTGTTTTAACATTTGAAAGCACGAGAAGCGTTTGACATGACTTAAGATTCAAACATTAGTTGTCATCAAAACAACTTTACCAAGGTCTAAGACTGGCATATACCTGATGTTCCACCTTGCAATTTTAGCCTGAATTCATTAAGACACATTATGAGGTCTGCCTCAATACCTAACTTCCAAAGCCACTCAGTGTTCCATTATGTTTGAGGCTTGTTCTTATTAAGAAAAATTTCAGGAGCACCTGAATGGCTCAGTCGGTTAAGTGTCCGACTTCGGCTTGGGTCATGATCTTGCAGTTCATGGGTTCAAACCCTGCGTTGGGCTCTACGCTGACAGCTCAGAACCTGGAGCTTTTGGATTCTGTGTCTCCCTCTCTCTCTGCTTCTCCCTCGCTCGAGCTCTGTTTCTCTCTCAAAAATAAATAAATAATAAAACATTTAAAAAAATTAAAAACAGACCATTCATAGAGGCTAATTCTTTTGTCACTTCAAGCTCAGCATTAACTTCTGGAATAAAAGCAACTTGGTATCATAACACCTTTTAGACTCATCAAGAACCAAGAAAAGCCATTGAAATTGTTTGCCCTGATTTTTAATTGACTATTGATACTGCTCCCAATGCCATCAGCACTTTGATCAGCTATTCTTCCCAAAAAGCTAATAGTCTTAAACAAGTTTGTTTTCTGTGAACACATTGCTTCAGTTGCTGTAATGAATGACAATTTAACTCACTATCAACAAACAGTTTAGCTTACTTGGCTAACAAGTAAGGCACTGAAAACACCGCGGCTTCAGCCTCATTTTCATTTTTTTATTTTTGTGAAGAAATTCTGTTGTGATTATTACAATTTTTTTCTAATTTGTTGCTTTTCTATGAATTGGAAATATTGTGATGAGTACTTAGGCTAGTAATGTTGATGTATATTGTATTTTTTTATTTCTATGTGTCATAAAATATTCATCTTTTAAATTCTATTCAATCATTTAAAAATGTAAAAAAAAAAAAAAAAAAAAAAATTCTTAGCTGTGGACTGTACCAAAGCCAGCAGCACACTACATTTGACCTGTGAGTCACAGTCTAGAACACAGATATAAATTCTCCCCATCATTAGAAAGGTATGTGTTAAGAATCAGTTAATCACCATTTATTAGTTACTCCTCCAGGAAGGGTAGATCCTGCTTCATTAGAAGGATGATTATTTCTACTAGATTGTGTATAAGCTAGTTCCTACAGAACCAGTGTTGAACAACTGGTCAGCTTTCAGGAAACTCCTTAGTTGTCTCTGATTTTAGCCATTATTTTAACTCTGTCAATATTAAAAGTATTCCTACTTTGCCCTTTTCATTTGACGTCAGAATGTGTAGTCCTTGGATGAGATATTGTTCAAATTATTGAACCAAAGCCCTGGTTTGGGGGATTCTTGACAAGTGAGGTCAGAGAAACCCCTGCTATGCAGTTAATGCTAAATTTGGTCTTTTTCATTTGAATCTGAGACTATGGGTCAGAGAGAATGCTATGAAAAAATATGCTATGAGATCTAGATATTTCTAGAACCTAAAACTGAGCTACGGGTGCTCCAGCTCCTAAGAGGATTTTACAACTCAGGTCCATACAAAGATAACTCAAACGGGAGCCCTCCTCACCAGCCCCACCCCGGCTATTCCCACTGGGCCTTAGAGAATTCTTAGCAACCCAGTCATCCTGGCAGATTGTCCACTCTCCTCCTAGTCCCTTATCTCTATACCTTGCTCACCTTTTCATGTTTGGGGACTCCCTTTTGTGGCCATCATTAAGTGGAGGCCTGACATAGTCCCTGGGCCCCTCACATTGACATACCACTGCGTACAGATTGAACCAAGGGAGAAAACGATAAGTCACATACAGACTAGGATATGGATGTTATATCATCCTTCGCAAAGTTACTCTGTAGGCATAGTTACCAGGTAGGAATCAGAAACTTCTACTAATCCATGAAAAGATTAACCTAAGCAGGGTGTTAGTTCAAAATAGTGAGGTTTTCAAACTTTGTACTTCACCTTTTGTTGCCCCTTTTCCACCTTTTTTTCTCCTTCACCACCTCACCTCTTCTCTTTTCTCCCTGACTTGAAATGAAGAGATGTTGGGGAAGCTATGGCCACTGGTTTAGTCTACTAGCTAAGTTTGCTTTAACCATATGTATAAGGAAGAGGCTTCAAGGATGATAAGTAACCGGAGTACTTCCCTTGAACCTCTACTCCCAGTTCATGATGTCAAGCCTGTGTCTTCAAGACCCAAAGCCAATTTTTTCTTTCAAGAGCCAACCCTTTACAATGACATAAGCATGTGCCAAGGCCCAAATACTCCTCCATTATGCAATTTGGAGGAGGGTGACAAGGGAGAGACCTCGTACAATGCAAGTCTATTAGCGGTCTAACAAGAATCCTGGGACTGAAGTATGCTGCAGAGAGGAGTCAGGGTCTGAATCATAATATCTTTTTTTAAGTTCATTTATTTTTAGAGAGCATATACATGCATGCATGAGAGAGAGGAAGAAAGAGAGAGAGAATGAATTCCAAGCAAGCTTTGCACTGATGTGGGTCTCAGACTCACAAACTATGAGATCATGACCCGATCTGAAATCAAGGATAAGAGGCCACCCAACCGACTGAGCCACCCAGGCTCCCCAGAATCATAATGTCTTAAGTCTAAAGAATATATCCAGTCTACAGAATGGAGAAAGATGTTTCTCCTGCCTCAAAAATAAATAAATAAATAAATAAATAAATAAATAAATAAATAAATAAAACACGTATCTTTAAGTGGGAAGGAAAGGGAAGATAAGAAAGAAAGATCATTTCTTAACATATTCTAGCACAATCTTTAAGAGTTATAAATGGAGAACTTTGAGCCATGGGTTGGAGCTCAAAACCAGATTAGGGGCAGTAGGCCAGTTTCTTAATCTTGTTATTGCCAAAGAAGACAGTGCCCTCTAGTGGGAGAAAATTTTTAAGCAGTCCTTACTAACACGGACCCATAACTATTTCTACAAAATATCCACACACAGGCAGCTACATGACAACCATTATGATCAGCTGAAATTCTGAAAAAATTGTATTTACCAATAGCTGCTAACACTGGGCACCTACTATGTGTGAGGCACTGTGCTAATAAGTAAGCATTTTACAAGTTTTACCTCATTTAAAGCTGCAACTTGCCCAAGGCACCACAGCTAACAAAGTAGGGGAGGGAGGGTTTATGACCTTTAAATTTTAAACTGTCCTAAGAAATCTGACTCAAAACTACATGCTCACACACATACAACCAAGAACTACAGCAGAAATTTGGGAAACAGTTGCTACTCTTCGCTCCTTTTTAATAGCATATCAATTATGCTTTAATTTGCAACGATGAAATAAGTAACTCTGTTTATGCAAATGCTCTACCACTGAGCTATACCCCCAGTAACTCTGTCTATGAATAAAATTGTTCATATTTCCCCTAAGTCTCTCCCAAATTTTTCAAAATTTAAATTATTTGAAGGGGTGCTAAATTATTAGTTTGTCAGGGGCATGATCATGTTCCTTTTAACCCTGGATGAGCCAAGTTACGCACAATAATGGTCATCAGAGCTTCTGAATCCCCTTCCAAGAGACTTCTTTGTGCTCATTTCTGTTGTTGTCTTACAGTCTCATCCAAAAACCCAATTATTCAGTAAATCAAACAGCATCTACTATTGCAACCTAATACAAATAAATCAATAGCCCTCTAAGCATTATTATAAAAAAAATAAAACCTATATTCTGAGAACTTATTTTACACTAAAATATCATAGGAGCCTCAGTAAAAGTAGTTGTATACCTCTGAACAAGTTAGGGGCTCCTGGGTGGCTCAGTCCATTAAGGGGTGGACTCTTGGTTTTGCCTTAGGCCATGATTTCATGGTTTGTTAGTTTGAGCTCTCTCTCCCTCTCTCTGCCCCTCCCCTTAGAGCTTGCGCTCTAAGATAAACTTTTTAAAAAATGTTTAAAAAAAACAACGAAAAACTGGAGAGTGTTATGCTAAGTGAAATAAGCCATACAGAGAAAGACAGATACCATATGGTTTCACTCTTATGTGGATCCTGAGAAACGTAACAGAAACCCATGGCGGAGGGGAAGGAAAAAAAAAAAAAAAGAGGTTAGAGTGGGAGAGCCAAAGCATAAGAGACTCTTAAAAACTGAGAACAAACTGAGGGTTGATGGGGGGCGGGAGAGAGGGGAGGGTGGGTGATGGGTATTGAGGAGGGCACCTTTTGGGATGAGCACTGGGTGTTGTATGGAAACCAAGTTGACAATAAACTTCATATATTGGAAAAAAAATTTAAAATAAATAAATAAAAAATTAAAAAAATCGCTAAGATGGTATCAGGTCATATGGACTAACTACTGGAAAGAAGGAAAATATTTGGTTTTAGTATCTGGAAAAAATTCTTAGCTGAGTATTCCAAGGGTCTTAGATGGGACCCCTCATTCATTCACCTCATTCATTCACAGAACAATATTTATGTATCACTTTAATCCTAGGCACAATTCTGGTTGTTGGGAAGAAAACAGTGAATTAAAACAAAGTCTCTGCCCTCAACTTTAAGAAAAAAAAAGGAGTAAAGAGGCTAAATAAATAAATAAATAAATAACGGCATAGGGAGTGGCGGGGGTTAGGGTAGGCCTCTGTGATAAAATATTTCAGCAGACACCTGAGGGAGAGAATCATGGGGTATTTGAGGAAAGACCACACAGATGTAGGATACAGTGCAACAGCTGGAGACAGAAGCATATTTGTAGTTACCTGAGAACAAGACCATTGTGACTGAATCAGAGAGCAAATCCAGTGGTAGCAAATGTTCCGGTTTGGGGGACTGAGGGAAGAGGTGTTGGCACACCACACAGGACTTCTTAGGCTATAGTCGAAACTTCACATTTACTTTTGAGATGGGAAGCCACTGGGAGTTCTGGGAAGAGGTACATCTCAGACATGTTTTTAAAGGACAAGTCTTGCAATAGTATGGAGACTAGAACGGGAGGCATGAGGACAGAAGCAGCCTTGCGTCTTACTCCTAGTGCCTCCCTCAACGGGATGCGTTACCACATAAGTAGCTAGTATTCACCATGTCATATATGCCAGGCATAACTTACACCATTTAATGCTCAAAGCTATAAAGTAGCTGTTACAAATGGGAAGGAAAACAAAAGACAAGGGCAAGGTCAAGTACCTTGTTCACAACAAAGAGCTAATAAATGGCAGAATCAGAAGCCTGATACTAAAGCACAAGTGTCTCCCACTAAAACATACAACATTCCCTTCTGAGTCGATGAATCCTGTATCAGACCATTTTAGCGCTCAAGTCTTTGCACATTACACCCATGTCTGAAATGCCTTCCACCCAATTTCTCTGATGGCAAACTTCATTTTTCCAGATCAGCTTTCCCTCCTGAGTGAAAGAATTCCTGATCTCCCCAGACCACTTAGGTGTTCCACCTCCTGTGCCTTTACAGCAGCTGTTCAGTCCTCTGAAACAACCCTTACCGGTTGTAGTGTAATCATGTCCGTTTACATCTTTCTACCATGAGTTCCTCATGACAGTCATGCCTTCTTATTCATCGCCTCTCCCACCCCTGCACTCCCCTCTCCTCCATCCACCTCCAAACACATCTAGCACAGAGCCAGGAGCCAAATAAATGCTAGCCGGATGGAGTAATAAAGAATCGAATGTAGGGTTCCATTCTACTCTTTGCATGTTGCATATTGGTGCCACATTGGAAAAAAATAATTCACCAAAAAGAAAAAAAATAGAGATATATATGAGATGGTGGGTGCAGTAACTAGATGGGGGCACTCTTCATAATGTATATCAAATCATCACAATTCACACTCTAAATATCTTACAATTTTATTTATCAGTTATATACCTCAGCAAAGAAAAAAAAGCTAGCTACAGGTGGCAATAAGAAAAACAAAGTGAAAAAAAGAGACAAACCAAGAAACAGACTCTTAACTACAGAGAACAAACTGATGGTTACCAGAGGGAAGGTGGGTGGGTGGGGATGGATGAAATAGGTGATGGGGATTAAGGAGTGCACTGATGATGAGCACTGGGTGATGGAATTGAATTACTATATTGAACACCTGAAACTAATGTAACACTGCATATTAACTATACTAGAATTTAAAATTTTTTAAAAAGTGGAAGGATGTTAACTAGACTTATTGTGAACACTTCACAACATACATAAATATCGAATCATCGTGCTGTACACATCAAACTTTTAGTTATAACTCAATTTAAAAAAAATAATAAAGGATATACTCTAGTTTTGCTATTAAGTAGGGCTCTGGATCATTTGTAAAATAAAGCCAGGCTCTTAAACAACAAAATATTGAAAGCTAGGGAACATCCACAAAGTGAGACAATAATGAAAACTTTGTCTAAAGAAATACTTTAGAAACTAGATATACTTAGCCTGACAGATGGAAAGAGCATTACTCTTGTTGGTTTCAATACTTGGAAGACTGAATACGCATGTGAAATGATCTTGAGGGGAAAAATTGAGAGCAATACGGGGAAGACACAGAAAAGCAAAAAGTTGTTTAATTAAAGCAAAAATATACTATAAAACAAAGCATTCCAATTTCAGGAAACTTCATTTCCAGAAACATTCATTTAAAGCTATGTGGCTACCTTGATGAAAAATAATGAAAGCAATATACTGTATTCCTGTCTGATATTCCGATTAAGAGGATAATTCATTTAATTCCAGAATACTTACATAGTCCCAGATCTCTAGTTCAGAACTATTTTATAAAGTTACCAAATTCATTATTTATTTAGGTATTTTACATTTTATTCATTTTTAGAGACAGAGCGTGAGCAGGGGAGGGGCAGAGAAAGAGGAAGACACAGAATCCGAAGCAGGCTCCAGGCTCTGAGCTGTCAGCACACAGCCCCACGCAGGGCTGGAACTCACGAACCATGAGATCATGACCTGAGCCAAAGTTGGACACTTTACCAACTGAGCCACCCAGGCACCGATCATTAGATTTTTAAAACACTGGCCCATGTTCTCTCATTTTACCTGTTTTCTAAATGACCTGACATTCTTGCTACCTTACCTTTATGCCTAGTTCTTGGTTTGAATAGGCTATATAAGATGTTGCAAAACAGAGGGCAGAGATAGGTGAGGCATTTTGTATTTTCCATATGTGTTCTCTCCCACCAAAACCTTTCAAAATCTATGAATTTACAGTCTGTCAGTTCCAAATTCACCCTGAAGGGGCTCTCCCACTGCTTTCTGGCAACTGCACCATCAGCAAACCACGTGGGTATGAAGACATCTGATCTCTTCCCCCAGTCACAATCCCAGAATGTTATGGGTCTTCTTGGCACTCACAGATCTGGACCAGGCTGGTAATCACCTTCCTGCAACCCTCCCAACACAAACACTTCATGTTTCAGGTGTCCTGCCAACACTGAGACCCCTTCCTGCCTCTGTGTGCCTACACACCCAGTAACTAGCTACAGCCTTCCTGAACCTTGGAGGGTGACTTCCTATTTGCCTAGTGACTGAAGACCAACTCTGGGCTGGCCAAACCAGTAAACTCTGCCATCCAGTAGGCTACAGCTACCCCTTCTTCAGTGAGATCTGAATCCAAATCTTAAGCCCCTTACTTCCAATAGGTACCCAGGGGTACCTTTTCCTTGGGTACTCCCCCTCAGTTCTGGGGTACCATATAGAATTCTCCTATTTCTTTTGTCACAGTTTAAAACTTTTTCATGTTAAATTTCTCTTGTTATAATCACTATGTCATTCTGTTTCTAGACTGGACCCAGAATGCTAGTTTCCCATCAAGCCAAGCTCAAAAGAACACAATGAAAACCAGCTGCCGAAAGCTTTCCTAGACATAGCCCTAGATCTGTAAAATAATGTGTATATATGATGAAATACAAAATATATAAAAACTAAAAAATCTTAGCTTTGAGAGCTCAAGAGGTTAGAAGGCTTACAGACGTCATCCAAAGTACACAAATGTTGATCCTATTTGATAAAGAGCACCAGCAACATCTAAAAATAGGCTTAATTTACTTCATTTTAAGGATTTGCAGAACATCACATAAAACAGTATGATCTGTCCTTTCTTGAGCCTACACTCTTATAGGGAGAACTACGCTTAAAATTATCAATCACAACTTTAAGTTTACACGTTCCTGGTTATACAATGTAATGTTAAGAGGTACTATCTTATCAAGGAGATAAAAATCAATCCTCTAACTCTTGAGACATTCTCTCCCCTAGGGACACAATGTGGTAGAGAGACATTATTCATAACAAAAGCAAGAAATATAATAGCTAAATGAATGATGGGAGAGGAAAAAGGAAAGCCAACCTACCCAGTTTGAAAGAACGTTAGAATATTTGGAAAAGAAAATACAACATTCAGTTAGAGCTTTAAAGAAATTCTGGAGTAAGCTTTACATAACCAGAATGAAAGAAAACTAAGTATTTCAAGTATGGGAAATAACATCCACAAAGGTGAGAATATATGTAGAAAGTTGGGAGAATGAGTAAGGCAATTTACAGCAAATTTCTGAAGTAGATTAGTAATGTTATAGTGTTGGTGTTACAACAGTGTCTTGCAGACCGGTCAGCCACTCTTCAATGTAAGGGCTGAAAGTGAGGGAAGGAATGTTAAAGGTTGAAATAGGTATTAGGCAGGGGTGCCTGGGTGGCTCAATCCGATTAAGTATCCACCTTTGACTCAGGTCATGATCTCCTGGTTCAGGCATTCGCGGCCCTACATCAGGCTCTGGGCTGACAGCTCAGAGCCTGGAGTTTGCTTCAGATTTGGCCTCTCTCTTTCTGCCCCTACCCCGCTTGTGCTCTCCCTCTCTCAAAAAATTAATAAACATTTAAAAAATAAATAGGTATTAGACAAATGGACTCCTCTTAGTTAAGATAATGAAGAATGGACAGATACATCTGTTACATCGTTAGAAAAGTTGCTACATTGTGAGAAAAGTGGTTACAGAAGTCTGGTCTAAAACAAACTGGGAGGGCAAAAAGGTATTTTTGTTCAAAAAAGGAAAACAATCTTAGCCACAGATGAATATAAAGAAGAAAGAAAATAGGGAAACAGAAAAGGAATAATTTCAAATGTCATGGGAAAAAAATCTAACAATATAACCTGAATATGTGTTCGTTCACATATTCAGAACCAGGTTTGCACCAATCATTGTATGATCGGCACTACAAACGAACACGATATAGAACCATGTATAAAACATCCAACTGGTACATGGAACAGAATGATACACACTCTTTCACATTTCAAGAAACTTCAATTGTTCACGAATCATCAATTTTATTGGCCTTTTGCTTCTTTTGTCTCTTTTCACAGTACTTGCATCATTTTGGCAAGTTTACTTCTTCATAGCACTTCCACCAAATAGGTTTTGAGACACACAGTACACGTTGGAAAAGGAAAGATAAAACAAAAATTCAAACCTATGAGTGATTCCACGTATTCAAAACATGGGGCAAGGGAGAATCTTGTCATGATTTATCTTCAAAACACATTTTGGTATAACTATATATAAGTTAACAAGATGTTAGCTTAAACTTTAGATACCAAAAAAAAAAAAAAAATCCACATTTATAAATTTCAACAAGAAATAACATAGAAAGACATATAATCCAAACAAACCCAAGACAGTGTTCCTCAATTTGGTCAGAAATCTCTATGACACAGAAATGTGCTAACACAGAGAACAGTGAAAGTAAAGCTCCTACTGGTATTAAAGAAAATACAGTTGAGTTTTGAGTCTTCATATACTCATTGCACTTTTATCCCTTGATCTCAAAAAAATTTTGGAATTAGGTTAAATTTTTTTCATACTCAACTAAAAATCTGAAACGTCTTATTAAAATTCTTTTTCTACCTAACACTTTTAAATTACCTAAAAGAAAGGGGTTGATAAAAATTTATATTCACACTGCAACTTTTAAAACCTATAATTGTGCACATTAGCTTCTTTAAATTTCCAATTCAGCAGTCTTAATACTGTTGCCTTCCTCTCACTCCTGGAAAACTCAAAAAATACTGAAATGTTTAACATGTAATTTAATCAATTCTGTAGCGAATTTCATGAACATTTATCATTTAGATTTTTCTTAGTTGACTCTCCTATACATTTTTTTTTTAAGTTGGAATCACTTTAGTAAAGTTAATTTACATTTTAGGTTAAAATGACTAAGCTTCCATATTTAACACAAAGGAAAAATACTCCTTTCGTAAGTATAATCGAGTAGAATCAACCGTTTCTTAAAATACTAGTTATAAAAATGTAGAAGGCTTGTTTTACTTCGCATTGAAGCTATTTTCTTGCAAATGGCAGCACTAATCAAATCAGTGCGATTCAGTCATTATAGCAGAATCTCTTTGGAAATGCTTTATAGGCAAATACTAAATACTAGGTCTGATCAACATATATGCGATTAGAAGTTTATTACCTGATGATATATTCATCTCTTCTGCCTCCATTGGAATTTGTCTAACAGAAGATTTAGCTAAACTGGAACACGATCAACCCAAATTGACTTCATGTTCACCTACTTAAAATCCACATTTTTAACATCCATTGTACTTTCATCATCAAAGTAATGCCTTGTTTGAGTGTATGCAAACTATTTGTTTTAAAGCAGATCATAATCAGAAAATAGAATGTTGATGTCAGAAATACCTCCACAGACTAAACAAAACAAACTTAATGACAAGTGACTCTCAAACTGGAAAAAAACAACTTCATGGTGGTGACTCCTTGGTCAAAAAAAAAAAAAAAAAAATGACAACGTTCCCTCTATAGTCTTTGACGTGTAAGTTCTATAGCAAAGGTCTATATTTAAATTTGGGGGAAAAAATTCTTCAACACAATGTACTTAGAAATTCCTATCTGACAGTAAAACTACCTAACAAAGATGCTACAATTTGGACATGTTAAAATGCACTATTTGTATAAACACATGGATATTCTTTCATTTCATCAGGCTTTTAAAATATGCTTTATGACTTAATTCCTAGTGTTGTTGGTAAAGATGCTTTCTTGCTTATTAGAAGTTTACTTGGTAGAAAATGCAAAATTACAGAGCTCAGTTCAGTTCCAGCTAGAGACAGACTTTAGACTACAGATTGCTTTAAAGAAAGTTCAGTTCTTACAAAATAGCTTCATAATACAGAGTTGCTTTTGGATTTTCCATATTCATTTTATTTATCAAATTGCATGAAGCGATTGGTCACTGATCTCATAGCTTTTATTAGTTTGAGCTAACCCCAAAACTAAAGTCTGGGAAATAATCAGTATCAAAATATTAAATTCTCAAATATACACCCCTGAAATGCTTTGTAAGCTATCAAGACCAAGATTATCTTACACAGAATCAAAATCAAAATATCAATTAAATGAGGTTTTCTCTTGGATTTCACAATATAAAACAACGTTCCTTTAGCAGTGCGTCACCCCGTTATTAAATTAATGTTATTTGCAAATACAACATATCTTAAATACTTAGGAAAATTAAAAGTAACATACTCTATATGGATAAGATACACCATAACAACTTTGATATTCCTTTAAGCTACTTAAAAGTAGATGTTAATTGTATCAAAAAGTCTACTTAAGAGATTTTGGATAGAAACCAAGAAGAGTTTGTTAATAATCCAGAAACAGATGATAAAATGATGAGGATGTTCAAGAAGATTAAATCCATGTAAGCTTCAAGAACGGAAATCATCCACCTTTGAATATAGGACATATGCTGGCCTGAAAACCAAAATCAGACTGTAGGACACAGTGTGGGTCCTTCAAGTTCACATTCTAGCATTTTGGCATAAAATGAGAATAGGTCACAAAATCTATGCACATTTTCAAGTTTGGTTTTTAAAAAAAAACATATAATATTTGAACCAATCACAGAATAATGTATGAGTTATAATTTCTTTGTCAGTTTAAGGAATAGGAAAAATATACATTTTTGTTCTGTGGTGACTATTTATTGGTTGGAATGTTTTATTTTCCTCTTCATGTTTTCGGTGACTGTTTCCCACTGGTATCATCAACCAGGTCTCTCAGGCGAGATAAATGGTGCAAAGCCCTTCATTGAAAAGTACAAAACACATTATAAACCAATATTAAAGACTGAGCAGACAATGCAGACAGCAACAAATGGTGATTACATTGTTTATTAACTTCAAAATTAGTATGAGAAATGATTTGTAAATAAGTATCAAACATTTGGAATTTTTCTTTATAAAACCTTGAGATCTGAGTAACTGAAGGCTAAAATAATTCATTTAAATTCTATAAACACTTACTTTAAAAATATATATTTTTTGACATTCAAGGGTTTTTTTTTGAAAGTTTGCCAAGAACTTTAATAATAGGTTTATATGTATCACACTTAACAAGATACATTCTTCATGTAATTTTCACAATAACTGTGAAATTACACCCTTTCTTTTGGAATACAGTGTATATTATTTAAGAAAGAAAGTATATTCATTAAGATGTACATTTAAGATAGCTAAAATTTTAAAAATAGCACTGAAATATCAGTCACAGTTGAGGAAAACTCATTTTTATTGAGCATGGGGGGAAACAAATGACAATTACGTGGTATTATATCAACAATCTGTTTTCTCTAAAACAAAGCTAAAATTCTAGGTCAGGTCTCTGGACAAAATGTAATCATCCCTCAAACAAACTAAGAAAAAAGAAGCCCTTAACTTTCCTCTAAAAATATTCTTCCAGTTTGTCCTCCCTATTACTCATTCAGAACCTCAAGGACCACTCAGAAAACATCAGTTAATCAACAATATTTCAGACCTCTTATTAATAAGGGACCAAGAAAAGCAAGTAATGTAGCAATTAGGATGTGCACTAACCTGTTTACTAACAGAAATTACTATTTCGAAGGTGAGCTGAAAGGTGGTGACTACAATGGCCTGTTCTACAGTCTCTAACACAGGTTCGGGGTTCGGTAAGTATGTATTACATAAAATACATCTTTCACTTTACCCAGGACAAGGGGATGGAAGAAACCAGTACTGTTACTTACTACTACATTATATCTTTTTCCCTGTACTCTACTTCTTGGACACTTTTACTCAAAAACATTAGGAATCTGGATTTTACCACCGTTTTGGCAACTTCAGTTAATTTTTGAGATTTGTATCTTTATCAACTAAACGACAATAACTCACCCAAAGTTACTAAGCAATCAGAGGTAAAATTAACTAGACTCTATCATTTCTACATCCTATAGTAAAATCTCTTTACCTAAAGAATTATTTTCTTCCTAGAGACACACATTTATGAGACAGAAGATAATCTGTGAATATACTTTGGACTTCGATCTACCTTTTTTTCAGGCTTATTACTTAACAACCTATGATTCAAAAGAAAGAGGGGCACCTGGCTGGCTCTGTCAGTGGAACCTATGACTCCTGATCTCGGGATTGTGAGTTCAAGCCCCACACTGGGTGCGGTGATTGCTAAAAGTAAAATAGGAAGGGAAGAAGGAAGGGAGGGAGAAGAATAGAAAGAGAGGAAGGGATGGAGGGAGGGAGGGACAAGTGGCTAGAATCTTATCTATTTACAACTCTGAGGGCCACAGATCCCTTGCATTTATGGAATCTACAAAATTTAATGTGGGAAAATATTCTCATCTTTATTTTCACTAAATGCTACCTGTAAATTAGCACTTCCTTCCATTATGAATGCAAACAACAGACCCAAATCTGTGACCTCATATGCCAGAGAAATCAGAGATCTTTTCTATTACATTATAGTCACTGCAGGTACCTCAAAATTTCTTTTATAGTCACCACGACTTCAAAATTACAATAGTTATATAATAGCTACAAAATTACATTAATTACTAAACACATGTACTACACATGTAATCTCAGTCCTTCTGTCTACAATCCAAAAGTTCATATGACATAACTGGCCAACTATTAGACAACTTTGAGCCTTGTTGTTCATCCAGCAAACAGTGAAGTCTCAGTGGTGACCCACTGGTGCTTTCCAATATTCCCTTTCTCTGTTTGCTGATCAACATGTGAACGTTAAGTAAAAGACCACATCATGGTTTAATGCTTTTATTTAAGTTACGCAAAAGGCCATTTTACTAAATGAATTTTAACTTACCTGTATTTTAAATGTCTTATTTAAATGCAGTAAGAAGCATATGAAATTTAGAAATTAGAAATTTATTTTAGAAATTAGCAATTAGAAATTATTTTAATATTTTCATAACTATAACTCAATATAACTGGTTTCCTTCCTCGTCCTATTTTATGTCTTTAAAAAACAGTATTAGGGAGAAAAAAGAAGGATGGGAAGGGAAGGGAGGGGTGTGGTATGATGGGAATGAATGAAAAAGCTAAGCGGTAATGTGAACTCTTCAGTCCCCCTACCTCAGCTACACACAACAGCTTTCATTTCCTTTCATTTAACCTCTATCTGCCCTGCTTAGAACAAGACAATCAATCAATCAATCAATCTACTTAGAGAAGAGGCCACCAAAAGTGATTTATTATTTCAAAGGTATGTGTAGGGAGAAGCATGGGGTAAAATTATATAAGGAAATTACTCGAGTTTCTTCTTTAAAAAAGTGAAAAAGCAAGCTAATGGGAAAAATATAAATTTAAGAGTTATGTTACAACACTGAATAGTCATTCACCTTAAAAACTGAAATTTAAAAGATGCATGTCTTATTATGAGAATGTATCAATCAATGAGCCCATAGAAACTTAATAACAGACTGATTATATGAAAGCAATCAAACTGTATTTTAATTTACTCATTGATACCTTGCCTCTGGTTTTCTATTAGTACTGCTATACTGGCTGTTCTTAAGTATTATGTTTACTGGCTTATATTCAGGCTCGCATCCAGCAACAACTAAACAAAATGCCTACCACTCCCTAGATCTTAGCAGAGAACATTAGTATAAAGAAAAATTTTTGCTCTAGGATCATGTTTTACAAATCTGAGAGGTTAATTCTATCTATCTCTGGTATAGAATGAAGATCAGAAAACAGCGGGGAAAAGAGAAGTGAGAAACAGGACAACTTTCTAGCTATCATTAAATCTTCACAGCAAGGCCTTTAACTTGCTGAAAACCATAAAATCTTACACATTCATTTCCAAATTATATATAAAGCAATATACTCCAAAGCCAGTACAAATTATTTTTGGATGACTGATGATTTTGCAATCGTCTCCTACTGCTCACCTTTATAGTGTATGAGCAATACAATTATCGCTCATTCTTCACAACCAGCCTAGACAGAGTAGCTGGTGGCTTACATGACATACAAGTTCTAGAAAAGGCCCGTGTTCAAAAACTACAATTTTTTCATTTGCTTAAAGATGGCAAATTTCTCTCTTCGAGGTTTCAGTTAATACGTTTTTATCAAGTTCCTAATATGTAAATGCATAAGACAAAGCTAAGAATTATAAAGATACAAAACAATTACAATTTAGATTCCTATTCAAAGCAAAATCCCTCTGGAAAAAAACAACATCTTAGGCTACTCAGTCTTTTATACTTCTGGTCCAATGAATCTTCCTAGAGAGCAATTATTTCTAATGAAAGAACATAAGAAAACTGAGTGTCCAACAGAGTAAACAGAACCCATACTAAGAGCATAGTGTTTCCTGAGCCTAATGAAAGACATTTTAAAACTGGTTAGCAGTCAAACTGTTAAAAACAAGAACTTTTATTTGAGGGATAGAGAGAGACATAATAGGATTTTCATCCTAGGAAAGGTCATTAAAGCATCCAAGGTATAATCTGCAACTTTTGAAAAAGCTGAGTCTATTTATTTTAAAATATGAAAAGATGGCCATAAACCTAACCAGAAAAATCTGAATTTCAAATTGTCCTTAAAATAATCTACACACTAAAAATAAAGAAAACATGTACTAACATACTTTTAAAAGTTTAAACTTACTTCATATCAGTACTTTACTGATAATAATTTTGAAATGTAAAGTAAAAGCCAAATCAAGATTGCCCCAGCTAATCTAACAGAATCAACAGCTAACAGCCATCTGCAAACATGAATCTTACTCTGAAAATGGCATTTTATATCTAGTCAAGATTACTGATTGTCTAAGCCAGAAAAAAAAGGTACTACTACCAAAAAAAACTTTCAGCTAATGGTAAAAGTGCCCCTACAATCAGTACCAATTTTTGTGTTCATTTAATTACTTATGGCCCAGTGTTCATTTTCACCAACAAAAACATCTTCCAGGCTATGTACTTAGAAAACATATTTAAGTCTATGACACAAGTTCAATATAAATACTTTTAAGAAACATGGAAAGCTTGAAGTCATCTTATTTTAAATTTTAAGGCAGAATGAGGTCTTTATACTAGATAATCAATTGAGGCCCTGCACCAGTCCAAATGGATAATGTACCGCTATCATTAATAAAAGGAGTGTTAACAACATAGGCTGTAGAATCAGACCATCTGATTTGAAACCCAGTGCTACCTCTTACTAGTTATATAACCTTGGGCAAGTTAATTACTTGAATTTTATTACCTGATCTGAATTATGAAAATAATAATACAACCTCATAGGGTTGTAAAGATCACATGAATTACTCAAAAGCACTAAGAACACTGACACTTGGTTAAGTGTTCAAAAAATGTTATTATCATTATTTACGGACTCCTACCAGATAGGAATACTATACCAAAATACTATGGCAAACTGTAAAGTAAGGCATTATTTCTACCCAGAAAATTATAAATTATAAAGTCACAGGGAAAAAATCATACATGCATATATTTTTAAACTATGGAAGTTAAAAAAAAAAGTGTGTGTGCATGCACGTACATACACATAAATATCACGGCAATTAGAGTCAAAAGTTTACATGTCTAGTGTTTCACTTTTCCACCACTTCCTTAGATAACAGAATTCTAAACACATTCTGAAGGACAAAAGGTAGACAAGATTTGTTTAGCCCCACTTCTAGCCAAGTGAAATGGAGTTATTAAAGTAAAAACTTTCAATCTTAGCATTTCCTAAAGCTCAGTATTCCATCTTCTGAGGGCACTTAACATTCACACAACCAAACCCATAAATAAATATCATTCCTCGTGGTAGTCCAGTTTCCTAGTAACTTTGTTAATGTGCTGTGCAAGATTGAAAATTTGAGTATGTAGCGTATATGACATTAAATTGTGAATTAAGGTGATATGTAACAGCATATCAACATTTGAAGATACCGGTACTTGATATACTGTTAAGGGAAATTTGCCTCCAAATTTTAAGCTGGAAGGTCACTGGAATAACTTTGAGAAAAGAACCACAGCTACATGGTTTTTTTAGGTTTTCGGTACGTACGTTAAGAATTATGTACAAATTGAATTGTCTGTACTGATCCTCGGAACAACAAATAAAAACTCAATTATGAAAGAAAAAATAAATAAAAATAAATAAATAAATACCATTCCCTCTGCAAATACCATGACTATAGGAAAGATTTGCATTCATCTCCACATTTTTTGCTTAAGATAACGTAACTAAGAAAACAGATGGATTAACCCACTCAAGGCATTTAGACCTATCTTTATATCCAGGACATTATGCCCACTTTAGGTTTCTGTAGAGAGATGTCAAATAATGACAGATTTATCATTATTATATGTATTCTAGAGGGAATACATACAAACACATTTCATAAACAAGTTGTTCTCCCATGATATCCATAACAATACTATGTCAAATTGTTGCTGTTACACAAATGAAAAGAGAATCTCTCTAAGCCACTCATATCCATTATATTTAGGCATCTAAGGTTATCTCATTAGGTCTTAAGAACACATTAAAGGAAATAGCACACGTTTAAGAGAAAAGGTGAGGATTAAACAATATGTTCCATGAAGCTTAAAAATACCAAGTACAGGATGCAAAAATTCTCAACAAGATATGAGCCAACTGGATCCAACAATACATTAAAAGAATTATTCATCATGACCAAGTGGGATTTATAGCTGGGATGAAGAACTGGTTCAATATCTGCAAATCAATCAATGTGATACATCACATTAATAAAAGGAAGGACAAGAACCACATGATCCTCTCAATAGATGCAGAGAGAGCATTTGACAAAATTCAGCATCCTTTCTTGATAAAAATCCTCAAGAAAGTAGGGATAGAAAGATCATACCTCAAGATCATAAAAGCCATATTCAAAAGACTCATCGCTAATATCATCCTCAATGGAGAAAAACTGAGAGCTTTCCCCCTAAGGTCAGGAACACGACAGGGATCTCCACTCTCGCCACTGTTATTCATCATAGTATTGGAAGTCCTTGCCTCAGCAATCAAGACAACACAAAGAAATAAAAGGCATCCAAATCGGCAAGGAGGAAGTCAAATTTTCACTCTTTGCAGACGACATGATACTCTGTACAGAAAACCCAAAAGATTCCACCAAAACACTGCTAGAACCGATGCATGAACTCAGCAAAATCAGAGGATATAAAATCAACGCACAGAAATCAGTTGCATTTCTATACACCAATAATGAAGCAGCAGAAAGAGAAATCAAGGACTCAATCCCATTTATATATAATTGCACCAAAAACCATAAAATACCTAGGAATAAACCTAACCAAAGAGATGAAAAATCTATACACTGAAAACTATAGAAAGCTTATGAAAGAAATTGAAGAAGACACACAGTAAAAGGAAAAATATTCCATACTCATGGATTGGGAGAACAAATATTGTTAAAATACTGATACTACCCAAAGCAATCTACATATTCAATGCAATCCCTATCAAAATAACACCGGCATTCTTCACAGAGCTAGAACAATCCTAAAATTTGTCTGGAACCAAAAAAGACCCCAAATAGAAAAAGCAATCTTGAAAAAGAAAACCAAAGCTGGAGGCATCACAATTCTGGACTTCAAGATGTACTACAAAGCTGTAATCATCAAGACAGTATGGTACTGACCAAAAACAGAACTTAGATCGATGGAACAGAATAGAGAACCCAGAAATGGACCCACAAACGTACGGCCAACTAATCTTTGACAAAGCAAGAAAGAATATCCGATGGAATTAAGACAGTCTCTTCAGCAAATGCTGTTGGGAAAACTGTACAGCAACATGCAAAAGACTGAACCTGAACCACTTACTTACATCATACACAAAACTAAACTCAAAATTGATGGAAGACCCAAACATAAGACAGGAAGCCATCAAAATCCTCGAGAATGCAGACAAAAACCTCTTTGACCTTGGATGCAGTAACTTCAGACAAAAACCTCTTTGACCTTGGATGCAGTAACTTCTAACTCAACATGTCTCAGGAGGCAAGGGAAACAAAAGCAAAAATGTACTACTGGGACCTCATCAAGATAAAAAGCTTCTGCACGGCAAAGGAAACAATCAGCAAAACTAAAAGGCAACTGACAGAATGGGAGAAGATATTTGCAAATGACATATCAGATAAAGGGTTAGTATCCAAAATCTATAAAGAACTTATCAAACACCCAAAAAACAAATAATCCAGTGAAGAAATGAGCAAAAGACATGAATAGACATGGAAAAATGCTCAACATCACTCATCATCAGGGAAATACCAATTAAAACCACAATGAGATACCATATCACACCCGTCAGAATAGCTAAAAATTGACAACTCAGGCAACGACAGATGTTGGCGAGGATGCAGAGAAATAGGAACCCTTTTGCACTGCTGGTGAGAATGCAAACTGGTGCAGCCACTCTGGAAAACAGTATGGAGGTTCCTCAAAAAATTTAAAATAGAGAACTACCTGACGACCCAGCAATTGCACTACTGGCTATTTATCCAAAGGATACAGGTGTGCTGTTTCAAAGGGGCACATGCACCCCAATGTTTATAGTAGCACTACCGACAATAACCAAAGTATGGAAAAAGCCCAAATGTCCATCGACAGATGAATGGATAAAGATGTAGTATATATATACAATGAAGTATTACCCACCAACGAAAAAGAATGAAATCTTGCCATCTGCAACAACATGGATGGAACTAGAGTGTATTATGCGAAGCAAAATTAGTCAGAGAAAGACAAATATCATATGACTTCACTCATATGTGGAATTTAAGATACAAAACAGATGAACATAAGTGAAGGGAAGCAAAAATAATATAAAAACAAGGAGGGGGACAAAACATAAGAGACAAATATAGAGAACTGAGAGCTGCTGGAGAGGCTGTGGAAGGGGGGATGGGCTAAATGGGTGATGGGCATTAGGGAAGACAATTGTTAGGATGAGCACTGTGTGTTATATATAGGGGATAAATCACTGGATTCTACTCCTGAGATCATCATTGTAATATATGTTAACTTGAATATAAATTAAAAATTAGCATTTTTAAAAATATCAAGTCTATCTATTCTTAGAACTACTTAATTTCTCCTGGAATCTTCTGATTTCAAAGAGGTGACTAAAATGGATTTGTATCCATAACATCTTAAGAAATTAGTAGAGAATACTTACTTTTGAAGTGATCTAGTAATAGGAACCATACTTTCCTTCAACTGTAATTGAGAGAAATTGTCTTCTGAAACCTATTATTAAAAACACCAAATATAACAAAATATTGAAAATATTATATAACTATAAACTTAAGTGCTACTTAGTATGTGAAAAATGAGAACATTAAAAAACAGTCTACATTTCCAAGGAAATAATTCTAGCAAATAATTTTCAGTAAAGCATTAAATATTTTCTTTATTCTAAAAATAAAACTACTACTTATTCATCTTTCAAGTATGCTTCTAAATTATATGTCCAATAAAAATAAAACCTTGGCTTCAAATTAAGACTATAATGAACAAGGTTATGTCTCAATGATGTTTAACAGGAGGGGGAAAAGGGATAGATTACACGCTATATGTTACTGTAATAATCATTAAAATGTATAGAAATTGAAATACAATTCAGGCTTGACAGTTTCCAAGAGCTGATCCATTCATTTGTAATTTAAACTGAATTTCATAAAGCTCCACTGAATAAGAATAACAAAGCAATGACAATAAAAATATTTATTAAGTATTTACCAGCTATTAAGTTTTTATCAGGAGCCAAGCACTATATAAGTACTTCACGTAGTCTGTCTCAATTTATCTTTTCAACAACCACATTTTACAGAAGAAGAAACTAAAACTAAAGAGGTTAAGAGATTTGTACAAATACTGCACTTGCTAGTTAAGTGGCAGAATTAGAATTTACAATCAGACTTGTGAGAATATAAATACTGTACTATTGTGAAGAAAACTCTACCCCTATAGAATAGCAGTCCAAAGCACCAAGAGATTTCGAAATTCCTAGGCAATACATAAAAACACAATGGTTTTGAAATAAAATTTTACATTAACTATAAGAAAAGTCAAACACATGGTAACAATAAAATTTCAGCAGACATAGGTTATGTAGAGAAGTCCAAAGTTGAAAAGGATTTCCAGGCCTCCTCAAATATAAATACAAAAAGTTGGGTTATACCAATAATGTTGCAGTGCATTAAAAAACAATTCCTACAATCCTTCCATAACTATAATTGTAACACTGTCATATCTAAACAAGATGCTGTATTTATAACCATGAACAAAAGAGGATAATCTATTCAGAGGTACACAGCTACAGAAATGTAACAGTATTAAATTTGAGTTAATTTTTACAAAAAATAACAGTATTACAACTCTAGAACATGAGTTATGTGGCATGTTTATTGACATAAAACTAGAGGTCAAACTGAAAAAGATCTGGGAAGGTATCGTATATCTCCACAGATATTAATTCACATTCACAGATCTCAGTTCATAAATCAAGTTTGTGCTTACTTGCTTAATTTCTTCTTTCAGATCTACAGTTTTATTCTGATTAAAACTTTCTTGTACTGCTTGAAGATTAAATAACATTTGTTTCAGGGCTTCAACAGGACCATGATGTTTCCCTCCAGAAAGGGTACAGCTCTGACATAAAACAGATGAATGATTAACCAAGCAAATTCATGGAGGAAAAAGTTTTATTTTGTATTTTCCCCACAATATAAAATGCAAAAATTCAAATCAATAATGTGTTTTGAAAAGTCATTATTGTAACTCAACACCTCCCCTTACCCAATTGCAAGTTATTTAGAGACAACCATGAAGTTTGACACATCCTTTCTAGTCCCTGCTCTTTTCAAATGAACAGTACATGTTCACATTTGCAATGCTTTCATTTATACATTTAAAATCACAGATTTTTAGAAATGGAAGGTCCTCAGAGCTCAGGTAGGCCAACATGCTCTTTCTCGGGTATGTAAATAAAGCTAGTTATTAGCTGAACAAGAACCAGAATTTCAAATACAGCATTCTCTAAACACTTTTAAATGTTTTCACACAGAGAATGCTAGTTTTTCACTTACTCATTGGTCACACATTCCTTGCTATGTAAAAAAAACACTCAAACCTCAATTATCAACTGATCTTACCTGCATCCAAAGAAGGCAACAGCACTAAATACATGATCAGGATTCTTTTAAGAGAATCCATAAGGGATATTTTTTAAAACTTTTTTTCAAGTCTTCTTACCAACCTATTATTTTTATATCTTTCAAATGAGTTGCTGTGTTCTGGTAGCTACCACATAATGGCCACATAATAATATATTTCAGTATAGACAATATAACTGACATACTATTTAAACTTCAAGTCTAGAGGAAGTTGTTGACAAGCACAAGAATATTAGAAATAGAATCTCATTAGTGAAGAGGTTCAAAGTTAAGCACGCTCTCCACAATTACATGAATAGAGTATAAGAAATGGGATATAGAAATGTATAATGATGCAGCTGCTGTGGAAAACAGTATGGCAATTCTTCAAAAAATTAAACACAGAATTACCCTATGATCCCCTTCTGCCTATATAGGTAGAAGAAATAAAAGTACAGACTCAAAACAGATTATTTATACACCCATATTTATAGCAGCATTATTCACAATAGCCAAAAAGTAGAAACAACCCAAGTATCCATCACAGATGAATGGGTAAACAAAACATGGTGCATACAATGAAGTATTATTCAGTCTAAGAAAGGAAGGAAATTTTGACATATGATACAACATGGACGAACCTTGAAGACATTAGGTTAAGGGAAATAAGCCAGTCACCAAAAGACAGATACTGTATGGTTCTTACATGATGCCATGGACTGAACTGTACCCCTCCCAACAAAAATTCATGTTGAAGCCCTAACCTCAAATGCAGCTATATTTGGAGATAGGGCCATAAGGAAGTAATTAAGGTTAAATGAGGTCATATGGGTAGGGCCCACATACCACAGGATTAGTGTCCTTCTAATAAAAGACACCTGACAGCTCAAGGAAAGGTCATGGAAGGACACTGTGAGAAAGCAGCTGCCTACAAGCAAGGAAGAGAGCCTTCACCACGAACAGAATCAGCTAGAACCTTGATCTTAGATTCCCCAAACTGCAGAACTGTGAGAAATAAATTTCTACTGTTTAAGCCACCCAGCCTAAAGTATTTTGTTATCACAGCTGACTAATAAAACATGTAAGGTTCCTAGAGTAGTCAAATTCATAGAAACAGAAAGAAAGCAAAATGGTGCTAGCCAGAGGCGGGGCAAAAGAGGAACGGGGAGTTAGTATTTAATGAGTATAGTTTCAGTTGGGGAAGATGAAGAAGTTCTACACATGGACAGTGGTGATGGCTGCACAACAATGTGAAGGTACTTACTGCATAGAACTGTACACTTAAAAATGGTTAAAATAGTAAATGTTATGTTACACATATTTCACCAAAATTTAAAAAACAAAGAAAAATAGGGACGCCTGGGTGGCTCAGTTGGTTAAGCTTCCATCTTTGGCTCAGGTCAAGATCTCACAGTTCATAAGTTTGAGAGCCCCCCGCATCAGGCTCTCTGCTATCAGTGTAGAGCCTGGAGCCTGCTTCAGATCCTCTGTTCCCCCTCCTTGGCCCCTCCCTCACTCATGTTCACACCTGCTCATGCGCTCTCTCTCAAAAATAAACAAATATTTTAAAAAGTGATAAAAATAAAGAAAAATAAACAAGGATTAAGGATTCAATTAGCCTTATCCTCCTGACTCTTGTAGACAGACCTGAAGCATTATCTCTAAGTTACATGCATTCAGCCACTGCCTTAAAAAAATAAACATTAAAAAAAAATTTTTTTTCTAGTTGCCTGATGCCAACCATAAGGGTCACAAAAGCCTGGAGTGGATTTTTCATGCAAACTAGTGATCAGAGTTCCAAAAAGAAAACTGTGAAATAGATTATATAAACTATTTGTGCAATTCACTAATGAACATTTAATAAATGTTGGTATGTCTGATAGAATTTGTCCTGAGACTCGTCATTAAAACTTGAGTGAATGTCTTGGAGTATATCTTTTTTGTATAGCTCTCTCAGAACTATAGTAATGTTTCACATATTCAAAAAACAATTTAAACCAAACAGAATGTGGTTTAAACCCAGTAAGTACAATAAAAATTAACAACCTAACAGTATTACAATTGAACAACATGAACACACTGAAGGGTTGGGAAGAAAATAATTAACCAAGGTAACTTTGGAAAACAGTAATTTGACTGGATATTGTAAGGCTAAAGATAAAAAGAACTATACATAAATAATGTGATCTAGTTAGTAAATTTGTTCCTTACAGGGATATGGATTAGCAATTGTCAAACTATATGTATGCTAAGAATGAACAAATAGTTAAGAGACTATGGATAATAATAGGATTCTTACCAGTGGAGAAAGAAGTTACAAATAAGTAACAAGAAAGGCTAAAACAAGCCATGCAGGACTGAACTGGAGTCAAAGGTATAAGTATAAACTCACGATTTTATACATACATATAAACTATGACACATATACAAATATAGAAATATAGATGTGCATGTATGCACAGTCTCAAAATATCTCCGTTTATTAATTACAAGGGGAAACTGTAATTTTACTAAAGAGACAGCCAGTAGACACCAAGTGTTCAAGGTTAACATCACAAGTATTAACATAATTGTGTATATTAATATATTATTAACATATTGCTATGGACTGAATGTTTGTGTTCCCCTAAACTTCTTATGTTGAAGTCTAATCCCAACGTGATGGTATTTGGAGAAAGGACTTTAGTGAAGTAATTAGGTCATAAGGGTGGAGCCTTCATGAATGGGATCAGTGCCCTGATCCAAGAGACACAAGGGGGCTTGCTTCCTCCCTGTTCTCTGCCATGGGAAATTATGTGGAGAAGATGGCATCCTGGGAAGCAGGACCTCACCAGACACCTTGATCTTGGACTGCTCAGCCAACAGAAATAAATGCGTGTTGTTTAAGCCACCATGTCTATGGCATATTTATTAAAGTAGCCCAACTAAGACACATATCAGACACAAATCAATGATATCAATATAACATGAACCCTCTGATATGATGCACTGAGAAGGGCATAGCATGATTCCTACTGCATTCTTGCCAAAATGCATAACCTCATTCTGATCATGAGAAAACGTCAGACAAACCCTAACTGAGGAACTATCAACAAAATAACCAACCAGTACTCTTCAAAAGTGTCAAGATCATGACAGACAAGGGAAGACTGAGGAACTACCACAGACTGATGTAGATTAATGAAAACTGACAATTGGGGGCACCTGGATGGCTCAGTTAGACATCTGACTTTGGTTCAGGTCATGATCTCATGGTTTGTGAGTTCAAGCCCCACATCAGGCTCTGTGCTGACAGCTCAGAGCCTGGAGCCTGCTTCAGATCTGTGTGTGTCTTTCTCTCTGCCCCTCCCTTGCTCGTGCTCTCTCTCAAAAATAAACATTAAAAAAAAAATTTTTTTAAGACTATTTTAAAAGGAATCATGACAATTAAATGCAATGTTGAATCCTGGAATAGGACCCTGGTAGAGAAACTAGTGAAATTAGAGTAAGGTCTACAGTTTAGATAACAAAATTATACCTAAGTTAATTCCCTGTCTGTGATCATTATTCTACAGTATGTGAGATGATAGCATTAGGGAAGCTGAAAGAATGGTGACAGGAATTTTGGGTGCATCTAAAATTATTAAAAACAAAACAAAAACACCCTGGTAGTGAGATTGCGTGTGTACTGGCAGGGGAAAAGGGACCACTGATTAGTATTTAACATTCATTCATCTCAAACTTAAAAGAACTTCTACAAATTTGTTCTTCTACTAGTGCTTTTTACCTAAGTAAATGGCATCACCCAATCTTTTAGCTGCTTGGCTCAAACATCTGAAATTCATTCTTTGAATTCTATCTCCATCCTACTAGGTCTATCTTCAAAATATATGCCAAGTCTACCCATTTCTGACTACGTCCAATGTACCCATCCTAAGCCAATCCTATCCCAAAAGACTGAAAAAGTCTCCTAACTAGGTTCCCTGCTCCTTCACCAGCTCCTTTTAAGTCTATGCTCCATATAGCTGCCATTTTATATTTTAGAATGTAGATCTGATCATTTCACGCTTCCACTCAAAACACTCCAGTGACTTCTCATCTCACCTAAATAAAACATAAAAATCTTCATTCCATCACTTGTAAGACGCTACATGATCTGGTTCCTGGTTATCTCTCCATCTTACCATCCCTCTCTTGTTCATTCTGACTGAGCTACACTACTAGAGTCTGATATTTCTTAAACATGCCAAATACAATTCTGCCTTGGGGTTTCTGCAATTACTATTACTTTTACATGTAAAGTTATTTCCTCAGGAATATCTGGCTTATTCACTCATTTTAGATTTTTGCTCAAGTATCACCTCAACAGAGAGATCATTCCTGACTACCCTATCTAAAATTGTACCTGTATTTTCCTATCCCAACTAATGTTTCTTTATAATACTTACAGTACTCCCTTATGTGTCACATACTATATATTTGTTTAGTTTGTCTCTCCAAGTGGAATAAAAAATCCAAGACACAAGGATTTCCTCCCTCTTATTCACTACTGAGGAGACAGTTCCTAAAGAAGTGCTTGGCCCTCAAATATTTATCAAATAAATATTTAATAATTAAGCTTCACTTACCCAACATCTGCTACAGTATCTTACACAAAGTTCTAAGATCAAACATATTATGAAAGTCTCTACTTTCTCTAGTAAATTTCATTGAAGGAACTCAGTTTATTAAATTTTTCAGTTAATTTTTGAGTGTTCAACCTCCCAAATCTTCCAGATTTTAAGATCCCAAAAGTATGGTTTCAATATTTAACAGCCATGGCTGTATTTCTATGTCAAATTATATATAATTCCTTACGTGCATACATACACATTATTTTTTATTGTGGGGTTACATGCAAGATGCACATATGTTGATTTTGCAAAACTGGGTAATAATTTTCCTATCTTAAATTATAGAGATTTATGTGGCCCCTGGGTGGCTTAGTCAGTAAAGCATCTGACTTTAGCTCAGGCCATGATTTCATAGTTTGTGGGCTTGAACCCCACGTCGGGCTCTGTGCTGACAGCTCAGAGCCTGGAGCCTGCTTCAAATTGTGTCTCCCTCTCTGCTCCTCTCTCCCTCCCTCCTCCCTCTCTTTCTCAAAAATAAACATTAAAAAACTTTTCTTTAATTAAAGAGGTCTATAATTTTTTCTTAGTTAGAAACACAACTCTCAATAATCAACCATCCTATGGGAAAATATAACTTACTTTATAATGGTATGCTTTATACATTGTCCAAAAAAAACCAAAACCAAACAAACAAAAACATAATTTAAGCTCTCTGTAGCGTTCAATCCCAGGTCCCTCTACTTTAAAATACTAAAATAAAATTATGAATAATTCTAGGAGTGATGCTTTTATGCATTTATGTTGAGGAAGAGGGGATTTGAATCTTTTTTTTTTGTTTTTTAACAACTCAGAAATTAAAATCTGTATAGTAGTCATAAATCCTTTTAATAAGTTAAAAAAATCCTCTTTTAAGAAGTTAAAAAGATTTAATTTCACCCACCTGATTATCACTTAAAAAATCTTCGAGAAACCCTTTAGTACACTTTGCCCTTGAAGTTTGTTGAGGATTATCATCAGAGTTAACAGGAACAGGAGATTTGCTAAATAGGATTTAAGGATACAAGAAAGTAATTAAGTTCCCAATTTATAAAAATTAGTCTAGGGGCGCCTGGGTGGCTCAGTCGGTTAAGCGTCCGACTTCGGCTCAGGTCATGATCTCGCGGTCCGTGAGTTCGAGCCCCACGTCGGGCTCTGTGCTGACAGCTCAGAGCCTGGAGCCTGTTTCAGATTCTGTGTCTCCCTCTCTCTGACCCTCCCCCATTCATGCTCTGTCTCTCTCTGTCTCAAAAATAAATAAACGTTAAAAAAAAATTTTTTTTTTAAATTAGTCTATAACTGAATGGTTATCATTTAAATACAAATAATCACCAAGAAACAACCATTGCAAATACAATTCATATTGATTTTGCTTGGTGATTCCCTATCTCTCTAAACTGATATTAGAATCTCACCCTCCCTATCTCCTTGTTTCTCCTTTAGAGCTTTTTTTTTTTAATATATATTTTTTAAGCTTATTTATTTTTGAGAGAGAGAAAGAGGGAGAGAGAGCACGTGCGCGCCAACAAGTGTGAGCAGGGGAGGAGCAGAGAGAGAGGGAGACACAGAATCCGAAGCAGGCTCCAGGGTATGAGCTGCCAGGACAGAGCCCAACAAGGGGCTCCAACTCCTGAACTGTGAGATTGTGACCTGAGCTGAAGTCGGAGGCTTAGCCGACTGAGCCACCCAGGTGCCCCTCTCCTTTAAAGCTTTAAGAAAAAATTATCAAGTGAAAACATTAGTCCTCAAACAAATAAGCCTTGAACGATGGCTACACTCCAAAAGTTCATTTGTGTGAAATAAGCAGTACATTTTTCCAAATAAACAGTTAGTTACCCAATGATAATAAAAACTCCCACAAATATATGAGTTTCTACTGGGATGATAGTTACATGCTCTTCCACGTCAAAGCAACAGGTCCTGCCCTCCAGAACTGGCATTAATAAACAGGACAGATTATAGTAGGAAAAATATCAATTGTGAAATTAAAACTCCTGAGTTCAAACCTCAATCCCACTCACTATGTGACTTTATATAATTTATTTACCTAAACTTCAGTTTTACATTAGTAGTCCCATTTATCTCACAGAAGTATTGCATAAATTAACTCTATGTACCTGGCACAATAAATATTAGTTTCTTTCTTGATGTTTCAAGGGACAGTAGGGCAACCCCAGCAAAAGTCAGAATTCTCCCAAAACAAATTCTGTTAGTCACAGAGAACAAAGTCATTCTTTCTCATTTATATATCAACATAAAATGTGTTTCTAACTCAAGTAATCAGATATCTAAGAATCTTTCCCTAACATATAAATGTCACAATTCTAATTTTTTCTTAATAATTAGCAGCACTTCATTATTGACTCCTTTGATTTGTAACTCACTATGAGGTTTTTCTTACTCCCATGTAGTCTTTTCTCACACTCTTTACCAAAGGAGTTTGCACATCCATCTACCACCATCAAAAAGCATTTACCAGATTACTGAAGATGGGTGTGGGATACATAAGAATTCATTATACTATTCTTCTACTTTTGTATTTCTTGGAAATTTTCCATTATAAAAATGTTAAACAAATACAAAAAAAAAGCAGTTATCTTATTGTGGTTGTGTTCTACCTTTCAGTATACTACCTTGACTACTTCCTAGTCAATTTTTGTTTTGATGGTAGATTGACAATAATTTGTCAACACCATACTAAGGTCAGGTCTATTCCTTCTGACAATCCATCATTCATTTTATGTACAAACATACCCATCACAATATGAATTCAATCTTCCAGAAGTCAACTTCTATATGCAAGGTACTGGGCCAAACCAACGATTATAATAATAATTATACAAGCATAAATTATAGTATCTAATTACATAATACACTAAAAGCATTCAAAAATTGTATTCTTAAACACCTCTGATACTATTTGCTCACCCATTCTTGTTGGTTGCAATTCAAAGTAAAGTATTCATACTATGGTACTTTACAATTACCAAGACCAACTGACAAGAAAATAAGAAATTAGAAAAAAAGTTTAAGAATTAAGTGAGCTAATTATTAACCCAAGTTTCAAAAAATAAAGATACTATTGAAGCAACAATTGAGAAATAAAGCTAAATGAGGAAAAAAAAATATTCTGGATAATTATCACCACTATTAACAATTTACAAGACAGCTCATCATAAGTCAGAAATTGTCCTAAGTACCTTATATTCTCTAATCAAATGAATCCTCACAACAACCCCAAGTAGAGAATTTATATAAGGTCTTGTACAAAACAGTTTAACTTGTATAAGGTGTCAGAAAAGACAAAAAAAGTAACAGAGCTACGATTCCAAACCAGAATTATAGTAATTGTCCATATTAAAAAAAAAAATAAGATGTTCAACTGAGAAGTGATCAAAAAATGGATCCAGCAATTAACAGACTCTGTCTATAACAGAGTATGACAGAATGAAAAGTTTAGACAACAGAAGATAATAAATTATCAGAGCGTAAGGCAGGATATAGGGTTACCAAGAACGCATTTCTTATGAGTTCAGACAATAATATCACTAAGGAAAAAAGCTTTCCTACCTAAGCTCAATTCTTACTCCACACCACATTCATAGGCATCGATGTAGACAGTTTAAATTATTCTGAGAAACCATGTTGTAACAAGGTTAAGCACACAAATAAAAACATTATTAGAAACTACAAAAATGTATTACAATAGACCATACCAAAACACCACCACTGTTTAAGGAAAATAACGACTAAGAGAAAATAAAATGTAAACGAAAAAAATGGATAACTGCATAACTCCATATATGGAAAGAATATAGAGGGAGAAAAAAACTTAAAAGTAAAAAGAAAACAAGAATTTCATAGCACTTCTCCAACTGCAAAATAGGTTGCTTTTGGTTGTGATTTTTCACCAGTAAAATCAGTATTTTACAGTGTAACAAAAAAAAACACATAAAGACAAAAGTTGTATAATGTGCCTAAGGTTATGCAACATTACACCATCTTGTGGTAACAACTGAAAAATGCAATTCAAAGAAACAACACAAAGGCAACATTCTATAGAATTAACATGTCACTATAATTGTCAATTATCACAGAGTTATGTAAAAAATAAACTAACTGGGGCGCCTGGGTGGCTCAGTCAGTTAAGCATCTGACTTCAGCTCAGGTCATGATTTCACAGCTCGTGAGTTCAAGCCCCACATCCGGCTCTGTGCTGACAACTCAGAGCCTGGAGCCTGGTTCAGATTCTGTGTCTCCCTCTGTCTCTGTGCACGTCCCCTGTTCTGGCTGTCTCTCTCAAAAATAAATAAACATTGAAAAAAATTTTTTAAATAAATAAATAAAATAAATTAACTGTTCACACGACATTTTTCACTTGGAAAACTAAAAACTTTTTCCATTGTAACTTACGTACAAAGTAACAGGGATATTTTCCCATGATCTTTCTGCTTCAAGTTTATCTAATGAACAAGGACTATCATCCTTTTTCTTAGACTTCGGTAACTCTTCAGCACAATGCTCTAGATTTCTCTTGGCCTTCAGGATAAGCAATTCAATTTTGTCACCTAATTTAAAAGATTAAATTAATTCAAGAAAAAAAGTAAATGCAGAGCACAACAAAATCTCAAAGGCAACAAACAAGTAAGAATTCAGATAATTTAGAATATACACACATCTGTAACAAATTTTTTAATGACATTTCAAAGGAAAAAAGGGGAGAAGAGACATTTTCTAGGCACAAAATGATACATAAACGAAGACCATCATGTGTTCAAGATTTATCATCTGTTCATTACATCAAGAATGTAACATAAAAGCTCCTAGACATTAGGTCAAATTTATAGCACTTTCTTTGGTTCTTAAAAATAAAACAAAACAATTACCACTGAATGGCTTTTTGGTTTGTCCTGGGAGAACTGGATTCTCACATTGACACTGGCTATGTTGAGAATCACATTTACATTCATTAATCAATCCTTTATCATCATTCAAGGAATCTGAAATGTTTGAGGGTTCAAAAGAATATTCAAAACAATCTAATTTATTCATAAGTCGAGAAGTTCTTTGTGCCTGGTAACTATGTTTAGGGGAACACTGATCTTCTTTAAATATTTTATATATCCTTTGACTATTTGTATCAGGTAGCAAGTCTTGATGGTGGAGCCACACTGGGTAGGTGAAATCAGGTATACTAGTTATCCCTGAAACATTAAGGTCCGATTTCTGGCTAGTGAGCCATCTTGGGTAATTCTTTTCAAGATTGTGTTCTGAACTGTCCTCGAAAGACAATTTCTTGGAAAAAGGTAAAGATGGTGCAGAAACGCATTTATTAGTCTTACTCACAAGTTTTGGGTTTTTCAGCCTACCACATTGCTTTCCATTTATATTTGTGTATACAACGGGAGTAACTAAGTTATCCTTGCACATGGTAGTGAAGGGTTCTTGAAAATGTTTATTCTTCTCAGTATCTGATGAACTCAGTCTTTCAATGCATTTTTTCTTTTTCTTGCTAATTCGATGATTTGATCCAACATAAGCAAAAGAAAATGATCCATCTGCTGGAAGTTTTAATAGATCATCAGTTGTTAGGCTAATGGAGTCTATGTCATTAACAGTCTTTCTTCTACAGGATAAGGACAAGGAGCTTTTTTTGTGATCAACATTTTCAAAAGCTGAAAAACAAAGCATAGTTCTGTTTATTTCCCTAAATCACATACAACAATACTTCATAATATTTAACAGTAAATGAGAATTAAGAATTTAAGAGTCATTTTTGCTGCTTCCCTTTATCTTCACTAAAGTTTGATTAAAAGTATAAATAGTATAGGTTGATGAAATACAATGTGTTTTCTCACACCTCTTCACTAAGTTGTATACTTTTTTCTCCAACCTCTAAATTTCCCCTTGTTCTTTATTTACCGTTTAACCTTTTTTCATCTAGACCTATCCAGTGCACTAATACACTCATATTATTATTGGTCACTTGACACTGGCTGCAACATAGAAGAAAAATATGCTATTAAACTATGTGGAAAAATAATTTGCTTTCTGCCAATTAAGCCTGCAACAGCATTAACACAAAAAGAATAGCTGTCCTAACAGTCTTCTGGAATATATATTGCTCACATACTTCTAAGAGTTGAATGAAAAATTTTTCCATACTAGGGCTATTCCATAAATCTTCAGTAAAGTGTTAACTGGGTTATCAATAGATGCATTTTCCAAAGTTGTCTTCATGGGAACTGCATCAAGGAAAAACTCTTAACATCTTATATTATTGTCCCATAGAATACAGATCAAGAAGACAGTCTTATCACGTCAACTGGGATTGATCAAGTATAAATTCAGAAAGACTGAGATTTATCTGAAGTCATCAAGCTAGTTAATGAAACTTAGAACCACCATGTCAATGCTCTTTCCATTATGCTAAAATAAAATGGCTTAAGGGTTTAGGATCAACCACCTGCTATTATTAGTCACATTCATCAGCTTCCCCTCCAAGGTCACAAGAAGATCTTAGCTGAAAATTCTTGAGAACCAGAGAATTACAGAATCATTTAAGAAAAATATCCAGACCTCCATATTACAGAAGTCATTTTTACCCCAAAGGAAAAAAAAAAAAAAAAGTGTCTAGTTTTTCAAGGCTACAACACATCTTTCAAATGCTTTAAATCAGTGCGGGGAAAACACACACACACACACACACACACACACACACACACACAAAATAAAAGCATACCATTGTTTGGTTTACAAATATAGTTGGAGAATTCTGGCATATGAGCAGAACACCTATTGTTAATCTTTCCAGTGTTTGCACCAGGATACATCTGGCTTAAATCAAAATCATCAATATAGGCCTGTAGAGCCTGAGAGGCAGAACTATACAGTTTATCCTTATATTGAAAAGAGCCATCAGAGTTAGAGGAATTGCTACCACTCAGGCTGCAGCTTGCTAGCAGAGAAGATACTGAAGATTCCCGAGAACAAACTCTGTGTTTTGTAATTGATTTTGCCATGGCTTCCTCAAAATGGGTTATTTCTATTCATTTCTCTTAAAAACTGTAATACAAAAACAATAGGTTAAGGTTCCATTAAAGAGAATAATAGCCATATAGAGAGAAATTACTAAATTTGTAAACTTTTTATAATCTTCTTTAAAGAATAAAATCCATTTCTATAATTTTTAGGCAATACACATTGATTTTCTATTATTATAATTATTGTGAATTCCTTCATCATTGATTTAGAAAACATTTATTGAGTACCTACTATGTGCCTGGAATTGTGTACACATAATTATCTGAGAAGAGTACCAAGAGAAGAGTACTCACTATTTCAAAGTCCTAAAAACTACTGATGAGCAGTCTTTGCTTATGGGAATAGATTCTATGACATCACAATACCTAACACTCCCCTATACAGACTATTTTTCAATTCATAAGCCTACTATTATACACTGCAGATAGTAGGTGCTCAATAACTTTTTAAAGGCATCAAATGAGGTATTAGAAACAAGAAGCAAGAACAGAATATCCACTTTTAATGTTGTAAATACCAATATGTAACTTAAGCCAGCCCTTTCCTGGGGGGGGGGGGGGGACTGAGAACAAAGTAATTAATAGTATTTATTATAAAGAAATAAACCACAAGTTTATTGAGCTAGCAACATGCTCTTTTCCTAAGATAATATCGTTATTGTTAATCATTTTCTCACCTTCATTTTTGGCAATACACTTACCATTTTCACTTCTTATGTTACACAGATTCAACCTACCTCTCTTTTAAAAGAGACTTAGATAATTTGGAAATTGACAACATATTCATCTTAGACTAGTAATAATAGGATCTATATCAAATAGGATCATTTGAAAAACTAAAAAGTAACAAACAGGTGTTACTTCAGTACGATATGATACTCTTAAAAATTAAATCAGTGGAAATGGATTTTTTTCTGTACTAAAAAGGAAAGATTAAAGTCTAGGACTTAACACATGCTATAATGTTATAAAGTTAATATGTTCAACTTTGGGCTATAATTTTGGGAATGTTTAAGTTAGAACAACTTTTAATGTAATCTTAATAACTACCAAATTTGACTTTAAAATATTGAAAGTTTTCCATTTAAAGAAGAGTAAAACAGCATCCTGCCTCAGCTTTACAGCATGCATCTGCCTTTGCAGCCACAGAACATAAGATAACGGTTAATTAGCCTCTTTGATTTCCCTGAATACTGTGATGTTGGTTTGCCTCCAAAGAATGGCTAGACTAAGTCAGCTGGGCTCTTTCTTTACCGCTTTCACTAATGATGTTTAAATTTTCTCTAGTAAATATGGCTTGACCCAACATTTTCTCCCTTATTCCAACGAAATAAGTCAGAGAAAGACAAACCCCATACAATTTCACTCATATGACACTGGAACACAGGAGAAGGGACCAAAAAAGGAGAGAGGAAACCAAACCAAAAGAGACTCTTAAGTACAGAGAACAAACAGGTTTGATGGAGGGAGGTGGGCAGGGAATGGGCTAAATGGGTGATACCCTTAAGGAGGGTATTTGTGGGGTGTGGGTGGCTCAGTCGGTTAAGCCTCCGACTTCAGCTCAGGTCACGATCTCACAGCTCGAGAGTTCGAGCCCCGGGTCGGGCTCTGTGCTGACAGCTCAGACCCTGGAGCCTGCTTCAGATTCTGTCTCTGCCTCTCTGTGCCCTCCCCTGCTCGCGATCTGTATCTGTCTGTCTGTCCCTCTCTCTCTCTCAAAAATAAACATTAAAAAAAATAATAATAAGGAGGGTACTTGCTGTGACGATCACTGGGTGTATATGTTAGTGATGAAACACTAAATTCTACACCTGAAACCAACTTACCATATGTTAAACAATTAGAATTTAAATAAAAACTTGAAATAAAAAACAAAAACAAAAACGAACCCCTAAAAGGTAAAGCTGTTGGATTACAGTTCTCAGTAAGTGGGTAACAACATTTATTTTAGTTCATAGGAGGGCAGAAAGAAAAGCCACAATTGAATTCTTATTGGGGAGAGCTCCCCAAAGTATACAAGAGTAGAATTAACACTTTAACGTTTATTTATTTATTTATTTTATTTTATTTTATTTTTAACATTTATTTATTTTTGAGACAGAGAGAGACAGAGCATGAACGGGGGAGGGTCAGAGAGAGGGAGACACAGAATCCGAAACAGGCTCCAGGCTCCGAGCTGTCAGCACAGAGCCCGATGCGGGGCTTGAACTCACGAACCGCGAGATCATGACCTGAGCCGGAGTCGCTTAACCGACTGAGCCACCCAGGCGCCCCCAGAATTAACACTTTAATAAACCCCCCTGCACCCATTACCCTGCTTCAATCAATCACCCACACACCCCAACTTTCTACCCCCCCCACTTCTCCGCACTTCCACCACAGGATTATTTGGAAGCAAATCCCATTATCTCACCATTTCTTCCGTAAACACTTCCGCTCCTATCTCCAAAAGGAAATCCATCATTCCGAAGAATGAAATGTTACACGAATGGCAACAAGTTCCAACTACCTTTGATTCAAGAACAGAATGGTCACTGTTAAATAACCAATAGGAACAGCTCGCGCGCAATGAAGAACTAGAAACAACAGCTCTGTGGTTTACGTTTTGACACCGAATTTTGTTTATTCTACAGCTAAACGACAAGAATTAATCGACCCGGAAAGCGAAGATCGCTGGCATCCCTGCGGGAGAGCATCTTTTCCCCTCTCGACGCGCTGGCTTCAATCCTTCCGCCCTTTACGTAGGAGTCACCCACCCTGCAGGATTCCAGCACCCCCGGCGGTCACAACCACTTCAGTTAGCTACTTCCACCCAGAAGTCATTTATTAGGCAGCAGCCGTGAGCCCCACCGGGCGCGGACGGAGTTCTTCCGAGGTGACAGCCCCGAGGGCCCAATCCCCCTTCCGCCCCGCCCTCTTCAATAGACGCCTCGAGTCTCCCGAAGCCCACGTCAGGGCCCCTCCGTCCCGTTCCGCGACTCTCCCCCCGCTCGGGAGCCTCCCGCTAAAGACGTTCTCTTCCCACGGGGAATGTCCACTCGCGCCCGCCCTCAGCAGACGTCCTCCTCTTCCCTCCACGCCACTCTTTCTCTGGTTTCTCCCACGGGCCGTCAAAGGATGGGGCGCCCCTCGAAACTACAGCCCCTTTTCGGGCCGAACTCACCGACGAAGTCTCCAAAAGAGATAAAAAAAAAAAAAAAAAAAAAACCGCACACTTCCACAACTCTCCACCCAAAGCCTGCGCCTGTTACCGGACGGGAGACGCGATACAGCATCCCCGACCCGGACACCGCCCCGCCTCAGGCTCCGCTTGCTCGAAGCCAGCTGCGCCGTCACAGCGGAACGCGACGCCCGCGCTCGCTTTCAAACTGATCCAACATGGCGCTGGCTTGCGGTGCGCATGCGTGGCGCTCGGCGCCCGGGGCAGCTGGGTGAGGGGCGGAGGCCGCAGGGGAAAGGGGGCGCGGCAGGGTGTAAGGTCGCACTCGCAGCCGGGAAGTGTAGTTTCTTCGTCCTCGTCTTTATGGGGTTGTGGGGTGGGGAGCGGAGGGCGTGGTTGGTTGACTCCGGAGAGCTTCGTCCGGCTGCCCCGCACGCCCGCCCCGCCTCGGTCACCACTCTTTGCGGCTACTCCGCGCAGATGATAGGCTGAACTTCCCTCGGCTGGCTCCCCGGGAGTGTGTGAGGGGACGAGGTGGGGAAGGAGACTCGGGGGCGCTGGCGGCTGCCTGTTTGATCTCGGCGTCCCCGCCTTCAGAGCACTCCCTCCCAGGATAAGACACCATCTCCGCCGGTGGTGGAGGGGCAGCTCCCGGACCACTTCCTTCTCTCCCTCCTCGGTGCCTTCCGCATCCCATCCCTGAGCCCGGTCCTTCTGGGCTTGCAGCCAGCCCCTCGCAATAGAGCAGATGCGAGATTGGAGGAGGGAGTTTGGTCAGGGATGGGATTTAACAAATTCCCTGGGGACCTTGATTCCCAGGGAAGAATGTCAGTGACCCAGCAGGGATTGGGGACCCAGTCAGGCAGCCCAGAAAAAGGGAGATTACATACAAACAGATGTAAAGACCACTAACAACATACGTGATTCTGTCTACGAGGCTGGGACAGGATATGAGGTGCGAAGAATCCAGTTTCAACCAAGTGGTGTATCCAAAAAAAGATGTCATCTCAATATTGGTTTATGTTTATTTTCCACTGACCCTGTGGGTGAAGATATCCTTGACCATTACTCCACCGGAATATGTTCCAGTCCATCCGATGTTACATCACAAGGTAATGGCCCTGTAGTCCTGCTGTTTGTTTTCTTCTTTGCACCCTCTCTAGCCCACTAAACGTAACCTTTCCTTTTTTCCTGGCAAACGAAAAAGTCCACGAGCTATAAAATGCAATTGAGTGGTTCAATTAAACACGTTTATTGTGGCAGGAAGTGCTAGTGATTTGAAAATGAGTAAGTCAAAGTCCCTGCAGGAGTTTACAGCCTAGTGCTATGTTCCAATAATCTGTGCTTCTTTAAATCAGTCATATCAAGTATGTTGCTGATAGGAAATAAAGAACTGTGTTATATATGCTGGGGCAAGCACAGATCAGGGACCAGCCAAGGACTGTTAATGGCATGAGCTTAAAAAGTTAGGCATCTTTATTTACATTCCTCCAGAATGTCTTTTTAACCAGTCCTTCTTTAAAATAATTTCTTAAAGTTTCCTTTCATAAACAGTATTATTAACGCTTCTCTTACTACTGTTTTCTTTCATCATGGGCATATATAGCAAATGTGTCCTAATGAGGGTATAAAGTGAAAATAAAGAACACTGAGAAAATATTAAGGAAATGATCAAATATATTGACCTAATTCATGGATCAAAATAATTCTTCTTTGTTCCTTCACAGGTTAAGAAATATGGAGATCTCCACAAGGATTTGGAGAAGAGCCCCAATAATTATTAAAATTCTGGACTAGATCTATTAGGAAAGGTAAAGAAACTGAAAGTCTACTAGGAAAAAGGAGTTGTAATGGTTTACTAAAGCTGTTCAAATATAGATGTCAACTAGGTGTTATGCCTTGCTGGAGAACAAAATAAGAGAAGGTGGATTTATGATCCAACCTAGACCTTTAGGTGAGAGCTAATTCAGACATGGTTCTGATCATTAAACTTTCAGAAGGCTTATTGAGGCAGCTCTTTGGAGAGTTTTTTAAAAGGTAGATTTAAATGTGTCATTTCAAGAAAAGAAACTAGTATTTCTGATCATCAAGAAGGAGCCCCACACTGTTTCAATCACGTTGGCATATATTAACTCACTTAATCCTTATAATGACTCCATGAGATAAGTATTACTATCCCCAATCTATAGATGTAAGCATTGAAATTAAGGGTTAAGCAGTGTATTCAAAATAATGTAGCTTGTGGTGAGAGGCAAAGTTAGGATTTGAATCCAGCTGTGTGTTTCTTCCCACCATACCAACCAGCTTCCCGTAACTGAAAACTAGATGATGGGCCAAAGGACCAATGAGACTCCAGTTTCCTGAACCCATTCAGAACAGAAACAGTATCTTACCTGTTTTTGCCACACCTACCACAGTACCTAATCCCTAGTAAAGGATTTAGTAAATATGTTTATATTGAACTGGTTTGAACTTGATCCTGTCTGAAGAGGTGAAATTTAAACAAGATACCAATGAAGAGGAATCTGTCATTCATATTTGGGAAGAATGTTACAAGCAGAGGGAACAGTAAGTACAAAGACCCTGAGGTAGGAAGATGCTTGGTTGTATTTGAGGAAGAGCCAAGTCAATATGATTGAAGCTGAGTGGGAGAGAAGGCAGGTAGGAGTTGCCTTTGGAGAGGAAACCAAGGGTCAGATCATTTAATGCCACTGCCCTCACTTTAAAAAGACTAATTCCCAGAGCACCTGGGTGGCTCAGTCTTTTGAGCCTCTGACTTTGGCTCAGATCATGATCTTAATGATTCATGGGTTTGAGCCCTGTGTCGGGCTCTGTGCTGACAGCTCAGAGCCTGGAGCCTGCTTCAGATTCTGTGTTTCCCTGTCTCTCTGCCCCTCCCTGCTTGTGCTCTGTCTCTCTCTGTCTCTCTCTCTCTCAAAAATAAATATTAAAAAGTATTTTTTAAATAAATACATGAATAAATAATAAAAAGACTAATTTCCAAGAACACTTGATCATCAGATGATGCAGCTTTACAGGAGTAAGGAAGCATGATTAAGCCTTTGGAAATACTAATGATTTATTGAATGCTTATTATGTACCAGGCATGGAGTAGGACAGTTAAGTGCATTATCTCAATCCTCACATTAATTCAACATTTAGTTATTATCCCAGAAAATGGGAAAGCGGAAATATTAAATAATGTGGTTCACAATTAGTGGCAGAGACAGAATTTGACCAAGTTCTCTTTCAGTCCAAAGCCTGCTCTTCATAGTATACCACACTTTCTATTTGAAAAACTATGAATAAGGAAGAAGGAATTCATACGTGCATGCATTTACCAATTATTAAATAAAAACTTAATTAAAAAACAAGTAATGATTCTTCATTACTATGTGACAGGCACTGTAGAAATAGTATTAAAATGTAATACAGCATTTTAAAATTGTTTTGTATGATTATATTCTTACCAGTCATCTGTTTTTACAACTTTGCAGGTAGATGGACTATAAGACGCTTGCCCAAGAAACTGCTCAAGAAATTTTAGGATACAATCAAGATACATCAGGCTGGAAAGTGGTTAAGACTTCAGTAAGGAAACAAGTTAAATATGGTTCAAGAGTTTATTTTTTAATGAGAAGCAATTCATTATATAGACTTTTTAAAATGTTTTTCTTTTACAAACCAAAAAAATATATTTTTACTTTTTGTTTGTTGGTTTTTATTTTTCATTTTTTTTTCTGTATCTGACAGCTAATTTATTTCTGGATTTTTATTCCCCTTTGAGAAAAAGATAACTGTTTCCAGCAAGGCTTCTAAAAGATTCCATGGAAATCTGTGAGTACAGTTTCCTATTTATAGACGTTTTGAATTCAATGGCATGGATATATCTAGAATTCAGTGCTGCTTCACTGGCTATAACATTGCTTGATAGTAATCAGGAAATAGAAATTATTAAGTCACTAGTTTAAATTTGGTATTAATAAATTAGAGCAATTATGACCACCTAATCATTTTCATACTTGAAGACAACCAGGAAAAAAAGTCTTTCCAAGCAGACAATTCACTAAGACAGGAAATTTCTACATCAAGAAATAATTACTATAAAAACAGATTGGTGTTTCCTTGATAACAGTAGTGTTTTGCAGCCTTTCAAACATTTCACCTTTCCGTTAAGTAAGCCACTATAAAATGAAGTTTTTTTCCCCAAGTCATTTCTCTTGCTGATACATGTAATGTTTTCTGAAAGCTGCTTTTTTTTTTTTTTTTTTCTTTTTTTTTTCAACGTTTTTTTTTTTTTTTTTTATTTATTTTTGGGACAGAGAGAGACAGAGCATGAACGGGGGAGGGGCAGAGAGAGAGGGAGACACAGAATCGGAAACAGGCTCCAGGCTCCGAGCCATCAGCCCAGAGCCTGACGCGGGGCTCGAACTCACGGACCGCGAGATCGTGACCTGGCTGAAGTCGGACGCTTAACCGACTGCGCCACCCAGGCGCCCCTGAAAGCTGCTTTTAAGGATATTTTTGAGGATCCTGTTATTTCAGATATAACTACACTGAGGGTAGTGGGCTGACATTTTTAACCTTATTCTTAACAGTTGTTCATTCATTGTTCATGATATCACATTAATGCAAACACATCATATGTTATCGAAATCAAATTTTATTCCATTCCTTTTTTTTTTTTGGAGTCCACTTTTTCTTCATTTTGTATTTCTTGCTCTTTTTTATCTGACTAAAATTTGCTTACCTTTTGTCTCAATCCAATTTTTTTACTATAAGACAAAACTAGTATGCCTTGTCCTACTCATTTTAATAATTATCAGGAAGATAATCCTTACTTTCATTGTCTAAATAAGTAATGATTCTAGGGACGCCTGGGTGGCTCAGTCGGTTGAGCATCCGACTTCGGCTCAGGTCATGATCTCGCGGTCTGTGAGTTCGAGTCCCACGTCAGGCTCTGTGCTGACAGCTCGGAGCCTGGAGCCTGCTTCAGATTCTGTGTCTCCCTCTCTCTTTACCCCTCCCCCGCTCCTGCTCTGTCTGTCTCTCTCTCTGTCAAAAATAAGTAAACATTAAAAAAAATTTTTTTCAATACAAAAAAATAAGTAATGATTCTAATAGAGGCGCTTTCAAAAACAGACCGAGGAGGGAAGTAGGTGAGGTCAATGCCAGTGACACTAGAGGAATAAACTCTTAGAAAAATATTATAGCTTGTTGGCGTCTTACATACTGGACAAGTATAGACAGCAACCTATGCATCAAAGAAACCTTGGAAGTTATTTATTCATTCAACAATACTCCTTGGATATTTGTGTGCAAGGTACTCTACCACACCTAGAGCCATTCAAGGAGTAGCTCCAAATGGGCTGTTTTAAAGCTTTATGGAGATTTTTGATCAGAGGCATTTTACTCTTTCATGCAAAACCAAACAAAAATTGGGACTTTTTTCACTCACATTTTAAGTGAAATTTATACGCACTGTGTACTAGTTATTGATGCACAAAAATCTCATACCCCATTTCTTAGTGTCTTAACACTATTATCCCATGGTCAGGATTCCAGGTGTAGCTCAGCCTGGTGCCTCTGCCTCAAGGATTCTTAGAAAGCTGCAATCAAGCTGTCACCTGGGGCTTTGGTCTTATCTGGCGGCTGCTCTACTTCCAAGCTCACTTCCATGGTTGTTGGCAGAATTTGGATCTTCCTGGGCTTGTTGGACTGAGGGCCTCAGTTCCTTTCTGGCTCTAGGCTGGAAGCCTTCCTCAGTTCCTTGACATAGGGACTGCTCCACAGGGCTATTCACAACATGACGTTTGCTTTCCTCACAGTGAGGAGTCTAGGAGAAAACAAGAGAAGGAGCAAGTAAGTCAGGAGCCAAAGCCTTTCTGCAGCCTAATCTTGGAAGTGACCTCTCATCACTTTTGGAATATTCAGTTTATCAGAAGTGAATCACTAGATCCAGCCTGACTCAGGGGAAGGGGAGTCCACAAGTGTGTGAGTACCAAGAAGTGGAGATGAGTGGGGGCCATGTTAGAGACTATCACACACGGGTTTTGGAAAACCGTCTTTTAATTCTTTTTTATAGTTGCGCTGGAGTCCAGTAAATATCAAACACAGCTTTAAAATGAGGGTTATGGGGGCACCTGGATGGCTCAGTCAGTTAAGCATCTGACTCTTGACTTCGGCTCAGGTCATCATCTCACAGTTTGTGAGTTCGAGCCCCGCATGGGGCTCCGCGCTGATGGCACGGAGCCTGCTTAAGATTCTCTCTCTCCCTCTCTCTCTGCCTCTCTCCCCCTCACTCTCTCTCTCTCTCTCTCTCTCAAAATAAATAAAGAAATAAAAATAAATTGTTTGATAAAAGGTAATGCAACCGTTTTGCATACTTGTTTTCTCAAGGTCAACCCACAGATTCTTCTAAATTTGCCATGTTTATGTACAGAAGGAGAGTATGACTGGACCAGTTTTTTTTTGTTTGTTTTTGTTTTTGTTTTTTTCAAAATACCTCTATTATTCTGTGTCAGCTGTGGCAGATATTTAGGTTACTACAAAGGAAACTTGTCTGAACATGTTGGTCAGGTTGGTCTGCCTCGGTCAAAAATTGACCTCCCCTGGCCTGGATTGAGAAGAAAGTGAGAATTGCAGTCAAATCAAGGGGAAAATCTAGGGAAGCTTACAACTTTTCCAGTACATCAAAGAGAGCTCCACATTTTAGCTACAGAGTTGGAAATAACCAAAGTGAGAAACATGAATATGAATTTAGAATGGGCAACCGAGTGTGAACATTGCACACTTTCGGCTAGATAGGATGGTCTAATGCTACTTGCCAAACTAGTATTTGGGAGAAATGTAATCCCTCAAAATGCTCTTTAGGGGTAAAGGGGTTGCATTATCAAATAAGTTTTTCTAAACACTCCAGACTATATTCTCTTCTTGGAAATACACTCTTAAGATCAGAGAAATCCTAGTGTAAAGAAACCTATTTAACTTTTCTACATGTTTTTGACCAAGGACATGCTTGTAAAATACTGGCCTGGATAATGGATCTCTCATCTCAGATTTGGATTCTAATAGAAGCTCTAATTGACTAGATATGTACAGAGAAGTGATTTATTTTTCATTATTTCCCTGCTGTCATCCCAGTGTAGGCCATTACCATCTCTATCTGGATTAGCTCAGTAACTCCTAATGGACTCCATGGATCTATTCTTACTCAACCGTATCCTGTTCTTCACACAATGGCCGAAGTAGATGCTTGAAATAATTCAGATTATGTCACTCCCCTACCTAAAATCTTCTAAAGCCTTCCCATTGCATCTAAAATAAAATCCAAACCCTTTATCAAGCTCTGCAAGGCACTAACCCTAGCCTACCTCTCTGACCTCTCCTACATTTCACCCTCGCTCTCCTACTACCGTTGCATGAATGCAATGAACTTAAACCCGCCTCAGAGCCTTTGTAGTTGCTCTTCACTTGCCTGGCATGTTCTTCCCCCAAATCTTTCCAAGGCTAATGTCATTTTTGTCCTCAAGATCTCAGCCTCATTGCTCTTTAGAGTGACCTTCCTGGCCACACCCACTTGCTGTTTACTACACCACTCTGCCACCTTCTTCATTTGCATCTATCACTATGTGAAATTTATCTTCTTCCTTTGTTCTCTCATTTAGTATATGTCTTATTAGAATATAAACTTGGGACACCTGCGTGGCTCAATCGGTTAAGTGTCCGGCTCTTGGTTTTGGCTCAGGTCATGATCTCACAGTTCGTGGGATTGAACCCCATGTCAGGATCTGCACTGTCAACATGGAGCCTGCTTGGGATTCTCTCTCTCCCTCTTTCTCTGCCCCTCCCCTGCTCACATGCTCTCTCACGCACTCTCTTTCTCTCAAAATAAATAAACAGTAAAAAAAACAAACAAACAAACAGAAAAATACTGTAAACTTGATGGAAATAGGAACCTGAATAGGAACGAGATTATAAAGAAATCACTTTTGTTTGTCACAGTATCCCTAGCACCCGAAGAGTGTCTATCACTCAGACACTCGGCAAATGTGTATTGACTGAACTTACGGACTTTAGTTCTATTATATTGGTTGCCAAATAGAAAGTATTTAAATTTCCCTTGTAACTGCAGTACAAAAATATAAACCAAAGATATCTTCCTAGCACTTACACCTTGATTTCATAATTTCATACCCAAAAAGTTCCTTTTATGGTTAGCTTGGAGCACTTGGGTATATGCAAGAGAAGGGTGCCAATTCTTTGGTGGGAATTTCTTTCTTTCCACCCTCAAGGGATGTAATACAGATTACCAGCACACAATTCAACACTACACATTCCCCAAAATGTTAGCAGCAGCTAACATTTATTAATCTTCTACTATATGTCAGGCAGTAGGCTAATAATTTTCTTCAATGTTTAATTTACTCCTCTTAGATCCTACAAGTATTTTCTAGCCTGCGGTTTTTCCTTGCATACATCACACTCATGTTTCTTTGCATGAATGCCTCATAGTTTTTTATTGAAAACTGAATATTTAAGTCATGTACTGGGGCAACTCTGGATACAGATTCCACCCACCCACCCAGGGCTTGTTGTTATATTTGTTTATTAGTTGGGTGGTTTGTGTAGACTAATTCTGGAAGTCTATTCTGCAGCCTCTGATAATCCCTGCTCTGATTTTTTTCCCTTGTTTTTATCCTTCAGCCTATAGGAGGGATCAACATAAGCCATTTATTGATCACAAGTTGTGCTTAAGACCCCCAAACTAGCAAGATTTTTACCCTTTACAGTTGGATCTGTGTGTGGTTTACAGGCTGTTTTCACAATTCAGCAGTTTTATGATTTTTTCCTGCACTTAGCCAGGGACAAGTAACTTGGAAGTTCTGTAACCAGTCACTCCTCAGAGGGAGCACTCATGGGCATACAGACATTCTTCCAGAACAGCAGCAAAGAGTATGATTTTATTTTAAAGTAGGATACATTATGTGTCAGAGGTTACACTTAAGTCTCTAAAGGCAGTAAGGCTTCAATTCTTTGTTGATTAATCTGTATGCAGTTTGGAAAATGCTTGTAAGTCACCAACCCATACCTTGCATTGAATGCTCCCGTGAGGGGCAGCCTAGGACATCCATTCTGATCGTTTCTGAATAGGAGCAGCCTGGTACATCCAGTATAATTATTCTGAGTGGGCAGTCTTTTACATCCACTCTGATTACCCCATAGTAGTGGCAGCCTGGTACACCCAATCAAAATGCTTGAGTAGGACCATCCTAGTATATATACTCTGCTTGTTCTGCATAGCTGCGACCTAGTGTATCTAATCTGATTGCTCAGAGTAGGGGCAACCTAGTATAACAGCCTTTGTTTTGATTAGAGGCTTTGACTTCTTTGATTGCTTTGACTAGAGACAGCCCAGTATATCCTCCTGATTGCTCTGTATAGGGGCAGTCTAAGACATACAATATGATAACTCCTAGTAGGAGCAGTCCAGTATATCCTCCTGATTGCTCTGAATAGGGGAAGGCCTGTCTCTTCTTACTGCTCTGGAGAAGGGGCAGCCTTGTACATAAACTCTGATTGCTCTGAGTCTGGGCAGCCTAAGACATCCAATCTGGTTAGTTCCGGTGGGAGAGCCTAGTACATGCATTCTGATTTCTCTGAGTTCGGGCAGCCTAGTACATCCCCTCTTTTCTAGGTGGGAGCTGCCTAGTACATACACTCTGATTGCTCTGAATACGGGCAGCCTATGTACCTACTCTGACTGTTCTGAGTAAGGGTATCCTTGTACATCCATTCTTATATCTGAGTAGGGGCAACATAATACATCCACTCTACTTGCTCTCAGCAGGGACAGTCTACTTCATGTACACAGCCTTCCACACCACAACCCCCCTGCCAGGGATAAGTGTGATCTTATGTTGTTCATCTAGCTGTTCTCTCTCCCTACTTCTGGCTGGTCTTTTTGCTTTTGCACTAGTTCCATGTAATTCCTCTAATTCTTCACTAACAAGATCTGTATTTTTTTTTTTTTCAAAATTTTCTCCACATTTTGTTCCAAATGAAATCCATCTTCTCAGGCGTAGCTGAGATACTGCCAGCTCATTTTGTCTTGCTTTTGCCCCTGAGCAGAGCCTATGCACTACTATTGGAGCTGAGTGACGCCTCCATCCATGAGCAGAAGGGGGATGTGAGGGTGACATTGGGGAGAGATGCTGCTATGACTTCAGTCTGCCCTCTTAATGTAGCAGGAAGGGGAAATAGGCCTCAGTATTTACGCCTGTTGTGCCCTGGACAGAGCCCTCTTCCTATCAGTAAATTCTGGGTGGGGTAAAGAAGCCTCAGTCTTCTCATCAGTGCCTACTGGGAATAGAGTTTAACAGCATGAGCTGAGTGATGTCAGTGACCCACCCCTCTAGGATAAAACCATAGCCCTAGACTGGGAGCTAGTGGGGAGAGGGAGCCCCTCCTTGTCTTCCAGGTGTGAAAAGGGGTTGGCTAGAAGCAGATCGTGGCTCAAATGCTACAGACTCTTACTTTTCCTATCTAGATTTAGTAGATATTCTTGAGTAAATGTTTCTCCATTTCCTGAAAGCCCTTTGGTCATTTTCTAGAGAATTTCAATAGCTGTTTTTTAAGGTAATTTTCATCAGTTTGTTATTGTGAAACAGTTGTTGTCACTGTGGAGGAGGATTTACTAAAATTCTCACACAGCTACTCTGGAAGTCCCACCCCCAACTCTAATATCACATAGGATATGTGAAAATATGATCACTAAAAGCCCGTGAGTGTCTTACCATCTTACAGATGCTTCCCCAAGTTTACAGTTTCTAGTATGCCAAAATAAACACTTTATATTATTTTTCTCCTCCTCAACCTCCTAGTTACTCTTCTGGCAGTGCTCATTCACAAAAATCATAAAAGGCCATAAAGTATTTAGAGACATTAAAATTAGTATGTTGATATAAATCCACACATACCAAAAGGTTTTCATTGCTGCCTGAAATCTTCATGAAATGTATGGTCTGTAAATAAAGTGTAACTTCACATATACTGATCAGTTATTCCATATAGCAGCTAAAGCTGGTTAGAAACTGTAAAAGACAAGAGAAAATAGTTAAAATATATATTTCTTTAATTTTTAGAGAGAGAGCATGAGCAAGGGAGAGAGGCAGGAGGACAGAGAGAGAATCCCAAGCGGTCTCCAAGCTCAGTGTGTAGCCCGGTGCAGGAGGGACTAGATACCAAAACCCTGGGATCATGATCCAAGCCAAAAGCAAGAGTGGGACACTCAACCAACTGAGCCACCCAGGCACCACGGTTAAAATATTTTTAATTTAACCTGAGGTCACTTCATGTATAATGAGCACAAAGCTTTAGTGTAGATCATAGTAAAATATCTAATGAACTGTTCATCTTAATGATCAATAGATATAAAAATATAGTTTAGATCCAACTATGACAAAATTGTTATCTCTGAAAGAGCCATGAACACAGTAGATGCTGATACCCAAGACGCATTAATGTTTTGTTTTCAAAGAGGCTTGAGGGGCGCCTGGGTGGCTCGGTCGGTTAAGCGTCCGACTTCGGCTCAGGTCATGATCTCGCGGTCCATGAGTTTGAGCCCCGCGTCGGGCTCTGTGCTGACAGCTCAGAGCCTGGAGCCTGTTTCGGATTCTGTGTCTCCCTCTCTCTCTGCCCCTCCCCTGTTCATGCTCTGTCTCTCTCTGTCTCAAAAATAAATAAACATTAAAAAAAAATTAAAAAAAAAAAAAAGAGGCTTGATATTTACATATTTTTTTAAAGCCACTAACTCTAATTAGTGAATTAAGATAAGGTCATTTTTAACTAGTAGCCTACCCTTTGCCCAATACAGAGCTTTAACTGTGTTTTATAATCTTCCAAAAAGCGAAATAAATAATTTCTGCCTTGTAGTCATATAATACCTGTAGCTTATACTTTTCTCACCTTTATAAATGACTGGGAAATAAACATATTAACCATTGAGTAGATAGTCTAAACCAGGGGTTGGCATACTTTTTCAGTGGAGGTACAGAGAATAAGTAAATACTTTATGCTTTACAGCAACTATGGTCTCTGTTGCACCTACTTAGCTCTGCCATTATAGCATGGTAGAACAACACATAAATAGACAATACATTTTTACGCCATTATAGCATGAAAGCATTATACATAAGTAGACATAGACAACCCATGGTGAGTAAGTATGGCTGTGTTTCAACAAAACTAATTACAAAAGCAGGAAGTACACTAGACTTGACCTATAGGCCATAGCTTGCCAATCCCTATTCTAAACAGTAGATATGAAAAGTCACAAATCCTTAAATGTTGATAAACTTATAGGTATATTAGATATCCTTCCCTAAATTACATGAGATAGTCAACTCTTTCTAATGAAATAGGCTTTGTGTTAGGTGATCTTGCCCAACTGTAGGCTAAAGTAGTGTTCTGAGCACAATTACAGCAGGCGAGGCCTAAGCTGTGATGTAGATTAGGTGTATTATTGTGCATTTTCGGCTTAAGATATTCTCAACTCACAATGGAGAGAGCTTATTGTAAACCCCACCAAATCTTATTTATCTTAGTGTAACCCCATCAAAAGTCAAGGAAGATATGTATATGTTAGTTAGAAATATCAAAAGGTTAAAAACTCTTCATACTCCAAGTTTACAATATAACTAGAGAGAGAGATAACTCATTATGTAAAAAAGCAATCAGTGGTAGTATATACATATCCCTTAATAATTTTGTACTTAAATTTTAACTGTTATCATATCTGACTTCTTTTTCACAGGACCTGATAATTATTCAGGTTGTTTTCTCATTGTCTTATACAGAGCCTCATAATAAGCTCTTTAAAACTTTGTAGATCTGAAGGAAGGAAACATTACATAGTAAGGAAATTTGAGGATATCTTATAGAGAAAATTAAGGACTAACTGAGCTTTTAAAGAGAAATTAACATACAAAGAAATAGTCTAATGAATTCCTTATTTGTTTCCCAAATCATAAAAACAAAGTTTCAGAGGAAGAATCATTCATAAATATGACTATTTAGTGTAACAATACTGTTTGGTTTTTATCTCACTCCCTCCAGAAATTATAACTTTTTAGAGGTTTAAAATTTTGATTTTACTTAAACCTATCCCCTCAGGTTGGAAAGAATAATTAACTGGGAGAAGAGTAGAGCCAATATTGTTCAGACTTCATTTTAGTTCAACAACCTTCTCCTAAATACTGACTTTTAATCCATTTTTCTCACATTGTCTTAATTTCATTGATGGATAGCCAAATCTAATTTCACTGATGGATAAACACAAAGGTTAGTTACTTGCCCAAATCCTGACATGCAAAAAATAAATGAAATTCAAAAGTCAGTGTCTGTAAATAAAGTTCAGTTGTAACACAGACATGCCTATTCATTATATATTGTCCGTGGCTGCTTTACTGCTACCCTAGCTAAGTTGAATAGTTGCAACATAGATCATGTGGCCTGCAAAGCCTGAATTATTTACCGTCTGGCCCTCTCCCAGAAAATTTGCTGACCACTGCTTTAGACCACATTACATCCATAAATTAAGAATTGGGCCTGGGGGCCTGGGTGGTTCAGTCTGTTAAGCAGCTGACTTCGGCTCAGGTCATGATCTTGCTGTTCATGAGTTCAAGCCCCTCATCAGGCTTTGTGCTGACAGCTCAGAGCCTGGAGCCTGCTTCAGACTCTGTGTCTCCCCTCTATCTCTCTGCCCCTCCCAGCTTGTGTTCTGTCTCTCTGTCTCAAAAATAAATAAACATTAAAAAATTTTAAAAAGAAAAAAAAAGAATTGGGGCTAAAAGATACTGTACGTATAAACACACAAACTTCTCATCAATTGCATTTGGCTTATGATAAATATGGCAGGTAAATATTTATGAGAAATATTTTAGAAAAATCCTAAAAGAAAGTAGCCCCTCTAATAAGACAACTATAAAACATTATAAACAAGATATGTAGAAAAATGCATCTTGAAATAATTTATATTAATTACTGCAATGCTTATTTCAATAAACCTGGCTACTTCCAATTGAATACTAGTGTTTTGAATTGCTGATATTACCTACAAGTGTTCTTTACTGCTATTTGCTAAATTAGCCTACTGTGGTACATTATATTTTGAGCTAAGCCTAAACCAGTAAAATTTTGAATTTTCTCTATTTTGTTAACTATAGATATCGTGTTGAAGGAATAATTCCAGAATCAACAACTAAGCTATCTGAGTTCCTCTACAAACCTGAAAACAGAGTTACATGGGATAAATCATTGAAAGTGTACAATATGGTACACAAGATTGATTCGGTAATTTGCTGTTTGATATCAGACTTCTACTGTATCAATATATTTTTAGTTTTATTAGTGATTTGAATATATTAAACCTGTATGATTATAGACACTTCATATTTTATAGACTCAATTGAATTGAAATCTTTATAAAAGCCTTAAAACTTCCTTCTTTATTAGTCAAACGTTTAATTCTAATTAGCTTTATTCTCTTGTAAAGGCTTAGCACTTTCTGAATCTATCCAGCTTTCTCGCAGACATGTGCCTTTGGTCTTGAGGGGATTGAACTTTATGTATTCACCTCTTCCATTAGGTAGAAAAAAAGATGAAGCATGCCTTCTTGATGGGAAGTCAGTAGATTTATCTTAATCATAATACATTAGACAGCAGGAACAGTGCAGACACATACTGTAACTGTTTTTTTAAGAGTAAGGTTATAGTATGGAATAACATCTATATATTGTGGTTATATAAACCTATATATCTACTTATATAGTTGTGGTTTTAGGAACTTTCACATACATTGTCTCAAACAGATGAACAAGAGGAATAAAAACAAAGAGAAAAAAGTACAGGTAATTAGAGTAGAAAGTTTAAGTCACAGAGGTGGGAGGAAAGACCAAATGTAAGAGACAAGAAAAGCAGCACACTATAGACCTCTTATTTATTAAGACAGCTATACTTTATGGTATGTACATTACACCCCAATAAGCTGTTTTTAAAAATCGAGTCATAAAGTGAACTTTCATGATTTTCATAAACAATTACACGTGTAAAACTTCAGGTCACTGGGTCTTTGGTTCTTTGAGTCTCCAAACCATATTCCACACGTCAAAACAAATATCCTACTTATCTGCCATCACCTTATCATCTTCTCAGAACTTAGGTTAACTTTACCTCCTTTTATTAAATTGATTTTAAAACCTGGGAGTTGGGGGAGGTTGTAGAAAAGCCCAGGAAAGTAAATGTTTCATTTTATAGAGAGCACCTGAAGATCCTATCCACAAAAAACACCTATCTATTACTCTCTTGGGATTTAAACATACAGTTTGAGAAGCATAGTCCACCACAAATGAAGATTCACACGTTTGGACTGTCTCTTTCATGACTGCGTGACACTAATCGCACAGTTCCTTTTATGCTTCATATGTTCCTGCTGTTGCTGCAAATCAACTGTAATAACTAGATTTGGCATCAAAAAAAACTTAACTGATCCAGAGAAATTATGTGACTTGCCCAAGGTTGCATACCAGGCAGAACCATGACTTAACACTTGATCTCCTGATTCCAATTCTATGTCCTTTCCAGTATACTACAGAATCTCTGAATACCATTACACTGCATAGGAATACCTTCCTATGAACGTTTATAGTATGCATCTCCAGGGATGTTTTAATTGACTCATTCACCTGCATTGGTGAGAGAGGGATTCCTACTCTAGGGTTTATGAGGGTGATCAAAGACCTGACATCTGACACTAGACAAATGAGATCAACACCAGTTTATCAATCATTAGTCACAGTCCAGGAGAGGAGGACTGTTACAACTTAGTCAAATTGGCATTTGTTAAGTGGAGCACAGGGTGCCAGATGGTGAGCCACAGTTCAACAAAAGACCACAAGAGAAATTGAAATAGAGAAGTTTCTTACTCACGAGTCCTGGAAAAGGTACACGGAACGCCTCCAGGAGCCACATGGGGAGGTCAAGGCAGGCCGCAGGCAGAGAGAGGCAGGCCCTGAGGCACCTGAGCGTCTGTGAGTAGAGTGCTTTGGGATTCCTGGGCTAAGGCCAGATTGGCCAATTCAAACCAAAAAGAGCAGGTCACTTTGTAAAACACAAGTCCCAGAGGTGTCCAAGGAGCTCACGAGGGGAAGGTTGTGGGAGGCAGGGGAGACCATTGATCGGAAGGGGTGTTGGGGAAGTTACATCAGGAACTGACGTTTCCTTGTGACTGTGGTGACCAAGGCATGCGCTTGGGGGGGGGGGGGGGGGCGGTGGCTAGTGTCAGTTTAAGGCCCCCACAGGCTCAGTGGCCAAACAAAAAGTTTACTGAAGCAGCAATACCATGGAGTAGCTTAGCTAAACTCCCAAGGACACACCGCCATGCAGGGTGACATGGGAGTTGCACCCAGGAGCAGAGTAAATAACCAGAGGTTGTGCAAGACCAGCATTGTGGTGTCAAGAGGTTGAGGTGACCCCTGACTCCTACAGGAGGCTGTGATTGGTTGGATCAATTCTGCTGTCCAGCAGGGAACTGAAACCCACCGCTCAGGGACAAATAGGAACTGTGGCTGATCCTGTGATAAGGGGCATTGCCTGGCAAAGGGGCCTTACCTGTAGGAACAGAATGGGGAGAATACCTTGCAGTTAGGCCATTTAAGACTCTCCCAACTTCAGCAAACGTCAAGGCGGCACATTATACTGGTCCTTAATTTTAAGGCCTTATACCACAGGGTGCTAAACCAATATATTTGTCAGAATTTATTACCTAACCAGTGTGGACTGGTAGAAATACACTGGGAATAAGGAACATGGGTTCTAGTTCTGCACTTATCTCTAGTTTTGCATGTGATTTAATCTGTTTAGGCTTCGGTTCCTTCGTCTAAAAATTTAAAGAGTAGATAGTAACGAAATTCCTTTCTGAATTTTCTGCACTTACATTAATTCCTCACCAGATATTTGATTTCCAGATTACTTTCTCCCATTTCTGTACATTGCCTTTTCATTTTATTTATGGTTTCCATTGCTGTGCAGAGCTTTTTGTTTGATGTGGTCCCACTTGTTTATTTTTGCTTTGGTTGCCCTGTGCGTATGGTTATAGATCTAATGTTCCTCTAACACTGAAAATGCGAGATTTGATGATGTTCTTCTAACTTCAAAGCCCCCTTCTTTTTCCAAATAGTAGCTAATGTTATGCAGTGAAATTCTCTGGGGAGAGATACAAAGGATAGATATGAAGTAACTGTTGCAATCTTTACGGTTTGATTTGTTCCAGGACACATTCATATGTCATACCATTACACAAAGTTTTGCCATGGGCTCAATTTCCCCCGAGACTTTATCGACTTAGTATACTTCAAGCACTGCGAAGGGAATATGGATATTATCAGTTGTAAGTTGAAGCATTTTGCCCATATTTTGGAATTACTATGAGTCATTAATAAATTTTGTTTTCCTTTAACTCACAGTTTGGGAGAAACTGCTTTCAATTAATTTGTTATTCTCTTTATTTGGTGAGACCAATAAATGTATGTATAATATAGACAAGCCTGAGTTTTACCCAACTCTGGAGGTGCCATTTATATCAGTCAATAATTATGGCATCTCTTGGCCTTTTTGCAATTTATACCATGCAGCACGGAGCATAGACAGATAACTTGTAGGCTGAAACTTCACAGCATACATTTTAAAACTACTAAGACACAAAGTTAATCTTTGGATATGCTACGTTATATATGAATTATGTAGATAGGGCATATCCAGTAACTGATAAAATTCCTGAAGAAATTTTCATTAGATGAGTCTTTACATAAATGTGCTTGTATTTCTTTTAGAAATTGGAAGTTTTGATATATCCTTAGCCTTCCCAAAAATGTGTCACTCTGTAAAATGCAAATGTGTAGTCTTTTCGTAACTTGCTTTATTCACTTAACACATACCAGTTCATACTTGGACTCAGATAAATACAGTAACTCCTGGTGAAGGGATTTTGGTAGGACAGTAGCCTAAAGCCCTGTTTTTCTCCAGAATTCAATTTAATCTCACCATTCCTATCTGAATAATCTTCTCTATTGTAAACTACTTGGGAGTAGGGACAATTAAGTGTTGTAATTATTATATTACAACAAAGTTTCAGTTATTCTATGTCTGTAGTACTCTAAATTTCAGATACTAGACTACTACATAGTTCTGCCCGCTCAAACACAGCTCTGTTGCAGCATAGCAATAAGGCCTGATATTCATCACTTGTATGTGGCTGTCCCTTGTAGTTCCATATAGTCGTCATTGAGTTGTCTCCTTTTAAAATGAGAGTGCATAAAAGTTTATTCACCATCTACAGCACAAAATACTATATGTCTGAATTATAGATCTGTTATTTTCTGTATTTGAAGGAGACCATTTCAATCTCATTTTTAGTGGTCAGAGGGAAGGTAAAAAAGAAGTATGGAAGAAGTTAACATCAACAAATAGTAGTAGTAATCCGTCATTCAGTGATCAATACTAAATTTGCTTTAAGCAATTTTCTTAAAATGAATTTTTGATGAATACTGAGTTTTCTTCTTAACGTTCCTTTTGTTGTTATTTAACTTACTACGCAGCTTGCTTTGAGCTAAATATTTTGTGTGCATTATTTCACCAATGAGGAAACTAAAGTTCACAGAAATTAAGCTACATTAGCTAAGAAGCAGCTGAACCAGAACTAAAACTCAAGTCTTCTGACTTTCCAAACTCTGGGTTAACTATATGCCTCATAAAAGTTCCATACTTGTTTGTGACATACAACCAAAAAAGTTTTAAAGAAAGACCAGGATAATCTCCGTATTTTAAACAGAAAAACACTATGTTAATATCACTTCCAGCAGTACTGTTAGCCAGCACAATAGGATCTGTTGAGATGATGAACTCGCCATGAACAGGGAAAATGCAGTCAGCCTCATTTGTCCGTTAAGTGATTTACATTGCATTTACCACAGAATTGATTGCCTGTGTTAAAATCCTAAAAGAGAAGTCACCATCTCTGACAAGAGAAGGATTGCCAAGAAAAAAACAAATGTTTTTAAAAATACTTTTAGGGCAGCTGGGTAGCTCAGTTGGTTAAGCCTCTGACTCTTGATTTCGGCTCAGAGGAGGATCTCATCGTTGGGAGGTTGAGCCCCACGCTGTCAGCACAGGAGCCTGCTTGGGAGTCTCTCCTTCTGCCCCTCCACCGCGTGCATGAGCACACAAGTGCGCTCTCTCTCTCTCTCTCTCTCTCTCTCTCTCTCTCTCTCACACACACACACACACACAAATAAATAAATACAATGTAAAAATATTTTCAGAAAGGGTATATATAATTATCATAAACTTAGAATCAAATCACCTCTCTTATACATTCACATACAGTATGGCTATGCCACACAGTTCTTAAAACAAATTCTACTGATTTTTAATTATCCTCTGAATTAGCTACAGGGAATTGGCAGAAAAGAGCATTTAAACCATCTTTACTGACAGACCAAATAACTACATCAAATATTTTATTTATTTTTTTAAAAAAAAAAATTTTTTTTCAATGTTTTTTATTTATTTTTGGGACAGAGAGAGACAGAGCATGAACGGGGGAGGGGCAGAGAGAGAGGGAGACACAGAATCGGAAGCAGGCTCCAGGCTCCGAGCCATCAGCCCAGAGCCCGACGCGGGGCTCGAACTCACGGACCGCGAGATCGTGACCTGGCTGAAGTCGGACGCTCAACCGACTGCGCCACCCAGGCGCCCCTCAAATATTTTATTTAAAAAATGATTAACAATTTATATGTAAGTATTGAATCACTATATTGTACACCTGAAACTAATATTCCACTGTATGTTATCTAACTGGAATTCAAATAAAAACTTTAAAAATATATAGGGGCGCCTGGGTGGCTCAGTCGGTTAAGCATCTGACCTCAGCTCAGGTCATGATCTCACGGTCTGTGAGTTTGAGCCCCACGTTGGGCTCTGTGCTGACAGCTCAGATCCTGGAGCCTGCTTCTGATTCTGTGTCTCCCTCTCTCTCTGCCCCTCTCCACTCATGCTCTGTTTCTCTCAGTCTCAAAATTAAACATAAAAAAAAATTTTTTTAATATGTAAAAAAAGGATCTAACCCTAAAAAAATAATAAATAATAAAAAATGGTTAGTAAAATTTATAAACTTGATATCTTCATAGAATAGTCTTTTCTTTGTGATTTTTTTTTGCTTCAAATCTCAGGAGCTAATTAAATGATACTTTTAACACATTTTCTTGTATGTAAAAGGTAACAACATCTTTAGAGATACTAGAATGAGATCATTTGAGAGGACAATAGTGCTCATACAGGCATTTTCTCAGTTTTGACCTGTGTGCACATACATATGTACAAACATACATACATAGGTATAAAACTAATATCAATGCTGACAATAACTAAATTAAATTAAATGCTATATCACACATTTTTTTTAATACACTACTTCAAATAGAATTTTTCATCTTTGTGGAATAGGGTTCATTTTCTTTCTTTCTTTTTTTTTTAAATCACTTAGCTAACAGTGTGGATTTTCCAGCATACCCACCATCGTCAAATTACATACGTGGTTATAACCATGCTTGTGGCTATATATGTTCTCCTCTGAAAGAGTAAGTGTTACTTGCATTTATTTTATTTTAACGGCTTTTAGTTCAATTCTTAACTAAATTCCTAACTCATTGGTACAAGTATATGCCAGCATATTCTGTTAGGGGGGGAAAATTGCCCCTAAGTGTAATTTAAATGACAATTTTTATAAGTGTTTTCATCACGAGAATGGATAATTCCCTACAAAGTATGATGTGAGGTCTCTGGGATGAGTCACACATACACATGCATTGCCTGCCCCCCATCCCTTCACCCCCAGTTAACTTTCACCTGATGCTTCAGATTTCCCCATTAGAGTCACTTCTGTGAATTATTAAGCAATTTTTGTAAATTACACTTCCCAAGAATTATAATATATTCACTATTATCAGTAATGAATGCTTCATCCTAAATGAATTCTTTCCAGTGGACCACCTACAGATACCTGCAGAATGAGATGTACAGTAGGTAAATTTGGAAAGAGCTGGAGAAATCAGAGATGAGTCACTGCCCACAGGTGACCAGCCTAGGGGTAAATGGTGACATAAAATACACATATTTTGTAAATGTATGTACATTAATTCAAGGTAGCTCATTTCACAAATTCCTTAAGTTTGATTTTTGCTAAATGATTTTATATAAGTAAAATATATCAGCACATAAAAACTTGTAAAATTTTTTATTGGCCAGATATAAACCTCTCAATAGGAGGGGGAAAAAAACTTATGTGAAGAAAGTAAAAATAAAATTACATTTTAGGCTGTATTCCTTAACGTGTTCTCTACTGAATTAGAGAACCAAAAGAATTTCACAATTATGTACATTAATGGACAGGATCATTTGGTGCAGATGATATGACGGTGATACATGGTCTTTCTACCCACCTGTCATTTTTGAAGCTATGGTCAAGACTGCATTCTCCACAGCAGGAGAAAGCAACACAAGGGAAGGGGTAGTGCTCCGAATCAACTGGGTAAATCAGCCACTGGCGGGGATTCTAGTCAGGAAGCTACACACTCTAATGTGTGCATCACAGCCTGAGGCCCCGTCTTGCATCTTGTTAACTTTCCACTGTCAAAAACATGGAACAGAGGGTGATCTAGATGTCCCATTTCAGGCAAGAGCCCTGCCTAGCATCCTGTTAGAGAAAAGATGGTTTCATTCATAGTCTCAGAGAAAGGTACTAATAGAAAATGATTCTTCTGTGCCACGCAGCACAACATTTTGGACAACCAACATTTGTAAACTAGTCATGTAGTAAACTTACAAAACTTATTATCAAGGGGCACCTGGGTGGCTCAGTTGGTTAAATGTCTGACTCTTTGATTTCGGCTCAGGTCATGATCTCACGGCTGGTGAGATCAAGCCCCACGTTGGGCTCTGTGCTGACAGCGTAGAGCCTGCTTGGGATTCTCCCTCTCCCTCTCTCGTTCTCTCGTTCTCTCTCTCTCTCTCTCTCTCTCTCTCAAAATAAATAAACTTAAAAAAAGATTATCAGTAGTAAAGGCACTTTTCTAGTAAATACTGGAAACTCAAATAGAAATTTAAGACCTTACCCACAGCTCGTGAATTCTCAATCCTGCCACCAGAGACACTTTTGTGAAAATAGTCTAAACTGCATAGAGAAGAGTATGAGAAAATGGACACTCACACAGTTTGTGGGAGCAGTCGTCTTCATACCCCCCAAAAGAATTTTGTAAAACTGTACTCCACCTTGCACATTTGTAAGTTGATACTGAAATTTTGCATAGGATTAAATTTAGAGGATGCAATTTACGGCACTTTAAGTATTGATACTTTTTAAAAAAGTGTTATATCACTCTGGTAAGCACATCCAATAGACTCTAAATACCATAATAAGTTGAAACCTACCATCACTATCAATTTCAAAATACATACAAACTTCAACACTCAGAAATTTACATCGTTCATTTTCTCCTTGATTCCCACATTCTTATTTTTTTCCCTCATATAATTTGATCCTAATAGAATATATTTTGGGGCACCTGAGTGGCTTAGTCAGTTAAGCATGCAATTTCAGCTCAGGTCATGATCTCATGGTTCATGAGTTCGAACCCCACATCGGGTTCTGTACTGACAGCTCAGAGCCTGGAGCCTGCTTTGGATTCTGTGTCTCTGTCTCTCTCTGCCCCTCCCCCCCAAAAAAATAAACATTAAAAAATAAAAATAAATGAATGTTACAAAATATATGTTGTATTAAATTGTTACTAAAAGAGCAAAATAAAAATATATTACCAAATGTTGCATAGCTATTAAATATAAAAGCCAACTGTTACTGAAAACATGCCTTGATTATTAGCAAAACTTAGGTAGCATTTGCTCTGTGCCAGGCACTCCATAAACAGTCTACCTAAATTGGCTCATTTGGTCTTCCCAATAACCTTATGAAGTAGGTAGTATTACTATCTCCATTTTGTGGAAAAGAAAATGGAAGCCTCGAGAGATTAAGTAATTCTCTCATGGCTAAACATAGATACTAGCAAAGCTCAGCTTTAAACCAATCCAGACTGGCTCCAGAGTCCATGCTTCTAACTGTTACACTCTTTTATCTGTGTATTGGTGATACTAATAAAATGAGATAGCACTTACTATCGTCTACTCCAACTTTGTAAGTACTGAGAAATTTTTTTTGAATAAGCGGTATAAAATGAAAAGAGTATAATTCTAGGACTGTCATTAAATGCCTTTGAAATTCTCTTGTGTTATGTACCATAAATTACATAGAGACCTATAATCAAAAACATTTTTTAATCAAAAACTATTTTTAATGACAAATAATTTAGATCCATAAATCTTATTGAAAGCAAAGAATTGACAACATGATTTATTACTCAACTCACTTCCAATTAATCAGATTTTTCCGTTGGGATCTCAGAGATTTTTTTTTTTTTTTTTTTTTTTAAGTAGACTCCACACCCAGTGTGGAACCCAACATGGGCCATGAACTCATGACCCTGAGATCAAGACCTGAGCTGAGATCAAGAGTCAGATGCTTAGGTAACTGAGCCACCCAGGCTTCCCTCTCAGAGATTTTTACATGCCAGAACAAAGCACTGTAGTATCACTCAGTACTATTCAGGGAAGGTGACGGGTATACTTGTGTTCTGTAAAGCAACAGAGGATAAAGGAGAAGCCTACATCTCCATCAAAGATGGTCTCAGATGAGCTTAGGGAAAAGGTACATGTGGAGGTTAGAGACCTGAAAATTTATTCCCTTAAATGTTATTATCCTCTCACACCCTTTGGAAAGTCCTCACGTACACCAGTTTGAAGGTCACTGGGTTAGAATATGAAGTACTACAGTCTTCCTAATGTCACTTGGAAAGAATATTTCCAAATGTTAAATTCACAAAACCTTTGACCTAGAAACTCTATGTATTTGTAGCAATCCAAATGGATCCATTACAAAGATGTTTTATTGCTGCTTTATTTGTATAGCAGCAAAAAGTGAGAAACAACCCAAATGATAGCCCAGAAAGGTCTGGTTACATAGAGAATGAAATACTGTATGCAGTCATGAAAAATATCTAGGCCGACTGGTATGTCTCAACACAGAAAGAAGTGCATGATGTCCTACTAAGAGGAAAATAAAACTAGTTGCAGAAAAATGCATCTCATTTTTGTAAAAACAACAATGTGTATGTGTGTATATGTGGGGTAGGCAAACGTATATGCATATATGTAAGCTATCTTTATATATACATAGGCAATAGTCTGAAAAGATCCAATCAAAAGTATAGTAATTATCTCTGGGAAACAATAAGGAGAATAATTATGAAAATTCTGTTTTGTTTAAATTTTTGTAAGCACATATTAATTTCGTAATTTAAAAAAGTTAACAAAATGACAAAAAGGAAAAGCTGACTGAAGACTGTAACATATAGTCTACTTAATATTTTTATGTAAAATGTTTATGAGTGCAAATCACTCTGCCCCTTTTTGTGCCCTTCCTTCCTCCCCGCCTTCAGTAACTGTCCTATCATAAGCACCACGAAGGGAATTGATGGTGAATAAGGATCCTGCTTTCTATGAAATTATAAATTCAGTAGGTAAATCCAAAAATCTTTATATTTTTACTGCTTCCTTTGTTTATAGGAACCCAGCACATTCCAAACTAGTGATGTTTGTCCAGACAGAAATGAAAGGAAAATTGTCCCCATCAATAATTGAAGCAACCATGCCTTCCAACTTAATAAGCTTCATCCTCAATGCAAAGGACGGAATAAAGGCACACAGAATTCCATCAGGACACGGATCTCATCCTAACGGCCACTCATCTTTCCTAAAAAAGAAATGAGGCCACAGAAGAGCATGCGTGGCAGTCATTGCCACTCACCTTCAAGTCAATGTGCATAAATACTGTTAAACTTTGCTAGACGGTATCCTTGTACAAATTACTGAAGGCACCTTGTGAAAATAGGAAGTCACAGTCGTACAAGAGAACAGCATTCAATATAGTTTTTAATCTCATATAAGAATGATGTGAATAACAAGTGTCCTTTAATGTACTTTTATCTTTTGTTTTGTTCCCCCTGGAAAATGCCCTGCAAAAGAATCAGTAAGAAAGCATACACAGTCAGAGGTCAGCATTAATTAAAAATTAAAATATATTTTAAATTGTTTTTTCTTGGGGCGCCTGGGTGGCTCAGTTAACCGTCCGACTTCTGCTCATGATCTTGTGGTCTGTGGGTTCGAGCCCCGCATTGGGCTCTGTGCTGACAGCTCAGAGCCTGGAGCCTGCTTTGGATTCTGTCTCTCTCTCTGTGCCCCTCCCCCACTTGCACGCTCTCTCTCAAAAATAAATAACCAGTTAAAATTTTCTGTTTTTTCTTCACTTACTGCTTAAATTGATAATTATTGGATACATGTACATAAAAATTGAAAAGAATTCCAATAGAATGTATAAAGACTGATATCTAAAATGTAAAATTGAATGAATGCATGAATCAATTTCTGTTTCTGGCCAAGATGTAACAATCCATTCCTCCCAAATCCTTCCCTTTAAAACTAATAGACTGCACATAAGCATAGGGAGATTCAAGCATAGGTGAAAAGAAGGCAAACTACCTAGAAACCTAGGACTTGAGGGATGGCATAGTCATTGTTGGGGTCTCCTTATTGCCTTCCATATATTCCAGTCAGGGCACTGCAGAAGCCTCCAGCCTGGAACCACCTTTGATATCCTTCCTGGGGTAATGTCAGTGGGGTCCTGTGGCAAAGTGAGCATTCCCTCCCACATCAACTTGGCAGCAACAAGACTTAGCCAGCTAATGCAAAGAAGGTTGGGTTACTATTCACTTCACTGCCCTTCCCTCATCCCCAGTGTCACCAAGACCCAGCAGGATGCTGCACCTCCATGCAAACCCAATGTATTTCAATGGTTTCCCCTTTGTAATGTGGCCCCCAAAAGATATGTTCTTGTCAAATCCCTGGAACCTTGAATGAGACCTTATTTGGAAAAAGGATCTTTGCAGATGTAATTAAAGACCTCAAAATGAGATCCTTCTGGATTATTTAGGTGAGCCCTCATCTAATCATAAGTGTCCTTACAAGAGATGCACAGAGAAGAGTTTTGCAGCCACAAGCCAATGAATACCTAGAGCCACCAGAAGCTGGAAGAAGTGAGGACAATTCTCCCCCAGAGCCTTCAGAGGGAGTGTGGCCCTGCTGACACTTTGATTTTGGGTTTCTGGTCTCCAGATTATAAGAGAATAAAAAATGTTCTAAAGCCACCAAATTTGTGGTAATTTGTTACGGTAGCCAATGACTTGAATCAAAATTAACAATGTGTGTTCTGGGAAGGAACTTGTGAAGAAAATTAAAAGACAAGCAACAGCCTTGCAACACATTTCTGTCAAGGACTTGTATCTAGAATATGTAAAGAGCTTTCCAAAATCAACAGTATTAAAAAATCCAATTACAAAATGGACAAAAGACATTTCAGTAAAGAGTATATGTAGATGGCAAGTAAGTCCACAAAAAGTTATTCAACATCACTGGCCATTAGGTAAATGCAAATAACCACACTGAGTTATCAGTACATGCTTGTCAGAATGGCCAAAATTTTAGAAAAAATTAGTGATTAGATCAACTGTTAGGATGTGGAGACACTGTACCACTCATACTCTGTGGGTGTAAAATGGTACAGCCACTCCGGAAAAGAGTATGGCAGTGTCTTACAAAATGGAACGTGCTTACTATGCAACCCAGGAAACGTACTCTTTATCCCAGAGAAATGCAAATGTTCATAAAAAAAAAAAAACAAAAAAACCTGTACACAAATATTCACAACAGTTTGGTTATAAATAGCCCCAAACAGGCAACAACTCACAAATCCTTTAATGGGTGAGCAAACTATAGCGATCCATATGTGGAATACTCCTAAGCCATACAAAGGAAAGATCTGTTGATACAATTGAGGTGGTCTCAAGGGAATACCACTGAGTGAAAAAAGCCAACCTCAAAAGGTTAAATGGTATATTATTCCATTTGTATAACATTCTTGAACTGACAAAATGATGGATATGGAAAACAGAACTAGAATTTTGGGATCAAGAAGGCGGGGGCAAGCAGGGAGGTGGCTGTAGCTCTGAAAGGGTAGCAGGAGGAATCCTTGTGATAAACTTGTTCTGTGTGTTGACATGATGGTGGTCATATGAATCTATTTACATATGACAAAATTGCACAGAATTAAACACACACACACATAAATTAGTGCTTGTAAAACTGATGATATTTGAATAAAATCAGTGGATTGTACCAATGTAGATTTCCTGATTGTGGTATTATGTTATAGTTATGCAAGGTATTAACTTTGGGGGAAACTGGGTGAAGGAAATATGGCATCTCTCTGCATTATTTTTTATTAATTACATCTAAATGCACAATTATCTCAAAACTCAAAAGAAAAAAAAATTAAAAACCAATCCAAGTCCCTAAAATTGAATGAGTCATAAAATTATATATATGATATATAAGATATATATATAACATATATATAAGATGTATGTATATATATCATATATATATGAACATTTTATATATATATATATATATATATATATATATATATATATATATATATATATATGAGAGAGAGAGAGAGCACAAGCAGGGGAGAGGGAGGGGCATAGGGAGAGAAAGAGAGAGAGAAACACTGAGCACAGAGTCCAACGCAGGGCTTGATCCCACCACCCTGGGATCACAACCTGAGCCAAAATCAAGAGTCAGACACTCAACAGACTGGGCCACCCAGGCACCCCATAAACTATAAAGCTATCTCATAGTCAATAGCATTTGTTTTTAAAATCCTGATTTTTAATAACCTATTATCTTATTATTTACCAGTATATAATTGAGGCATTTACATTATAAATGCTTGTTTAATACTCTTTATAAGCAATTCCTCTAGTCAAGATTTTCTAATCTGGTTGTATGGAAGTTATTGTTAAGGAGATATTTAGCCCCACAAAAAAGTCTGCTTTTGTTTATACATATTATATACCAAATCTCAAACCTATAAAGGGGTACACACCTTTTTGGAGTGTGGCTTGAACAGCTTCTGATGTTTCACATAAAATTATGTCAAAATTCAAGTGTAAGAAGATGCAGAAGTACCATTCTCATGAAGAATGATTAGATTTTTCATTGCAAAGTAACTAACTCCTCTAATAATCACCTTCTAGCTTCCTTTGTGCGTTAAGAGGATGCACAGAAACCTGGTGGGGTGGCGGACAAGAGGGCATAGTGGGAAAGATGCTAGAAGTATGTAGAAACCCACTGAGATTTTGAAGAGCAGCTTAACTAAAGGGAGTCTCTGACCTCTGTCCCCAAATCCTTGGATGTTGGTCTCCCTAAAACTCTGGGTTCTGAGTATTTTTCCTTCTCTAATAAAATTTTCAAAACACATAATTAAAGATGCAATTATACTATGATTCAGATTGTGCCTTATTTTGTGAGTACCTAATGCCACTTTCACTGTTTTCCAATTTAGATTGTACTTTCACAGGACTGTGAGGCTTTTAGCCATACACCAATGCCATAAACACATAAATCTCAAAATAACACATTTTAATACAGTACATATATTCTAAGAAAGATGATTTTGAAACCAGGAAGCAAAAAATTTACTATTTTCCCCACTTTACAAACAGGAAAATAATATATTTAATGACCTTGTATCCTATTTAAGGTAAAATGTAAATAATACCAAAGAAATAAGTACTATATCTTTGATTCCTTCTCCTTGTCCTGTCATTATCCCTATAGATTATGGTGTTTTACCATCTCAGTTACCTTTAAATAGCTAGGAATTGTGGAAGGTACCATCTATAATAACAAAAATTCCATATAAAAGTTTGAAGATAATATCATCATCCAAAAATAAAAGCAACTTAACAATTCTGCACTAACAAGTGTTGGTGAGGATGTGAAGAAAAGGGAACCCTTATGCCAATTGGTGCAGCCGCTATGGAAAATAGTATGGATCTTCCTCAAAAAATTAAAACTATCATTCAGTCCAGCAATTCCACTTCTAAATATTTTTCCAAAGAAAATGAAACCACTAATTTGAAAAGACATGAGCAGCCCTATGTTCAATTGCAGCATTTTTTTAATAATAGCCAAGGTATGGAAGCCTCCTAAATGTCCATCAATAGACAAATGGATAAAGAAGATGTGGCATATATATACACACACAATGGAGGATTACTTAGTGGAATATTACCCAACCAAAAAAAAAAGAAAGAAAGAAAAAACTAAACAAAACATGAAATCCTGCTTTTGCAGCAACATGGATGAACCTAGGGGCTATTGTGCTAAGTGAAAGAAGTCAGAGAAAGACAAATGCCACGTGATTTCACTTATGTGTAGAATCTAAAAAACAAAACAAATGAATTAACAAACAACACAGAAACAGACACATAGATTCATGGAACAAATTGATGGCTGCCAGAGTGGGGGGGGGGGGAGGGGACAAAATAAGGGGATTAACAGGTACAATCTCCCAATTATAAAATAAATAAGACATGAAGATGTAATTGCCGTATAAGGAATGTAGTCAATGATATTGTAACAACTGTATGGTGACAGATGATAACTAGACTTATTGTGGTGACTGTTTCATAATGTATATAAATATATCACTGTTCTACAGCTGAAGCTAACACAATATTATATGTCAATTATTCAATAATAAATAATAAGTTTTTGGCCAAATCAAAGCCAGGTCCTATTATCATCATCATAAAATGATGATAATAGGATAAGTCTGCAGTTTATCCAAAAATATTTATTACAATTTTGCTTAAAGAATTTAGAAGTCAATGCTTTAGAGTTTGACAGAATGCAGGGTAAAGTATTGTTACTAGACTACCTGCAGACACTATACATATTTGATACAATAAAATGTACAGGTTTGAGAGGCAATCTACTATAATCATTTTAATAAATTGTTTTTTTTATCCTCCATTTAAAGGTTGTTGAGGATTTAATGAGTCAGAAGAAAATGAGTTTTCACTACCACTTTTTTCACTGATACTTTCTTCATATACTTTGTGATAAAGATGATTCATCCAGTATATTATAATAAATTATTGTATGACTACCAATTGCCACAATAAGGATATATAATAATCAAAAAACCTCAGGGGCATATAACAACTGACTTTATCTGTTAACTCTATGGGTAATTTAGACTGGGATCAGCTGGGCTCCCTGACATGACCAGCAATTGGCTGTGGGTCATCTGAGAAAGGATGGACAATTGGAGACACCGAGCATGCTTTGTCTCATTCTCCAGCAGCCTAGACCAGGTATGTTCTTATGATGAAGGCAAACCAAGAAAATGGAAACATCGTGTTTGTTCAAGTCTAACATCCCATTAGCAAAGTATGTCACATGGCCAAACTTGTAATCAATAAGCAAAGAAATAGAACCTGCCTTTTAAAAAATGTTTGTTTATTTTGCACGGGGAGGGGCAGAGGGAGAGGGAGACAAAATCTGAAGCAGGCTCTGCACTGTCAGCTCAAAGTCCAATGCGGGACTCAAACTACCTGTGAGATCATGACCTGAGCTGAAGTCGGACGCTCAACCAACTGAGCCACTCAGGTGCCCCTAGAACCTGCCTTTTATTCCAACTGTAGAGTCAAATGGTAAAGGAGTCAAATGGTAAAGTCAAAAGGTAATGGAAATGAGACCATTAATGCAACTGATTTTTGACAGTCCACAGTGGTGATATTCACATTCCTTCCACATGCAAAATACACTCACTCATTCCAGGACCCCCAGAGTCTCATACAATCACAGCATCAGCCCTCAAGTCTAGGATTTCATGATACATGTCAGATCCAGATGCACCTCCTCTTGATCCAGAGATCTATGAACTAAAAAGATAAGTAACCTGCCCCCTGCCTCAACACACACACACACACACACATAATTCAAAAGGAACAGAATAACCACAATAAATAGTTCCATTGGAAAGGGGGAAGAAAGGGAAGCATGAAGTCTCTGGTTCCTAACCATTTCGATACCCTACTGGGCCTACTGTTCTGGCAATGCGGAAATGTTCCCTGACTGGAGCCCAATCTCTAACTGCTCTCTGGGAGCTGCTCCCTGACTCATTGTTCCCCACAGCCTTTGGTTACTCTACGTGCTTCTTTTCCCATCAGTCTCCTTTATTCTTTCTGAAGACGTGATCCTTGTTAGCTGCTGAGTAACTTTCTCAAGCTGCTTCATGCCAAAGAAAGTCAAAGGCCAAGTGATGTTTTTATAGCATGATCATCATTTAGGCCAAGCATTTGGTGTTTTTGCTAGTAACACTTTATTTTATTTTTTAATTTTTTTAACATTTATTTATTTTTGAGAGACAGAGGGAGACTGAGCATGAGTGGCAGAGGGGCAGAGAGAGAATGAGACACAGAATCTGAAGCAGGCTCCAGGCTCTGAGCTGTCAGCACAGAGCCTGACGCGGGCTTGAACTCACAAACTGTGAGATCATGACCTGAGCCGCAGTTGGACGCTCAACTGAGCCACCCAGGCGCCCCGCTAGTAACACTTTAAAACTTTTGAGCTTTCTTGTCTGGTTAGGGTCCCTTACACATCCCAAAGCCACATCTATAACTGGTATCAATATACACTTTAGATTTTCTCACTGCTACTTTTTTGGATCAGGTTTCTGTGGGACGACACCCTTAAGCTATTTTCCACTTGAGATCTACTTAGTAACACCTTAAACTCAACTCAGAACTGTATTATCAAAACATCTGAATGGAGATGGGCATTGAGGAGGGTACTTGTTGGGATGAACACTGGGTGTTATGATAAATCATGGGAATCTACTTCCGAAGCCAAGACTACACTGTATACATTGTGTGTTAGCTTACCTGACAATAAATTACTAAAAATAAACATTATAAAAAAATTAAAAAATATATATGAATAAAAAATATATCTGATAGTCACAATCTTGATTTGATGTTTGATGTGTGCTCATGTCTTACTTTAAGACTTTGCTAGCTGAGCTGGCTGGAGATAAGACAACAGTTTTATTTTCCAATTTAGTAACTCTGGCTTTACATATAATTCTGCTTGCAACCTAACCAGCTCCTTTTGTCTTTTTTCTTTGTCTTCTCTTTCTCTCCCTTCCTTCCTTTCTCTTTCTATTCTTTCTCTCCCCTTTTTTTCTTCCTTTCTCCTTTCCTTCTTTCTTTTTAAAGTTCACCTCTTTCGTGTAGTAGTACTTTAGACTATGCAGCCATAAGCCACCAGGTGGCACTTTCCACATTTTGCCTGGAGACCTCCTTGCCCAAAGCCAAAGTTCATCAGGTTTATTTTTTTTCTTTTTTCTTTTTTTAAAGTTTATTTATTTTGAGAGAGACGGACACAGAGCAAGCAGGGTAGAGGCAGAGAGAGGGAGAGAGGGAGAATCCCAAGCAGGCTCCTCACTGCCAGTGCAGAGCCCCACACGGGGCTCTAATTCATGAAACTCTGAGATCATGACCTGAGCCAAAACCAAGAGTCAGAAGCTTAACCGACTGAGCCACCCAGGTGCCCCTATTTCCTGTTTTCTAAGATAGCACAAACAGCCGTTTTATCTAATGTTTCATAACAGCTTAATGTAGTTTTCTATTATTCGAGCCTCAGCTAACGGTTTGCTCAACTTGCTACTCTCCAAGAGCCAAGAGCATATCATTTACAATTTTGTTGTACAGCTCCCACCTTCAGTACCAAGTTGTGTAGCAGTTGTTACCAAATTAATGCCACAAAACAACCACACATTTTTTTGCTGACTCAAAAAGAGGGGATGTTCATCATAAAGTTAGTGATTGCACTCTCAATATCCATATTAATTCAATTTTTTACAGTATTATTGAAGTACAGTTGACACACGTTATATTAGTTTCAGATGTAGAATATAATGATTTGATTGTTCTACATATTACTCAGTGCTCACAATAAAAGCAGTCACCATCTGTCCCCAACATTATTGTAATAATATTGACTATATTCCCTATGCTGTACTTTTCCTCTCTGTGACTTATTTTATAACTGGAAGTTTATCTCCTTCACTTCACACACTCCCCAACTTCCTCCCCTCTGGCAACCGCCAGTTTGTTCTGTTTTCTCGGAGTCTGTTTACTTGTTTTGTTTCTTAGATTCCATATATAAATGAAATCGTACGGTATTAGTCTTTCTTTGCCTGACTTATTTTACTTGGCATAATACTCTGTAGGTCTGTCCATGTTCTCACAAATGGCAAGATTTCATGTTTTCTGGCTAACAAATATGGTACACACGTACACACACACACACACACCTCCTATCAATCGCCTTCCCTATTCAATAATTTGAAAATAACTGTTTTCTACATACAATTAATAGTTTTCATATTCATCAATTACTGCAACAATTTACTTTGCAATAACAATTACAAATTTATACTTTGATGGAATTACAGGAGGAAGCTCATGAGATTTTATTTGGTTATATCTGGAAAGCCTACTTATACTTGAAATTGAATATTCGAATGCTAACAATAAATCTGATGCCTTATTTTTATGACTAGAATCATTAACAATGATTAGATATGATGGCAACCTATATAATCATGTAGTAGTTTCATGCACAATTTCCCTAAAGCCACAAATGATGTTAAAGTAGTTGATTATTTAACAGCCCCAAAACCAAATAACTGAACTTGGCTGAAAACCAAGGCTAAAGCTAAACTTTGGTGCATCCCTTGTTAAATATACGGATACTGGGAATGTATGACTACTCATTCTTTTCATTGCTAGGTTGATACATCAAAAAAGTTGATGACACTGAACTAGAATACTATAATCCGGCTAAATCTGAAGATTAAGTATTCTATCGACTTCTCAAGTTTTTCTACCTCATAGATCTGCATCCACATAAATCTAGTTCAGATAAATCAACCGCAGGCTGAATTTTATCACAGTACAAGTCTTTAATACGATATAAAAAAAACTGTCACTGTGAGACAAACTGTTGTAACCCACTTTTTAAAAATTTAATTATAGGGGCACCTGGGTGGCTCAGTTGGTTGAGTGTCCAACTTCGGCTCAGGTCATGATCTTGCAGTCTGTGAGTTCAAGTCCTGCATCGGGCTCTGTGCTGACAGCTCAGAGCCTGGAGCCTGCTTCGGATTCTGTGTCTCCCTCTCTCTCTGCCCCTCCCCCACTCATGCTCTGTCTAAAATAAATAAATATTTTTTAAAAAATTTTTAATTTAAAAATTCAATTATACACACACACACTAGACAGATTTTGTGTATTGGCTTGTTCAACTCCATTCTACCTTGCTTCTAACTAAAGAGGATGTAAAGCTAAAAACAAATAAAAAATAAATCATGCATCCCCAGGGTTGATTGCACCGGTCTTCTGGATATGTGTTAGGTTACACCCACTGGATGAAGTCTTCTGGGAGTTGAGTGAGGCAGAGGCCATTTTTCCTATTTGTTTGGTTTGTTTGTTTGTTTGTTTCTGCTGGCCAGCAAGGACCCACCTGCTAGATTCTTTTGTGCCAAACGGTGGGTACATCAATGACAGAGGCAGCAGTATCTTCTGGATTTCCTGTCCCTGGTTACTGGGACACACTTGCAGGTAACTATTCTCCAGCCTTCTAGATGTCAAGCCCTGGCAGTGGTGACAGCACATTAATTCCAGCTCCTTGAATTCATAGTTCCATCAATGGCTTCAAATGACAACTCATCTGGCAGACTGGCTCTGCCTAGTTCTCAGATGTGTTTCTGGAGGCCAACCCCAGAACCCACTACTTCAGCAACTCAATGGTTCTACAGGCATCTAATTTACTATATTTTTTTTTAATTTTTTTTTTTAACGTTTATTTATTTTTGAGACAGAGAGAGAGCATGAGCAGGGGAGGGTCAGAGAGAGAGGGAGACACAGAATCTGAAACGGGTTCCAGGCTCTGAGCTGTCAGCACAGAGCCCGACGCGGGGCTTGAACTCATGGACCGTGAGATCATGACCTGAGCCGAGGTGGGCCACTTAACCGACTGAGCCACCCGGGCGCCCCCTAATTTACTATATTAAACCTTGTTGCTTAAATATCTACACAAATTTTAGAAATTGAGTACATTAAGTAGAGACATGGAAGATATAAAAAAAAAAAAACAAAATCAGGGCACCTGAGTGGCAGTCAGTTAAGCATCTAACTTCAGCTCAGGTTATGATCTCACACTCTGTGAGTCTGAGTCCTGTTTCGGGCTCTGTGCTGACAGCTCACAGCCTGGAGCCTCCTTCAGATTTTGTGTCTCCCTCTCTCCCTCCCCCTCCCCCACTCACACTCTGTCTCTCTCTGCCTCTCAAAAATGAGTAAACATTAAAAAAAATTTTTTTTAAACAACCCAAACCAGATACCCAAAGAAGTAAAATATCTGACATGAAAATTGGATTGAATAGAAATAACAACAGATTAATTATTATGGAAGAAATAATTCATGAACTTGAAGGCAGAGCAATAAAAATTATTCAAGAGTTAACAGAGAGACAGAAAAAAAAAGAGGCTGAAAAAAAATGAACTGAATACCAGTGAGTTATGGGACAACTTGAAGCACCCTGAAAATGTCTTATTCAAGTCCCCAAAGAAGAAGTGGGGGACATAAAAATATCTGAAGGAACACTGGCTGAAATTTTTCCAAATTTGATAAAACACTATAAGTTAACAGATTCCAGAAGCTTGACAAATACCAAACACAACAAACATGAATAAAACTGTACCAAAGAAAATCATAATAAAATTTCTTAAAACCAGTTATAAAGAGAAAACTTTAAAGTCAACCAGACCCTTACTCCTCCTCCCCTCAAAAAACCACATATTATTTAGAGAAGAACCAATGAAAATAGCAGACTTCATTTTGGAAATAATACCAAATCAAAAGGCATGAACAAAACATCTTTAAAGAAGAGGAGAAAAAAGCCTGTCAAATTAGAATTCTATACTTAGCAAAACTATCTTCAAAAATATAAAGGTAACATAAAAACTTGACATAAGCCATAAGAATGCTGAAAGAATCCATGCCCAGCAGACTTGTACTACAAAAATATGTTAAAGTCTATCAGGCAGAAATAAAAGATACCAGATGGAAATACAGATCTACACAAATAAACGAAGAGTACCAGAAATGTGGGTATATTTAATAGCCTTTTTCCCCTTGACTGTATAAAGCAAAAATAAAAATAATAAAAATATGTTATGGAGTTACAAGGTATGGAGAAGTCAAGTGTATAGTAACAATAGCACAAGGGCCAGTTGGGGACAAACAGAAGTATATTGGTGTAAGGCCCCTAAACATAAAGTAGTAGTTAGAGATATATAGTATCAACCCTAAAGCAACCACTAAGAGAGCAAAGAGTTATATAGTTAATATGCCAATAAGGAAGATAAAAGACAGAATGATAAAAAAAAAAAAAAAAATACTCAATCCTAGTAAAAGTCTGAAGAGAAAGAAAAGGGAACAAACACATGGGGAAAAGTAGAAAATAAATAGCAGACTGGTAGATTTACACAAAACTGCATCAGTCGTCATGTTAATATAAAGTCAAAAACCTCAATTAAAAGGCAAAGATATCAGACTGAATGAAAAAGACCCAACTATCTGTTGTGTAACCCCCAAAACCTCATTTTTTTACATAAACATACAAATAGGTTAAAAGGATAAGAAAAGACACTAGTCTAACAATTTTTTTAAAAACTATAGTGGCTCTTATCAGGAAACTGGTTTTCAGAGCAAAGAATTTATCAGAGATAAAGGTCATTTCAGAATAATAAAGGGCCCAATTCATCAGAACTTAATATCCCTGAATGTGTCTTCAAATAACATGAAGCAAAAATTGATATACTACAGCAAGGAGAAAAAGATACATCTATACTTATAGTTGGAGATTTGAATACTCTTCTCTCTATACAAAAAAAAAAAAAAAAAAAAAAAAAAAAAATCAGTAAGGATCCAGAAGACTTGAACACTAACTAAACTTAATTGACACTTATACAACATTCCATCCAGCAGCAAAATACATATTCCTTTCAAGTACACACAGAACATTTACTAAGATAGGACACATTTGGAGCAATAAAACATCTCAAAACTTATTTCAAAATAGTCTGCAGTAGAACTTATCTGGTCATTGTCCAGGGTTCTCAGCATGGAGCTCCTAAACATCTTAGAATATCCCAAACAATGTGTCTCTTATTCATCATGGTGCATGCTAATGAGGTGGCTCATGGGGGGCCCTGGACAGCTTATGCCAACAGGAAGACTTAGGATGGCAGTAGCCCACAACAGAAATACCAACCACATGATTAAAATGGTGAGACTTTGCACCATCCTGACATCCAGGGAAGATAGAAGCCTGGGGAACTGGAGATGGGAGTTTAACCACAGAGTCAATGATTTACCAAACCCTCCCTACATGATGAAACCCCAAGAAAAACTCTGGACTTCCTTAGATCTTAAAAGTTCTCATTACAAGGCAAAAAAAAAAAAAAAAAAAAAAGTAACTATGAATAGGTGACAGATGCTAGACTTACTGTGGTGATCATTTTGTAATAGAAATATCGAAAAATTATACTGTACATCTGGAATATGTCAATTATATCAAAATTTAAAAAGAAAACAACTGTTAGCTAGAATGCAAATGAAAGTCACTCTAAGAAGGAGGCTGAAAGCCATCAGCAGAAGGCAGGTGGGAAGGGACAAAAGCCTGGATTACTGGGTTTTGTTTTGCAGAACCAAAGGTTCCAGCCAAGGAGAAGCTTAACTAGGTGTTTTACCTGATAGCCCCTTGCTAGGTGTGTCTCACCTGATAGCTCCTCATCTGAGCTAGTTTGAGCTGGATTGGAGCTGAGGACCAGCACAAAAGCCCTCCTGAGTTGTCCTGAAATTACATTCAGCTCATTACAATGCTACGATCTCCTTCTATGGGCAGAGTTTTCTGCTATTTTTTGAACATATGATGTCTGCACTAGCCCCCTGACATGATATGCATCCACAAGTGAACCAAAAGTGGCTGTGCAATCTCCCTTGCTCCCACCCCTTACACTGAATAAAAGCTTCCTGTACTAACAGCATGGTGAGACAGTTGTGAGCTATCTCTGTCTTCTCACTTATAACAAGCAATAAAAAGTTCTTAGCTCTCAACATTTCCTTGGGTTGTGTTCAATTTGATGAACCCCCTACGGCAAACTGCTTCATTTCAGTTACATAACCAAAAACAAACAAAAAAAATCTCTGGACTTCTGATCACTTGATACGTTTTATTTCTCGACCTAGTTACATAGTTGTTGCTTATAGTTACCCACTAACTGGGACACCTGGATGGCTCAGTCGGTTGGTTGTCCAACTTCAGCTCAGGTCATGATCTTGCGGTTCATGAGTTCGAACCCCACATTGGACTCTGTGCTGACAGCTCGGTGCCTGGAGCCTGCTTCGGATTCTGTGTCTCCCTTTTTCTCGGCCCCTCCCTCACTCGTGCTCTGTCTCTGTCTCTCTCTCAAAAATAAACATTAAAAAAAAAATTACCCACTAACTTACTTCTGTAATTTTCTGTATGTAGATTTCACAATATTTTTAAATATTGAAATTAATCTAGATTTGATGAAGATATAAATTGAGATTCAGAAAGCACCTAAATCCTAAACATGATGAAAAGAAATCTATAGCTAGACATATAATAACAACTACAGACTTCCAAAGATAAAAGTGAACATCTTAAAACAGCCCAAAGAAGTCAACTTGAAATCCACAGTTCTAAAGACATAATTTTATAAAGTGAATTCTACTTTGAAGGAATTTCTTTTTTTTTTTTTTTTTTTGACATTTTTATTTAGTTTTGAGAGAGAGAGAGAGCACGAGCAGAGGTAGGGCAGAGAGAGAGGGAGATAAAGAACTTGAAGCAGGCTCCAGGCTCTATCAGCACAGAGCCCGAGGCAGGGCTTGAACCATCAACTGTGACATCATGACGTGAGCCAAAGTCAGACTCCCAACGAACTGAGCCACCCAGGCGCCCCAGGAATGAATTTCTGATATGCAAGAAAAAAAGGTCAGGAAAAAAAAAAAGATAATCATGTGTGCAAACCGAAACATTAACTCTATAAAATACTAAAGGAATCTGACCAGAATTAACATATTTTAACAACTTTGTGATTTTTGGAAAGAGGGTACATGTATTTACCATTTGGGGATGTTAAGCATGTTAAATTCTTAAGAGTAATCAAGAGTACTTAGAATGTTTACATTTCAAATCAGTCAAGGGAAAATACATAATAAAAAATTCAAGCAATCCAAAAAGATGAAAGAATGGGGAAAAAAGCATAGCACAGAAAAGAGAAAAACAGAAAGCACAAAACAATATGGAAAAAATAAATCCAAATAGATTTGCACTTGGGCACTATTGGTGGGACAGATACTTTCAGTTCTCCCAATACAAAACGCTAGATTCTGGAGAAAACACACCTTTTAACTCATTGTTCATTCAACTATGTAAGGAGAATGTCCCGGCCTCAATCCCCTACAATCACAGGGAGGAAAACAATGAGCTGAAACAAAAGCAGGAAAGGATCAGGAAGCATCAGGCAAAAAGCAAATTTGAAAGGTGGGGTTTACCCTGACAGCAAATGCTGACAGCAGCCTGCCATCCACCTCTGAAGACAAAACCTTGGGACAGTAGCAAGGCCAGGGAGATGAAAATAAGACAAACTAAGACAACCGCATTCAGGAAGGACCTTGAAGGGGCTACTGTGGTGCCAAAGGGATTGATACTGACTCACTGGAAGCAAATGCAAATCAAATCTGAAGGGAATCAAGCACAATCTAGGTCCTTTGTCTTCCCACAGACTAAGCTCAGCCACTCACACAAGGAAACAGGCCAAAATGGTACATGACAATATCCAAAAACTTAGACTTAAAAAGATTTAAAATACTGAAATGATTAAAAATATAAAGTATTTTTGAGTTTTTAAAAATTAGAAATGGACTGATATGAGACTATAATGAATAAATAGGAAGATGAGAAAAAGAATCAAATGAAAAATATAATTACTAAAATTAAAGCCATCATTAGTGTTTTTTTTTAAGTTTATTTATTTATTTTAGAGAGAAAGAAAGAGCGAGTGGGGCAGGGGCAGAGAGAGAGGGAGAGAGAAAGAATCCCAAGCAGACTCCACACTGCCAGTGTGGAATGAACCGTGAGATCATGACCTGAGCTGAAATCAAGAGTCAGATGCTTAACCAATTGAGCCATCCAGGCACCCCCATCATTAGTGTTTTAAACAGTAGATCAGACAATGCTGAAAAACAAATTAAAGAACAAGAGACAAAGTTGAGGAAATGAACCAAAATGCAGCACAGATAAACAAGATGAAATTTTAACAAACATGAAGGGTGGAGTAAGAGAGGCCATCATTTGTCCAATCAGTCAGTGGCCAAAAATTTTATAGAACAGATGTCAAAGACACAGGAAGCCAGCACATACTGAGATTAATAAAGGAAATTCACATCTCCAAACATTAGAGTAAATCTGGAGAACACCAAAGGGGCGTAAAACAGTTTTGGCCAGTTTAAGAAAAGAATATAGAATAGCTAAAAGATTAAAAGGAGATGGAAATAAAAGATAACCTAAAAACTCAGAACGTGGAGGCACAAAGATGCTGAAAGACTAACTAAAGGTCACAGAATATGTAGCAACGCTGTGATTTACCCCCTGCGTTCTCTCTCTTCAGAAGGTGTACTTTTAACTATTACTTTACGTTCTTTTTAAACTGGCCAAGAGTGTTTTACTCTTCTTAGCCTTGTTTTCTTTTAAACCTTTCTAGCTGTCTAGTAATTTCTGGCTGAACTAATACAAGGATTATTAGAAACTTTTAAAAAAATGGATTATCTAAAAAAATATATATTCTTTTTATCAATGTAACAACCTTACCTGTCTACTACATGTAGAAAATTCCAGAGTCTTTGATGCAGAGTACTAAATATTTGCTTATGAGTACCTTTTGATGTTTTTGCTCCAAGTTGTTTTTGATAACCCTAAACTCCCTGTTAAAAATCCTTGGTAAGGAAATTCTCAAATTTCAAGGAATCTAAAACTAACCTAAAATGTCTTACCTAGAAGAAAGCACCTTTACACTACTCTTTATTCACATTTGTGTACTTTATTTTTGTCTTTAGATTATATCTGCAAAGGTTATAAACTTGAGAACAGGCCTCTTCTAAATCAGTGCTGAGGTATACTTTGGTGTGTTCTAGAAACTTCCTTATGTCTTGCAAATTACAGGATGTCCACAATCTTATATACCCAATTTTTAATCTTGCAGACAAAAGGAGAAAGCAATGAATGGGAAAAACTGACACCTATCAATTTAGTGCCTGCATATATCTGCTGTAGGTAGGACATCCATAGTCTCATCTCCAAAAAGAAGATGCAAAAACATCTAATCATTACTTTAAAACTCTAAAGACTAGCCAGAAGTAGGGGCGCGTGGGTGGCTCAGTCGGTTGGTTAAGCGTCCGACTTTGCTCAGGTCATGATCTTGCGGTTCTTGAGCTCAAGCCCCACATTGGGCTCTGTGCTGACAGCTCAGAGACTGGGGCCTGCCTCAGATTCTGTCTCCCTCTCTCTCTGCCCCTCCCCTGCTCATGCTGTCTCTCTCTGTCTCAAAAATAAACACTAAAAAAAAAAAATTTTTTTTTTTTTTTGAAAGACTAGCCAGAAGGAAATGAATTCTTCCATTACCTAGCATTCTAAAAAACCTATCATACTGCCTTTTTGGGGTCCACCCTCCCCTTAATGTACCTGGATGAAGAGTTCCTTCTAGTTCTCTGCAACATGTACACTCCCCTGCCCAACTTCCCACCTGGCCCCTGCCACACCATTCATTATTTCTTGAGTGCCTTCTATGTGCTAGGCAATATAGTAGGTTCTAGCGTACACAGAAGCATTAACTGAACATACATTGCTTTGGTATTTTTTAAAAAAATCAACTTATTAAACAGTACATAGTACTTCAGCCAAAGATAACTGATTTTTTAATAGATAGCAGCAGAATTTCTTATTTGGAAGTTTCCTAATGGGCTATATTTCTTGAGCCATTTCATTATTTCACAGAAAAAAAATGTTATTTGCTATATTATAGCAATGATTTAGCTAGCCTATTTTTTACATATAGGTACATATAGCTCCCACCCCACCCCTTAATTTATGGGAAATGTACTAACCATGATACTCTTTTTATTGAAAAGCAATATAAAATAGCTTTAGAAATAAGAAGGTCATTTTACATTATTTCTGTTATAAATATTTTTATGTTTTGTGCCAGAATTTACTTCCCATTACTACACTTGCTTTTATCTGGAACATCTTATATTAGATTTCTACATTATTGAATATCTATTAGTGTTTAATTTAGAGGAGCTTAATAAACTGCCAGATCTGAGAACAATGGCCTTTCCTTTGCTTTCTAGACCTTTTTTCTGAACATGCTTATTTATGTACAACGTGGAAATCTGATCCTGTTCTCTTCCAGTGTGCCAACAGCTCTTTTTGTACCTCTTCTGGTAGTTCATAGAAAACTTCAGGATCAATGTCAGAAGGAAAGGTAATTTTCTCATCAGTAGAATCTTGCTCTCTATTTTCTGGAAGTCCTTCATGATGAGAGACTGTTGCTAGTGGTTCCTTATGGCTATCTGTAGTGCGGTTTGTGGAGAAAAGTTGCTCACTCTGCAAATTTGGAAATGAATGGAAAATAGATACAGCGGGGTTTGTATGTGAAAAATGAAATCCTTGAGATTCTTTAGGTCCTTGGCTCATTTGTTCATCTTTTAATCTACTGTCTAAATAATGTGAATAATCCTTTTGGCTAGACGGAGAAGAGCAACTACTGCTACTTAAACCTGATGTTCCTGGTTCACAGGAAGAAGACATCTGTTTGCTACTGGATAAATGATCTTTAGGATTTAAGGGACTATCTTTCATTTGTTTTGTAGAAAAGAAAGATAATACTCCTCTAGAAGCATGTAATGGACAACTCAAACTTTCTTTGCCTTCAAGTTTTTCTCCAGATTTTCCAGAAAGGATTTCTTCTTGAATATCTACTGGAAGTTCCTTAAAGACTTCTTGGTCAATACCTTCAGAAAGTGACCAGAGTGGGAATTCATCAGTGTCTTTTTCTTTAGAAAAATGTGTAGTATCTACTGGAGCTTCCCCAGTTCTTGTACTTTCAATTCTTCCAGATGGTAGAAAATCCCAACTTGTTTCTTTGTCTTTGGAAAAATCTTCCACATGAGTGTCTTTCATTTTCTAGAACACAAGGATAACACAGTAGTTTAAGATGTCTGGTATCTTTTAAATATTCATACTGCTGAAGCATGACTATAGCCATTATCTGACCAACATGTTTCTATCCTACTCAATAATTTCAATTCTTTTGGCCAGTTCCAAACAACTAGAGATGATAAATCCACCATAATTAGTCACACTATTGTGTGCATTTTTATTCACTATTCTAGGGAGAGGTTTCCTTCCTAGATAGCATTGAGCCAGAAGATAGGTATGTGTTTGGAAACTTGGAAAGGATCTTAACAATCGTGTTTTCACATTTCCAATTCTGTGGATAAAGGAATGATGGCCTAGAAAATAAATGATTCACCTAAGAGTATCATTCATAAATAAATGAAAGAAAGAAAGAAAGAAAGAAAGAAAGAAAGAAAGAAAGAAAGAAAGAATCAAGGACTGGTTTTCATACAATCCCTATTCTGAAGTGTAACGTTTAACAGAAAGAAAAAAAAAATTTTCTATGATAAAAATCCAATGTCAGTATTAAAATGTTAACACTGTTTACATTTACATAAAAATTCAAAAAACATCTTCAGCTCTAATTTGCATAATTTGTCTTTAAATTTTTAAGTTTTTTTTTTTTTAATATTTATTTTTGAGAGAGAGAGACAGTACAAGCAGGGGAGGGGCAGAGAGGACACACAGAATCCAAAGCAGGTTTCAGGTTCTGAGCTGTCAACACAGAGCCCAATGCAGGGCTAGAACCCATGAATGGCAAGATCATGACCTGAGCCAAAGTTGGATAACCAATGAGTCACCCGGGTGCCCCTAATTTGCATAATTTTTCTATGTAAAGTTTTTCACTTAAATTTTCCCTCCAGTTTTGAGCACCATGAAAATGTATTCACAGTCAAATATAACTCAGGAAACATCAATACAACAAAATAGTAAAGGAAGAGATCTGGCACACTATATTTACTGTATTCCACTTATATTTACCTACTACCACTATAAATTAAAGTCTTACAATTCTGATTCTACAGATTAAGAAGTAAAAAACAGGGGCGCCTGGGTGGCTCAGTCGGTTAAGCATCCAACTTCAGCTCAGGTCACGATCTCACGGCTTGTGAGTTCGAGCCCCACGTCGGGCCCTGTGCCAACAGCTCAGAGCCTGGAGCCTCTTCAGATTCTGTGCTTTCTCTCTCTCTCTGCCCCTCCCCCACTCACACTCTGTCTCTGAAAAATAAACATTAAAAACAAATTTTTTTAAAGAAGCAAAAAATAAATACCTCCTTAAATTTCAGTTAATAAAGAGAATAAAAGGGCCACAGGAAAAAAGTAATTTGAAGAGGGTACTAATTCATTATTTCTGTAACAGTATTCTGTTCTCATTTTAAACTTAAATGTAAATGAAAATATTACTGAAATTATACTAATTAAACATTAAAACAAAGAAAATAATAAAATCATTTTAAATTAACAGTTAACTATAAGCAAGAACAATTTAGTAAAATATGATTATTTTCTAAAACATCCCATATTTAGTAACTAGAGGTGTGCTAAATGGCCGTATATATAGGCTTTTGTTTTTAGTCACCTGAAAATATGACTGGCCTCTGCTTCTCTACTGCCACACTCTTAATTTCTACAACTGTAGAATCAGTAGTTGTATTATATCAATCTTGCTATCAAAATTTAATATAATTTTAAAACGAAGAAAATGTAAATACTTTAGCAAAACATTGGGGGGACACTGGTAGCTTATGTATAATTTTTTTTTATTGCCAATATCTGGAAATATTTTCACATATTAGCTAATCATCATATTCCTCTTTTTGTACCTCTTCTGGTAGTTCATAGAAAATTTCAAGATCAATGTCAAAAGGAAAGGTAATTTTCTCATCAGTAGAATCTTGCGATTTTCTGTTAAGTCTTTCATGATGACAGACTGTTGCTATTAGTTCCTTATGGCTATCCGTAGTGCAGTTTTTGGAGAAAGGTTGCTCCAAACTTTTGGAAGTTAACACTCCCAAAACAAGGAACCTCCATAGTGGTTTTCTCTTTTATCCAGTGATGCTCATGTAATGGGTACAATATACGAGTAAGTCATTTGAACAATATTATCTGGAGGAATTTCTAAATTGTATCCATGGAACACAAACTTAGATTTGTAACTTAACCACACAAATCAAACAGTGTACTCACAAAACTGCGCTTGCCAGAGCGGGAAGTTGTCGATAATGATGGTGTTAAATAATAATCAATAGTCCCTTTCTTAGCAGTAGTTAATGCTTTAAGGTTGCAGAGGCACACACTTAAAAGGGTAAGATGAAATGGCATCTTCACATTCACCATATTTCGAAAAAGTTTCATAAGTATATCAACCATTGGAGTCATCACATCATAATTTCCTAAATAAAATGTTTGACAAGACAATATCTAAGCACACTGTATCGTAATCAATATTAAAAGCTTAATCTAATGTATACTGCTTCAATTAAAAAGTTAAAATCTTAAATAGATATCATTGAAAACACCTTGACATTATATACTAAACTGAGCCAACCTAAACACTAAGACAAAATGCCAAATGAGTTAAAGTTTTCAAAAGATTTGAAATACAGGACTTCTGGTTATGGAAGTGTCATGAGGTAAGAAAATTTCCCCATAAAATCGTAATAAAACTTAACAAAATTGGGTGGCTGGGTGGCTGAGTTAGTTGAGTGCCCGACGTCGGATCTGGTCATGATCTCAAGGTTCGTGAATTCAAGCCCAGCATCGGGCTCTAGGTTGACAATGCAGAGCCTGCTTTGGATTCTCTCTCTCTCTCTCTCTCTTTGTCTGTCTCTCTCTCTCCACCCGCCCCCACCATGCTTTTTCTCCCTCTAATTAAAAAAACTGGAGAAACAAAACTGAACAAAACTCCCCAAAACAGCCATTTTGAGGGTCTGGAAATGAATGAAAGGCAAATGAACTGAGAACTTAGATAAGAAAGTACGAGACAGCAACCTTACTGGCTGGGATTGTTCATATCTTCACGCAGCAATCCTGCCAGGTGAGGCTGGCTGTGAAAGCCAGCAGCTCTGTTGCCAGAAAGGACAGACTTGATTTGAGGCAGAGGCAGAAGCCCAGTGAAGTGAATAAACCTGGTAGGAAACAAATGGGGAAACTGCATAGCACTCTAGCCTGAGGTTGTAGTTGTGACTGGAATGAGCAAAAACATCAGTGGACCAGCCAAAAATTTACCCAGGAGATCTGGAAATGAGAGAGCCATAGAGGGACTGGATAAGCTCTCCTCCCAACCCAGCCGACTGGGAGACTGCATGCACATGAAGGCGAGGCCAGAGAAGGCCCAAGCTCTCCACATGGGACTGAACAGAATGGCAACCAACATACACGGAACATGCAAGTGGGCTACAGAAAATAAAAGCCCCTAAGGCAGAGCTGAAAATGGCCTCACTTTTTTTTTCTTTTTTTTTAATTTTAGAGAGAGAAAGAGAGAGGGCATAAGCTGGGGAGAGGGGCAGCGGGGGGGGGGGGGGGGGGAGAGAGAGAGAGAGAGAGAGAGAGAGAGAGAGAGAGAATCCCAAACAGGTTCCATGCTCAGCGCAGAGCTCCATCCTATGACCCTGGGATCACGACCTACGCTGAAATCAAGTCAGATGTTCAAACAACTGAGCAACCCCAGCACCCTGAAAATGGCTTAATTTTGTAAAGTGCTCTCCAACCCATGCACTTATCTACTGACAGAAGGTAGAAGCCTTTCAGGCTCTAGCATTCAGGCAAAAGCTTTGACCAGTCGTTGGCTAACTACTAAACTATGTAGACACAGGGGTAGCCTAGAAGCCAAAATAAATTTTTTTAATTTAAATTAAAAAAAAAAAAGAAAGCTAAGCAGAGAAATCAGAGGCCACAAATCACAGGGGAGGTAGATTCTGTGGCTTAAGTTCAGACAAGTTAGAAAAGAAAAAGGCGGGGGGGGGGGGGGGTGGGGCGGGGAGCCCACAGGAAAAAAAATCCAAATCTAGAGTTGCTAAAACCCATTATCTGAAATGTCCATTTTTCAAACAAAATATTATAATACATAAAGAAACAGGAGTGTGATCTAGTCAGGAGGAAAAAGCAGTCGATAGAAATTGACTTTGAGTTGGATTTAGCAGACTTCAAAGCTGCTACCATGGACATGTTCAAAGAATTAAAGAAATCTATTTTAAGGAATTAAAGTAAAATATGATAGACTACCAAGAAAGGAGAATCTCATAAGGAAACAGAATCAAACACACAAATAAAGCGAATAGCAAATCTAGAGTTAAAATTACAGTAATCAAAACAAATAAAATCACTAGATGGGCAACAGTGGTTTGGATAGCTGAATCAAGAGAACTTGAAGGCAACTCAATAGAAATTATCCAATCTTGGGGTACCTGGCTGCCTCAGTAGAGCATGAGACTCTTGACTTTAGGGTTCTAAGTTTGAGCCCCACATTGGGTATAGAAATTACTTCAAAAAATAAAAATCTTAAAAAAAAAAAAAAAAGAAATCCAATCTGAAAAAGGAGAGAAAAAAGACTGAAGAAAAAATGAACAGAATTGCACATATCTGTAGGACACTATCAAGCATATCAACATATTCACAATGAGAATCGCAGAGGAGATGAGAGGGAAAAAAGGGCAAGAAAGAGTTTTTGAAGAAATAAGAGCCTAAAATTCTGCAAATTTCATTAAAAAATTCATCTACAGAATCAAGAAGCTCAATAAATCCCAAGTAAGAAAAACACAAAGATTCCATACTTTTAGACACATCATGGTCAAACTGCTGAAAAACAAAGAGACAAATGACCCATCACATGAAGGAGAATAACAATACAATTGTTGTTATAGTGCAGTACAACTCAGCTCCAAATTCATCCTTCAGTACCTGCTCTGATAATGCTTAGACTCTTTAAATTTTTCTACATTGAATAGGATACTAAGTTTTGTCACTAGAGAACACCAGAAGACCACTAAAGGAGAAAGGCAGCTTCTCTTCCTGGATGTATTGCCATTTAATTTTTCTTGCTTCCATTCATTACTTGGTTTGTTGGTAGTACATGTGGGCACATCTAACAGTGCTTGCCATATCACACACATGTGGAATGCCCAGTCCCTAAGCAACCTCGAGCCCAAGTCTGAGCTTAGTGACTATGTACCATGGCACTACCAACTCAAACACCATACCTACCAGGAAGTGCCCCAACTCATTCTACACACTCACCTAACTGCCTTGACTTAGGTGGTTGCTTCCTCCAGCTCTTCCTATGCAGGCACCATCCCTTCCACCTTTGCACTAGCAGAATACAGATTGCTTCAGCACAAGTAGCCACTAGCCTCAGCTTGCCTGCATCCTAAAAGGTTGGTAACAGAAGCCCTCCCAACATGAACACTGCATACTCCAACTCATGCACTGCCTCACCAGTAAGCAAGCTCCCACCATCCCAACTCCTGTGTGCCCACCAGCTATCCACAGATCAGAGGATGGTTTTCTCCTCACCCAGTAACTATGGACCAGCTCTGGGCCAGGGAATTCAAAGGATTTCTCTACCATCCAATGTTCTGCAACCACACCTTCTCCTTGAGGGGTAGGGGGACTCTCCTTTCCAAGTTTGTCCTTCCCTGAGTACTTTTCCTCAGTCCTTGGGTACCTCTTAAAGGACAGTGCAGAGCCTGCTTGGGATTCTCTCCCTCCCTCTCTCTCTGCCCCTCCCCGATGTGTGCACTCTCTCTCTCCTTCTTACAATAAATAAACAAACATTAAAAAACAAACAAAAAAAGAGTTCTCTTTATACCTTTAGAGTCACTCCCCATCATGGTTTAATAATTTTGTGAAACTTTCTCTATGCAAATTTTTGTGTGGTTTTTCTCTCTTGATTGGAAGGAGACTGATAACACTATTAATAGAAAACTCTTTTCTCACCATAAATAATGGAAACCAGAAGACAAGAGAATAGTATATTCACAGTATGGAAGGAAAAACTGTCAAGAATTATATATCCGGACAAATTGTCATTCAAAAATGCTGCGTTGGTAGAGTTTTCCATACATTTTAGTTACAGAGAATGGTTTGATAGTGTTGCTCAACTCTTCATTTCAAACATAAATGGTGCATTTTCCAGGACAGACCATATGCTAGGCAATAAAATTAGACTCAATAAATCTGAACAGACTGAAAATACTCAAAATATGTTCTCTGATCAATATGAAATTAAAGTAGAAATCAACAACAGAATGAAATTTGGGAAACCATCAAATACTTGGAAATTAAACAAATTTCTAAACAAGATTGGGGTCAAAGAAGAAATCACAAGGATATTAGAAGTAATTTTGACCTTAATGAAAAGGAAATACAACAAAAATTATGGAATGAAGCTAAAGCACTACTAAAAGGAAATGTATAATTTTAAACTTGAATTATTAGAAAATAAAGCTGTATAAAATAAATAATGTAAGCTTCCATCTTAAGAAACCAGAGGGGAAAAGGCAAATTAAACTTAAAGCAAGAAAAAAGAAGGCAATAACAAAGACAGGGCAAAAATACATGAAATAGAAAGTAGAAAAACAACACAGAAATCAATGATACCAAAAGTTGGATCTTAGAAAAGACAAATAAAACCTGAATAAGGCCTCACTCAGATAAACCTTTGCTAGAATGATAAAGAAAAAAAGAGAATACGTGAATCACCAAAATCAGGAATGAAAGAGGAGACATCACTATAGATCCTACAAAAATTAGAAGGATAATAAAAGAATACTGACAACTTCATGCCAACAAATTAGACAACTTGGATGAAATGGATACATTCCTGTAAGATTAAAAATTACTAAAACTGACTCAAAATAAATACAAAATTTGAATAAACTTAAAACAAATACACAAATCAAATTCCTATTTTAAAATCTTCCCACAAACAAAAGCCCAGGATCATGTATAGCCAAAAGAATTTCAAAAAAGAACAAAGCTGGAGAACTTACACTACTTAATTTCAAAACTTACAACAAAGTATCAGGGTAGCACTGGTAGAAGGATAACCATATAAATCAATGGACTAAGCATATAAAGAAAGAAACACTTCTGTTGTCAGTTAGTTTTTAACAAAGGTGCCATGACAATTCAAGAGAGAAAGAGGAGTCTATTTAACAAATTCTGTTGGAACAACTGGATATCCATATACAAAAGAATGAACTAAGATTCTTACACCATACATAAATATTTACTCAAAGTGGATCTAAGTGTAAAGCTTAAAACTATAAATTTTTTTAAAATTTTTTGAAATGTTTATTTGAGAGACAGAGAGAGAGAGAGAGGGAGGGAGGGAGGGGCAGAGAGAATTCCAAGCAGGCTCCCAGCTGTCAGCACAGAACACAACGTGGAGCTCAAACTCATGAACTGTGAGATCATGACCTGTGCCAAAACCAAGAGTCAGACGTTTAACTGACTGAGCCACCCAGGTGCCCTTTTTTTTTTTTTTTTAAGTTTATTTATTTATTTTGAGAGAGAGCACAAGCAGGGGAGTGGCAAAGAAAGAGGGAGTGAGAGAGAATCCCAAGCAGGCTCTGAATTTCATGCTGAGCCTGACGCAGGGCTCAGTTTCACAACTGTGAGATCATGACCTGAGCTGAAATCAAGAGTTAGACACTCAACCAACTGAGCCACCCAGGTGCCCCTAAAACTATACATTTCTTTTTTTTTTTAATGTTTTTAAATGTTTACTTATTTTGAGAGAGAGAGCATGCACGAGCAGGCAGAGAGAAAGGAAGAGAGAAAACCAAGCAGGTTCTGCACTGTCAGCACAGAGCCTGGGGTGGGCTCAATCTCACAAACCATGAGTTCATGACCTGACCCAAAATCAAGAGTCGGATGCTTAAATAGACTGAGCCACCTAGGCACCCCAAAACTATACATTTCTAAAAGAAAACACAGGAGGAAATATCTGTGACTTTTGGGTTAGGCAAAGAATTTTTACATAGACCACCAAAAGCATTATCCATAAAAGAAAAAAAAAAAACCCAAAACACAATGAAATACTACTACAAGGACACAAGAATGACTATAGTAAAATACACCAACTTATATTAACATGCAAAAAGCTATAATTTGTATATCATTATATATACATAATCATTATATCATTATACATATATTCTGCTCAAGAAAGTGTACCTAAAATAATGGAATAGATACCCTATAACAAAGAGAAGATATATCTTATCCAACCTAAAAGTATACCAAAGCAAGTAGTATAAATGAATGATGAAGTAAACGTCCTAAAAAATTAAGACTTTTGATTTAAATTGAAAAAATTACTTTTTTCTCTTATTTTAGTTTGTAAAACTCTGAATTCTTATAATGATTATGTATGTGAATACTTTTATAATTTACTATAATTTAAAATAATTATTTTTTAATGTTAAAACTATGGCACTATGCCATATACCATTTCTGTATGAAAATTATAAATGCTAGATAAATACCTGGAGATGTTTCCTCTACTTTTTGGAAAAAATATTAGTATTGGAAACATTAAAGAAATTAAACAGAAAGAAAAAAAAAAAGAAACTGACAATACTAAATGTGAAGAGAATATGAAAGCCTAGAACCTTCATGCATTCTTGGTTAGAATACAAATGTTTATACTCACTTCAGAAAACTGTTTGGCAGTTTCTTAAAAGTTCAACTTAACATACAACCTAGCAGTTCCACTCTCTGTAATCTACCCAAGATAAACAAAAACATATATCTGCCCAATGAATTGCATGCAAATGTTCATAGCACCATTTTTCATAATAGCCAAAACATGGAAACGACCTTAATGCCTATAAAGAAGTTATCTTGAATCGTGTAACACATTATCATAGTTTTGTTTTCTCTGTACTTGGGGAACACTGTTAACTGCAGCTTTATTTTTATTATCTATTAAAAAACAACAAACAACAAAGTCGTTCTGTGAAAATTCCTGATATAATGAAGGTATTTAATAGCTAACTAACTCCCTGTGAAGACTCTCCATCTTTGGGCCATATTGCTAATTCAAAGTTTTTGTTTTTGTTCTTTTAAGAGTTCAATCTGCCAATTAAATTATTAGAAAAATATCCCAAACCTGTCCCTAACTTCTGAATTACATGCAATGGAATAGGGCACTGACGACTCTCACGGCTACAGTGATTCTCAGGTGAATACCGACGGATTATTAATCTTATTGTATGTGGCTTCCTTCCATCTTGGCATACTCTAAAAGTAAAGAGAAAGTGGAAACAAGGAATCAGAAAAGTATTACTTAAAGTTTTTCTTTTTTTTGAACCTAAGGGTATCACCGTTACAATTATAAACATAGTTGATAACTAGGCAGGAAGCAATACAAGTGTCTGAATAGTCACCAATATGCACCAAAGCTCTGAAATCTTAAATGTTAAGGCTCTCAGGCCTCACTCAGAATTGAGGGCAATCAGAAAAGAACAGAAATAAGATACAATTACGTAATTATAACAAGCCATTTTATAATTCAAATCCAAACATAACTAAAAGCAATATATTAAAATCAGCAGGAAATTTAAGAAACTAAGAGAATCATTCACTGACAGAGGCAAATACATGAAAAATGACAGATTTTTTTACACAGGAAAAAAGGATTACAAAAAGAAAAAAATTTTAATGAGATAATTTTGTCAAAAAGCACTCCCTGAAAAGATCCAAGGAGACAGTAATACCACCATTATATGGCAAATTAGAGTAATAACTTGAAAGACCAATTATATGCCACATTTAAGAAAATAAGTACACATACATGCATCTTAAAAAGTGTTTCATTCAAATGGTCTTGGTTTTAGTGTTGAAAAGTTTTAATGAGATACAAAATTCACTTAAAAAGCAGAAAATCTAATTACTAGAATAAATGTCATTAAAAATAATATTTTCCTTTTTATATGTATGGCAATGTATTAAAAATCACAAACACAAAATACAAATATTGTACATTGTTAAACATACTCAAATTGAATTCTGAACTAGAAAATTTGGATTTTTGTAAAAAATAATATTTTCTCTTATTTTTCTTTCGCAAGACTTGATTGTTGCCTTACTAAAATAATAAGATATCTTAAATGGTTCCTGTAAACACATTACTAGTTTAAATACCTTCCAGTTAAGTGTCTTCTACTAAGTCATTATTCAAAGAGTCTGACTTGGTTCCTATAACTAATTAAGACATATTAAGAAAAGGTCATATTCTAAGCAAGCTTAAACTAGTGCCCAGAGGACGGGTTAAAAATTATGTGATTTTAGAGGCATCTGGGTGGTTGAGTTGGTTGAGTATCTGACTTTGGCTCAGGTCATGATCCCACGGTTAGTGAGTTCAAGTCCCAAGTCGGGATGTGTGCTGACAGCTCGGTGCCTGGAGCGTGCTTTGGATTCTGTGTCTCCCTCACTCTCTGCCCCTTCCCCACTTGCGTGTGCTCGAGCTTGCTCTCTCTCTCTCTCTCTCAAAAATAAACATTAAAAAAAGTTATAAAAAAATTCTATGATTTTACACCTCTTACATAGCTATACCATTAGTTATCATATACTCTTCTAGAAAAAAAACACATTCACACAAACACAATTATTTTTTTGCCCTTCACATAGATGGTATCATATCTCAGTCACTGAAATAAGGGGTCATGGTGTAGAGGGAGTGGCAAGCAGAGATAAGGAGAAACGGTTCACAGTTTCTCAGTAATTCACAGTAATTTTTTTTTTAAGTTTATGTTATTTTGAAAGAGACAGGGAGAAAACATGGGGGGGCGGGGCAGGGAGAGAGAGAGAGAATCCCAAGCAGGCTTTGCACTCCACACTGAACCCAATGCAGGGCTCAATCTCACAACGGTAAGATCATAACCAGAGTCAAAATCAAAAGTCAGACATTTAATCGGCTGAGCCACCCATAGGTGGTAATTACAGGTTTAAAGCATCTAGTCTCATTTCTGGGCTGATTCTTCTGGGCTGTAAAATTTCTGTGGCTTCTCTACCTGCAGAACTCTTGCCAATGGCCCGGCATTTCACAGCAGTCCTCCGTTTAGCTGAAGCAAAGTGGATGACCCAGTTTCAGCAACATACTCACAGGCCCAGCCTGAGTTATATCACCGGAGCTGGGTCATTCAGCCAGCCACAGCCCAGGCAGCAAACCATGCGCTCTGGCTCTGCTCAAGACATGAGAACCACACAGCAGGTGACAGCAAAGCTGTAGGAAATTTTCCCTCGTCAGTTTACTGACACTTACAGTCATCTAAAACCTTTCTCTCTAGTCATAGTTACAGTCATTACAGAAGCACAGATACCCAAAAGTGCTAGACCCCTAACACCTTACTTTGAGAAATCAAAGAAATGGGAGGCAAAGAGATCATACTCTTGTATGGAATACTGAGAAATAGATATATGATAGGAAAGGAGCATCAGAAACTCAACATCTTGTTCCATTTATGCTATGCTATTCGTACACTCCTAATCCCCCAGCTGACACTTTCATGTCCTTCCAGACCAGTGCCCCGCACACACCGCCCTCACTCTCCCTGCTCACGCATAGCCCCACTTAGCTATTCCTTTGTCTGACTCCATTTTCTTTCACACAGTCTGAGGCAAAGGAGATAGAAGCGTTCTTCTACTCTCTCCATCACTGTTCGTCTGAATAATCTCCTAACCTCAATCATCACAAATTTGTAGGTGTAGAGATTCTAGATATCCATAAAACCCTCTTAGATAACCATGAGCAGCTTAAGATCCAAAGGATAATCACAATGTTACTAAAATTAAAACTAATGTAAACGGATTAAATTTAGTTGAGAGTATATGTCCCTATATTTGCAACAGTTTATAATGTAGAGAAATTCAATGATAAATGATCACTCTTTATACTGTTCGGTCTCTAGTTACTCTATAAATTCTAAGAACATCAAGTATACTTTCTATATACTTTACACAGAATATATAGGATGATATGGCAAAATGGAAAATCACCTGTTCAAAAGACTGGCAAGTAGTTCTTCAATCTTATTTTTAGCTTCAACTTCCGATGAACATTTTTTAAATGAATCCTCTTCACTAAAGGACTACCAAAGAAGCACAAATAGGGATTATTATAAACCCAAATAAGCAAGTCCAGTTATGAGCGTGGATGCCAAATATTCAGTACATTCTTTACTAATTTACCTCTGGTGCTCAGTTTGAGCCATTTAGTTTGCTTCTGTATGAGCTCTTTTTATCTGCAAACTACTGTACTCCACTAGAAAGCTCACTGGAAGTCAAGAAAATTATAAAGCTCTACTACCTGGGGTGCCTGGGAGGCTCACTTGGTTAAGCGTCCGACTCTTGATTTCGACGCATGTCATGATCTCACGGTTCGTGAATTTGAGCCGATTCGGACTCTGCACTGACAGCACAGAGCCTGCTCGGGATTCTCCATCTCCCCTCCCCTGCTCATGCGTGTGTACGTGTGTGTGCACACACATGCGTGCTCTCTCTCCCTCTCTCTCATGATAAACAACAACAAAAAGCTCTAGTACCAACTCCAACCTTTATTCTGTGATTATGATTACAGTAAAGCTCTTAATCTCCTACCACCTGAATTTGAGTTTAACCTTGGACATGTTACTTAACCTTTCTAAAGTACATTATCCTTATCAATTTTTTTGTAATGTTTATTTTTGAGAGATAATTGTAATTATTTAGTAATAATTTACTGAGTAATTATTTTTCAGAGAGAGACAGTGCAAGAGGGAAGGAGACACAAATCCAAAGCAGGCTCCAGGCTCTGAGCCGCCAGCACAGAGTCCAACTCAGGGCTTGAACTCACTAACCGTGAGATCACGACCTGGGCCGAAGTTGAACACCTAACTGACTGAGCTACCCAGGCGCCCCCAGTATCCTCATCTTAAAAAAAGAATGAGAGAGAGGGAAAAGGTATGAACAAATAATAGTACTACCTACCTCAAAGCTTTGTTGTAAAGATTAAATGGGCTAAGGTATGTAAAGCACTTAGTAAAGTGCCTGTCACATAGGAAAAAAAATCAATCAATGTTAACTGGGTGATTATACCTGTCTCTATATTTCTTAAATCATTAGACTACTCAGAAAACAAGATTTCTTAAAAATTGAAATATTTTAGCTAATATATACAATAAAGTCTGTTAAAAATTAAGTGGCATTTAATCAAGGTAGCTAACTTGAGGCTGAAATACTAATTCTTAGATTCAATTTAAAAATATTTACTAATCTAATAAATTAGCCTTCTCATAGGAAAGTGATCATGTACTCAACCTAGTAAGCAAATTAGAATAGTAAGAACATAGTACTAAAACCAGAAATCTTTATCTCAAATAATGTGCCAACAATTACAATAAATATCATTATCACATACCTGAGGTGGTCCTGAGGGTGTCACAGGAGAGTTATCCTCTCCAAAACTGAGCTTCTGAATACGCTGTGCAACTGAAATTCCTAATTCCTTTTCTAGTATTTTGGATGAAAAGGTTTGGAGATCATGCACACTTCTGATACCCAGAGCTTCAAGACGTTTGGTAGTTTTATAGCCAATACCTAGGCAAAAAAGAAATACAGTGTTATAGTAGCTTTTCTCCTTAAAATAAAGCTAATTCAAGTATATATAATACACATCTTTCAATACCATAATGAATATTGTGCTAGGATTAAATTTTATTGAAAACTAGGCTGTCCTTCTTCTATTCAGGGTCTCTTAAATGAACCATTTCCAAAACCTAACAACCCTAGTACAACATAATGAATACGGAGATAACCAAGAAATGCTGTCTTGATAAAATGAAGTATTTACCACCTGTTATATAACATTTTGGAAGTATTCAAGAGTCATGGTTATTATTTATGCAAAGAAAGACTGTCACTAAATAAAATTAATTAGCATGTGCTTACTAGCTAATCTGACTCCTGCATATATCACACATTTATCCACAAGTCGTATCTGCCAATATTTACTTGCCCAAATACAAGAGCCATAAAGCAAATAAATAAAAAAATCTACTCATTGGCAAAACTCCTAGCAAAAGTTGTTGCACTAACACTCAGTCATAGTTTATCACCTTACCTGAGATGCTCAGGTAATTTAGTGCCCCTTTATTTCTCTTTTTTAAAATACTTATTTATTTATTGGGGGGGGGGGGGAAGGACAGCATGCCAGAGAGAGTGTAAGTGGGGGAAGGGCAGAGACAGAAGGAGAGAGGGAGAGAGCTGTCCACTGGAAGTCCAAAGTAGGGTCCGAAGTAGGGTCTATCCCACAAACTGCGAGATCATGACCTGAGCTGAAATTCAGACGCTTAACCGACTTAGCCATCCAAGCACCCCTCTCTCAATTAAAAAAAAGAAAAAATTAATTCTACAGTCTTCTGATTTCCCTGCACAGTAAAAGAAGTAAATCAAAGCCAACTGGTATGGAGGGGAAATTATTAAAGTGGAGTAACAGGAGGGCGCCTGGGTGGCTCAGTCGATTAAGCGTCCGACTTCAGCTCAGGTCACGATCTCGCGGTCTGTGAGTTCGAGCCCCGCGTCAGGCTCTGGGCTGATGGCTCGGAGCCTGGAGCCTGCTTCCGATTCTGTGTCTCCCTCTCTCTCTGCCCCTCCCCCGTTCGTGCTCTGTCTCTCTCTGTCTCAAAAATAAATAAAAACGTTAAAAAAAAAATTTAAAGTGGAATAACAGATATGTTCACAGCTGAAATAAAAGAGGGCTGGCAATTTGGCAATAAGGAAGAGAAAGTCTATAAAAAAAGAAACAAATCCAAGAACTCAAAAAATAAAGCCAAGTAATAACGTTATTTATGACTGTATCAGTATAGTCCTTAATTTATTACAACCTGACATAGTTAACTGTTGCAGACTCAGAAAACTGCAAGCTATATGAACAAAAATGTTTGTAATCACACATACATGGATTAAAAATATGAAGTTATGACATCTGAAGGCTCAGTTGTCCTAAAAATTCATTTCCACAGAATTCTATTATAACATCTTATTCCCCAGCAATGCCACAGAAATGAAGTTTAACACATCCCTTATTAATGGTCTATAAAAACATAAGTATTTGATCTTCAAAGACAGAAATTTGCCCCATGCCCTGAATACGTCACTAACCGCCTCAAGAAAATTAGTTTCTTCATCTTTAAAATAAGAACTTGGTAGGGGCGCCTGGGTGGCTCAGTCAGTTGAGCGTCCGACTTCGGCTCAGGTCATGATCCCACGGTTAGTGGGCTCGCCTGCGTCGGGCTCTGTGCTGACGGCTTGGAGCCTGGAGCCTGCCTCGGATTCTGTGTCTCCCTCTCTCTCTGCCCCTCCCCTGCTCATGCTCTGTCTGTCGCTGTCTCTCAACAATAAATAAATGTTAAAAAAAAAAAAAAAGTTTTTTAAAACAAGAACTTGGCCTAAATGCTTTGCAAGGTCCCTTGTAGCCCTAATATTTTCTATATAATCCCAAAGCAGAGTTAGTAAAAGACCAATGCCCCTCTCCAAATGCAGTGTACAGTATAAGAATATGAAGCAGGGACTGGAAATAAAGGACCACGTTTCCAGGTTGTAACTTTCATGATCATATTCAAACTATACTAAAATAAAAGTAGGTGAAACTAGAAAAGCACTTTCCTAGATTTCCTAATTCAGATTCCCTCCAGAGAACATTAGGGTTTTGGGTTTCCTCCAAGAGCCAAGGATACAGGCTCTAAGAATTAATTACATGTATCTACAATTTTGAAAATTAAAGAAATGCAATTAATGTGTACTTTTCAAATATGTATGTCTTACCAGGCATTTCCTTTACATGGTTCAAGCTCTGAATGAGAACTTGAGAACTTTCAGGTAGTAAGACTGTTTGTTGATTTGGTTTAAAAACACCAGAAACTAATTTTGCCAATAATTTATTAGAAGCCACTCCAGCACAGCCAGTGAGACCCAGTTGATTATACATGGCTTCCCGCATCTCTGCTGCAATCTGAGATCCAACAAGGAGTCTGACGTGCAAGATGTCATGCAGGTTTACATCTATAAAAACAGCCAATATCATTACAAGTCACTACAAAAAAATCTTAATTTTCTTCTTTAGAAATGAGTTTTAAAAAGGCACAGGGCTTAACCTACATCCAATCTCCTCCCCCACAACACCACCATACTGCCGGCCATTTAACTCATCTGTTTTGTTCTTCATAGGAATTCTGTAAATAACTACCAGAAGTGAATTCCAAGCGACTGCAATAGTGAATGCATCTTGGGAGTGCTTAACGATTAACAAATGTTTTTTTAATTGTTTATTTTTGAGACACAGAGAGAGAAAGTGCAGAAAGGGCAGAGAGAGAGGGAGACAGAGGAAATGAACAGGCTCTGTGCTGACAGCGGAGAGCCTGATGCAGGGCTTGAACTCATGAGATCATGACCTGAACCAAGTCAGACGCTTAACCGACTGAGCCACCCAGGCACCCCATCAGTAGGAATTTTCTATGAGAGATCAAGTTTCTTAATCTGTTAATCATTAAGGGGTGCCTGGGTGGCTCAGTCGGTTAAGCGATCGACTTCAGCTCAGGTCATGATCTCACGGTCTGTGAGTTCGAGCCCCGTGTCAGGCTCTGTGCTGACAGCTCAGAGCCTGGAGCCTGCTTCCGATTCTGTGTCTCCCTCTCTCTCTCTGCCCCTCTCCTGCTCACACTCTCTCTCTCAAAAATGAATAAACATTAAAAAAAAATTCCTACTGATATTAGTAAAACTTTTACTCATTTTAACTGTAAGCAAGCATAAAAGTAAAAGTATTACATTAATAAGAGAGCTAAGATTACAGCTTTAAAGACCTAAATCAAAACATTACACACAGTAACTAGATGTGCTACTGAAAACAATTCTGAATCTGTACATAGTTTGAGAGATCTTTTATGAAAAGTGTAGGGAAATTATACAGAAACAAATTTTCTTGGGGGTGAAAATGGTATTAGAATTATATGAGACAGTCCTTATTCTCAGCAGTATTTACAGATGAAGTGTCACAACACCTGCAATTTACTTTTAAATGGCTCATCAATCAACCATCAATCAATAAAGGGGGAGCAAGATAAAGTAAAGGTAGCAAAATAGCACTGAGTGTATCTATAAGGAATGGTATAATACGTGTTCTCACAGTACTATTCTGTCAACTTTTCTGTAGGTTAGAAAAAATTTTTTAACAAAATCTTGAAAGGAAGGATTCATGAAGAATTACATTTTCTTTTTAGGATATAAAGCCTAGCTCTCTGTAGTATGTACTAACAAATACTGAATTTACTTTAAAAATTATTCTATTCAGTCCTTATAAGTGACAACAGAGCACAGGTACAAAAGACACATGAAAAGCTTCGTGTTCTCTTCTAGAAGAGAACTATAGCTCTACCTCCTTTTCTTTACTATCAGAGAGGCAGGGAACTAGACTAAGAGGACACACATGCTGAGATATAGGGGCAAGAAGGTCAGGGCAAATCTACAAATGCAGAGTAGTGTGTCTTCCATGTGGCACGATACAGAAGTCACCAGCAGAGTTACGATATTCATTGGGGCTTACTGAAGCTTATTTTCAAATGTAAATATCTCTGAAAACACCATCAGTCATTCACACTTTAATATGTGAAGGAGATGGACCATTCTGCTTTCTTGCTAACAGCTGGCAAAGATTATCGAACTGACTGAATATGAGCTTGCAAAAGATGGCAGGTAGGCCTGGACAAGCTTCCATGGGGGTTAAATCAGGAAGTCAAAGAGCAACATGAGTGTCTTGATGCCTGGGGGAATAGAAGGAACAAGCAAAAAGACAAATTTAGTTTACCTCAAAATTTGCTTAAAGACAGTTTTAGGAGAATAAAAAATATACTATCAAGGCAGTTCTTATAACTGAAAAAGGTATGGCTCTTAAAAACAGTGACACACAAACTGTGCCAGAGAAATGAAAAGTGCATGGACCACTGAGCTACAGATCACCAAAATCTCATTTTCTGCCTTCTTAACATGGAACACCTAATTTTAATCATTTTAGACAGACCACTGAAATTTGGCTATACCTCCAACAAAAGACATAAAATTTTCGGAAAGATAAAGTCCATTCATTAAGCTCAGTGAATTCAGTGAACACTAAGAAATGTAGGCACTTTTAGTTACTAAAGAAAGAACTGACTTACATTGGTCATTATATACATGACCGCACACAGTCAGTGCTGAAAGTTGATCACTTTGAAGCTGCTGTCGTCTCTTCTCAACCATCTCTGTTAGATCCACAAAGTTTTCATCAAATCCCAGTCTCTCAACAACTGGACTAAATTCTTCCAACAACTCTAAATTGAAATAAGAGTGGTGCACAGATGTTAACTAAGGCCATAACTAAAATAGATGTAACTATTTTATGCTTAAAAATACATCAGGTATGTTAAAGATTTCACCCTTCCACAATATCTTTTAAAAAGTCCTCAGTTAACTGGGAGTTTTTTCTGTACCACATTTTGAGTAAAGGCAATATTTTCCAACAAAGTAAGTCCAAAATGACATTCCCTGGGCAGATGCTCACAGCACTAGATTTAGCTCAATCTCCTATACCTAAAATTTCTATACCTGTAGTACATTAAATATTAAGGCTTATCGTTCATTATGATCTTGAAACAGTGGGTCAAAAGAATAAATTACAGTCAGCCTAGAAAAGCAGAAACAAGTAATAATATATTCCACTATATTTTCCACAAGAGTTTTAAAAAGACAAAATTTAAAACTTCCAATTATTACTGAATCAAAAAGAAAAGTCACTTAATTTTCAAAATATACTACAATGTAAGATTTTGACCAGTCATCCCCCAGCTTTTTCCTCAAGGGTAGATATGCACCATGACTTACATGTATTTGAATGTCCACCACCTAGCAAATACCCTGTCCTTAAGTCAAATGCTTGCTAAACTGAAGTGAACTAAGATGTGAAATAAATTCAAAAGGACAATTAATTCTTTTTAGGATTAAAACTAATAGCTCTGTAATCACTGAGAAGAATTTTCACTTCTCTCTGAATCTCTACTGATACCAGTAGGACGGCAGAATACAAATTACCAGCCTCTTCTTATTTAAAAATGCATAAGCAGGACACCCGGGTGGCTCAATCAGTTAAGCATCTAAATTCAGCTCAGGTCATGATCTCACAGTTCATGAGTTTGAGCCCCTCGGTGGGCTCTGTGCTGACAGCTTAGAGCCTGGAGCCTGCTTCAGATTCTGTGTCTCGCTCTCTCTCTGCCACTCCCTGCTCGCTCGCTCTCAAAAATAAATACACATTAAAAAAAAATTTAAATGCATAGGTTCTCAAAGTCCTATAATATGAAAGCTCAGAAATAAAAGTACTATGTCATTCCAGACAGATCGCTTTTTTACATAAATACTAAAAATACCTCTATTTTATTGATGCCGACTTGATAATATCATGAGAAAACAATTAATAAAGATAATGTGACCCAGTGACCATCAAAAATCACTTCCACTCTACCTAGGGAAAACTATTTATCTGTCCTGAGACTGACAATGTTTTTGATCACATAAAAGGATTCTTTTGCATTTCATACATCAATTTCTGCAATTTTTTCCAAAGTATATATACTACATAAGAAAACTAAAGGACAAGGTTTTAAATACTAAGCAGAAAAGCAAATTAAACACAGGATCATGCACAAAGCTGATGAATCACTGAATTGATTGATTATATGGGTTCTATTATTAGGTCACAGGGATAAATCACTTATCCCATTTCTGAAGTTAATAGTTTTTTGCTGGCAACTTCATAAATAAGATGCATTTACTAAACATGTAAGGCCAAAGACAGGAGTTTGTAATTAGAGAAAAAACTATCTAGACAAAAACGTATACATATTTTAGAAATATATGAAACAATAAGATACGTTATAAATAGGTCAGGGATAAATTCAGCACAGGACTATTAAGCTATGTTCCTACTTCAACTCAAAAAATACTATGAGAAAAATTAACAAAATTACTTTTTATTAATGCACAAATCATGCTTAGAGTTTTTTTTTTTTAAGTTTATTTATCTTGAGACAGAGAGCGCACACACAAGGAAGGGACAGAGAGAAGGAGAGACAGAATCCCAAGTAGGCTCCATGCTGACAGCACAGAGCTGAGGTGGGGATGGATCTCATGAATCATGAGATCGTGACCTGAGCTGAAATCAAGAGTTGGACGCGCAACCAACTGAGCCACCCAGGTGCCCCCAGAATATCTGTTATTATATTATGCCTTTTTTTTAAAAGATCTTATTTGTAAGTAATCTCTACACCCAACATGGGGCTTTAACTCACAAATCTGAGATCAAGGGTCGCATGCTCCACTGACCGAGCCAGCCAGGTGCCCCAATGTTAGTGCATGTCTAATTCTCTCAAGATACTTGATAAATTAAGAATCAGTATGGGGCGCCTAGGTGGCTCAGTCGGTTAAGCGTCCGACTTCAGCTCAGGTCACGATCTTACGGTCCATGAGTTCGAGCCCCGCGTCGGGCTCTGGGCTGATGGCTCAGAGCCTGGAGCCTGCTTCTGATTCTGTGTCTCCCTCTCTCTCTGCCCCTCCCCTGTTCATGCTCTGTCTCTCTCGGTCTCAAAAATAAATAAACGTTAAAAAAAAAAATTAAAAAAAAAAAAAAAAAGAATCAGTATAAAAAGTCAGACTTACCAACTAAATTTCCAGTATGACATTTTAATTATGAAAAAGATGAAAAATACAGTGGCATAAAAGTAATAAGGGAAAGACCGATAAGTCTGACACCATAAATAAATTTTAAAAGATAAAATGCAAATTGGAAATATATTTATAATACATGGGTATCAAAGAGCTAATTTCTTTAACTTCCAAAAAATGATATAGGCCAATTAGAAGAAAAAGAGCAATCCAAATGAAAATCAGGCCCTATAGGTTATTCACAGAAAATATATGTATAAATGACCAAAATATGAAAAGATGTTCAAACTTAGTCACAGAAAAATTCCAATCAAAACAATGACTATTTTTTTCACCTATCAGGCAAAATCTTTACAGTTTGAGAATATGTAACATCCATGTATACTAGCAATGTGCTAGGAAAACCTCAAGTGCAACATTCAGCAGTGTTCCAAATTTTAAGTGCAACTTACCTTTGATCTAGAAATTTACCTCTAAGAACTTACGCTATGGGTATCTCCATAAAAGTATGACAGAATTTCTATATGAAAATGTCTCCTGAAGCATATATTAGGAAGAGCAGAAAGTTAGTTAACAATCTAATAATCTATCACTATCAGGAAACCATGTACTTTATCTTCCAAAATAAGAAATTTTTTGAATGAAAGGAGGTGCTATTAATAACAGGACAATAAGAATAAAGTGGGACATACTGTCTTCATATCCCTAAAGGACAGGTTAAGTAAGTACGGAACAAAATACAATGAAGTACTGCACAGGTATTGAAAAGAATGAGGAAGAGTTACATGAAGAGGCACAACTGAAGGCGTAACCTCTTCTGTGTACACTAAAAATTATCTTAATATTCATATACACACAATTTTGCGTAGATGTACAAGTGACATTTTTGGAGTACAGTCTTGTCTTTTCTTTTTTTTTTTTTTTTTTCAACGTTTTTTTATTTATTTTTGGGACAGAGAGAGACAGAGCATGAACGGGGGAGGGGCAGAGAGAGAGGGAGACACAGAATCGGAAACAGGCTCCAGGCTCCGAGCTGTCAGCACAGAGCCTGACGCGGGGCTCGAACTCACGGACCGCGAGATCGTGACCTGGCTGAAGTCGGACGCTTAACCGACTGCGCCACCCAGGCGCCCCCAGTCTTGTCTTTTCTGCTTAGCTATCTTTTCTTCCCCCTTTCTCCCATTTCACCACTGCCACTTCCTCTCCAGAAGTTAACTAAGTTAAAAACCTAGTATATATCCTCTTGTTTCCCTCATTTCCTGTTTATATATAGACACACATACCTTTTACTCAACAAGGAATATCTCTCGGAATCAAATAGTATACCACCAATGCATTCTTTTTAACGACTATATAATATTCCATCATAGAGAAGTCTTAGTTTCTATTGCCATTCTCATCCTGATGAGCATTTGTTTTTGTTCCATATTTTTACCAATTACAAAGCATGCTACCATATTTTGTACATATGTTCTCATGATTTTATTTCTATTGGATAAATTGCCAGAAGTAATATCACAGGGTTAAAAAACATAGTATCTTTAATTTGAAAAAACATTTCTGTATTTCTTCTTTAAAAGCTGTACTACTTTATGTTTCTACTTTTTCTCACATTCTTTATTTTTTGCAAGTATGATGGACATAAAATAATCTTACTAATTCAAATTTCCTGAGCCACTAATGAATTTGAGTATTCTTTTTTCACATAATTGTGGACATTGGGTTTGTTCTTTTTGTCAATTGCCTATTCGTATCTTTCGTCCATTTTTCTGAAGTATCTTTTCCTTGTATATTTGTAAGGGCTTTTGGATATTATACTTAACACATTCATCTGAAAACTGCTACAATTAAGAACAAGCAAAAACAACAGCAGAAAAGATAAACAGCTGGTTCTTATACACTTTTAAATTCCATATATTTGCGATATGCCAGTACAAATATATTTCACAGTTCCTATAATTTACTAAAACTCTAAGATTCAAACCCAAACCTTAGTATGGAGGAATTTGCCTATATTGTAGTATTTAGTGTGTGTGTATATATATATATATATATTCCAAGAAAAAATTAATAAGATACCCATTATTTTTGCTAATAGTTCTTAACAAATCAGTGTTCTGTATTTGTATCCTCTTCTGTATTTTTTAAAGCAGGCAAGAGCCAAAATAAAAGTTATTAGCAAAAAAGAAAGTGATTTATGGCATTTTATGTATTAACAGATTCATACAGTGAACGGGCATCCCATATACAAATTAATGCTGAAAGTGTACTGCCCATAATCTGTACCTGTAACCTTATATGACATCTCTCTGTAACGTGTCAAGTCTTCTCCATTAACTAATACCAGCTGTGGACATTTTTCTTTTGCATCTCTGACAGTCATAAGTTTCTTAATTCCAAGTTTCCTGGCTTCATAGTTGCAGGTAACCACCAAATATTTCTGTTGAACCCCTATAAAAAGTAAATATTTTATGAGAAAACTGAACAGGATTAAAGAAAATCTTAATATATTATTTACTAATTCCATAATTTTAAATTGTAAAGCAATCTATTCTGATTAAAATGAAAAAGTGCTATTCAGTTAACAAGTATAGCCTTGGGGCGCCTGGGTGGCTCAGTCAGTTAAGTGTCCGACTTCAGCTCAGGTCATGATCTCATGATCCGTGAGTTCGAGCCCCGCGTCAGCTCTGTGCTGACACCTCAGAGCCTGGTGCCCGTTTCAGATTCTGTGTCTCCCTCTCTCTCTGCGCCTCCCCTGTTCATGCTCTCTCTCTGTCTCAAAAATAAATAAACGTTAAAAAAAAATTTGTTTTTAAGTATAGCCTCCATTCACCAAGGTTCTATAAATAAAATTAACAAAAAATATCATAAATCAGTATATTCTCAGGGCACCTGGGTGGCTCAGTCAGTTAAGCATCTGAGTCTTGATTTCAGCTCAGGTTATAATCTCAAGAATCGTGACATCAAGCCCCGCATTGGACTCTGTGCTAAAAGCACAGAGCCTGCTTGGGATTCTCTCTCCCTCTCTCTCTGCACCTACCCTGCTCTCTTCTCTCTCTCTCGAAATAAACATTTAAAAACTAAAAGTAAATCAGTATATTGTCTGGAGTCTTCAGCAAAAAGATAGAAACAAAATCCTCCTAGGGATTTTTTTTCAGACAATATGAAACCAGATTAATTTATACTGAATTAACTCTTTATATAGGTCTAGGCTATGTTCACCAAAAAATAAAGCAGATGAAAATAACTGAGTACAATTAATCACTGGTTTCTGCTAGAAAAACTTTCCGATGACTATAAAGCAATGTTCTATTATAAGTGCCAACCTACAACAAGCATGAAGGATCTCCTCCCAATAAATGTTGCAATTACTAAACTGTTCCCCAGAGTAATTTGCAGAAAAGATAAGGCACTGAGGCATCATTAATGGGATCCCTCCTTATCAAAAATGACTAAATTATGACCATCTACAGACTACACAAATTCTCGTTTACTAGTGGTGGCTTAAGATTGCTGAAATTACTTTTCTCTTTACACAAGTTGACCATTTGTTTACCACTGTAAAAGTAGTGTTCATTAAAACACAAACATGTAGAAGAAAAAAAAGATTATGTCCACTCCACCAACGTAAGACATTTGTTTCTAAAACTTTGATATTATAAACAAGGCAAAGAAACATTATTTCATATAAAGATTTGTGACATATCCAATTATATACTCCACAATAGAAGCTCTGGGTCAAAAGTAGTGATTTAAGATTCATCAGTGAGCTATATAAAAATCAGACTGGTAAGTTCCTTAACTTAAAAAGTAGTCTCCTAATACAGAATTAAATTATATGGACTCACTACTACTATATGTTACCAGCCCAAGTTAAATAGTCACATATTTGTTGAGTATAACTGAAAGACTACTTTCCGTTTCTCCCAGAAACTTTCAGCATCACATTTCTCACTTCCAGATAATCATTCATCCCTGTGTCTTAATTATACTATATTTTATTAAGCATTACCTACACAGCATCTTATGTTACACTGCTACTAATTAGAAATGACTTTAGCAGAAAATTTTATAGCTCCTAATCCTAATTCCTTGACACCCTAAGAATGAATGATGAATCCCTCAGGATTAAAAATCCTAGACTGATATTGGTACACCAAAAACTAGTCATCCCTTTGTTCTTCTTTAGTAAATCAAGTAGGCTAGGTTGAATTGGGATTTATCAAACACAACCTAGGCACAAGAGGTTAGCAGCTGGTGAACCAGAATTGTTCTTTACGCTTATACTAAAAGATAAATTCTTACTACATGCATAAAAGAAATTTTAGGAAATTTAAATGACTTTTCCAACTTAAGACATACATGTAATAGAAATGCTAAAACAAGCGAACATATACAAGTAAACCCTCCACATAAAATCCCTCTTTGCCTTTTATTTAAAAAGATACCTGCATTTTTAGGAAAAATTTACACTCTATATGCCTCAGTATTTAGGGTTCTGTTCAAAATCCAACTATTTTGTCATGTTACACAGTTCAAGAGTCAAAATCAAAAGGTGGTTGGATAGGTGAAAATGTCATTAGAATGTAATAAGACATTTTTTAATTTTAACCATTGAGAAAAAGACTAATAGCTTATGGTCTTTCTGTTTATGTGTTCAGTTGGCTATATACACTACTTGTGTAAAATTCATCATTTTCATCATTAAATGAGGTTTATAAATTTTACGCCTACTAGAGAAGCCAAGTTTACTGCCTATGAAGTACCTTAAGAACTGCTTCCAAAATCTTTAATATGGTTAATAAATCAGAATATAATCAACATAGTTAATACTCTTATACAAAATGAAAATGTCCAGAATTACCTAAAGGTTTACCCTTCAGTTCCGGATTTGATATCATTTCTACTTGTGCATAAAAGCAATCCAGATCCACATGCACTATGACTCTGGATGAAGAACCTCCTTCTGGCACCACTTGACCATGAACCAATGCACAATATGCAAAGAAATAGAAAAATATATTCAGGCTGCTTATCATCTCTGAGCAATTGGCAGTCCCTTAAGACATGGTAACTGAGAAGGAAGAATGAAGAATGATTTTAAGTTTCTTCCTAGATTTATGTGTCAAAGCATCTAAAAATTACCGACACGAGAGAAACTCCATCTATAGGAGGGTCTTCAGTCCTGTGTACTTAGTATTTCTTTGTGCACTGTATTTTTCTCAGGCTAGAAATAACTTTTGAGGGGGAAAAATCGATAATGGAAGATGAAAGAGGTAATCCTATCACCTGGAAATTTATAATAAAGTTTAGATTAAACCGCAAGGGATAGGTAAGTTTAATGCTGATTTCAACCAACTTAAAAATTATCCTAAGTGGCATGTTCTTAAATAAAAAAAAAAAAAAAAAGAATCGTTAAATACAAAAGGGCAGAATCCAGACCTATGGGTTCCAGTAGACTTTATCTGGCACCCATATGAGGGCAGGATTATCTAGTTCAATGCTGAATCCCCAGTATCTAGGACAGGGCCTGGCATATAACAGACTACCAATAAATACTCGCTAAATTAAAAGAATGAGTAAATATTTCTTGAATTTGAAGAAGTAGCTCAGGTCATGGAGTGCGGAGGGGGATGAGAGAGGAGATTCCGGCTCTTAACCAATTAAAAACGAGGCAGGCTAAGTGCAATGTGGTATTCTGATCTGGATACTGGAACAGAAAACTAAGTGGAAAAAACTGGCAAACCCTGTAGAGCGTTTGTACTTAACAGTATTATGCCAGTGTTCACTTCTCAGTTTTGACATATGTACATTAGATATCAACATAAGTGACATAAGATATTAACAGTAGGGAAAGCCGCTTCTGCAACTTCTGTGAGTCTAAAATTAATTCCAAAAATTAAAAGTCAAACGGGGGCGCAGAAGGGGGCAAGGAAGAGCCTTGGCCTCAGGCCCTGGGGTTGGGCAGTACAAGGTAGAGCCCTTATATTTCCAGAGGCCGAAAGCGGGTCCTCGAAGAGATGGCCACTGCAGATGTGCCTCGTTTTCGGTGCCGAGCCAAGCTACAGCCCCAACCTCCGCCAAGTGGGCGACAAGGTTCTCTACTTCTGCAACCTTACTCAGCCCCGGCGCCTCTTCGGCTATTTGAGGGATCACAAATGCACCCTGGAATAACAAACTGATTCGCCGACCCCGTCCTTAGCTGTAAACAGCAGGTAACGAAGGGCAGCTCTCTCTACCAAGCCGTGAAAACGAAAGGAACAGAGCGAGGCAGGGACTGTCGCGCCCCAACGGCCGCCGCCGCCTCCCCTGGCCTCCGCCCGCCCCGCCCTTCTTATTTACACCAAGGGACGCCGCCGGGCTCCTCAAGCACCGGCGCATCGCGCGAGCAGCCTGCCTCCCCCGCCTCCGCCCGGTCCATGGCCTTAGCCGCGTCCTCCTCCTCGTCGCGGCCGGCTTCCTCCTCCGGCTCCACCCCCAGCTTCTCCATCCTGCCGCGGCCAACGACAGCGCAGTTTCCGGCCGCTTCCGCCCCGTCTCCTGGGAAACCAGGGGCCGACCGCCCCCAGTCGCTTCGGCCTTGGCGCCTGCGCGGCCCGGGCCGACCAGCCAGTTGCCCGGAGGAACGCGCGGCTTGGGAATCGTTTGGTCCCACGTGCTGAGGTTGCTTCTCGCCCGGTTGAGGCCGGAAGTGAGGGATTACCGTCACAAACAGCTCTTTTTTTTTTTTTTCTTGAGGTCTTCGGAGTTAGTCCCACGCCACAAATTTTAACTTTTTTTATCTTAACTGGGGCCAGCCTGTTCTCTCGATAACTGTCACAAGCAAAACTGGTAACACTTAAGACACTGAACGATTCGTGGTGATGGGGGGTAAGAGAAAGGGTGGGAATTATGGTAAGACCAAGGGGGCCGTGTGAACTGACATGATTAGCAAGTATGTTAAATATTGTTGCATTTTGTTCGTTGTTTGATTCAAAGACACTGACAAATTGGATCTCTGAATTCTTAATCATCTAAAGGGTATAGGATCGTGATATATGAAGTTTTGGAATCAGATAAAATTTCCAAACCAGAGCCTCCAAACTTGCTAATTTTCTGACTTTGGGCAGGTTGCATAACTCCTCTGAGCTTCGGTTTCTCCACTGTTGGGGGGGACCGTTGCCTTGAGTGTCTAGAGATTAAATAAGTGAATGAAAACATATAGTTTAGTATTCCAATGTATGTAAAACACCTGACACACAGAGGGTGCTCAATAAATGATAGTCGTCTTTGCTTTCTGTTAAGATGCTTGTGTGCCTCTGCGTGTGTGTGTGTGTGTGTTTGTGTTTTCCATAAGAGGAAATTTGGAAATTTTTATGTGTGTACGTACATATTTATACATATATTTACAAACACATTTTGCCTTTTTCTTAAAGAGAATTTCGCTCTTACAAGTGAACCTTGACACTTGTCAAGGATGTGTGAACTTGCAAACCTTTTAAAGGACATGCTGATGCATCCTTAAAGAAAGAATGACGGGCAGAACTGGGGTTCAGTGGTTTGAAGACCAAGTCTTCCTCTTTGGGTATTTTACCCTTAGACATCTGGACCAGTTCTCTAAAACTCTCCAGTGTAGGATCTAAAATATTTAGAGCTATGCTGCTTTCTTTGTGAATACCGTTTTATAACTGTAGATAAAGAGCTTTTCAATTAAGTGCCTCTTCGGCCCTTAAGTGCCTCTTGGGCTATCATCAGGGGTCCAATTACTTACAGACAACAAAGGTATTTTTTTTTTTAATTCCCCCATATTGAGAATGATACAAACCCCTGAAATGCCATGGCAGATTAAAATAACTCCTTTTTAACAGCTCTAGGCTCAGTAACACTCAACAGCTTAAGCAAAAGTGAGCCAGCTTTGAAAAACAACACACACAATCAAGCCCTATCTGGTTAGTTACATTTATTTCCCTGTAATTGTCAAACTGAAGAGGGGCTTTTAATTTAGTAGAATAGATAAATGGAACCTCAAAAACCCTCAGGGAGCACGCAGGGCTGGTGCTTTTTTTTTTTAACTTTTTAAAATTTATTTACTTTTTAATTTTTAAAAAAATTTTTTTTAATGTTTATTCATTTTTGAGACAGAGAGAGACAGAGCATGAATGGGGGAAGGTCAGAGAGAGAGGGAGACACAGAATCTGAAACAGGCTCCAGGCTCTGAGCTGTCAGCACAGAGCCCGACGCGGGGCTCGAACTCACGGACCGCGAGATCATGACCTGAGCCGAAGTCGGCCGCTTAACCAACTGAGCCACCCAGGCGCCCCAACTTTTTAATTTTTTTAATGTTTATTCATTTTTGAGAGAGACAGAGCATTAGTCGGGGAGGAGCCGAGAGAGAGGGAGACACAGAATCCAGCTCTGAGCTGTCAGCACAGAGCCCTACGCAGGGCTCCAACTCACAGACCTTGAGATCATTGCCTGAGTCGAAGTTGGTTTAACCAACTGAGCCACCCAGGTGCCCCAGGGCTGGCTTTTTGAGTGTACAACTTCTACAGTAATACAGAGATAGCCCCCTGCTTAGAAGGGCCCTGCGCTTGGTTTAGTGTTCTGCTGTTGTCATCTTGAAATTCTTAATAATAATTGAGCAAGGGAGCATTCATTTTTATTGTGCATTGTACCTCACAAATTATTTAGCTGGTGCTAGGAACAAAGAAGAGAAGTGGCATAGAAATGACATTAATAAAACATCTCTATGTCAGGCATAGGACTAAGAGCTTCAAACAGATGATCTCATTCAACATGCCCTAGAGGGTAGGCATCGTCATTCTCATTTTACCAAAAATGAAACAGGCCAGCAGAGACTAAGGTGCTTACTCAAGATTATGAATCTAGTAATGGTAAATCCACCTGTCAGAGTTTTCCATAGAGAAGGATTTGTTAATAATGTTTCTTCCGTGGAGGAAGTCACTCCCTCTGTCTTCCCTGGTGCTTCAAACATCAGATAACTTGAAGTAGGGAGAATAAACATCCCTCAAATGTATTAAGAGGCATAAAAATACAATTTATATGAGCTAATATGTGTTGCTTTGTTGAGGAATGAATTGGGAAGTGCTTCTTTTATTCTATAAATCCCTTCCTCTATTTTAATTAGCTGGTTCTAATTGAGGATTATTTCAGGAAATAAACATATTGAGCCTAGATCACAATTGCATATTTAAGTGCAAAGTGAGAGAATTTCAAGGCAGAATAAACATATTTAATTAAATAAAACTGTGGTTGAAATAATATTCATGGGGAGCCTGGGGTTATAGAGTGTGACTAGCAGATTTAAAAAAAAACACAACTGGGGACATTTTCAAGCTTCAGAAGTCAAGACACCATGAACTTATGTACATTAAAAGTGACAAGCATGAACGCCCATGTCAGTGAAGGGTGGGAAAGTTACCACTGCCTGTTTCTCTCCTCCTAGCCAAATTGGCTACATACAGCTCAAAGGCAAAACTCTAGACAATGTTCAAGGGCTTTGACACAAAGAGTGTGAAGGTGTTTGTGAGTGTCTGTATTTTATGTTGGTAGGGAGTTAGGTATGTAGAAATTGACTGTAGGGTCAAAAGAACAATTTGAATTGGCAAAGGCACAGAGAATTTGGTTTTGTAAGGTTTTTAGCCTAGTGCAGTGTTTCTCAATTGGGATTGATTTTGTCTGCTAGGGATATTTGGCAATATCTTGAAGATATTGTGGTGGTCATGTTTGCGGAATTGGAGTTCTGCACTACTGACATCTGTCTAGTGTGTAGAGGCCAAGGATATTGTTGAACATCCTACAATGTACAGGGCACCCCTTCACAATAAAGAACTAGCCAGCCCAAGGTGTCAGTTGGGCCGAGGTTGGGCGCTCTGGCCCACTAGTAGTGTTTACACTATCCTGTTCCCAGCTCTCTCCTCAGCTTCAGGTTTCCAGTCATAATGAAGAATTGATCTTCAGATATGTGCTTTTAATTATAAATGGACGTTTCTAGAAAAAGGGGGATGTAAGAGAGGGAGACAAGTATTATTTAGTTGCTTTTCACTGTGGGAATTTACGTTCTGAGGCTAAAAACAAATGCATTTGCTAGAAAAGAGATTTAAGAAAAATATCTACATTTTTATGGAGCTTGTGAGTTGCCCCTAGGGTGAAAGGCTGATGAGTCAGAAATAATTTATAAGGCTTAGAAGCTAAAACCAGAAAACACATAAAGGCTTCAGATGGTTGAAAGCAAACTATAATTATGACACGCTGTTGTACAATGTGCATGTCCTCCAGTATTTACTGAACTTTCATCCAGGATCCCAAACCCTTTGCATGAAAACTTTAATTGTCATGAAAAAACCTTCCTCTGTCTCTCTCTCTCTCATTCTGTACATCGCATTGCACACCAAAGCTGCAGTTTCAATTTTTCTCTCTGTAACCTAAAAATATTTGCTTCATACCATGTGATTGTGGCTATGAGAAGGTATATGAGGCTGGCGTTTTTCTAACAGCTTCTCTTTGCTTTGACCTTTCTTTGTGGTTCTGTAGAAGTCTGATGAAAAGCCTGTGTAGTTGTTTTAGTAATGGCATTTAAAACATTGCTTGTCAGGTTGTGCTCAGTGGACCTTGCTTTGTCATTCTGGAGAGAGATGGGGACCAATGTGATCATAATACAAGTCATTTGGTCCTCGTTTATAAATAACGTCTGCAAACTTCAGCCACTGAGGGAAAGAGAATTACTGGATGTCATATAGAAAATGCAAGCACATTGAAATAGATCAGGTTTACTATATTAAATCGATAGACACCTCCTTTAATGTAATCATTTTTTAAAAAAGAAACCCTTTTTCTGATTGCAAAAGTAATTCATGATTATGGAGAATTTGGAAAATATAGAAAGGAGATAAGAAGAAAATGGAAATAACCCATAACAATCCATAATTTGGATGCTCCGAGATAACCATGCTTTAATAGTCTTTTCATAAATCACAAGTTAAAAATGTTTTTTTTTTTAATTTCACAAATATATTTCTGCATCTATTTCTCTACCAAACCACAAAAACTGTTGTGAGATGCATTGCCGGAATAAATAACCTAGAAAAACCTTCATACATTTACTTGTTTTTGATGTTAATTTGAGGGAAATGAATAAATATGGTCTCAGCATCATCTTGGAAATGTTAATAATTTTAGTTTAATCAATAATCTTCATGTTTTTAGTTTGAATTTAATATAAACACAAAAAGGAAAATGACATTTATATGTATAGGACTTATTTTTAAAGTTGATTCAAAGACTTCATTAAAGTACCTATTAATCCTGAAAGTACTGCTTGTGCCTCTGATTTAAAAAAAAATCATTTTTATTCTCATCCATTGTTTAAAATATTCTAGTAAAACAAAAAACATAAGGTATAAAATGAAAATCCTCCATAATCCCCACTGCACTTTGATATAACCATTGTCAACAGAGTTAACCACTATTAACGATATATAGATATATTGGATCAGATCTTTTCTTATAATGCTAAGGATAGGATAGACATAGTGATAATCATTTTTAATTTATATGAGTGGGCTCATATTGTACAGACTTCCTGCACCGTGTTTTTTCAATTAGTATCTCTTGAACATCATTTATTTTCCATGCATAAAAATATACTGTATTCTTTTTAGTGGCTGCATTGTTTTACAACTCCAGATTGATGGACACTTATTTCTGATTTTTTGCTGCAGTAAACATCCTTGTACATACATCTTTGTGTCAGGAGTCGAAGGAGTCCCACCCTTCCCTAGGACAAATCTAACCCCAAAGTTAAGTAATAATGTTACCTTTATCCTGTTAAATTAATAAAACACCCCGTGAAAGCACATCATGATAATGAGGTCTGTCAGTTTTACTTCCAGAGGTGGTCTCAAATCCCTCCACTCCTCTGCTTACGCATCAACGCACTCCGCGTCCAGGCCACGTGCAGTTATCCCTGGCTTAGCCTAACGTCTGCCTTTTACCAACTGTGGGCCCTACAATGATGATCTATAATTTCATTGTCCTGCTAAGAACCTTTCAAAGGCTTCCCACAACCTTTAGAGTAAAATTCAAACCCCTTTCTTGCCATGTTTCTCCAGGCTCCACTGGGGCACATTTGACCTTTTCTTCTCTACTTCTTCTCAGAGCAGTTTATCATTTTTCCTTACACTTGGGCCACACCAAACCCCTTTCTATTCCGGGGATATATGTTGGTCTGCAGTCAGCAAGCTGGAGATCCAGGAGAGCTGGTGATACTGTTCCAGTCTGAGCCTAAAGGCCGGAGAACCAGGAGAGCCAATGGTGTAAATTCCAGTTTGAGTCCAACTTTGAAGGCAGCAGACCAGTGTCCCAGCTCTGTGACATTCAGGCAGAGAAAGCAAATTCTTCCTCACTTAGCCTTTTGGCACTATTCAGGCCTTCAACAGATTGGATGAGGCTATCCTCACTGGGGAAGGCAATCTACTTCACTCATTCTATCAATTTAAATGTTGATCTCATCGAGAAACATTTCATGGACATAACCAGAATAAAGTTTAACCAAATACATGGGCACCCTATGGCCCAGTCAAATTAACACATTAAATTAACCACAGGACAATCTCCAGCCTCCAGACCACCCTATCATTTGAAAATGTTTTCACATAACTGGCTTGTTCTGTTTTTCCAGTTCTCAGTTCAAATAGCGACACCTCTAACTGACTTTTCCAAACCGCACTCTCTCAGATGGCCTCCCCCAGAATCACATTCTCTCACAACGTGCTGAGTATCATTTATAACACCCAAATATGGAACTGTTTATTTTCCCTTTACTTGTTTTTAATCTCTGTCTCCTACTAGAATGTAAATTGTATTAGGGCAGGGACCTAGTATGCCTTGTGCTTTATTGGTAAATACCAAAAAATATGCATGCTGTAAATGAATGGCATTATTTTGATATCAATTGGCTAACTTAATAATGTTAGATTTTTAAAAGTCCTGTATAGATAAATCTTTCTTATAGAAGACTCCAAATAATATATGCAGATAAGCCCCCTCCAGGAGGTGGGGCTTAATCTCTTCTTCTTGCTGGAGGACAGACAGTGACTTCCTTCCAAAGAACAGAGGATGGAAAGGGGGGAATAGTAAATTTACAGTGGAGAAACCTGGCAGTCACTGCCTCAACCAAATGATCATGTAGGTATCATATACCCCTGATAGGATGTGCAGTATCACTTCTATGGAATTGTTGCCCAGAAGAACCTCAGTGTAATCATAAGAAAACCTCAGACAAACTCAAATGGAGGGACTTAAAACAGTTGGTTAGTATTCATAAAAGGTATCAAGGTCAAGAACAACAAGGTAAAAGGAACTGTCATGGGTTAAAAGAGACTAAGGAGACCTGACAACTAAATGCAACGTGGCATCCTGGCTTAGATTCCAGAACAGAAAGAGGACATTTATGGGAAAACTGGCAAAACCCAAATAAAATCTCAAGTTTGTGTAAATACATCAATGTTGTTTTCTTAGTTTTGACCAAAGTACCATGGTAATGTAAGATGTGAATGGCTGGGGAAACTGATGAGGGGTGAGAGCTCTCTCTATTATTTTTGCAACTTTTCTTTAAACAGACATTTATACCAAAATAAAAAGGTTATTTTAAAAAATAGAGAATCACAAACCAGAATCTAAATAAACCTTAATATTTTTTCAAATCTTTACAAATAAAAGAACACAAAAATGAAAAAGACAGTCTTCTAGACCCAACACACACACACACACACACACACACACACACACACACACACACACACAAAGGTAACTCTGTGAGGCAATGGATGTGTTAATTAACTTGATAGTGGTAACCATTTCACAATGTGTACTTATATTAAATCATCATGTTGCATACCTTAAACATAATTTTTATTTGCAGTTATATGTCAGTAAAGTTGGAGGGAAAAGCTTATATGTTGCTGCTGATATTCAAAAGTGCAATGAGCATTTTGCCTTTTTATTAGTTAACGTGTATAAATTGATAAATACTGTCTTCTGAATTATGTTTACAGAAATTTAAACTTCCTAAGTTTCAACTATTATTTTCCATTTCTATTACCATAGTTTAAAATTACTTAAAAGATGCTATCTATTCAGTTAATGCCCATTTAATTTTTATAATTGAAGGATATTTTTGAACATACTGGCACCCGACAGATAATTACTGCTGTTAAAATCATCACTCCATAAAAAGAGCTTCCAACACGAGATGATTCTAACTTGTCATATAAGTTTTAGCTTATTTTTCTTTGAATAAAAGCCAGAAAGATTATTAAGAAATCAGTGGTAATGAGACGCTGAAGTCAGAATTGCTGAATATGCAATTCATCTGAAGAGAGACAAACGGTATACTACCAACACATTCTTCTGTCAGCATCTGAAATGACTCCTACTAGAAGGCAGTAACTACCCAAGGACAAAAGCACTTGTTCCTTTAATGGCATCTGCTACATTCACTTGTATAGTGACAAATTAATAAATAATCCACTGTAGGAAATATCCTGGTTTTGGATTTATACATCATTACCTAAGAAATCAGTTCCTACTTAAGACATTTATAAAAATACTGACTTCACTTCGCATTTCTTTACCTTCATGGAGGCACAGATCAAAATGAAAGACTAAGAAAGATGAGGAAATATGACAGACTGGAAGAGACTATGAAAACATAACAAATAAATGAAAGTTCAGATTCTGGATCATTTCCTGGGACAGAAAAAGGACAGTGGGGGGAAAAACAGGCAAAGGTTGAATAAGCTATGTAGTTTAGTTAACAGTTTTGTACCAATGTCTCCTGCTTTTGATCCTTTTATTATGGTTATTATATTGTTAACAATAGAGAAACTGGGTCGCGTAGGTTGCTCAGTCAGTTAAGTGTCTGACTTCAGCTCAGGTCATGATTCCACAGTTCGTGCGTGAGTTCAAGCCCTGCATCGGGCTCTGTGCTGACAGCTCAGAGCCTGGAGCCTGCTTAGGATTCTGTGTCTCCCTCTCTCTCTGCCCCTGCCCCGCTCATGCTCTGTCTCTCTCTCTCAAAAATAAATATTTTAAAAAAATTAAACATTAGAGAAATTAAGGGGAGGCAACAACTTTCTGAATTAGTTTTGTAACTTTTTTGCAACTTCTGTAAGTCTAAAATGATTTCAAAATAAGAGGATTTTTTTTTTAATTGCATGGGAAAATTCCTCAGGAAGTCGTTACTTCAGACAGACCTACTATTTCTCAATAATTCTGATAAAGCTGGTTTTCCCTCCAGCTTTGAAACAGAACATTGTTCTTGTAGTTGAGCAGCAGGCAAAGTACAGTTGTTGGCCTCTGCTTTAGGAACAGTTTGTACAGAAGCATGCATTTCAGGATACCAAAATTATGCTTTGCACCACAAAATGTCCATCCTTTGAGAGACCCATTGGAAGCAAGACCAACTGAGAGAAAGATCTATATCATTTTTTATTTATGCCAGAGTATTGGCTCACTGAGTGGGCTATTGGACTAAATTACCTAGATAATTTAAAATTGGGGGAAATTTTTTTCCTCTTTCCATTTTTTTTTCTTTCTTGTCAAGTGCATGTGGTTGAATTTGAAAAAGTAAAATGTAGATATCATTTGGCTTCATTATGACTCAGTGGAGGAAGTAAATATCTAGGAATTTTGCTAATCAAGTGCTGGGGGAGTTCACTCTTGGAGATCATTTTGTGCGTGATAATCATTAAAAGGAAGTCCTTTTTGCAGTTCAGCAATAATACTGTTTTATAATTACTATTCAGTAGTCACCCAGCACATGCTTGGCCATTTGTCTCTCTCTAGTCTAATACACAACTCAAGAAGGAAATGTCTCTATTTTACAGACAAGGAAATGGAGGTTTAGAAAAGTTAAGTAACTGGCGCACTGTAGGCTTTGAACGCAGATTGAGCTGCCTCTAAATGTCTAACTTTTATATGGGTTGACCTAGCCTGCAATAAATTCTACTCTTAGTGAAGTTGTGTCATAGTGAGATTTCAATAATACAAGCCCTTTGACATATTTGAAAGATTCTGTGAATTTTAAGACGAAATGTCATATTTGAAAATGGCCTTATGTATTCTTCAATATGTAGAAATATATGAGAAAATCCAAGGTCTTCTAGTTATTAAGTTATTAGGTTCTGTGAGGAACAGAGTGTATAAAACTAACAAATTATTTATTTCATAAGTACATATATCAAGATCCTAGAGTGCCTTTTAATAAAGTATAGTATTGCGGTATAATGTGTTTTTTAAGAGCCAGAAAAGAGGTCAGTGATCTAAAAGAAGTAACTCAATGTTTACTTTCAAAAGTCTATTTCTTTGGCCGTTTATTTACCATTCAGAACTATAGTGAAAAATTTATCAAGGGTAATCTCGACACAAAGTTACCCTTCTTTCAAAGCGAAAATAAATAACCAACCTCACTCTGATCTCACTGAGAGTTCCAACTAAAAAATTTAATTGTGGACTTTGGAAATGGGAAATATTCAGTTGGCTTTTCTTCTAGAATATAGATGCCCTTTAACTGGATTGGTAGACAAAGATCATTTACTTGGTAAAGAGGAAAGGAAAACTTTGTGCCTCTTGTTTCTTTCACCTTACAATTAAACAGACATAATTAGATACTATACTTTAGTACCGTGTTACAAGATACAGGTTTAAACCTATCCCTTACATCGCAAAAACCAACAAGTTTCATTCCCAACAAAGGCATGGGCTGCAGCTGTGAAATCAAAATGCAGTACAGGGCTTTCTGAGTCCTTCTTTGCCTGATCTGACAATGTTCTCTCCCAGGATATAATAAACAAAGAACAACAGTGCTCCTTATCTGAGTCTTCAAAACTACAGTGTGACCAGAATGATCGTTGTTTCCCAAACTTTCCTGATCACAAGAATAATCCAGATGCCAATTAAAATACCTTTTCCTAAGCATGTTTTCTAGAACTCCTAATTTAATAGATTGCAGTGGGCCTGAGGATCTGAGTTTTTGACAAATGTCACAGACGATGAGGTATATTTGAGACACAAATTTTGAAACATAAAATAAAGCATCCGGTGCTCCTGTGGGGTGTTATCAGAGTACTGGTTAACAGTAGAACTTTGCTGTCAGTCAAATTTCAGGTTTCCTCATTTATGAATTTTTTTAACTTCTCCTTCAATGTCTATCTCTTAAGTTTATTGAAAGTATTACATATGAAGGATCTAGGCTCTTGCTCAGGCTCCAGCGTCATTGATCTGGGGATTAGCAGCTAGCAGTCACTAAGAACTTGTTAAAAATGCAGAATGTCAGGCGCTGCCCCAGACCTGCTGAATCTGACTATGCTTGTTAAGAGGATGTCTTGGATGATTTACGTGCACATTAAAGTTGGTGAAGCACTGACCTAGTCACTCAGTGAGTGTTCAGGAAATGCTAGATTCTTTCCTTCTCATTATAATCCTTGTACCAGTAATTCAGTTCAGCTGGAGCCCAGTGACTGTCACCGTTTCTTGTTGATTTAAGCTCAGCAGGTACACTTCCATCTCTTGCACAGTGGAAAGGCATCCATAAATAAACAAAGGCATGGGCTGCAAAGCAGCCTACTGCAAAAGGTTACTCTGCGGATTTTGGCCTTTGCTCCCTCACACTGTCCCTGGCATGAGGCTGACAACAGTCATTTTACAGCCTTTCCTGAGGATTATTTCAGAGTTTCTTGTATGTGCCTCACTGATAATTTCCTGCACAGCTTTTGCTATCATTTAGCAATTGTTGGTAGCAGGGGAGGCCTATAGCTAATGATTAAATTGGTCACTACTTGAATACAAATTTGGGGAAGGTTTCATAAAAAGGTTTTGGGGATTCTTCTTCCTCTTCTTCTTCTTCTTTTTTTTTTTTTTTTTTTTGACTTCCAGATTTTCATTGAACCCTGCAGCGTCAGAAGAGGAGAATTAGGTAGAACCTGTCTTACTGCATCAAAGACATTTTCAGTAATTGCCTGCATTAAGATGCGTAGCGGCACATGTTAGCACAAGACAAATGTAAATGAAGACTATATTTTAAACGTTGGGGGTGCATTCAGGGAACAATGGAAAAGGCCAGCTGCTACAATTAACATTTTAGCTGGAACGCTTTTATTAAAACTGAAAATAAAGTTAGTTTAATGTTTAAAAATAAATAAGCTAATTTTCAGATTTATAGATATTCTAGCCACAAAAAGAGTCTTCTTGGGGAGCCTGGGTGGCTTTCTCTGTTAAGTGTCTGACTTTGGCTCAGGTCATGATCTCACGGCTCGGCTCGTAAATTCAAGCCCTGGGTCGGGCTCTGTGCTGACAGCTCAGAGCCTGTAGCCTGATTTGCATTCTGTGTCTCACTCTCTCTCTGCCCCTCCCCCACTCATGCCCTGTCCCTCTCCTTCAAAAATAAATAAACATTAAAAAAAAATTTAATGGGGGCACCTGGTGGCTCAGTCAGTTGAGCACCCGGCTTCGGCTCAGGTCATGATCTCACAGCTTGTGAGTTCAGGCCCCGTGTCAGACTGTGCTGACAGCTCAGAGCCTGGAGCCGGCTTCCGATTCTGTGTCTCCCTCTCTCTCTCTGCCCCAACCCACTCTTATTCTGTTCTGTCTCTCTCAAAAATAAATAAACATTAGGAAAAAAAAATTTTTTTAATTTAAAGAAAAAAAAAAGTCATCTTCAATGCCTTCGGTTTCTTAACCAGTTTGCTCTCTAACAGAACACATTGAAATCCTGTATTTGTTAGTATCCTATCACATATGTGTTCCTTATAAAAATAGTCTTCTTGATTTTCCCTTTGACACAGGTGAGCACCCAACCATGAGACTTCTGCTTACACCATCTTCTACCTAAGGCAGCAGACTGACTCCAGCCACAGCCAATCGTCTCTTAGTTTCTATGCTCTGCAGAAGGTGGTAGATTTCATTCTCAAATATTGTTCCTAAGTTCTCGGGGAAAGATCTGTATCTCGAAAGACCGAACACCAAGTTGGGTATCCCTGAACTCCACATGTAGGTCTTTGAATTCACTACCGTCCTTTGCAAATGTTGTGGAGGGCAAGCTTATCTACTCTTTGCCATTTCGGTTAGATGGATTCAGCAGTAAAAATGAGACATGCCTTGAAATTGAGAAAGTAAACGAGAACATCTTTCACTAAAATCAATGGGTCATCAAAGAATTAGGTCTTCAAGGAAAGGATTTTGTACCTAAATTCACAAAATAAACCATCCTTCATGTTATGGGTTGAATTGTGTAGTCCCCAAATTCGTAGGTTGAAGTGCTAACGTTTAGTACCTCAGAATGTGACCTTGATAGGAGATGGGGTTTTTACAGAGACAGTCAAGTGAAAATGAGGTTGCTAGGGTGAATCCTAATCCAATATGACTGATGTCCTTATAAGAAGAGGGAATTTAGACACAGACACCCACAGAGTGAAGAGACACGGGGGGAAGATGGCCATCTGTCAAGCCAAGGAGAGAGGCCTGAACACACTCTTCCCCCACAGAAAAAACTAACCCTGGTAACACTTTGATTTGGGGCTTCTGGCCTCAAGAACTATGAGACAACAAACTTCTGTTGTTTAAGCCACCGGGTTGGTGATACTTTGTTGCGACAGCCCTAACAAATGAATATGCTTCAGGAATCACTGGGAAGAGAAAACAGCAAGGGATGTTGTATCTATCAGGATTAAGGCAGCTAAACTATCTGTAATGTGCTTGTAATGTAAAAAAAAAGACTACTGGTTTCATGATTTTTTTTTTCAACCTAACCTTGGCTTGCTTTTAGGTGAATGATAATTATGTCTAGTATAACTGTAGTAACTATTATAGTCATATTGGCTGCCACAGCTCAGGAATGCTTTCACTTGTATTATTTCATTGTCATTACAAAGCACTTTCTTATTTATTAAGTCTTTGATTTTCACAGAAACCTTGAGACACACAAGAGCTTAGCATATCACCTTCAAGAAGGGGGCCAAGTACCAGGAATACGGCAAATACTTTCAGTCTATAAGCTCTGCTGATCTCCCATATCCTTATGGAACTGGGTAGGATGTTCCCCCCAGCCAGGAATAATTGTGTCAGATAGCAATAGAAAGCAGAACGTTTCTGTTCTGCTTTGTGCAGAAATTGGCTGTCTGGAGAATCAAAGGAGAGGTGGAGCTAAAGCCGACTTTATACAGAAAAGGTGGGATCTAAGGAGCACTACCTAAGGATTTGCCACCCTCTCAAGTCTCCACGGTACTACGGAAGTGTCTGGAATTCCCACCCCAGAAAAGGGTTCTGGGAGAGCCCTTTGTACAGTGCCAATATCCCTTGGGGGACTCATAGAGTAGACAGTAGAAGTTCCTTTGGGTGTGTGTAATGGGAAAAGGAAAGATTTATAGGAAGGGGCAAAACTTAATTCTCCAATCACAACCAACTTCAAAAATTACACCTATAATGCAGGAATGAGTCAATGCAGCCTATTGTTGCCCCCTGATTGAATTAAAGGGCTTGCCCCAATTAATCCTGCTGTCCTAAAATGTCACTTTCCTTTTCAAATGAATATTTGCACAGAAGTCACTGAGTTTTCCTGAAATGTATAATCTACACCAGTTTTTTATATAACACAGGAGTTGGCAAGCTTTTCCTGTAAGGACCAGATAGTAAATATCTAAACTTTTTAGGCTTAAGTTCTCTGGTGTCTATCACAACCATTCAGCTCTGCCTGTGTAAGCAAAGACACAGACAATATATAACAAATGGGCGTACCTATATTCCAAACTTGATCTGTGGACTCCGAAATTTGAATTTCATAATATTTTTGTGAGTCATTGGGGCGCCTGGGTGGCTCAGTTGGTTGAGCATCCCACTTCGGCTCAGGTCACGACCTCATGGTCCGTGAGTTCGAGCCCCGCATCGGGCTCTGTGCTGGCAGCTGGGAGCCTGGAGCCTGCTTCAGATTCTGTGTCCCCTCTCTCTCTGCCCCTCCCCCACTCGTCCTCTGTCTCTCTCTGTCTCAGAAATAAACATTAAAAAAAATTTAAAAAATATTTTTGTGAGTCATAAAATATTCTTTTTTCTCCCCAACCATCTTAAAATGTAAAAACCATTCTTTGTTCTGGTTCCTACAAAAACCATCTGTAGGCTGGATTTGGCCCATGGGTACTGGTTTGTGAACCTCTGATATAATACAGCTTCCCCCAAATAATTGAAACCCATTAATTCATATTTAAAATAATTCCTTTTTTTTTTTTTTTTTTTTTTTTTTTTTTTTAAATACAGAGAGGTAGAGCATGCATGCGAGCACAAGCTGGGGAGGGAGAGAGAATCTTAAGCAGGCTCGATGCCCAGCACAGAGCCGACTCAGGGATTATATGACTGTGAGCCGAAATCAAGAGTCAGACACTTAACAGACTGAGCATCCAGGCACCCCCAGAATGGAAATCTTTTTTAAAGATCAGCTAGTTTGGTAGCTCTGGGAGAAAAAAATTTGTTTTGAAGATGGGTAAACCATACATCATGCCCTTTACCCCATTAATATTCCAGTATGTATTCCCTAAACCCTATCACTCATTTTGGCATATAATTTTATATTCATAAATCTTTTTTTTATTGCAATCTAACCATTGAGTTCATATCCTTCCCAAATTTTAATTCTTTCCAACACAGTACACATTTTATGTTTTTCATATGCTTTTGTTTTTCAAATACTTTCTAAGACTTTTCCCATTTTACTTAGCTGAGCAGTGAGGGGTTCCCAATTCCTTGTCTTTGCTCATGGCTTTGTTCCCCAATTGCCCCCTGTACTTTATCTCTATATTTCTGGCAAGGAGTGGCCATAACTGAATGATAACTTTGCTCCATACTGCTGCCTCAAACTTACCCACCCAGAGCACACCTCTAATTTCTCAATCTCTAACCAATCAATAATTAGTCTCAATCAATAATTAGTGATTCTAAACAGTTATGCTCTCTCTTATGTCTTTTTGTGGCCTACACAGAAATTTGAGAGGATCAAAAGACCTTGAGTTCATATTCCAGTCCTGCTATTTGTCATATAGGTAATCTCTACCAATCACCAAACTTCCACAACCCTGGTTACCACATCTAAAATCATACACACTTCTCTATCTGACCTCTAAAGACCTGCCTTGTCTACTTTAGGGATTCCTTTGAGGATAAAATGGAAGGGATCTATAAGAAATACCCAAATGGGGTGCCTGGGTGGCGCAGTTGGTTAAGTGTCCGACTTCAGCCAGGTCACGATCTCACGGTCCGCAAGTTCGAGCCCCATGTCGGGCTCTGGGCTGATGGCTCAGAGCCTGGAGCTTGCTTCCGATTCTGTGTCTCCCTCTCTCTCTGCCCCTCCCCCGTTCATGCTGTGTCTCTCTCTGTCTCAAAAATAAATAAACGTTAAAAAAAAAAAAATTAAAAAAAAAAAAAAAAGAAATACCCAAATATTTTAAAACTCTATAGTTCAACCATTCAGAGCGATCATAGAAATTATCCAATTCAACTGGGTCATTTTACAGATAAGGAAACTAAAAACCAGAAAGATAAAAAACTTGCTCACAGGCATTGAGCCGTTTAACAGAACCAGGTTTCCTGGTTCCTAAACCACTGCTTTTTTAATCTTAGCAAACTCTTCTTAGACAGGGTGTACATCTCAGGTTGCTCAAGTGTATGCTTTGATGTTGTGAAAAGCACAATCCCAAGAGCCAAATACTTTTAAAGCACCAATTCTGCAGAGTATATGGAAATATAGAAGTTTACGAAGAGCAAAACCGTTCAAAAATAAATGCACAAGGATTATAGATGACTTAGAATGTTACTTGACATTATTTGAAATATCTGTCTGGAAATGATTCTTGCCCACTGAGGTGCAGGTTTTGTAAAAGCATCAACAACTAGGATCTATGTTACGCTTAAGCAGATTAGCCCTGGCTTCGGGGTCCAAAGAAGGACAACATAAGCTGTCAATGATCATTTCCCAATGATTGCATTACAAAAATGCTAACATAGAACAACAGGTTAAAAGTGGAATGGTCCTGCCTGAAGTTTAATTCAAATTGATCTAAAAATTTAGACTTGGAATTATTGAAAAGGATAATGACATAGTTTTCGGATGAAATAGGCAACAGATCTTTTACAGTGTTGAATTTTGGAAGAATACCCTCTTGAACATTGAGCTGGATCTATTCTTCTTCCATTTGAACAGAATCTCACTGGTAGAATTTAAGAAAGATAAAGGTGGCAAGGATCAAAGTTTATATATTTAAGATCTTTGGACTGTTCTGATTCAAGTCTCCACTCTGTACCCTATTTAATTCAACTTCATATTCAAGTGAATAAGCAAGTATTACTAGGTGTCAAATCAGAGAAAAGACTGCAATGTACAAAGTTCAGGACAATTGTCTTAGCTGAGAAGGCCTCCAAAACTTTTGTCAGAATTGGGCTTCTGTCATCTCATGCACCAGAGTTATTCCACTGTCCTCACTGAAATTTTAATGGCTAGATCCAGGATTTTATATGTATTTTTATGGATAACAAATTTATAATAAAAATGAAAATTATTGGGGCGCCTGGGTGGCTCAGTCGGTTGAGTGTCCGACTTCGGCTCAGGTTACAATCTCGTGCTTTGCGAGTTCGAGCCCCGCGTCGGGCTCTGTGCTGACCCTCAGAGCCTGGAGCATGTTTCGGATTCTGTGTCTCCCTCTCTCTCTGACCCTACCCCGTTCATGCTCTGTCTCTCTCTGTCTCAAAAATAAATAAATGTTAAAAAAAAAATTAAAAAAAAAAATGAAAATTATTGAGTTCTCAAATGGCCTCATCTGAGTCTGTGCTGCTAGTTGGCTCACTAGTTTAAACTGAGAAGGATAAAGTCAGTTTTAGGTTACTACTGATCTGTTTTTCTATATCTGAGGCAAATTTCAAGAAACAAGAGTATTTGAAAGCCTTTGATTTTCGACCAGGGCAAACTATTGCTACAATCCTCATTGCAAGGGATATACAGTGTGAGGAGAAAATGCATGCCATGAAAATATTACATATGTGCTGAACTCAATAAAGTAGAACTGTATCTGCTTTAGCAACAAACCAGATTTGCTGGCACGAAATACCTGATCCAGTAGGTCACCTTGCCCTGAGTCACGTTTATCCACTGTTCGGGAAAAACTGCTAAGGTAGGTTCTCACATTAACGTCAGGTTCTCAGATGTAACTCTATTTAATGCTTTCCAATCAGCCCTTTCTTTCTACCTTAAAATTTATTGTTGCTTTTTCTTGTGCTTATGTTTCTTTTACTTATAATTTCCTTTTTTTTTTTTTTTTTTTTTTTTTGCAGGTCTTAACAAATGCTTGTGTTAACCCAGCCCTTTTTACAAAGTATCTCAATACTTTCCTATTAGCCCCAGAGAAGAGAGCCTTGTCTTGAAGGTATGTATAGACAGATAGGGTGGGGCAAAAAATAGAGCTCACCATGAGCCACATTATGTATGTGTTCTCTGAACTGGGCAACGCTTCCTTGAAGGGAACAGAATAGAGCCACACGTTTACATAAGTCAATTCAAGCTTTTTTTTTTTTTTTTTTTAAATTTTTTAAACATTTATTTATTTTTGAGAGACAGAGAGATAGAGTACAAGCAGGGGAGAAACAGAGAGAGAGAGAGGGAGACACAGAATCCAAAGCAGGCTCCAGGCTCTGAGCTGTCAGCACAGAGACCGAAGCGGGGCTCAAACTCACGGACCGTGAGATGATGACCTGAGCTGAAGTCAGCCACTTAACCAACTGCGCCACCCAGGCTCCCCCCACTTTCTTTTTAAACTCACAGCCCATAGCTCAAATCCCCTCCAAATCTACTAACTCAGAAATAGAACCAAGGAGATAGATGTTTTCATTCACAACTTTATTAGTGGTGAAATAGGTTTGAAGGAATAAGCTTTCTCCTAAGGTCTCCCCTCTACCCCTTGCATCGCTATACCCACAGTGAATTGAAGATAAATAGCCCCATGTGAACAGCCAACCTGACTTTTCCACCCAGTAGCAGGGTAAGAAGTTAGTTTGAGACACAGAAGGCCTGTCGGGGCATGCAGGAGGCCCAACTAACCTGCCAGTTGACAGATTAGAACCTGGATATGCAGTGAGCCAGCAACGCCTCAGGGGAGGCGATCCAGGAGGGATTTTAAAGGTTGAACCACAGCAGGTTAACCCCACCTGGCCTTACGACTGTCAGGCACTCCTCCTCACTAATTAAACACCTCTTCTGACCTTGGGAAAGAGCAAAGAGAGGATGAATAAAGAAAAAGAGAGACAGAAAGTAAATACATTGCCTCTGGGGGAGTAGAGCAGAGGTTCTTTTCATTACTAAAATATTAAGAGCAAATGTTTAACACCTACAATAGTTGGAAATATAGATAACCGCTATTATTTTGGGTGTGACTCCATTCTTTTATCCATATTTTGTTTTATCAGGCAATATTGATTTCAAAGTCCAGTTATGCACACAACTTAGCTTGGAGAGAGCTATTAAATATTTAGAGTAAAGTGGTATCAGTCACTATCTATAGAGTCCAAAATAGCTACCCTGAGGATAGTAGTGAGCAAAGAGAGCTTAATTTGTTGTTTAATCAACTTCTCTTGTTTTTAATAGATAATGCTAAGTCTAAGGGTAACTATAAGGCTGCCCTTTGATTTCTATCAGTAATAGCTCATTGATACAGTTAGAGAAACGTTTTCAATTTAAGTTGACATGCTCTCCCTGGAAGGCTAATCATAAAACAAGATAGAAAAACCCTTCTCCCATTGACTGTAAGGAGGCTTTCAATCACTTCTGTACCAATTCTAGTGCTCATGTCTCCAAAAATAATGTCAACGACACGGTATGAAAGATATAAATATGGAGGTACAGGACATCTAATGTATTAGATGACCAGATCAAACAGCACAGAACAGATTCTTGTTATAAAGAGAGGAAAGTAGCAGTTGCCTCAAAATTGATGGATATCAAAATGGTTAACTTATCATTTCCGGAGCCAAAATGTTCAACATTTGGAAATGGGTTATTTGAAGGCCAAGTCTTTTCCAGACATAGTCATTAAAAATACAGGGGCACCTGAATGGCTTAGTCGGTTAAGTGTCCAACTCTTGGTTTCAGCTCAGGTCATGTTCTCACAATTTGTGAGTTCCAGCCCCACATCGGGCTCCATGCTGACAGTGCGGAACCTGCTTGAGATTCTCTCTCCCTCTCTCTCTGCTCCTCCCCTGCTCACTCTCTCTGTCTCTCTCTCAAAAATAAAGAAATACAATTTAAAATTTAAAAATTAAATTTAAAATTAAAATTAAATTTAATTCAGTTTAAAATTTTTTTAATTAAAAAAAATTTTTTTTAAATACATAGGACAACCTAGCAAGAAAATGGGCAAAAGATTTGAACAAACACTTTACATAAAAGATGCTTAACATCATTAGTCATTTGGGAAAATGTAACAAAACCACTACACACCCATGGGAAAAGCTCAGGTTCTAAAAACTGTCTATGTCCAAGGGTAGATCAGGATGCAGAGCAAGTGAAACTCTCATACATCATCCATGAGAATGTAAAATGATGCACGTGGCAGTTTCTTAAAGAGTTAAACATAACACTGCCATATGTCATTCCATCGTTAGCTATCTGCCTTAGGAAAATGAAAACATATGCCCACATAAAGACTTGTATATGAAAGTTCTTATCCGGTTCATTGGAAAGAGTTGAAAATTGGAAACAACCCAAATGTTCATCTGTCATGAATAGATAAACTGTGATACATCCATACACTGGAAAACTATTCATCAGTAAAAAGGAATGGATAATTGATGTTCAGCATTCCACGGATGAGTCTTAAAATGAACAGTTGAGTAAAAGAAGCCAGGCAGAAAAAGAGCAATTCAATGATAATGCATATATAAAATTTTAGAAAATGTTAACCTATATTGACAGAAAGCAGATCAGTGGTTCTCTGTAGAAGGATGTAAAGGCAGGGAGGGATTACTAAGGTGCAAAGGAAACCTTTCAGGCCAATGGAAATGTTCATTATCTTGCTTGTGGTATGTGCGTACGTTAAGATGGATCAAATTGTACTGTCTAAATGTGTGTGCTTTGCTACACCTCAATTACCCTTCAGTAAGATTAGGGGGAAAAACACCTTGAGAAACCTAACACTTTAGGACATTTAGATTTAGGTCATTTCGTAGCCCTATTCCAGGAGAGGAAATCTTAGTCACTTAGGAGGCATATACCAAGGAGTCTACTGTGTTTGGAGAATTGTGCCATGGACTTTACACAGCCTACAGTTAACTAAAACTAGAGAGGACAGTTGAAAGAACTGGCCTTGTCTGATAAAATGCATATACAGTCAGATATTGGTGGTAGGAGACCATGAGCTATTGTACATCTCTGTAAGACAGCGTGATGGGGTCTTGCTGGAGGAGGTGACATCAGCAGTTCTGCTACCATGGGTGGATAAACAAATGGTCAAATTATATAGGACTCCATAAGTCCTATTAAAGGAGTCATTGAATTAAATGATTACTTGATTAAGCTCTGAATTTTCTAAATTCATTAACTAGCTGTAGATCCAGCTTTCCCATTACTATTTTGTTCAAACTCTTTTGTGGCTTTCTTTTAGACTCTTTAATTAAGTAAAATCTCACCCAAAACCCCCACCTCAATCATCGCTCCTGCCATAGATAAAAGTAGAAACTTATGACCCTGTCTTTATTTTATAAGATTACATTTTTAATGCTTATCAATAAGTGCAATGTAAGTAGAGAATAATAACCACAGGTTTGCCATGTAGGTTTGTGGATGATTGTTGGTCATATATCAACTGCAGCCATCTATTTCTTTATCTTGTTTGGATTATAGAGTTTTCAGAAATTCCAGAATCATACAGCTAGGCAATTGCAAATGGCACTTTTTTTTTTTTTTTTTTAAATCAGTGCCCATTGGAAACTGAGTATACTGTTCAGTTAAACTAATCCAGAAGCTGGAAAGGATGTTAATAAACGTTTACCTCTAAGTGGAATTACTAACAATATCTAACCACTGAATTCATTCCTTACCCACAAAGACAGGCAAGAAGCACCCAAAGTTTACAATAAGTGTTAACATTATTTAATATGAAAGTATCACAACTCAGTGTGTTATGCATTTATTTGCTATTGTACAGCCTCTTTTCTGTGGTAAGCACACACAAAACAGACGTATCCATGCCTTGTCGATATTTCACAATGATGCACACATGTTGTAACAGTGTTTTTACTTGTACAGTTTTATGTGTTCAGACATGTGAAATTCTAAATTAAAACTGAAAAAAGAAAAGCCTGAGTCAAGCCTGAGTGACAAACTCAATGGCCAGTGAAACAACGCAAGAAGCTCAAGTATCTGATCCAGATGGCAAAGGTGAAGGGATTTTGTGGATGTAATGTAAGTTGCTAATTCGTTTCCTTTGAGTTAATTGAGAGGGAGATTTTAATAGACGGGCCTGACTTAACCAAATGAACCCTTTAGAAGAGGGTCTAGAGATCAGAAGCAGAAGCCAGAGATTCTTCCGTCAGTCTTGAAGAAATAGGCCAGCATGAGTTCTATAGCTACAAGGAATGAATACTGCTGACAACCATGTGAGTTTGGACAAAAACCTAAGCCTCAAATTGAGACCCCGGCCCCAGTCAACACCTTGAATCCTCCCAAGAGCGGAGGACCCAGGGTCTGTACCCAGACCCTTGATCCATGGGAACCATGTGATAATAAACAGTGTGTTGTTTTCAGACGCTAAATGTGTGGTAATTAGTTATCCCACAATAGATAACAAATGCAGATGCTTTATGACCAGGCAGATAAATCCTGTGAACATTTCAGAGCTATCATTCAGTGTTAAAAATTCTTTAAGCTCAGAGCTATAGTGAGACTAATGTCAGGTCAGCTCAGAAAACTCAGATCAGCTAAAGAAAAAACAATATGAAGAGTCATTCGAAATGATATAGTAAGAACCTGAGGGAGATAGTAAGCAACATCCTAAGCTCTATGCAAAGATGAGTTAAGCCACCAACTTGAAATGGCCTCCAATGAGTTAAAAGTTGATTTGTAACATAGTCAAGTGTGTTTTCTTATCATTTAAAAATGTTTAGTTTATATATTTAAATGTGTATAAATTACAAAGGTTAAAAAATGTAACTTTACAGAGAAGGGGCCACCTTAGTCAAGTGATCAAAGTTAACATCACCAGTAATGGGACAAAAAGAAATCCTGGGTCAGCTGATAGGATGTAATGAGAAGAACACAGTGTTACTTCTGTGATGTTCCTGCCAAAGATGCACATTACCTAAATTTAATCATGAAGAAACAGTACGTGAGCCCAAATTGAAGGACATGCTACAAAATAACCAACCCGGAATCTTCAAAAACCTCAAGGTCATGAAAGTCAATGAAAGACTGGAAAATTGCTACACAATTGAAGGAAGCTAAAAAGACACAACAACCAAATGGGTTTTATGATCAGGACTAGATCCTTCTGCTATAGAAGACATTGTTGAACAACCGGTAGAACTCGAATGAGGTCTGAATGAGGGTCAGGGTTGTATAGTAATGCTGATTTCTCGATTCGATGGTTTCATTGTGGCTGTTATAAAGGCCAATGTCCATGTTTGTAATAATTACACATTAAAGTATTTAAGGTTAAAGAACATTATGTTAGCAATTTACTTTCAAATAGTGAGGAAGAAAATGTTCTTAAAATTTTTCTGGAAGTTTGAGATTGTTTTATAGTAAAAGGCAGCCAGGAAACTATATACTTGGACTTTTAAGAAATTATGCATTTGAGGAATCTCTACAGTGCTTCTCATGGAGTTCTGACTTTAAATATCTATTTTTAGGGCCCCTGGGTGGCTCAGTCAGTTAAGCATCGGGCTTTGGCTCAGGTCATGATCTATCTCACAGTTTGTGGGTTCAAGCTCTGTATTGGGCTTTGTGCTCACAGCTCAGAGCCTGGAGCCTGCTTCCGATTCTGTGTCTCCCTCTCTCTCTGTGCCTCCCCCTCCTCCCCACTTATGCTCTGTTTTCTCTCACTCTTTCTCTCAAAAATAAATAAACTTAAAAAAAAATGTTTTAATCTATTTTGTTTTTTCTCCAAAATGGATGCAATATTAAATAAAACTGGCTCTAATCTATATGGCAACCATACCATTTTTCTATTTATTTAAAAAACTGTAAAGATTAAGGGCATCTAATCTGCAAAGATTAGGGAGGCTAAAGATTAGGTAGTTCAGTGAGTTAAGCATCTGACTCTTGATCTTGGCTCAGGTCATGATCTCTCTGTATATGAGTTAGAGCCCCACATCGGGCTCTGTGCTGATGGGATGGAGCCTGCATGGAATTCTCTCTCCCTCTCTCTGCCCCTCCCCTACTCATTCTGTCTCTCTCTCTCTCTCTCTCTCTCTCTCTCTCTCTTCTCTCTCTCTTTCTCTCAAAAAAAAAAAAATGAATAAACTTAAAAAAATTGTAAAGTTTATCATTTTTCCTTCCTGTGGTTTCACTAATTGCTTAATTCTTTTTCCTTTTAATAGATCATGATTTGCATAATAATAGGCTTTGAAAATTTTGCAGCAGGTATTTGCTAAAATAAGAACAAATTTCTCTTATCATATTTTCACGTGTCCATTCATTCTCCACTTCGCTCTAAAATGTACTGTAGTTTGGGATGGTCTTCCTTATGCATTCTCCACTGCTATTTATTAGGCAGGACCAGTTATTTAGTTATTTACAGTATCCTACAAGTTGTAGTGGCTTATAGCAAATCCATCACAGATATGCAAATATTATCTTAGTGTAAACCACAACAAATATACCGCTGGAAAATAATTTCCTTCTGACCTAAGTTTAGATGCTAAAAAAAAAAATCAATATATAATTCTTTCTTCTTTTTATTGTTATTTTTTTAAGTTTATTTATTTATTTTTGAGAGAGACAGAGACTACGTGAGCAGAGGAGGGACAGAGAGAGAAAGAGAGAATCCCAAGCAGGCTCTGTGATGTCAGCGCAGAGCCCAATGTGGGGCTTGAACTCATGAAACTGTGGGATCATGACCTGAGTTGAAACCAAGAGTCAGATGCTTAACCAACTGAGCCACCCAGGTGCCCCTCTTCTTTTTATTGTTAACTAGATTCTCAGCAGTATCTTCTTCATATATAATTACTATAGACAAGTTACATGTTTAGAAAAGTTTGTAAACATTTGTGTTTATATGTCTTTTAAAGAAAAATATTTCCCAACAAATTTTTAAAACATTTCTTTAAGGGGTGCCTGGGTGGCTCAGTCGGTTGAACGTCCGACTTCAGCTCAGGTCATGATCTCATGGTTCGTGAGTTTGAGTCCCGTGTTGGGTTTTGTGCTGACAGCTCAGAGACTGGAGCGTGCTTCCGATCCTGTGTCTCCCTCTTTCTCTGTCCCTCTCCCCCTCACGCTCTCTTTTTCTCAAAAATAAACATTAAAAACAAAACAAAACATTTCTTTAACATTTAAAAAAATTTTTTAAAAATGTTTATTTATTTATTTTGAGAGAGACGCAGCATGAGTGGGGGAGGGGCAGAGAGAGAGGGAAGAGAGAATCCCAGGCAGGCTCCATGCCATCAGCACAGAGCCTGATGCGGGGCTTGAACTCACAAAACCATGGGATCATGACCTGACCTGAAATCAAGAGTCCGTCACCGGTTGCTTAACTGACTGAGCCACCCTGGTGCCCCAGGAACTCTGATTTTCTAGACACACCTCACGTTCTTCAACTCGTACTTACCTCCCCCCTACACCAAGCAATCAGACTTGAGAACCAATACTGTGAAGTGTGAACAGTTCAGGACCATCATTCTGTGCTAAAAATTTCTTTGAGCTCAGAGTTAGAGCTGAGAATAATCTCTCAAACTGATCAGCTAACGAAGAAACAAGATGAAGAGTTATTCAAAATTATACACTAGGAACCCAACGAAGATAAGTAAGCTACACGCTGAACATATCAACTTAAGGAGTGACAATATAACGGACAACACTGACCTACACCTATACAAAGCCCTTACTGGGAATCATTAATCACCATGTGCAAAACCTAAAATTAAATGTTAACAGAAGTAAAGCTGTAGTTTACCACAATGTGTAACTAAAAGAGCCTACGCTTTAATTTATGATTTACCAGTTAGATAAACTCTGATGCATAATTTATCCTTTTACTGCTTTAGTTTCCTTATTTACAAAGTGGAGGGGAAAATGGTAAATTATCCAGGACAAAAAATAGTAATTATCCTTAATATCAATGGAGTTGTAAGTGAAGTACCGAAAAGAAGCCACGTCATTATTTTTTAAATGGTTATATTCTTTAAAAAAAAATGGCTATATTCTTACCAAAATCATACATGCACGTGGTTCTAACAATTAAACACTGAGAAGAATAAAAAGAAAACATGAAGTTTCATCCCCACCTCTATTCCTCAGTCCCATTCCTCGGAGGCAACAATTTTCTCTTTTGTTAGCTCCTTCCTCTGGGGTAGGTTGACCTCCCCAGTTTTGGTTAAATCAACAAAAAAAGTTACTATGTATTACATAATATCACAGTATTATGACCATGATTCTATTTCCTTTCTCTTTTTGCCCCTGAAGTTATTGCTTATCTCTCTCAAAATTCTCTCAGTGTTCTGTGTAATTGTCACTGTTTTTTCCCCCACGGTCTCCAACGGGTTTTTAATATAATTTTCTGCATAGGCATCAGCATAGATAAGCAATCCTCTTTTTCTCCCCCCTAGAGATGTGCCTCCTATATAACCTGTCCCCTCCCACCAACCTGGAATATTGCTCTCTGGGTGGCACAGTTCTTAGGAGTTCCTTTCCCCATCATCGTGGGCTTTCTTTGGCCTCTCTCCTGTGTTACCGAAATCCTTCCCTGGGTCCTCCATATTTCTCAATCTTGCTGTTCTCCCTTGTTTCCGTAGAGCACATCCTTCAGTGGCTTCCTGGGAAAGACCCCTTGGGAAATTTGTGTTTTGAGACCTATCTTGCAGTTCTGAAAAATGGTTTTTGACTAGGTATAGAAATCTATTTTTATTTTTAATTTAATTTTATTTATTTATTTTTTTAATTTTTAACGTTTATTTATTTTTGAGAGACAGAGAGAGACAGACCACAAACAAGGAAGGGGCAGGGAGAGAGGGAGACACAGAATCCGAAGCAGGCTCCAGGCTCCAAGCTGTCAGCACAGAGCCCGACACGGGGCTCGAACCCACAGACTGTGAGATCATGACCTGAGCTGAAGTCGGATGCTCAACCGACTGAGCCACCCAGGTGCCCTTAGAAATCTATTTTTAAAATAATTTTTTAAAAATTTAAAGGCATGTTTTTCCTTGTAACTTTTAGTGTTGTTGAGTTCAGTGGTATTCTTTTTTTTTTTAATGTTTACTTTTTTTTTTAAATTTTTTTTAACCTTTTATTTATTGTTGAGACAGTGAGAGACATAGCATGAACAGGGGAGGGTCAGAGAGAGGGAGACACAGAATCTGAAACAGGCTCCAGGCTCTGAGCTGTCAGCACAGAGCCCAACGCAGGGCTCGAACTCACGAATCGAGAGATCATGACCTGAGCCGAAGTTGGCCGCTTAGCCGACTGAGCCACCAAGGCGCCCCTTACTGTTTACTTTTGAAAGAGACAGAGTGTGAGCGGGGGAGGGGTAGAGAGAGAGGAAGACACAGAATCCAAAGCAGTTCTCCAGGGTTTGAGCTGTCAGCACAGAGCCCAACTTGGGGCCTGAACCCACAAACCACAGGATCATGACCTGAGCCGAAGATGGATCCTTAACTGACTGAGCCACCCAGGTGCTCCAGAGAAGTTCAGTGCTATTCTTATTGCCAGTGCTCTGTATGTGGATTGGCTCTGTATGTGGATTGTCTTCTCTCTGGGAGCTTTTAGGACCTGTCTTTTATCTATGATGTTCTAAAATCTCATGAGGCTCTATCTAGAGGTGAGTTTGTGTTTTTCTCCATTGTGCTGGGGCCTATCAGTATGGAGATTCATGCCTTAGAAAGTTTCTTAAATATATACTTAAAAAAAATTTTTTTTACATTTATTCATTTTTGAGAGCAGAGAGAGACAGAGCACAAGCAGGGGAGGGGCTGAGAGAGAGGGAGACACAGAATCCGAAGCAGGCTCCAGGCTTTGAGCTCTCAGCAGAGCCCAATGAGGGGCTTGAACTCACTGACTGTGAGATCATGACCTGAACCAAAGTCAGATGCCTAACCAACTGAGCCACCCAGGTGCCCCTTAAATATATAATTTTTCATTATTTAGTCCTCTTTGCTATTTCTATCTTTATTTATGAAACTTTTATTGGTCAAATGTTGGGCCTCCTAGTTTGTTTTTTTTCAGTATTATTCTGGACTATTTTCTTAACTTAATTTTTCAATACTTGTATGGATTTTTAAAAACATTTTGCAATCATAGTTACATTTACAAGAGCTTTTTCTGGTTCTTTGATTGTTTCTTCTTAATATCATCTTATTCATCCTGAAATATTTGAGTGTGTCAATCTCTGAGTATATTAATTAGATTTTTAAAAAGGGTTAGATTTTTAAAAATTAGATTTTTAAAAAGAAAAACAGGAGGGGGGGGTGCCTGGGTCGCTCAGTCAGACGACTGACTCTTGATTTCAGGTCAGGTTGTGATCTCATGGTTCAAGATCAAGCCCCATGCCACATTCTCTATTGACAGCATGGAGCCTACTTGGGATTCTCTCCCCCGCCCCTTCCCCACTCACTTGTGTGCCCGTGCCCTCTCTCTCTCAAAATAAATAAACAAACTTAAAAAAAAGTTTATTCAATTCATTTCATTGTTCTGTTTCTACTAAAGTTACTTTTTATTTATTTATTTATTTTTAAACGTTTATTTATTTTTGAGACAGAGAGAGAGAGAGAGAGACAGAGCATGAACGGGGGAGGGGCAGAGAGAGAGGGAGACACAGAATCGGAAGCAGGCTCCAGGCTCTGAGCCATCAGCCCAGAGCCTGACGCGGGGCTCGAACTCACAGACCGCGAGATTGTGACCTGAGCTGAAAGTCGGACGCTTAACCGACTGAGCCACCCAGGCACCCCCTAAAGTTACTTTTTAAACCACCCATTTTTTTTCTTTTTCTTTTTATGTTTATTTATTTTTGAGAGAGACAGAGAGACAGAGTGTGAGGGGAGAGGGGCAGAGAGAGAGACACAGAATCCGTAGCAGGCTTCAGGCTCTGAGCTGTCAGCACAGAGCCCAACACTCGAACTCACCAACTGTGAGATCATGACCTGAGCCCAAGTTGGACGCCTAACCAACTGAGCCACCCAGGCACCCCTCCGCTCCTGTTTTTCTATGTTAAGGGCTTTCTCCAAATGCCTAGAGATTCTGGGCTGCCCACATTACAGAGTAAAATATGAGAAAGCTGTTTTTGGAAGCTCTGTGCTCATGGACAGGAAAGATTTTAAGACTGTCTTGAAAGAATAAATAAATAGTATAATGCACAGAAAGCAGGGCATTTACACACCTTGAAGAAAACTTGGGGATAAGTGCTGAAGTATTTAATAATATCTTTCTATTAAGAAGAAATAGGGTAGGATCAACCTGGTGAAACATTTGAAATGTAATCGTTGAAGGATCTTATCTGATTAAGATGCAGTGAGAAGGGAGCATGAGAACCTAAGCATGGGGGATGGGGAAGGGTCTGGTTGAAATGATAGTGAAAGGAAACATTTGGAAATGAGTTAAGGACAGGCTGCTGTGCTGAGGAATCCAGTGATAATAGTCTAATGTTAGTGCAAGAAAGAAAAGTCAATGGTCGGGGCATTGGGGGTGGAAATGACATATGACATGGTCTGCCTCTGGTTATGCAGGCAAGACTAACACCAAAGTACCAGCGGGTAAAAGTAGCATCTCCGGGCACCTAGGTGGCTGAGTCAGTGAAGCATCCGACCTTGACTCAGGTCATGATCTCAGGGTCCGTGAGTTTGAGCCCCATGTTGGGCTCTGTGCTGACAGCTCAGAGCCTAGAGCCTGCTTCAGATTCTGTTTCCATCTCTCTCTGCCCCTTCCCCACTTGTGCTGTTTCTCTCTCTCTCTCTCTCTCTCTCTCTCTCTCTCAAAAACAGATAAACGATGGGAAGCCTAGGTGGCTCAGCCAGTTAAGCTTCCTGCTTTGGCTCTGGTCATGATCTCATGGTTCGTGGGTTTGAGCCCCTTGTCAGGCTCTGTGCTTACAGCTCAGAGCCTGGAGCCTGCTTCAGATTCTGTCTCTCTCTCTCTCTCTGCCCCTCCCCCACTCATGCTCTGTCTCTCAAAAATAAATAAAAGTTAAAAAAGATTTAAAAAATAAACATTAAAAAATTTAATTATCTCTCTATATCCTATAATCCTATTGTCTCGGCAAGGGACACGCGGAAAGTTCTATCTGCAACAGCCCCCTAGTCCCCACACCCCCATTCATGTCCATCTTGAATGGTTAAATAGCATATATTCTAAGTGATATTTCTCTGGCAAAGAAAATTCACATTCTCAAGCTGGTCACAAATGGCTTACATTTCAAAGTATGTTCAGAGATTATTCCCTTATCTCATCTGTTCCATGATAAAGCAAGATTAGGCAAAAACTAGACCTGAGTAAAATGATGTTTCTTTCCTTGCATTCTCACCCCACTCCCTACCCGGGCAATATACACCCCAGGGGAATATCAAAACTTGCTTCCCTTTAGAGAAATATTATGGCAGTATTTTGTCCTCTATCTTATCACACCATTAAGATTCTGTCATCTAGTTATGATTCTTAAGTTTAGGGTTAACTCATTTGAATAGTTTCCAAACTTCTCAGGAAACACACACACACACACACACACACACACACACACACACACGTATGAATTTGAAACATAACATTTAAAGGGACAATTTTCAGCACTTGCAAATGGTACTGTTAGGAGGAAATGTCTCTTCTACTCTTGTTTTTAAACAGATAGATGTTTTTGTTTTGTCTTGTTTTTCCTAGACGCTTCTGGTCTCTTGCTTCAATTGTCTGCAGAGATCAAATGAATGGGGGATTTGGGAAAGATCAGGATCTTTGCAGCTCAGCCCTTCTCTGTTTTCCTCTTGGCATTTTGCTCAGCCCATTTGTTCTTGACTATTCTTGGCCATCTTATAAAGAGGAAGAGAAAGACTGGCCCCTTGGAGAGTGGAGGGAGACACATTATATAGTCTGGTCCTAAGCTGACAGCTTGGTCTATTAAATTTGGGGTTCAGTAACAAGCTAATTCAGCTCTCACACTATGATAGGTCCTCTGGCCCAGACTTTCTCAGTGAGAAAGGAGTTATTTTGGACATCTTTCTTATCCCTTTTCTTATTTATTGAATAGATTCTCTACTCAAGAGCTATAGATGGGGTACTAAGCTTTGGACCCCTCAACACCTCAAAAGCAGCCAAAAAGTGTGATTCTCTTTTTCATCTGGAGACCTGCTATAAGGTATTTACAGTAGGATGATCTTACCAATGGTGCCTAAGTCATGCTAGCATCACAGGGCAGGGACAATTCCTGTGGCTAAATCTGGCAAGTAGGTAACATTGCCAAGAGAGAGCATGTTGAATAAGAAGACAAGAAAACTTAGAGCTGAATTACAAGTGATCCCTTGGAATGCGTTTCCTTCCATCCGAGTATGAAAGGGAGATAGTTCTTGATCTGCTACTGTTACAGGCACAGCCTACCAACTCTTCTGCTTTGCTCTTTGGCTCTCTCCCCTTCTCTCGGACTCTCTCCTCTACTCTTTGCAACCTCTTACCCAGGGGTTTGAAGGTTGAGAGCTGCCTGGTTTTCAGTAAGATATACACAATCCATTGAGGGGAGGGATTGTACCTCAGTAAAGAATGCTTCCTGCTGTAGTGGTCTAAGAACCCAACAGGGGCTTAATTCAAAAAAAGGTCTAGTTGCCTACATAACACAGGAGTCTGGAGATAAATAGTTGCAAGACTCGGTTCAGCTGCTTGGGAAGTTGATTCAAGTTCTCCATCCTCTGGCTCTGCTATTCTTATGGTGCTTGCCCTTTATCTTCGTGTTCTTTGCCTCATAGTTTAGAATGGTTGCCGCGGCTCCAGGAATCGTGTCCATGTTTAAGGCAGGAACAAAGGGAAGAGGATAGGCCAACCATGGTTTTGTTTTCTTCTGTTTTAATAGAGAAGTAAAACCTTTTTTTTTCAGAGCCACTCACAGCTCTCCCTTGTTCTTACCTGAACTAGACTGGAAGAGTGAGTATTTGAATTTTTCAGTCTATAGCCAAAGTGGACACAGGAGAATCAGGTTGGTAAAGGATGTCGGGTTAGATCAACCAATGTGTCTCTCATAGATGGTGACAGAGAAAGTTGCTGTATCACTGCTGTCCCCCCCTTCTACCTCAGAGGGCAGACTTCTAAGCCGTGCAGAAGAATATGTGACATAATAATAGATACCTGGAAATAAGCAATATGAGGACTCACGATTAAGAGTACAATTGTGATGAACTTGTTGGGGAGTCTTGAGGTAGATGAAGGGTTGGGATATAAAGTCTGAAAATATTACAGAAGGGGATCATTAGGCCAAATCATGGACTCTCTATTAGTCTTATTTATTTATTTATTTATTTATTTATTTATTTATTTATTTAATATAATTTATTGTTAAGTTGGTTAACATACAGTATATACAGTGTACTCTTTTTTGGGGGGTAGATTCTCATGATTCATCATTTACTAACTTTTTTTTTTTTTTTTAATAAAGCTATGCTAAAAAGTACCACAGACTAGGGGTAAATTAGAAATTAGCAAAGCCAAAAAGGCAATACTCAGAAAACTTTGTAAAGGATTCCACAATAAACAAAAGGCATTGAAATACGTGTGTATGCACATAATTTCAGAGAATACTAGGAATTGACTTATTTAAAGTCAAAGAACAGAAATAAATGTAGGTAAATATACAAATTCAGGAAATGGTTGTTTAGAAGTAAAGACTCATTTTGTGATTAAGTCTTTTATGGTACATATTCCACAACATTTTTGAGGAACTGATGAATAAAGTTACTTTCAATTCATGTAGAAGAGACTACTCTGAAGAAAATGTTGTAACTGTCTTGTAAGCAAACATGTTTGTAAAGTGAATTTAAGCCTCACTTTTAATGAAGTCAAATTTATTGTTAAGTGTCTCTTGGGACATGGAAACCTAATCATATTTTCTGACTAGAACAGCTGTTAATACTCTGTACTGGGAATTCCATAGTGAACACGAAGATCAGCTTTCTGGGCTGGTGGGGGAAAACAATTCAACAACTAATTACAACAAATGGAAGGGGAAACACCTAATGGTAGTGTGGGACACAGCACACAACCCAGGGGGTTCAGGAATGGAGGAGTTGGGGGAGGTCAGGAAAGGCTCTTTGGAGGAAGTGATGTCTAAGGTAAGACTTCAGAGATAAGTAGGAGTCAGTCAAAGAAAGGCACGGGGTGGGGGTGGAGGTGGAAAAAAAGGAGCACATTCAAGGGTGAAGAAGCCAGATACAAGAGCAGTTTGAAAGCAACTAAGAACAGAATTCTGAACTTGGGGTCAGAAGACTTGGGCTCTAGTCCTAGCTCTGCTACTTCTAGAGAGGTCCGTGAAAGCCACTTAGAGCATGAAATCCCTGGCAAGATGCATTTTTCTATTTACTTGGTTGCTGCTTCTCCTCCTCTCATGGACACCAGACATATTCAGCCCTTATTTCTCTTGGATCATGGGTTTTTGCAGCCAGAATTAAGGTTAAAAAAACCACTGTTTGGAGTGTTAAGTGGTACCTCAGGGCTCTGAAACCTAAAGATCATTTTCTTTCTATTGCTAGTACTGGGTTTTCTATTTTTAGGAGGTGAAATCAAATAAGCATCTTTCCATCCCTTAATCCTGAACACTTAACACTAGCCACTTACCTATGGCTAATATAACATAAGCAGAAAAATTTTAAAGCACCAGAGACTATCTTATATAAATTTCTTTGGGTTCAAAATTTATCTCTCCTTGTTTTCTCTTGCCTTTCAAGTAATTAACTCTTCTCTTTTTAGTTTGAATGATGCAGGGTAAGAGTCCTCTGTAGTCATTCCAAGTGGAAAGCAATTAAAAAAATCTTTATTTATATGACATGTACTTGAAAGTGTCAATCGGCCTCCTGACACGCCATGCCAACAGCATTTCATTTTAGCTGGGAATTAGGTGAACAGTAGATGGGCCAACTCAGTGAATCATAAAACCTGCTAATTGGTGCTGGAAAATGTTTCTTTGGCTATGCCCTCACTCCTATTTAATGTCTTGATAAATTCTGACCATGCCTCTTAGACTCTGTAAAAGAAGAAAGTGTTGGCCCCGCAGTCTCTTGATCCAAATATGCTTACGAACTCACAAACTGCGAGATCAGGACCTGAGCTGAAGTCGACGCTTAACCGACTGAGCCACCCAGGTACCCCCAAATCCTTTTTTTAATTGAGTATATTATTACACTCATAAATTCAAATGTACATTATATATTTGTCAATAAAATATACAGATCTTAAAACAGGCATTAGCCGCCCTCCCCCGCCAGACCCAACGGTCTTTTTGTTTCATTCACTGAGTTTGTTCTATTTTTCTTAATAAAAACACAAAGTAATACCTCTCATGGTTTTTCTTGGGAACTACTTTTTCTTTAAAGGCTTAACCTCAGTTTTTCCAGGTAAACAATAAGGGAGAAAACACCTTAAAGAATGGATAGATTTCCAGGGGTGACAGTTGGTGTTTTAGCACCTGCTTTTACACCTGGGAAGCAGAGCTCAGAGGTGGTTAAATCTCTATTGTTTGCTTAATGGACCAGATTTCACACATAATTCTCCCTCGTTGTTTTTCACTTTTGCCATAAAGTAAAGCTATCAAGACCTCTTCTACTGTTAAGAGAGATAAAACTGAAAATTTGGTCAGAACGCTACTGCTTGAGAAAAACAATGTTGCTGTTCGTCAAGGAGTGATATAAAATGCATTTTCCCATAATTATAAGCGGTGTATTCTTTGCCCAATATTTTAAGGAAAACAATATGATTTATCTCTTAGGTATTTAGCATCTAATCTCAATACTTTTAAGGTCTCAATCCAGACCTTGGAAGAATTTATTGTTTCCTTAATTAGATTTCTTTCTTCTTTTAGTGGGAGAATAAAAAAATTTTTATACTTTGCTTTATTGTATTACAGCAGAAAAATTCCAATGTTATCAAAAATAGCTTTTGAAATAGCTACATGAGATTTTTCTTAACAGGGGAAACAAACTATGATTTACTAAATGGCATCTGGTAGTAGAAGTCAAAGCAATAACCTTGAATTCATAGTGATTTATTCCTTTAAACATGCTTTTGGGGTGCCTGGGTGGGTCAGTTGGTTGAGCGTCTGACTTCAGCTCACGTGATCTTCATGGTTTGTCAGTTTGAGCTCCTCATTGGGCTTGCTGCTATCAGCTTGGAGCCCACTTTAGATCCTCTCTCTTTCTCTCTCTCAAAAATAAATAAACATTTAAAACAAACAAACAAATGTGCTTTTATGTCCATTATATTATTTGATCTATATAGCCTTGTTTGACACACCATGGAAAAATAAAAACTTCCAAAAGTACATATTTTCCATTTCTTGTCTTAACTACCATTTTTAATGAGATTTCCTCATGTTTATCCTTTAGTTTTAGTTAAAGGAAAATCAAAGCCCTTTCTCTACAGAGTGTCTGTCATCCAAACTTTGATTGCATTTTTTCTCTAACTCTTTTACCAGAGCCTAAATGTAGGTGTTCCTTAAGATTTAATTCTTGGTCCACTTTTTATTTATTTATTATTTTATTATTATTATTTTTATTTTACCATGTACGTTCTTCCTTGGAGATCTTATTTGCTTGCAGAGTTTCCTTCAAAGATGACTTTCACAAGATGACTTCTAAAAACACAACCCCCAGAACTGACCACTCTTTTGAGAGTTTGACTTGAATTTCCAACTCTTTGCTGGACACATTTCTAGAACATTTTCCTACAGGAAGCAGTAACTTAGTGTGTGTCAAATAAAACACATCAAATGAGATCTAAAGTTAAGCTCAGAGACAGACAAGTTTGTGTGTACAAGTTAGTGTTTATTTGCATATATTGCAAAGGTAAGTCAAATACATTTTGATTTTCTATTATTTTACATTAATCATTTTTTTTTTTCTATAAACTTGGCCTTCAACTTTTAGGTCCTATGTGTATGAAAACTGAAATTTATAATCAATCTGATAAAATGTGCATGTCTCAGTCTTCCAAACAGTTCATCACATATCATCTTGAATTTGATAGTACATTTCTATAAATATTAAGCAACACATAGAAAATGTGCTTTAGAATTTAAATCAGTTTTCTTACTTAAATTTTTTTTTTTTTTTTTTTTTTTAACATTTATTCATCTTTGAGACACAGAGAAAGAGCGTTAGTGGGGGTGGACCAGAGAGAGAGGGAGACACAGAATCCGAAGCAGGCTCCAGGCTGTGAGCTGTCAGCACAGAGCCGGATGTGGGGCTGGAACTCACTGACTGTGAGATCATGATCTGAGCCAAAGTAGGATGCTCAACTGACTGAGCCACCCACGCGCCCCTCTTTTTTTTTTTTATTTAAAAAAATTTTTTTTTAATGTTTATGTTTTGTGAGAGAGAGAGAGAGAGAGAGAGAGAGAGAGAGAGACAGGGTGCGAGCAGGGGAGGGGTTAGAGAGAGAAGGAGACACAGAATCTGAAGGAGGCTCCAGGCTCTGAGCTGTCAGCAGAGCCCAACGCGGGGCTCAAACTCATGGAACACAAGATCAGGACCTGAGCCGAAGTCGGACTCCCAACCGATTGAGCCACACAGGCACCCTTAAATCAGTTTTCTTAATCAATTTAGCACTATTCTTTAAACCCAATCCTGAACGATGAGTTGGCAGATCCAAATGAATTCCGCACAGATTCCTAAAGGGTTGTCATAGTGGGTTAGGTTAGTCTTTCAACATAAGAGTATTTACCAAGCCAAAGGCCACTGATAATTGTCAAAGGCCATTACACAAGGAGGTTTAAATTATGAAAAAATCTTTAGAAATATTGTAAATCCTAGGTGGGTTCAGGGATCCTGGTCATTTTAAGGAGAATTTAGAGGTAAACCCCGTAGAAGTAGAGGAATTATGTCCCAAGTTGTCATTTTTCTTCCTATAACTTTATAAAGTTGCAGGAGAATAATCAATCCCGGGACCTAAACCCAGAAGCCAGACTCTGGAGGATAGGAATATTCATCTAATGGAACACTTTGACTAGCTTCTTCAATCTGAGCATTCTGGCAAGTTTTGGTGGAGGAGGGAAAGAAGGTATCGGGTATCTATTACCTTTTTAAATGAATTATCTAGTTAGTGAATATAAAACGAACTATTTTGTTATTCATTAATTGGGGGAGCAAACATAGGTAAAATCGTACAGAGAGGGAGGTTAACCCTACAGGAAACAACACAACCGCAGTCCTTCTGACATTCCTCCACAAAAGACTCCGGGCCCTACCCGCCTTCCGGGCTCTGCGCACCCAAGCGCGGGCGGGGGCCGGAAGGGCGCGGCTGGGGGCGGAGCGGGTGGGGCCAGGGGCGTGCCCTCGAGAAGGCGGAGACAATATGGCCGCCCGGGGAGCTTGGAGGACCTAAGAGGCGGCGGCCGGAGCCACGCCCCGAGCGGGAGGGCCGCTCTGTGCGCGTCCGCTCTATGATGCTTGCGCGCGTCCCCCGCGCGCCGCGCTGCGGGCGGGGCGGGTCTCCGGGATTCCAAGGGCTCGGTTACGGAAGAAGCGCAGCGCCGGCTGGGGAGGGGGCTGGATGCGCGCGCACCCGGGGGGAGGCCGCTGCTGCCCGGAGCAGGAGGAGGGGGAGAGCGCGGCGGGCGGCAGCGGCGCTGGCGGCGACTCCGCCATAGAGCAGGGGGGCCAGGGCAGCGCGCTCGCCCCGTCCCCGGTGAGCGGCGTGCGCAGGGAAGGCGCTCGGGGCGGCGGCCGTGGCCGGGGGCGGTGGAAGCAGGCGGGCCGGGGCGGCGGCGTCTGTGGCCGTGGCCGGGGCCGGGGCCGTGGCCGGGGACGGGGCCGGGGCCGGGGCCGGGGCCGCGGCCGTCCCCCGAGTGGCGGCGGCGGCCTTGGCGGCGACGGCGGCGGCTGCGGCGGCGGCAGCGGTGGCGGCGGCGCCCCCCGGCGGGAGCCGGTCCCTTTCCCGTCGGGGAGCGCGGGGCCGGGGCCCAGGGGACCCCGGGCCACGGAGAGCGGGAAGAGGATGGATTGCCCGGCCCTCCCCCCCGGATGGAAGAAGGAGGAAGTGATCCGAAAATCTGGGCTCAGTGCCGGCAAGAGCGATGTCTACTACTTCAGGTACCGCCCTGGGGGCGGGGTGGGGGCAGCGGGGTCAGGCCGGGGTCAAGGGTCAACAGCTGACCTGGGCATGGGATGTCAGTATGAGAGCAGGGCCCGAGGGCACTGGCACAGACAGGCTGGCCTGGTAGTGGAAGGTCCCTGAGCCCTTGGGTGAGAGTTGACCCCAGTACAGTGACAGGTCAGGCACAGTATCTGAATGGTGAGAGCCCAGAGGAGGGCGTCTTAGGTTGACAGTGTTGGGGAAAATGGTTTGTGGGAAAAAAAAAAGGTTCTCTGGCAAGGATGGTTAGTCCATAGAAGGGTTAAAAGAAGGTGTAATTCATCGAAACTATAAAACCCAGTCACTGTTGGCTCCTGTCCCAGCCTTTCCCAGATTCATCATCACAAGAGTGTTTAATCATGCACATGTGGAAGAATTAGCTATCTACAGTAATAAGGCTTCAGTTACTTTGTGAGATCCAGGAAAGTTTGGTATAAAGTAGCCGCTTGGAATGCCTGAAGTTTCTTGGAACTCTCATGGTGTTGCAGAACTTAGTCACTTTTGAAAACTGAAACACTGTAATATGTTGTTAGACTCTTAGACCAAAATTTGTCCCCCAGGGATGTTTGGCAATGTCTGGGGACATTTTTGGTTGTCATACCTTGGAAGGGTGTGCTGCTGGCATGTAGTGGGTAGAGACCAGGGATGCTGCAGGATATTCTGTAATGCACAGAATGGTCCCCACAACAAAGAATTATCTGACCCAAAATGTCACCAGTTTGAGAAATCAGGTTGAGAAATCTTGGTCTGAGTGATTCAGGTTTTTGCCCTGATGTGATCTTGCAATTCTGTGGTTCTGCTGTGCATGCCATTTCTTTGGATGATCCAGTAAGCTCAGGAGAGTGCCTGTGGCTGTTGATATCAGTGGAATTTTCTTATCAACAAATTTGCTTATAAAAATAAACCATCCCATTTACAGAAGAGAATATAAACATATTCACTGGTGTGGAGGGCCGTTTTGTGGGCTGATGGACTCATTTTTCAGGGAATATATTTGGGTGTTGGAGCCAGTTGTCGTCAGCCATTTAGCCATTGGAATAATGTTATGGAGGATTTACTTTCATCAAGTAGGTTAATACATTGCCCCTGGTTGGGGAGGGAGGAATATACACACGCGTGCGCAGTCTCTCTCTCTTTCTCTCTCTCTCTCTGTCTCTCCAATGTTTACGAATTGAGAGTACTCTTAAATAGACTTGAGAGGTTAAAAATACATTTGTGCACACACAATGTGATCATCAGTGGTATAACACGTAAATACGACCATATTCCTGATGGCTGCTCAAATGTATGGAAAAATAGTTTCAATTTGTTTCACCTGTTCAAGTAAAAAATGAAAGTGGTGTTGCATGAGAACTTATTTTGTCACTTGGTCTGAGACCACGCATTTTGAAATCTTAAATAATAAAATGGCAAGCTTTTTTTAAACATTCAGAGGTGATAATCTTGTATTTCCCCATCGTTAAATTTTTTTTTTTTAATTTTTTTTTTTTAACGTTTATTTTCGAGACAGAGAGAGACAGAGCATGAACGGGGGAGGGGCAGAGAGAGAAGGAGACAGAATCGGAAGCAGGCTCCAGGCTCTGAGCCATCAGCCCAGAGCCCGACGCGGGGCTCGAACTCACGGACCGCGAGATCGTGACCCGGGCTGAAGTCGGACGCTCAACCGACTGAGCCACCCGGGCGCCCCCCCCCCCCCCCCCCCCCCCATCGTTAAGTATTAAATTTACTTCAGTAATACTGAAAAGGTTATTGTGGTGGGGCATCTCGGTGGCTCAGTCGGTTGGATGTCCTACTTTGGCTCAGGTCATGATCTTCTGGTCCATGGGTTCGAGCCGTACATTGAGCTCTGTGCTGACAGCTCAGAGCCTGAAGCCTGCTTCCAATTTTGTCTCTCTCTGCCCCTCCCCTGCTCGCGCTCTGTCTCTCTCCATCGCTCAAGAATAAATAAACATTAAAAAATTTTACAAAAGGTTATTGTGGAACAGTAACTCCTCTCAAGTTCACTGGTTTCATTTAGTGCTAGTCACAGTTGTTCACTCTTGCATACTCTTCCATTAACAACTTTTGCTTTCTTTCTAAGCAGGTAGTATGCTACCTTCTTTAGGTGAACTATGTGTTGATGTCTTGTAGCCAGTTACATTTTACAAGAATATTCTGTGTCTGCGATTGAACTCCTTGAGGGATAGGTGACTAGTCTATTCTCAGTAGAGCATCTTAAACTTTGAAGTTCACTCTCTATGGCATTTCTCCTGGGATACAGTTTGTTTGGTTTTGGGATGACGTATTTGTTCAAACTAACTTTGGGTTATTGCAAGGAGTTTTTTTGTTGTTTTCCTTGCAGTAGCTGGAAAAGTTATTTCAAGAACGCAGATTGCTGTAGTGCTCATTTTGATTTGTGGTCGTAGTATTTTTTTAAATGTGTTGTAAATTTTTCAATGTTAACTTTTTCATACAAACTCAATAAATATTTTATGGCAGAAAAACTGATCTAATCAGTTTAAGATGAATTTTCCAAACAAATTCATCTGGTATTTTTTGAAGTTTGTTTATTCTGTGAGAGAGAGGAGAGTGAGAGCATGCGTGTGCCAGTGGGGGAGGGGCAGAGAGAGGGTGACAGGATCTGAAGCAGGCTCTGTGCTGACAGCAGAGAGCCTGATGTCGGGCTTGAACTCATGAACCGTGAGATCATGACCCGAGCCGAAGTCGGATGCTTAACCGACTGAGCCACCCGGCTGCCCCTCCAAACAAATTCATCTTACGACAAATCATGAAACCAGTATAGTGATAATTACTTTCTAAAATTGAAGTCTTTTTATTAGACGGTGCAGCATGATTTGCTTTTCACTTTATACAAGATGAAAAGACACAATGAACAGATTTGTGCCACATGTGTTTAGTTAAAGGTTGGAAGGAATGTTATCTAATTGTTTATTGACTACCTACAAAATGTTAGTTATTTGGCAGGATTGTAACAGTCAGTCTTGATTCCCTGCTGAGAGGTTATATTCTGAGGCAGTAGGAAACAGGTAGCATGATGTGGTTTTTGTAACAGAGCAGTTATTCTGTGACTTCCGCTTTCAGTGATAAATGATGGAGGACACCTACTCATACTGAAGGTGAACACATTCTTTCTCTATCAAAGTGTCACAGCTTTGCATATTAGCATCCCCACATATCCCCCACCTGTTAAAAACCAGTAGCTCACAAAACACCAGCCATCCGTGTTAGTAGGTGGGTTAAGAGTTAACGCTCCCATTGGTAGTGTGAACACCTGCACTCATTTGTTCGTGTGGTTCTGATGCCAGCTCCTGAATTGGCCTGCCTCTGGGGAGAGGAATTTAAACAACCCGTGCCTGTTAACATAGGGTGTGGCTTACTTACACTTATTAATTGGGCTGAAGTTAAGCTCATCGAGAAAGCCTCAAATTTTGGTAGAATGGTGTTTCGGCTGTTCCCGAGACTGCCGAGTTCTAACAGGAAGGCGTGCCTTGAGTTGCCAGTTAAGCAATATAATTACGCCTTCTGTCAGGATTACCGATAGTGTGTGGCAGTTCATACATTATCATACAAAGTGTGTTTTTACAAAAAGGTGTGGTTAGATAAAGAGCTGGATCTATTGGTAATAGTTTCTGAAAAGTTTGTTGCCATCATATGAACCCATTATGTGAACAATAATTTTCTCACTGGTCTACTTGGCTCCTGTTATTTCTAGTTTTTGGCTCCCTGCGCTTGCTGACTGATATATTTGACATATTATTTTCTTCTGCATAGGACCCTTTTTAGTAGCCAACTCATGCCATTTTTACCTAGTCTAAACTTGTTAGCTTTTAGACTTTTGGTTATAATTTCGGTTAAAGACTTGGGAGTGGAGGTAAACTGTTACAGCTTCTGCCATAAAATATCATGTGGTTGGATACTGGGAACAAAATAGTAAATATTTTTGATTCTTGTATCATAATTATGTTGCATTTGTACCTGATCACTTCTCTGAAAAAAGGATACAGTGGCACTAGAGAACAATTAAAATAATAATAGGGAGCAGGTGCAAGAAGAGAGACTGAATTTATTTCACTTTGATCTGGAAAGAGGAGGACTCAGAGGTCTATAAAATCATGAGTGATATGATAAAAGTAGAAGTCTTTAGGGAAGGCAGCAGAGCACAGGGGTAAAGAGGTCCGGAGTTGGTATTCTAACTCTGCCCTTACCATTTGGTGCAACCTTGAGCCTGTCACACTTCCTGGTCCTGTGGTTTGTCTGTTTGTAAAGTGCATATATGATTTTACCTGTACTTAGAGTGATACAAGGATTCAGTTTCAGTACGCTAAAATAAAAACATAGATATGTTTAAGGACTAATTAGGGAAAATGATTAATTAAATAACTCCAGTTGTATGGGCTGAAGATACAAATAGGTTTAAAAAAATGTATAGGTATATCTGACTTGTTACCGAAGGCTGGTAGGATGCTTTGAGGGCATGAGTTCTGGATCATTGAGCATGTCAGAGTTCAGTCAGATCTTTCCTTCTCTCTCTCTCTCTCTCTCTCTCTCTCTCTGACTTTAAAAAAAAAAAAAAAAAGCAAACAAAAAACAACTCTGCCATGTAGTCTTTGTTGGAAAAAACTTGATGGACCAGGGGAGAGATCCATTGTTATAGTTTTTTTTTTTTTTTTTTAAATTTTATTTATTTTTGAGAGAGACACAGAGTGTGAGCGGGGGAGGGGCAGAGAGAGGGAGACACAGAATCAGAAGCAGGCTCCAGGTTCTGAGCTATCAGCACAGAGCCTGATGCGGGGCTCAAACCCACAAACCGTGAGATCATGACCTGAGCCGAAGTCGGACGCTCAACAACTGAACCACCCCAGTGCTCCCATTGTTATAGTTCTTAAATATTTAAGTCTCTTTGGCTTTCAGTAAATTGGCTTTTCCCTTACCTAATATCTTCTTTCTGGCCTTCCCCATGTGATTAAACCTGGTGTCTCCTGTATTACTCGTATGTTCATTTCTATAGAACCTGTGGCACTCTCACATAACTGTCTTCTTTCCCCCTAGGTACACCTAGATACTAAATAGGTGTTTACCAATTGATGTGATGCTTAAAATTTTATGAAACAAGTCTTAAATGACTTTCTTAGCTATTGCTTTATATTACCTGGTGGTGTGCTGGGATGAAATTGGTTGGGGTATTTTATTAAGTCCAAGCATTTTCCAGTTTCTTATTTTCATCTTTAGTGTTGAGGATATTATAGAAGGATAGAAAGTAGTTTAGAGATATAGTGAAAATGCTCATAGTGCAGAGACACAAGTGAGAAATCAACATTTGAATCTCATCGAGTCTATAGGTTTGTTTTTTATTAAGTATAGGGTGTTGTGTGTCTTAATTTTATGTGTGTTCTATGTCACAGCTCTCATAGTTTTGGCAGCTATTAGTATTATTTTGCTAAATGCATTACATGTATTATCTTATTGGGTCCTTATAACCCTGTTAGCTGTAGGTGCAATTATCTGCATTTTACACATGCGGACTTGGGACAGGGAAGTTAAGTAATATGCTCAAGGTTGTACTGCTGGTAAGGGCAGAGTTAGAATCCTGATGCAGGGGATTTAACCCCAGAACTTTTAACCACCCTGCTCTGCTGCCTCCCATAGAAAATCCTTACTTGTAATTCTCAAATATTGAACCATCTCATACTTAATCTGCTTTATGGAGCTGGGTGGGCTGCTAAAACAATGTAGTTAGTTACTATTATATTTGCACCTTTAAGTCGACAAAGGGTAAATGTTATTTTATTTTTTTTTGACAAAGGGTAAATTTTAAATCCTATTTGGTAGTGAAGCCATTGTACCAAAAGATGATCTTCCAGCTCTATGTAATGGAGAGAAAAGAAATTGAAAAATTGTGGTAAATTAACATAATTAAAGGAGTTTCATTCTGGGTAATAGAAGTGATCATTTGGTTCAGAAATGTTTCCTCCTTTCTTGCTTGCTCTTTTGATATATGTTTAATTTAGGATTGACCATGTTGTTTCTCAGATATTCAGACAGGCAGCGTGTTTCCTACGGAGCAAGCTATAGGTCATCTTCGTTTTAAAAGCTTTTACTTAAATTAGAAGAAATCAGGGGTGCCTGGGTGGCTCAGTCAGTTAAGCATCCGACTTAACTTGATTTTGGCTCAGGTCATGATCTCATGGTTCGTGGGATCGGTCCCACGTCAGGGCTCTGTGCTGACAGCACGGAGCCTTCCTGGTATCCTCTGTTTGTCTCTCTCAAAATAAATAAATAAATAAACAATGAAAAAAACTAGAAGAAATCAAATTGTAACTTGCAGTCTAAATGTAGCTCGAGATAGTTTTATGTGTTTCCTCCAAAAAGCTCGTGTGCTTCTTTGAGTTGAGGCACGATTGAAATGTGCGCTGCAGACCAATCAAAAAAATCTCTTTAGTTGGAGAAAGGAATGAAATGCAAGGTTTATTACTAAGTGCTTATTGCATAATTGCAAGTTTGACTTGCTTTTAGTCTTTTCTCTTGAAATAGACTGATTGAAGCCTGGATCTGGAAATAAAAGACACATGGCTGTGGTGGAAATTGTGCTCCAATAATTCTGTCTCAGTTGTACCATCCCAGCTTTCTGTGCTGTGCTAGGGGAATTTTTGTTAGGGTACAACATTGCCATCTGTCCTACATCTGATTTTTCAAATCTGATATGCAAAGTCTCACCTGCGAAAACACCCACAATACCTGTAGTAGAGGAAATACATAGCTCGAAAGGAACTGATACACATATATTCTAGAAATAGTGTCCAACAGAAATTGATAATTTTTTTCAAATTGCTTTTAGAATTTCATTTGTGAGATATAGAGTCATAATTTAATCTTCATAGTGCAGTTTTTTTATTTTTTAGTGCAGCTTTAATTAATCGAGTAGAAGCTGGTGATTTGCAAAGGAAGTGATACTTTTGTGTGTGTGTGTTAGATTTCATAGTGGGACTAATAGAAATTCATAAATTTTTTCCTGTGTTTGAGGTCTTTTCAGACCTGTGTGATGAATTAGAAATAAATCACCAGCTCTTATTTCATGGATTTACTTTTTGACTTGGGGTATTAATACCCTTTGCAGTCCTTGTTTATTGGTCTTTTATGGCTATTTGCCATTTCCACTAAGAAATGCCTAGGCAAATTGTAAAATGAAGTTTTGCTTAACTTCATCAGAACTTCTAAAAACTAAAACTTCACAAGGAAGAATAAAAGTATGGAATAGAGTGAAATTTTAGTAATATCTATGGATCTTATGATTTTTGCCTTGTCTTATAAATTCAAACTTGTTTGGGAACTTGATTACATAAGTTGAATATAAATAATGGTAAATTCTCAAATTTAAATTTTGAAATTGAACACTTTGTTCATTCAATCAGAAATGATTATGAGTTATTTACAAACATGTGGAAGAAGATTTTTGAAATATATCTTGGTGTTCTTTTTATGCTGGACGAATTCATAGATGAAAGAAAGTGTGAATGTTATAAAATTATTTTCAACATGTATGTAGTGATGTGTGCCTCTCTTTAAAAAAGCCTTTCCCAGAGGCCTGTAGTGGAAACGGGCAAGTCCTATGGCATTTTGAGCATAATTCTGTTAACCTTTCCCACATGTGCTGTAATCGTTGGCAGTCTTGAACACCAGATTCTGAACCTCCTCAAGGTGAGTGGCTGAGTCTGATTCATTCTTGAATCTCCAGTATCCACCATAGTCCCTGCTATACAGAAAGCTCTTAAGAATTGCTTGTTGAATGAAGCAAATAGTTAATACGTTTCTATTAAATGATCTAAAAAACTGGTTAGTGTTGGCTGTAAATAGGCCTGCACTATAGAGGTGGTCTTGTGTCTCTTGCTATAGACAGCATCCTGTCTTGTACCATACCAGGTATGCAGATAGTGAATAGCTGAGGCAAATGTTCTTATTTTTCTTCAGACTTGAGTGTGTTTAGTGTTTGTGTGTGTATTCCATACAGATTTTTAGACCTGAAGGAATCTGTAGTAGGACTTTTGATTACAATTTTCATATTAAAAAATCCTTTTATCCTTTGCTTTAAACATCTACCATCAAAAAGTGCTTTTGTATCATCTGGGGAGGATAACATATTTCTATCTACTGTTAACTAATATATTATTTCTTTGTGCCGTAACTGTAAAGTTATTTGTTATAGTATCTGGTAGGAAGTAGTTTATGATAAAAAATAATGTAAAAGTGGTTATACAGAATACATGTTGCAACTTTATACTCTTAGATCCTACAGTCATAAACTTACTAGTGAGTTCCTAACTGCTTTCTCTCCCCTTCTGTACTTATTTGAAGACCAGTAAGTCTGTCTGTAGACCACACTTGTGTTGCACTGGTTTAGAATAAGAATGGAAACTTCTGAGTCAGAAAATTGGGACTTGAGTCTTGAATCTTGCTTTACTATTTTAACTTGGACAGATTTATAAGCTTCCATAATATAAGCCTCTGATCCCTCAACTGTAAATCAAAGGTAAGAAGTTTACCTCGTGGAATTTTTTTTATGTTAAATGAAAGTACGTGTAAGACATTTGGCATGTAGTAGATGGTCAGCAGATCAATAAAATGGTAGTTTCTTTCCCTTCGCTTAATTAACCAATGTAAACAGTTGTTAATTATGTGGAGATTTACAGTATTTTAATTTTGAAATGTGATTAGGGCATGTTCATCAGGGTTTTTAGAAATATTTTATTTTTTCCCCTGATTAGAAGAGTGACCCATGCTCAGTGTGGAAATTGGGAAAATATAGGAGTGTAGAGAGAGCAATGACAATCAGCTTTGTAGTACTAAAGAGAATCAGTGTTAATATTTTGACATATTGCCTTCCATTCTCTGTGTATATAGGTGTATATGTTCTTTTTAAAAATTTGTTTTTAATGTTTACTTATTTTTGAGAGAGAGCGAGAGAGAGAGAGAGCGCGCGAGAGAGAGAGCGCGAGCAAGCGCATGAGCAGGGAAGGGGCAGAGAGGGAGACACAGAATCTGAAGCAGGCTCCAGGCTCTGAGCTGTTAGCACAGAGCCCGACACAGGGCTCAAACTCATGAACCAGGAGATCATGACCTGAGCTGAAGTTGGATGCTCAACTGACTGAGCCACTCAGGCACCCCTGTGTGTACGTTCTTTTATAGTTCTTTTTACACTGGAAGAATCCATAGATTAAAGCAAGGATGAATGTCTTAAAATTATTTTTAACATGTATGCTGTGATGTATGCGTTTCTTTAAAAAGGCCTATTCCAGAGGCCCCCTACCTCTTTTTTCAAAATATAGTCTTTTTTTTGGGGGGGGGTATACTTATCTAATTTTTTATTATGGAAAAATTCAAATGTGCAAGAGCAAAAATTGTTAGAAAAGTGTAATGAAGCTCCTATGGGCTCATCAACCAGTTTTAATAATTATGAACTCCTGGCCAAGCTTGTTTCATCAATATTCAACTCCCTTTTCCCATTATATTTTGAAATAATTCCCAGATGTATTTAATTTCTGACATTTCCATAACAGTGTCCAGTCCTCAATTCAACCAAAATAACCAGTGTTTTTTCCTTTTTTCTTTCTCACCTTTAGGCAGTGGGATGAGATTAGGTAGTGGATCACCCTGGCTTTTATTTTTTTTCTAGCTTTGATATAGAGATAATAGAATTTGCTATCAGTAATATACTGTTTGCATGTTGTTTGTTACATAAATGCTAGTTTATGGAATGAGAATGATTGGTACAGAATTCATATTATACTTAAGGTCTTTTATTACCACTTAAAATTGCGTTGGTGATTCCTTAAACATTTATGCCAAGGGAAAAGGTGCAATGTTGTCACATTTTACCAGCAGCCAAACTGTAAATAATTTTTTTTCCCTAATGATACTTTAAAAATAATTCTCTACCTCTCCCTCAACTGCTAAGGAAGTTCTTTAATGCTCACATTTACTTGCCCAAACTTCATATTTTTAAAAAATTACTTTGAAATTTTCAGGGGATATATACAGCTTGTATACTTTAATGTTTGTTTTAAACATTTTATTATAGAAATTTTCAAACATATATGTAAAAGTAGATCATATAAAAAAACTACCAAGTACTCAATTCAGCCGTTGTTAATCTTATTTCTTCCATCCCCCAATGTACTACCTCGACTCAACCTTATTATTTGGAAGCAAATCTGACATCATATCATTTCATTCATAAATAACTACTTGAGTATGCTGCTTGTGAAGATAAGATTTAAACTTGTAGAAGTTTTATAACCATGTAGAACTAACTCAGTATTTCAAAGCCAGAATACAAGAGATGCCAATAGGCAGTTTGTGATTATTTACCTGATACTGGCAGTAATTGCTATATGGTTCAGAGGAAGGAAACCTTCCACTGCTTCATTCTGGGAAGGAAGGCTTTTTATGGAAGAGCTATAATGTGGATTGGTATTTCTGGGCCCTTGAGGATCAGGGTTGGAGTCCTGCATTATGGATTGGGTAACAGGTATGATTTGCAAAAGGCCTAAGAGGGAACCATTCAGCCTGTTTCGAACAGTGAATAAACTAACATGGTTGGAGCAGAGGTCATTGAGTAAGAGGAGTGGAAAGTAGGGTTGACAGGTTCAGAGGAGGTTAGAAAAAGGATCTTAAATGCAGAGCTAAGATGTTTGGTATCCTTTTGCTAATGGGTTAAAGTCATTGAAGGCTTTTCAGCTGAAACTATGGTCAGAGTGGTGTTTAGGAAGAGTAATTTGGGTAGTTTAGAATGCAGAGACCAGCAAGTAGAAAGTCAGTTAGCCTGTCCTGGTGATTCAGACTCAAGGTGATAAAGACTTGATTTGGGCAATGGCAATGGAAAGGAAGGATAGATTCAAAGAAAGGAACTGGATTTAGTAGTACCTGATGGGAGACATAAGTAAGACAAGACAAGACAAGTAGATAAAATGTACTGGAGACAAACTGCAGACGAGGGCTGAAGATGGTTCACTTTAGGAAAGGCCCGCGTGTAAAGGTGGGAGGAAAGGAACTAAAAAAGGGAGATTGGGAGCTGACTTGTAGGTAGATTTCTCTGTGTGTATGTCATACAGCTTTGAAGCAATGGTATACGTTATTTGAATTAATTGATTTGACAGTTTTCTGATTATGTATTTTGTACCGAAGTACAAGATAATTTTGATTTCAGATCTTAGTCTCAACCAAAATTTGACTTGTGGAGACAGTTGTTAAAGTCAGAGAAGTCTTTTTCTTTCGGTACTTACTCTGTAACTAACAAATAAGCTTTAACATTTAAAGAGGTATGAAACAAAGGAAGTTGATGTTTTTTTGATCTCAAACTTTTCCAGAGCTGTAGCTTAGGGAATTTTTAGTATGGAGGTTTTTCTCATGCCTCACAAAGTACTGTTGGAGAGTGATGCCCTCCTGAACATGCTCTTCAGCCGTGTAGCTGGCCGTCTGCTGTCCACAGTGCTCCTTGTCGCTCATAGGCCAGCTCTCCTTATTGTGCTCTGATTACTGCCACCTCCACAGTTCATCCTGTTAGAAACTGGTTCGGAGGTATACTGGTGTTTGCTCAGACTCTGGGCTCCTCATCCTGTTCGACTGAACATCGTGATGATCCATGAAAACATATGTTCTGCTCCACCAGAGGAGTGTTTTCAGGGTGCAGTTGCACAGGCCAGGAGCAGGTCTTCAGAAGAGTTGCTTTTTCTGTGGAGACTGGCAGGGTGTGCTATCGTCAGGTAGCTCAGGGAATGATGATCACAGGTGAGTATACAGAGCGATAAAATGGGAATACCACTAAACTAAGGTGACCAGAATTAAAGTAGTTTCTGTTATCTCAATGAAATTTTTTTAGAGTGGAAAGTCAGATGCTAATAAAATTTCTTTTTGATAATCTCTAGTTAGAAACCTCTAAGGCGGTGTTACACGGAAGTACTTTAAACAGTTTAATTAAAATGAAAGCTAGCAAAGGCATAGATGAAATGTCCTCATCTGAAATTAAAACTCTCACATCTTTGATTTTCATTTCATCATTATTTAGGGTATTTGGAGGGTAGGAGAAGTTAAAGGTGAGACCACAAGTTGGTTCTGGGTGGGCATATCTAGGGGACAGTTGGTAGGGAATTTTTTTGTGTGGTTGAAAGTGAAATATTAGTATTTCATTACTGGGATTAGAAGTAATCGCTTTGGTTAGAGAAAGCTGAAAATGACTAATATCCTTCACTAGTCTACTAGAATGTTCCTAGGTTATAGTTTGCTGCTTTTAGAATAAAAGCTTAGTCATGCTAATCCCTGGTGTGTGTGAGATTGTGACCTACTTACTGCAGCCATCTTAGAGGGCAGACCGATGATGACTTAGTCATTCTGGGTAGTTTTTTTGTTCATCTAGCATTATTTCCTCCACCACTTTCAGGGTCATGTCGGTGCTATCCACATATTTCTGTACCTGATGGGAAGAATTCTTACTTAACCATTCCCTTGGCCTTTGCCCCTCTATATGCTTGCCTTCATCTTGTGCAGAGGAAGGTCTCTGGTTTATAATCTCCTGGGGCAGACAGGTTGACTTCCCTAAAACACTAAGCACAAGCTATAGCAGTTACAGAGAACGGCTTGTACCACTGTTCTGAAGGCAGCCGTGTGTGTGACCAGTACTTGTAGCTCTCCCGCGTAGATGCCGCATAGAATTCCGTCTTTATGACTGGGGATAGTGATTTGTATGAATAACCGATAGAGTACCAGTTAATAGTCTACCTTTTTTGGGATATGTTCATAGCTAAGACTTGATTTCCACTTTCTTCATTGCTAATTTAGTTTATCGGTAGAGTATGTCAGTCCTTTCTCACAGTTTCCATTTGATTTTTAAAATCAGTAGACATAGGAACTATTTAAACCATATTAAATTGCTAATCTAGATTATAAGCTATGCAGTCACATTAATTGAGTTCTTACGTAGTTAGATTTCCTTAATTTGGGGAGGAGTGTCTAAAACTGATTTCTAATGAGTTTTGTTCTAGAGTGATGTTATACTGAGGCTCTAGTATGTGTTCAACTGCAGTAGATAGCTGGCATTTCCACCGTTTCATAAGAAACTACTCATTGCAGGGCTAATTTGTGAATTTAGTAAATTGATTTCTTAAAAAATGATTTTCTGGTTGTCTGTAAGCTGTATCCTTAAAAATAATAGTGCTTATCTTTTTGGTAGAAGTTGCTACCTTAGTATTTTCATTTTCTGGAGCATTAGTCTGTTGAAACTAAGTCCACTCTTAAGCTCAGCTTTTATTGCACTAATAAGATGTCTTATTAGATGGAAGTCTGATTGAGAACTATCATTTTATTTTGTAGAGAGGTTTTTATTCATATTTGAGGTATATCAAATAGGCTATCAGAATCTTGTTGACCTTAACTGGAATTTCTGATGATAAGGACTAAATGGCTATTCTAGCTTAATCTTCATTGTAGTTGTATAAGTGACATAATGGAATAATCTTTACCAAGTTTTCAAACTAATTTGGGTCTTTAATTCTTTATTTCTTATGTAGTGTAATAGATTAATCATGAAAATATTTTCTGGTTCGATTTTAAGAGTCCATGCAACATAACTTACATAAGTATAGAACTTACCATTTTATTGTGTCTGCAAATGAAACTTATGTTCTTTACTATTCAACTGATAAAGTATTTTGTTGTGAGAAAGTTACTTTGTTCAGTGTTCATATATGTTAATTCATGTTTGAGAGTTTTAAAAAGTGGCATTGCAATTTCTGGTTGTTTGAATCATCAAGGAAATACATAGAGATTTTTGTAATGAAGTAGAATTGCAGAGATATAGTAGATTTATTTCTAACTGGGTTTGGAGAATCACAGCTTCACAGAAGAGGTGACATTTTACTTGGGCTTGGAGGCTTTAATAATCTTACGACAGGCAGGATATTGCCTATGTTCATGCTTCCGTCTGGAAAGACATGGCTAAAAGTCAAAGGTACATGGAGTATTTCTGGTGACACTGAGTTTGGAACATGGGGTACCAAGGCTGGTGGAGAAACGGACTTTTGAAAATAACTATAAACAAATGGAAGGTCTTTGATGTGTTCCTGGGGAGGTGAAGCTATTTTCGTCAGCATTGAGGAGCCTGAACATTTAGCACTTGGTGTCAGATGTGCGGCTGAGGGGTGGGGCACTGAAGCATCATCAAGTGGCTTTCTCGTTTGGTGGAACAGGCGCTAGGTGGACGGCAGTGGGGCCACAACAGAGGACGATATGAGATGGGGTTTGGGGTGCAAGTTTGTGGTGGGCAGAGATGGCTCCAGCTTGGAAACATCTGGAGGATTATGTACGGTTTGTTTGTCATACTGAGCATATTTGGAAATCTGGTTAGAATGAGAGTGGAGGTTTACTTCTGCGTAATCTTGTATTCTTTCCTCTCCTGTGTTCTAGTTCTCTGAGTTTGTTCTACTCCGTTATGTCCTAGTTGTTACTGGTTGTTACCTCCATCTGTAGGCTGAATTTTATCACTTGAATTGTGTTTCAAGAATACTTGAATTCTGTGATTGTCGAAAAAAAAAATGCCGATATGATCTTCATTTGTCTTGAAGTGAGTGGTGGCACAGAATTTGTGACAAAGTGCGGCGTGTTGGTTTGGATTTGACCCAGAGAAAAGTTTTGCTCTTCCAGGGCAGTATTTTGTAGCTTGGTTTCCCACGCAAAATTCCCTTTTGTTTTCCTGTTCAATTATTTTTCTTTTATTGTGGTCCGTTAGTGCAAGGTTAAGTTCTAAATAGGACATGTTGGCTTTTTTTGAGAAATAATTTAGAATTCTTACAGTTCTCTTCTGGTAACCTATCTATGCTGACTTTAATAGTTGGTTTTAGCACGTTTGGCTCAGAAAATTTATTAGGTAAAACTGGGGCATTTTTCCTATAAAATTTTTCTTATAGATCAATGCCACACAGCAAAAAACTTTTTTAGGAAACACTAGTTTAGTTTAGCTTTCTGTATAATTTTGGCACTTTTATAATTTTCCAGCTTTGACAATATTTTCTTAGGAGAAGTTATCCTTTTTTTTTTTTTTAGTTTGTTTGTTTTGAGAGAGAGAGGGTGGGCAGGGTAGAAGGAGAGAGAGAATCCCAAACGGGGTCTGTGCTGACAGTGCGAGCCCTATGTGAGGCTTGAACTCATGAACTGTGAGATCATGACCTGAGCCAAAATCAAGAGTTGGATGCTTAACCGACTGAGCCACCCAGGCAACCTGAGAAGTTATTCTTGATAAGCTTCTCCAAGGTAGGAGTTTGGGTAAAAAAATTCATGTCAACAATGTTCACACCATTTGCAAATGTTTGCCTCAGTTTCCTCCTTTTAGGGAGCATTTAAATACTATCAGAATTCAGTATTTTTTTTTTTTTCTATTGTAATGTTGTGAGTTCAGATGGGTAGCCCAAAGAGTATATGGATTCCAAGTGTTTTCTGTTTTTTTGTTTGTTTGTTTTTTTGTATGTGTGTTTTTAACAAGGATTGTTGACTTCAGAAGAATGTGTTCTGAAGTTCTGATTACTGCTGACGTTGTGTATATGTAATACTTACAAGAAAAAGCATTTCAAAAGTCAGTTTGGAAGTAGTTTGTAATGTTGAAGACCTTTGCAGCATGTGCATTGTGCTCTGCATGCAGTTTGTACCTGGATTCTGTCAGTGGCTCTGGAGTGAGTGACCAGTGGGATAATCTGCAGTAACATCTGCAGATGTTACTCCAGCGGTGTACCTAGTGGAGTGTAATACTAGATGAAGCGTTATCTCTTCTTACAGGGAAGTTGTGAAGTTCCTTTAAAACTTTACCATTTCTTTGAAAAAAATAAACATATTGGGAGAGAAAAGAAGATGCGTGGAGATCTAAATACTGCTATCTTTTGTACAATTGATGTTATCTTTCTTCTAGTCCAAGTGGTAAGAAGTTCAGAAGCAAACCTCAGTTGGCAAGGTACCTGGGAAATACTGTTGACCTCAGCAGTTTTGACTTCAGAACTGGAAAGATGATGCCTAGTAAATTACAGAAGAACAAACAGAGACTGCGGAATGATCCTCTCAATCAAAATAAGGTTGGTTAATTTACTTAGAGCATATGTATCCTATTTCAAAAGCTTTCCACAAAGTATCTTACATGGTAATTATGTCACTAGAATTTTGGCTGTGTCTGAATGTCTTAGTCTACCCTGCCCTGGCAAAGCATTTTGACTTATAAATCTGATTAATTTATGGTAGTTGACAGTACTTTGCATAAGTAAATTGTGCACAGTTGAGAACAATATTTCAGTATCTCTTAAATATCACATTTTTGGCCCATTGGGACTTTTTACAAAAGATTTCTGTGTTGATGTTAATTGTCTCATTTTTTTTTTCTTAAAATAGTTGCCGTTGCCAAAGAGAGGCAAAATTTTAATGTGGCAAGTATCCTTACCACATAGTTTATGCTTACCTATCAATTTTTGGGATTAGGATTTGAGAAAGGGTAGTTTTTATTTTGACTTTTGATGATGTGGAGGAGAAGGACTTGTAGCAATAATATTCTCATCCGGATACGCTGATTGGATTTTTTTCCATTAGCTCTTATTTTTATTGAGCTGCTTGTTTGATGGTTTATTGTGTAGGAATTTAAACAAGTAGAGTTTGAGTTACTATGCTAATTTAATTGCATTACAGCATCCAATATCTTTGCTAAGAAAGCTTCCCTCCCCACCCCCGCCCCAAGGGCGGCTAATCTTACGTAACCATTTTGTCTCAATTTTTCTTCCTCTAAACTTCAGAGATATATGTATGTGTATTGCCACCACTATCATCTCACACTGACTGTGAACATAGTGGAGGGAAAAGCAAGGGCTTTTCTTCCAGGGTATATATAACCTTGCTACAGTCAGTCGCATGCCACTTGGGAGTCTAGCATTCACTGTAGGAACCCCGAGGCGGTGTGTAGAATGAGACAGGCTTTGGAACCAGGCAGGCTCTGCCACTTATTAGCTCAGGCAGTCATGGGGTGACTCTTTTAACTTCGCATGGCCTCAGATTTCTCATTTGTGAAAGTAAGGTAGTGCACTCTTTCCCTTAGCATTACTGCGAGGAGTAAATAGGAATTAATATGAAAACATCTAATAAAGTGTTTGACCCATGTGAGTTCCTTTCTTTTCCGCATCGCACCCTCCTAAGCTCCAAGCTTCCTCGGTGAACAGTGTTGCTTGGTGGCCAGTGTGGGAAACTCTTTGACTGAAGATCTCTTCCTCTGTACCTTTTTACTTTTCCTGAAAGGCTATGGGTCTCTGCTTCATAGCTCTCTTTATTCAGAATTCAGCCGAATAATTTGTTTATAATAGTTTAATTTCCAAAAATTGGTATGGGGGTCAGAGTGCACTATTTCCTCATCTGTTGCATTGGTCACCATGCATTGATGTCCATAGGGGCATTGTCAAGTACCATGTTTAGATAGGCAGAACGGGAAGGGAAAGCTGAAATTGCTTTCTCTATTGCTTAATTGTGGGGTTACTTTGGGTTGATAGTTACGAAGTGTTAAGGGTAAAAAAGATAGTGGTAGTACAGGGAGCTCAGATTACCAAAAGTGAGTGTAGTGTGTATAGGTGAAGCTCTGTGATTCAGTTTAAGAGAACCTTTATTCTGGGTTTATTTTGCCGCTTAAATGTACAGAGGAATATTAAGATTTATTTTTCTAAAACTGCTTTAAAAAAACAAAAACAACTCTAACCACATTGCTGGGTACCTATCAAAAGGGCTCAAATATTTGTGAAATGAATGGAATATTTTCAAACTGCCCTATTGTTATCAGAATCACAGTTAAGCTACAGTAAGTGTAATGTGAAGATTTATACCTGATAGTTACGATTCGCTAAACAACCAAAAACTAATTCGTCTCTTTAGTTTGTGTGCACCTTTATGCTCTAGCTGCGCTGGACTGCTCATCCTCCTGCACCATGGCATGTGCTTTCGAGATTCTGCTTGCGCATGTGCTGTTTCCTCTGCTTGGAATGCGCTTCCCCCCTTCCCCTCCATCTGGTGAACTCCTGCTCATCCAAGGCCCAGCTCCATTGTCTCCACCTCTGTGAAGCCCGCCCCTGCATTCATCAGGCAGGACCAGTCCCTTCTTCCATAATGCCTCCCTGGTGCTTTGCCATTGTATTTGTGATTGTTTGTCTGCTTCAACTAGACTGTGAGCTCCCTGAGGGCAGAGACTGTCTTTTTCTTTCTTTTTCTTTTTTTTTTTTTTTTTTTTGTATAGGTAGTCCAAAGCCTAGCACACGGTAGGTACTTAATAAATGTTTGCTTCATGTTTATTTGATTTAATATTCACCTCATTCCGGAAGTTTATAGTGGTCATAAACATTGAATAAATTAATATGCCGTACATTATTTTGGAACTACCTTTCATTGTCATTGTTTTCTGAAGTTTCTATTTGAATTTTGGGGGGCATAGTCTTTTGCACCTGATTTTCTTTTAATTAAGCATTCAGAAAATTGACTTTTGCAGTTTTAAAAATAGGCTTTCTTTTGGAGTCATGCCAACAATGAATATCTCTATAAAGCAGAAAGTGTATTTGTGGCTAATAATGTATTACGTCTTTTTAAAAAATAATACGGTATAGAGAATGCTGGGAAATTTAAATTAGTAAACAGGAATGTTAGGTAGTTTTGCTGTATAGTTATAAACTTGGCTGAAGTACGTTATTAATTGTGTTGTTTTTGAGGTTTTTAAAAACCCTTGAAAGAATTTGAAATGTTATTAACAAAATAAACTTTGAAACAGGTTAAATTGTAGTTCATAATGACCAATTATATACTGAGATCTTAATATATTTTCCATATCAAAAGTGCGTTTACTGAGTGCTAATACTTCAGGTATGGTTGGGAAGATATCTTTTGAAGATCTTTGCAAAGTGGTAATCATTTTAGGATGAGTGGGTACAGTGGAGTGGGCATTGTCTTTTGATTTGTATTTACTACTATTTTTGCAGTACCTATTCTTGCTTGTCTCAATCACAATCTTAACCTTACCCTGAAAATCTTTTCCATTCCCTATTACATTGTACCTTACTGATTTGGTACTACCATAATTTTTTCTAGTCACTAGTTCTGTCTTTCTAGCTGATAAAGTAGAGCTATCAAGTGGTTGCTGAAGATACTCCATTAAGTTAATAGAAAAAGACTAAACGAAGATTTGGAAGTCATCCAAATAGAGTTGGAAGTGAGGAATAGCTTTCTCAATGCTTACTCAAAGGGAGAAGTTACAGTTAGGTAATGATGGAAATGTCGTAGCCACTAGCCACATGTGGCTGGCCAGTGAGTAGTTGGAATATGGCTAGTGAGACTGAATAACTGATTTTTAGTTCTTGAAAGGGTACGTTTCTTTAAAAAAGTAATTGGAAAAACTAGGATTGGATAAAAAGAGCACAGTGGTTCTGTGCACAAAATATGTTTTGGGAACTCCAGTAGTTGGGTTTTGTTGCTAGAAATTCCTTTTACTTCAGTGTTTCAGATGTGTGAACATTAAACTGAATTCCTGTGGTTCTAGCTCTTAACACTAAAATGTGTATAAATTAAAGCGACAAAACTAATAAAATCCAAGTTCCCCAACATGAATGTGCCATATGATGTATTTTTATCAAATGCTTACAATGTGAATATGGTATAGAACAAGTTACTTTTTAGGTTGGCTGGGTGTGCTTACCTTGGAAAGACTCAGTTCTTTCATCACATTTCTTTAGTCACACAAATTTGATAATTTGGAAATAAACAACATTAGATTGTCTTGAGTGGAATCAATTGTGTAAGTCTGCCATTATTCATTTTTCATGAATTATGTTGGTGTATGGTAGTGTGCTTGTGATTTTATCAACATGACCTTGGATTCTGTATGGCTGTATGCTAGGTATGTAACCAAATGATCTAGAATGTGCTTGTTTTACTTATCCTCAACAAAATAATAAAAATTCTTGTAGAGAGCTAATACATCTTGGGGGCAGTATCTGCAGTTTGAGAAGCACAAGTGAACAGGTGGTGATGGTGGGAATCAGATTGGGTACTGGACAGAATGGGTACAGGGGGAGAATGAATTTGGGAAAAGATGAAACTGGAAGTAGGGATAGTGGTTTAGGCTGTTGTAGTTTAGAAAAGTAATGATGGCTTGAACTAATGCTGTAGCAGGAGGTATGGAAAGGTGTTAGAGTCAATCAAGAGATATAAGTACATTTCAGTACTGATGATTGTAGAGAGACAGAACCATTGATGCATGCTACAGTTCTGGCTTGAGTCACTGGGGTGGAGGTCGATAAAGAATAGGGGAAGAAGATCAAGTTTGGGGATGGGGTGAGGAAGGCTGAGTTGCAATAGTTTTGTTACTTGCACTTCTGAAAGGATCTGGTGCAGCCCCAGGAACTCCCAGGTCATGCTTTGAGAACTCCTGTCATTGTGGTTTGTCATAACTTACTAGGATCGCCTAACAAAGGGGCAAATAGAAGAGAATTACCTTGTCACACCATTGGTAGTGAATAAATGAATAAATTAGTTTCATGGAGAGTAAGAAGGAACTTCCAGAAAAGTAGTAGGAGAATCAAGAAATTGTGTTATAAAAGCCTAGGAAAGAAAATTTACTTTGTAGTATCCATTGGATTTCCAAGTTAGAAGGCATCTGGTGTCCAGTTATGAGGGACCAGAAGTCTTTCTTAGAATGCCAGAAAGTTTCTGGGAAATGAGAAATTAGAAGCAAAATGTATCCTGCTGTTTTAAAGGTTTTACAATTTTGATTTATTATTTGATTGGGTGATTTGTACACAGGGTGAAAGGATCGTCAATAAAAAAAGCCTCCCTCCCTCTACAGCCTCTCATGTGCAGTCCTCTTCCTGAGAGGAACCTGCTGTTAGTTTTGTCATGTGTCCTTCCAGAATTTCTGTGCATTTACAAACATGTATGTACAGTATATATTTTTACCCCTCTAACCATAAAAATGCTTAGACTACTTTTATGGAGATTGAATGAGAGGTAGAGGAGAGGAAAATATTCAGAAGAGAATGCATGACCAAGGAACACTATCATTATTGTTATTTTTCCTTTAATGGATAAAAGTGGCCAAGAGAGAACCAGTAGAGAGGCAGGTGTCCAGTCTAAGAGTCCATGCTTCAGGAGGCCCTCCAGGAACCTTTGAACTAAGTGCAGCATTTTCTGTTATGCATTTTTTGTGAGGAGAGAGTCTATTTATCAAATTCTAAAGGAAAATGTAGCTGATAAAGCTAATAACCACTGTTTAGAAGCAAGAGAAGAAGCAAAGCCTTGGCAGAAGATATGAGGGACCAACTCACTTGCTCTATCTCAAGTTAGGACTTTGTTGAAAAAATTGGGGATTTTTCAGTTATTGAAAGTAGTCCTGTAGTGGACTGACTTATTTATGTCCTCAGGACTCTTGTGGTAGGATCATTCTGATTACCAGCTCCTGATAGAGCATACTATATGGTAAGAACTGCCCCTTGGGTTCTTTGTAGAATCTCTCCATCCACACTGAAAACAGAGACCTCTCATTCTTTATTCCTGGTCTTATAGAGAAAGTAACTAAAATGTTTCCCAAAGATGCTAGTGTCCTCTTCGTCAGTGTATTAAGTACTTGTTGGCATGGAGTTTCTTCTGGTATCTTTCTAGTGGATATAGTTGGGAGTGAAGAGGGGCAGTGAGCAGATCACAGGTGATAAATTAGCATTGCTAGGCCTCGAAGTTCTTATAAGGGATTACTGGCATCTCCCTTAAGTGTAGGCCACTGTTGAGTCCAGTTTCTGTTAATTTGAAATGAAATGGACAAAAGTGGAAGTAGAGAGCAAGTAGTTATTCTAGTAGTCTGTTGATAAATGATGATGGCCTAGACACGTGGTGGTGGAGAGAAGCAGGCAGTTTCTAGATCTGTTTTGAATGTAGAATTTACAGGATTTGCTAATGATTGAGTATGGAAGATAACAGAGGAGACTCAAGTGTGAGACCTTCGTTTTTAGATGAGTGGGTGGATTGGGTTACCATTCACTGCGATCACCTTAGGAAATAATTTGTATGGGTCAATAAAATAAATTTTGAACATGCAAGGTTTGAAGTGGTTATTAAACATCTGGATGGAGATGTCACATATGCAGTTGCTATGCCAAATTGTGAGGTCTCACCTGGAAAGTCATTAGCACTTAGGCAGTATTCCAAGTAATGGGACTAAAAGAGATTGCCCAGACAAAAAGATCCAGAACCAAGCTCTGAGCAAATCCAATAACTAAAACTTGGTTACAGCAGAAGGAATCAGCAAAGTGAATTGAGAAAGAATGGCTAGTACGGTAGGAGAGACATGGGAGAGGAGAATGTTTCAAAAAGAAGAGTGAGTGGTCAGTCGTGTTGATGCCTATGATGGGTTGAGTGGAGGGAAACAGAAATGTCCCTTGAATTTGGCAATATGAAGGTAAATTAATAACCTTGATTTTCAGTGGCAACAGAAGCCAGGTTGGACGGAGTTAAAAGTGAGTGAGAGATAAAATTAAGATGGACAAATCTTTTGGTAATTTTTTTTTGGAGAGAGAAGAGAATCACTAGATGGTAGGTGAAAGAGATGATTTGGTTAAACTCCCACCTTAAAGACTTTGAAAAGTTTAATAATAGGGTCTGTAGCAAAGTGGAAAAATCACAGACATCAAACAAGTTAAGCACATTCGTAGGATGATGATGAAGAAGGAGAAGGAGAAGAGAAGGAGAAGGAGAAGAACCACTACCATGAAACCTGTACTGGGTAGGAAGGAATGTGAAAGGGGTTAAAGAGCAGTGAGAAACCAAGAGAGTCAATGGATGGGAGTCAAAGAATGCAGAGGGCAGTTCTGAGAAAGTGAGCTGCAAGGATAGGAAGTAGGAATTGGGAGACTTGGATGCTTGATTGAGATACTGGAGGTGGTGTAGTTATTAGTGTAGACAAGCCTGTGACTATAATGTTAGGTGAGTGAGGTTGGGCAGAGGAATAATAGGTCAAAGGACTCAGGATATTGGGTAGTTATCCACATGGTTTTTGAGGTCTCCCAGAATGGGGACAAGAGTTGGGATGGAGAAGAAGACTGAAATGGAAGCTAAAGTCTAGTGAATGAAGGAGAAAGGGAGGAGGGGTAGAGGGTAGTATAGCCAGATATATGAACTTCAAAGGAGCTAGTGTTTTTGAAGGATCAAAAGTGGAGAAATTATTTGAGAAAAATGGGAGAAAGGAGAAAACCTATGCCACCTCTTGGCCCTTAGAAATGCAGTAGAGAGGGAGAGAGGTAGGAAGGGTGGGAGGAGAGGGAGGGAAAGAGAAGTTTCATGTGACAGGACTTGAGGCCATCAAAGGATGGCCAAGTCAGTGAATGCAGGAACTGGAGAGAACGTCTAGAGAAAATTTTGAGGATATAGGAAAGTGGCCCGTCATTCAAGAGTGTATGGTATGAGGATTGGGTCTGGGATGGGTCAAAAAAGTTTGGAAGCCATTGAACGGTGGGGTAGATGAGTGGGCGTGCAGAATATTACGGGGACAAGTGGTGGGTGATAATGTATGATCTGAGAGACTTGACTGGTTATTACTGAGGAATGTAATATATGGTGGTATTAATTTTGGTAATTGTTAGAGCAGAGTACACAGTTGAAACATTATGGTCTGGACTCTGGGCTGACTTTCTGATTCAGAGGAAGACACTGGCCACATCCCACCTATAAGCATAATTTAAATAGTAATAGATGGAGTAAGTCTAGGGGCTATTTCTCTTACATTGATGATTTCAAGGCAGATAATATAGATAATTTTATTCTTAAAAATTTTTTTTTAATGTTTATTTTTGAGAGAGAGAAAGAGAACAAGTTGGGGAGGGGCGGAAAGAGAGGGGGACAGAGGATCCACACTGGGCTCCGTGCTGACAGCAGGGAACCCAATGCGGGGCCTGAACTCACAGACCGCAGGATCATATCCTGAGCTGAAGTCAGAAGCTTAATCAACTGAGCCACCTGGGTGCCCCAGGTGACTTCATTCTTTGCATAATAATTTTGAGATGGACGTTGTAGATAGCAATGAATGATAGTATTTTCTACCTGTTTAGCACCTGTGAGTTTAAAGCAGAAAATGAGACTATTGAAGGCTCAGGTCTGCATAACATAAGATTTTACGTGTAATAGACATTTTATGCATCCATTTATTCCACAGAAAACTTTTAGCACATTATATGCTTAGGCATTATTGCAGACTCTGAAAAATATGGTAAAGGAAGTTTCTGTGCTCATGGAACTTTAATTCTAGTGGTATGACAAACTAATACACAGTTTAAATATCAAGTGCTATACTGTGAATTAATTAACAGTGGTTGAGACTGACTGCGTGGCTGTTCAGGCTGAGCAATCAGGGAAGTTTTCTCCAAGAGGAGGATTTTGCAGCTGAGATCTGAATGATTAAGAGTGAGCTATACAAAAACCACAAGGAAAAGCATACCATGTAAAGGGAGTAGCCAGTGCAAAATCCCTAAGGCAGGATACATTAAGCCTGTGAGAGCAGAGTAGGCCACTGTGGCTGGAGTTTAGTGAGAGGGGAAGGCATCCTAGGTGAGGTCAAGGCAGCAGACAACCTAATCACGGCTTGTCAAGCTGGCATAAGGAATGGTATGGAATGCTATTTTCAGACTCCAGATAGGGAGCAATAGGATTGCTTTGGCTGCTGTGTGGAAAATGTAGAAGTGCAGAAGTGGGAGTCAGGGGCCAGTGCTCATTCAGGCAGGAATGATGGTGACGTGGACAGTGTTTGTTTAATGAGTGAATAAAGGAGGAAAGGATCAGAGCAAAGGCCTCTTTAGTCCTAGAACTGTTTAGTATTCTCTTGTTCAAAGCACTTCTAATTTTCTCATTGCAGGAACGTCCTTAATAATAGATAACGTATTTATCTTTTGCTAATAAATAATCTTTAGCTAATAAATGAAGATAAGGTATCAGTTAACAACATTGTTCCATTTTTTTGGCTAATTTGAGCAGATACAATTGATCCTTAAACACAGGTTGGACTGTACAGGTCCACTTATATGCAGACTTTTCTTTGATAAATACAGTGCAATACTATACATGTATTTTCTTTTCCTTATGATTTTCTTAATAACATTTTCTTTAGCTTACTTTGTTGTAAGAATACAGTATGTAATACATACAACATAGAAAACATGTATTAATCAACTGTTTATGTTATCCATAGGACCTCTGGTCACAGTAGGCCATAAGTAGTAAAGTTTTGGGGAAGTCAAAATTATATATATGTGTATATATATATGTTATATATGTATATATATATATGTGTATTTTCGACTGTGTGGCAGTTAGGTGCCCCTCACCCCCACATTGTTCAAGGGTCATCTGTATTTAGATATTGATTGGATAAAGATTGCTAGGGAGCAAAAAGCAAACAGAAGAACTTTACATGTTAGCAAATAGACTTACTGATGAGAATAGTCTCTTCAGTATGATAATTAGGTTTATGTTGTAAGTTAGTGCTTCAGATCTATCCAAATATGATAGAACCTTTTGAGAGGGCTGGGCTTGGATTTCATGCTAATAATGAAGGTAGATTTGGAGTCATAGTAGCCTATGCTGTGGCTTTGGCAAGATTTATTTTGGATGCCCAGGTTTTTTTGTTGGCAATTGAGGTCTATTTCACTGAGTTTCATAGGTCCTGAAGAGTTCCCTGACATTGTAGACTGTAAGTCAGTAAGAGAATTAAGCCCTACAGCAAATGATTTGTGTGACTATCTCCACCATTCTCCCAAGGATGTGTATACAGTTAGTGCCAACCCAGATGTAAAGGAGATAATGAATTCCACACAGTACATGGCCTAGTTTGAGTAGAGCTGCTCTTCAGTATTTGGTTGAAACTCATTTCTGTCTGTTGTTGTAAGGTCTTTAATGACTTCATATTAACTAAAACTGCAAGAAGTTATTTTTCAAGTAGAACTCCTCAAAACTTGTTTTCAGTGATGAATTTCAGTCCTCCACCTCTTCAATTAACTACAAGTATAAGTCCTTTTTAATGAGCTCAAAATGTAGTCTGTCTCCTCTTTTTAATATCTCATTGATCTCCTTAAAAAAGAATCTTGCTCTTAGCAAATTATACTAAGTGGATTTTCAGTACAAAATCATAGATCCCAGATATTTTTTCTTTATTTTTTGTAAAAGCCTATGAAGTTTGCAGAACTTTGTGAATGTATTTTTTTAAAAACCCACTGGATTGTACACTTAAAAATGGTGAATTTTATGGTGTGTGAATTATATACCAGTTAAACGAAATCAAAGATTGTAAAGCAATTTGCATTATTGGCTTTTGATTTTGTGGAAAGGCACTAAGTATAGGCTACTGTACATATTCTGGAACAAAATGAAATTATTTTTTTGATGATATTCTTGGTTTGCTCTAAATGTACCACTCAGGCTCCCCTCTTTGTGAACCAGGGAATGGCTTTTCTCCTGAGAAAGCTTAATAGGTTTAAGTTCCTAATTTTCAGTAGCATGCTCAAAAACACATTAATGCTGATAATAGAGCAGGTATTTATTCAGAATTGACATACCAATGTTGCCATAAAACCTACAGCTATTTTGTTGTCTTCTCCCAGAACGTAAGCTCTGAGGCAGGGATTTTTGTGTTTTGATGATAACTGTATACCCAGCATACGGTCAGTGCCTGGCACATAGTAGGCACTCAGTATTTGTTCAATGACTGAATGAAAGCAGCATTATACATGCATTATCTTGTGTGATCTTTGTAAGAATCTTATGAATGGTTATTGTTATCGTCCTCATTTACAGATGAGGAAAGTGATCCCAGAAAAACAAAGTTCTCAAATTGGGGCATGAATATCTCTTGGGGGATGTACTATATGGAAAGCCATGGAAATAAAATGATGAATGATACTTGGAAGTATCAATTTTATTTGAGCATTTTGGGTAGGTAGAGCAACATTTTTTACATTAAAACATGGCTAATTTTTAAAAGTGCAAAATTTGCAAGGATTTTAAAGGTGAAATGAGTCCTTTTGGTTCTTGTCATAGAATATGTACAATTTTGAACTGTCATTCAGTTTTATTTCAAAGCTAGGCTGGAAAAAGTGGTATTTAGAATATATAAGTTCCTGCTGTTCAAAACTATGCTGTGTAAAGGCTTCCATAGTACACACAACACGCATGGTTTTAAAGGAGTGTTTCTATATTCTTAACTTCTAGAAGTATACTCTTTCGTGTAGTTGACCTGAGCGTGCCCCGGGATGGAGGTACAAACTCTTTTTACCCCAGTTGCCCTTTTGTAGTCCACCTTCTCCCATTTTACATAAGAGCATACTTTTTACTAGCCTGTCGTATTACCATGGTGCAAAATGTTTGATCTCCAGTAAAGGAATAATTTGAAATACTGGTGTCGATGCCGAGAAAATGAATTACTTGGTAACAGTCAAGACTTTCTGTCAGTAAAGTTCTTTGTCTAAAATTTACAGAGCACTTTATGTAGACATCGATTATTAAAATTTTTTGATGGTTCACTATGCGATATTTTGACATATAACTCAAAAGAAGTTCAAAGAATTGACTGAGAAGAAAACTCATTCTATTTACTCATTTATGCAAATAGGGTTTCTTGCTGTTACATCTACAAAAAATGAAGGATAGGAATGGAATTGGTACTAAATCTTGGGCCTATTCTATCATCTGTCTCAGCCCATGAAGTTATTAAAAAAAAATTTTTTTTTAACGTTTATTTATTTTTGAGAGGCGGAGAGACAGAGCATGAGCTGGGGAGGGACAGAGAGAGAGAGGGAGACACAGAATCAGAAGCAGGCTCCAGGCTCTGAGCTGTCAGCGTAGAGCCCAACGCAGGGTTCGAACCCATGAACTGCAAGATCATGACCTGAGCCGAAGTTGGACACTCAACCGACTGAACCACCCAGGTGCCCTGAGGTTTTTTTTTAAATAAAAAATTCTCTTCTTTAATGCATCTAACTTTTATCTCATTCATTAGCATGTAATTTACTATTTAGGGGCAGTTATATACTAGTGATGTAGTAAAGCAAAAGACATTTTTTAATCACTAAGTACTTTATGGTCACAAAAAGTAAAAAAAAATAATCTCATGACATATGATCAACTAAAGGTTTTCAAGTTTAAAAGAGGAAATAACTTTGGGAATGGAATTATTAGCTCAAAGAGAAAAAGGAGTGAAACAAAATGTGTACTTACTGAAAAGTTTGTTCATGTATAAGTGGTTGATGGTGAGTATATTTAGATTGTTAGATACATTGTAAAGTGATAGGTTTATTAAAGTGTCAGTACTTAAAATGTGTAGTAAGTGCATTCTTTGCAATCACTTACATTACAGTTTGAAATAGTCTTGATGTCAGCTTTGAAATGTAGGTGAGATATATATTTTCAAAAATTTTTTAGCTGGTAGGAATGCAAAAATGTTTGAAAATCACCCGTTTATAAAACACATGCTCTTCCTCCACCTCTTTAATTATCCTCTTTTCTAGCCTCAGTCAAGTTAGACCAACCAAAAGGCAACATGGTAATTAGATCACATGGGTGCTTAGTCCCTTTAAGAATCACCTTCACCAAATTTCCTTTAAATTTTATATTCTTGGCTTTTATGGAAGGCCACTGAAAAAGAAAAAGCATTGAAATTTGCTTAGTTTTGTTGTGATGTTAGTGTCTCTAATTTTTTTTTCTAGATTTAATACTAGGACAGCTTTGTTTCCCTTATTAATTGGTATACTTCCTTCTCTCTGACCTGATATCTATATAATTTAATGTTTCTCTTTTCACCTGGGATCCTAAAAATTTCAGATCCACTTTTGATGCTCAGCTCTAGTATTGATCACTATTAATCTTTTCAAAAGGAAATTTGTTTTCTCCCTGTTGCTGATTTTTTAAAAATTAATTTATATTGTGTGTTCTTTCTGAATGTACAAAGATCCTTTTCAGAGATACTTATTGGAAAGGGATGAAGTAAACATTTTTTTTAAAATTAAAAAGATTTGTTTTTGTATTCCTTCCAGCACCTAAGAGGAAAGAATAGTCTCAAAAATTATTTGAGTTATTTGAGTATTTCCACCCTAATATACACATTATTATAAAATACATTAAATTTTGGTTTGAGGGTTAGCCTGTATACTGAGATTAATCAAGGTTGGAAACTTTTTCTAATATTAGAATGTGTGTTTGCAAGTTTAATTTTGTGATATAAGAAACTTCTGCTTTACTTTTTCTTATGCTGAAAGGGAAGATTACAATTATAAGAGTAGCCTTAATCTTGTCCCATTAAAAAAAGTGTTTGCTTGGGGCACCTGGGTGGCTCAGTCTGTTAAGCGTCTGACTCTTGATGTCCACTCATGTCTTGATCCCAGGTTCGTGGGATTGAGCCACGTGTCGTGCTCGCGTTGAGCATGGAGCCTGCTTGGATTCTCTGTCTCCCTCTCTCTCTCAAAACCAAAACCAAAACCAGTGTTTGCTTTATAATTTATAAGTTTATGGCAGATTGGTAGTTATTTAGAAGGATTCAGACACACAGCTGGGCATAGTGACTCTTTGGCACTCTACAGGTGAGAGTGGTAATAAAATTTACTGTTTTTGTGACAGTTTCTGGGAAAACCAGTTAGTCCAGTTTTTCAGATTACATGCTACTGTTTTGGAATACAAAATTCATTAGTGAAAAATTCTGTCTTCTGAGCTTTGAAGCCAGGTAAAAGGAGAAAACATAATAAAAACCAGAGTAAGATCAAGAGAAAAGTAATACAGCATACTCTTGAAATATCTCTTACTCCAAGTGAGGAATGCACTACCTCATCAGTCAATGGGAATTGTGTATTTTGAATATTTGTAGCCAGCTTTTTCTTCTAATTTTTACTTATTACACCAAAAACATGTTAATGAAAAAAACAACAACAACCTTTTACCATTGTAGAACCAATAGTTTTATATGTTTCATGCTTCCTTCCAGTCTTTGTGCCTTCAGGATTCATTTAGAAATAGTCCCTGCTGTCTCTAGTCATCCTTTGTAACAAGGGGAATCTTAAGAGGCTCCACTGTTTGTGCATACAAACAGTTGCACCGTATTTCTGTGTCCATTGATGCCATCTTGTTCTAATACCAGCTGAGCACATCGTTCTTTATTAAAGAATGAAAACATTAAAAACCAAACAGGGTATTGTTTAGTGATCTATACTAATTATAACTAGTGACAGGAAAAGTTCTCCGTGAGCTTCTTTAGGATAAAATATTGACTATTTCATAGTTTGGGTGGCTTCACTTATGGCCTCAGAATGCTCTAGATGTCATAAATCAGAGGTGTCCAACCCTTCTGTGCATCACAGAATTACTAGGAGAGCTTTTAAAAATACACCTTCCTAGGCTTCACACTTTTAAAGATGGCATCCTAAGTGGTAATTTTGCAGCCTGTCGGTCAAATTTGCTCACTTTTAAATCAAAGTTTTTGAAAATATGTCTACAAAGATAAGAAAGCTAAATACCTAAGAAATAGTCTTATTTAACATGAGTATGTCTCGGGGCGCCTGGCTGGCTCAGTTGGAAGAGCAGGTGATTCTTCGTCTTGGGGTTGTGGGTTAGAGCCCCAAGTTGGGTGTAGAGATTGCTTAAAAAAAAAAAAAAAAACAACTAAATAAAAAAGAAGACTATATCTCCTAAAGGTAAGCACATACATTGGGGGAAAATTGAATAAGATAAAGGAATGACAAGTACATACAGAGAAGAAGGGGTGGAGGGAACGAAGGTAGAGAGGGTGGTGATGGAGACATATTTAGTAGTGGGTCCAAATCCTACTGTAATTGTGATAATTGTCACTTTATTTGGATGCTTACCTTTCTAGGCCTTGATAACATTCCTTAAGCAGAGTTCACAAACCTCAACACTTATAGGCCTCAGGTAATGCAAATATGAGTTGTTGAATTTTGCTAAAGGAGAACCTTGACACCTCTTGTGAGCAGCTATACTAATTAATTATGGCCTCTTGTGGCCAAATCAAGTCTGGTATTTCTAGATCTTTGAGTTTTAAAGAGAAGTAGAATCTGGGTTTTATGTGATATCTCCATATTTGCAGATGTTGGCTCATTTATTAGACACTAAAAACTCAACAAAATACATTTATGAGTTAAACTTCATCCTCCTGCAACCAATTTACAAATCTTTGTTTTAGAGTAGTCATTCTGCAAGTGCTTCCTGGAGCAGTCAGCATCACCTGAGACCTTAATAGAAATGCAAATTCCCAGGGCCTACCTCAGATCTCTACTGAATCAGACTCTCTAGGAGTGAGGCCCAGGAATCTGTGTTTTAATAAACCCTCTGTGTGGTTCTGATGTGTGCTGAAGTTTGAGAACCAGTGTTTTGGAGTCTGGAAGTTGATAACACAATTTTTATCTGGGGATAGTTGTAAAGACAGAAGTTCATTGAATATCCTGCAGATTTATCAAGTATATTTCTATATAAAAAATATCAGGTATGTTGTCTTCAGATACAGATGGCCTTTTATATATGTTTTTTGCCAGAATCAGAACCCACAATGATTAAATCACATTTTGTTCTTTTTGTCCCCCCCCACCTTCCTTGCCCCTGTATACCCCATGGTTAGAGCCTTGCAAATGAACTTGAAAGGAACTCTGCCACGTTTTGACTTCACTAGAACACATCTTAGATTTTATTTACTGATTGATTAAAAGAAGGGGGATGGGTTAAATAGGTGATGGGGATCAAGGAGTGCCCTTGTGAATTGAGCACCAGCTATTGTATGGAAGTGAATTGCTGTATTTTACACCTGAAACTAATATTACATTGTATGTTAATTAACTAGAATTTGAATAAAAACGTAAAGTAATGGATAATGAATTAATAAAAAAGAATTCAAATTATATTTATATGTAATATTTATTAACAAAAACATGCTTATATTCACAGGGTAAACCAGACTTGAATACAACATTGCCAATTAGACAAACCGCATCAATTTTCAAACAACCAGTTACCAAAGTCACAAATCATCCTAGTAATAAAGTGAAGTCAGACCCACAACGAATGAACGAGCAGCCACGTCAGGTAAGGATCTACTTGGTTCTCCAATCTTATTTGTCAGACAATTCTGGTGTTTTTACCAGACATAGTTCAAGTAAACCGGTTAAAATGGAAAACATTTGGAAAGAAAATTGTTTTATGTTCCTAGGCTATTACATGAATACTGGAGAATAAGTCTAATAATATTTAGGTTAAATGTTTTAAGAAAAAAGTTAATTAAAAATGAATCTAAATTAATATTATGGTCTACATTTTTGTGTTTTTGTGTGGTAATGTACATCAGATTTGCTTTTGCTAATCTTAGTTTAGATTATCTTTCCAGGGATAATATTTCCTAGGAGGCTGAAGCATGCAGTTTGTGTTGCTTAGTTTAAAAATATTTTCAATTTTATAGAAACTACTTTTTGTTCTGATTTCTTATTATATGACAGCCATCCCTCCCCTTTTGAAAAACAATTAAATAAACTTTGTCAATAAGGTATATTGTCCTGTGACTTCCATTTTTGCAGAAATTCAGTTTAATAAATTTCTCTTTCTTTATGGCTTCAAACTGTATTGCACCAGAATCTGTTCTTAGGAAAAAAGTATTATCTGAAAGGCCTCCCTGCTGTTTAATAATGCCATATAGCCAGGGGAGGGAGACTTGATAAAATGCTTACCTTTCCAAGTAACCTTGCTTATTCATTCCCTAATTGTGGTCAAAAAGTTTAGGTGCTTCGGGAATTTTTAGTAGCAATTGGGGTGAGGGAGTGGAGGGAGAAACATCTGTGCATATTTTTTCTCTCCTTTCTCTGCCTCCTCCCACTTACAGATTAGAAATGCTGATTTACCTACGACGATTATCTTTTGCTCTCATATTCCCCGTTTAGATGCCTCACTCCACCTTTTCATTTGAATTTTGTTTTTCACTAGTCCCTCAAGTGTCTCATCTCCAGACTTCATAAAGGATTGGGCCAAAACTTTCAGACAGTTGCTCTAGAAGAAACTACCTAAAGAAATTCAGTTCCCACATCCTCTGTAGTGTTTTTTCCTCTTCAGGTGAGCCAGGAAAACAGAAGATATTTGGAGCCACATTGGATCAGCATCTTGCTATAGATGTCTCAAGATTTGAAGTTCTAAACTTGCTTTACTGTTGGTCCCCAAGAGATTCAACAGGGGCCATGTAAGTGTATCACATCCAATATAAAAGATGCGTACCTGCATGTGCCTTTAGGCTCTTGTCACCACTTAGGTTTTCTTTGGGCCATTCAGCATTCTGTGCCAGGCTTTTCCCTTCTGTTTTACTACTGCACCCAGTGAGAGTCACCACACTGCTGGTAGTGTTAGTATACTCATTACAACAGGGAAGGAATTCTGCCATTCTGAACTTTGCCCACCTTGATAAAGCCATTCCCCGATTATGTTCTTTCTTAGATACTGTCTAAAGTCTTGAACATCTTGTCCTTTGGCATTTTGGTGATTTTTAAATCATTTCCTTGTAAAGATTTTTATCAATTGAAATTTTTCAAAGTTTATATGTGGGTAAGACAGTTGGCTTCAAAAAGCTCGAAAGATAAAGAAAGTGGAATAACTATTAATAATAGTTTCATATTGGAAATTTGAGTTACCTTATTGAGAATAGGTAGTAGATGGATTTTATCCTCATCTTTTCTTTGCCAAGTCATTCTCAATATAGTCTCTAAACTCAAATATTTTAAAGACCAATTGAGTAGCAAATTACGATTATTTAAACAGTAATTCTTTTCTGTACCTAAGTTCAGTCACAGATTTTAACAACTGTAGTAATTGTATTTACTGGGTGTTTACCTGGCTGTAGGGGACACTGGTAACGGAGATTTTTAAAGCTGAAATAATCAGGTTAGTTGCTCCTTATTCACTGATACATTGAGTAGTTTTACATTTTCCTCTTTTATTAAAGTTTCTGAGATTGTTCTCAAATGAAAAGAATATACCAAAAGAGCTAAATCCCACCTCCTTCCCCTGCCCCCACCCCCAAATCTTATATCATTTTCAACTCAGATCTTTTGAGGATTTTATCTTCCTTTTTGCTTGCATAGACGAGAAGTGTTAAAATTATTTAGGAGGTTACGTCCTCAAAAGTTTGAACTGTTTCTTACTTTATCCTCACATCACCTGGTGGTTTTTGCTGGGTGTTTTTGATTATACCAAGACGTTAGTTGTCTTTCCCCCAGCTTTATCTTCAACATAAGAATTGAGGGAATATTTGACTACTGTCTCACTAATGGGATTTCAAAATAAAGGACAGGGCGTTGGGCAACTATAGGAAAATAGAGACAACTTCTATATTATTGTTTGAGAAATCATAATCTGTCATTCTGACTATTTCATTTTAGATTCAGGCTTTTTAGTAAAGGAAAGATGTTGATTTAAGTTATATTTTGGTGTATATATGTCAGATATGTGCTAATCAACTATTGTTGAGGAGGTAGTTGACAAAAAAAATAAAACATGTAGGCAAAAATAATTCTTCCACTGTGCTTTCACACAGCCTGGTTGAACTAGATCGGCAGTATGAGTTGCCACATACTCCATTTGGAGAACTTCTTTTGATCATCCAGTAAATAAACTAGACAGAGTGGTTTCTGGTTTTGAGATAGATATAAATGTTTTTGTTTCTTAACCATGTCGCAGTCTTTTAATAAAGTATTCAATCTAGTGGTATTGTAATACTTAGAGACCTAGGACTGGGATTGGATTTTTGGATCTTAACTAGGTTCTACGTTGGATAATTTGAAGTGATTAGTTTCCATGTGATGCAATCACAGAAATGAATAATTCTGTCTTACGTGACAAACATCCTATGCCTGCATCTTTGTGTGGCTGTCTGATTTGATTTCTGTAAAATATATGAATTATAAATTTCTAGTGTATTGATTCCTTGAAAATACCTTAGCTTTAAAATTGCAAATTAGGGTATGTAAGCAAAAGTGCATTAAATGGAATTCAGCAATAATATCTGCCTATAATTAAAACCTAGTTATGATAGGGTAAGTAGACACACACATATATATATATATATATATATATATATATATATATATACACACACACACACACACACACACACACACACATACTATCAGCATATTTGATAAGTGCTTGTCTTTCCCTTAGATTAAACAGAAATCTGGAGTGGGGTGGGGAAACTCGACCAACTATAAGACTATTATCCCAAATAGTAAGATCATTGAAATGTTCTTATTTGGTCATATATATAAAACACCTCCAAAAATCTTTTTAATATGACGTAATTATGATTTTGCTGTTAAGGCTGTCTTTCCTAGCTTTCTCCCCTCAGTATATGAAGAACTCACATTTCTGTTTCCTTCTCATTTCTTTGATCCTGTTATCTTTGATAGTTTCTGGTCTCTCCCCTTTTCTTTTATCCTCAACTCAAAGAAACTTCATTTTTGAGCCATTACTTCTTCCTTTTAATTATTATATTATAGGATGCTCATAGGCTGGAGGTGTTTTTGATAGTCTTTGAATATTAATTACATTTCTTCACTTTTTTTTAACCAAAAAATAAATATTTAAGAATTAGCAAAAAAGTGGATTTAAATGTTCTATTTGATCCTAGATTTTTTTCCTTTTATTTGCTAATTCTTCTTTCAAAAGATAGGAAATTTTCTTTTACTCCCTTCTAGAAGTCAGCCTTTTTTTTTTTTTTTAGAATGCTTTTTTCCCAGCTTTATTGAGATATAATTGACACACAACATTGTCTAAGCTTAAGGTCTACAACGTGATGATTTGATACACATATACATTGCAAAATGATAACCACAATAAGGTTAGTTAACACATCCATCACTTCACATAATTGCCATTTTTGTTGTTGTGGTGGTGGTGGTGGTGGTGAGAACATTTAAGATCTTTCTTAGCAACTTTCAAGAATACAATACAGTATTGTTAACTATAGTCACCATGCTGTGTATTAGGTCCCCAGAACTTACTCCTCTTATAACTGGAAGTTCATACCCTTTGACCAACACCTGCCCATCCACCCCCACACCTGGCCACCACCAATCTACTCTTTGTTTCTAATAGTTCAGCTTTTTTAGATTCTACATATAAGTAAGATCATATATGTCTTTCTCTGCCTGGCTTACTTCACTTAGTATAATGCCCTTGAGATTCATCCATGTTGTCAGAAATGGCAGGATTTCCTTCTTTTTTATGGCTGATAATATTTCTTTATCCATTCACCCATTGATAGACATTTAGATTGTTTCCATGTCTTGGCTATTGTGAATAATATTGCAGTGAACATGGGAATACAGATATCTCTTAAAGACAGTAATTTCATTTCCTTTGGATATATACCAAGAAGTGGGATTGCTGGATCAAATGAGAGTTGTATTTTTAATTTTTTGAGAAACCTCCATACTGTTTTCCATAGTAGCTATGCCAGTTTACATTCCCAGCCGTATACAAGTGTTCTCTTTCCTCCACATCCTTGCTAGCATTTAATATCTCTTGGCTCTTTGATAGTAACCAAGAATGGATATTTTAAAATATGTTAGAAGAAACTTTTAAGATGAAGTTAAATTTTAAAAACATATACACTTTAAAGACATTGTGTATGAAAAGTTTGTAAAATATTTCAGTGTTTAGTTACCATAACCTAGGAAATTACTCTTCATTCTAGACATTCTAAGAGCATTTACTTTTTTGTAATCTTGAAAGGTTATTTCTAGTATAGACTTGTTTTAGTTTTTTTATGATTGAGAAATAGAGAAGCTAAAGCACAGAGTTCCGTGGAGGATGTTATATTCCTTTTCTCTAGACAAAAAAATTAGCTTCCTGGGCAGAGGAAGTGGATGACGTGTTGTCCTGAAATACTTAAAAGCATTATTCTGGGTGGTGTAGGAGGAGAGGTGCCGTAGACAAAGGATCAAATAAATAGTACAGACATATGCTATAGGTGTTCCAGAAGGTGATTTTACTGTGGCTAGGGTGGTTGGGGAAATCTTTAGAAGAGATACAGGACATATGCCGGACGTTGCAGATTGAGTGGGATTTAGAAAAGCAGATGGGAGGGCGAGGACGTTCCAACTAGGGAGAGTAGTGTTAGCAAAGCTATTGTAGTGGGAATGGGCAGGGAATGAAAAGACAAGTTGTTTGCAGATCAGGGTTTTCATGGGATCAGGGTTTTCATGGGAAGTAGTGGGAGCTGAAAATGTTGTAGTGCATTTCCTTAAGTGCCAATCTTTACAAATTTTAAAAATGTTATAATTTCCTATATTTATAAGAGAAAGATATTTGGGATAGACAAAAAAAATTCTCATCGTTCCTTTTTTGTAATTCAATTATAGTATTTTAGCATTTTATATGTATATATATATTTTAATTTTTTTTTAATGTTTATTTTTGAAAGAAACAGAGTGTGAGCGAGGGAGGGACAGAGAGAGGGAGACACAGAATTCGAAGCTGGCTCCAGGTTCTGAGCTATCTACACACAGCCCGACACAGGGCTGAAACCCATGAACCACAGGATCATGACCTGAGCTGAAGTCGACACTCAATCGACTGAGCCACCCAGGCGCCCCAGCATTTTTTATATTTTTTCAATCTTTTAATGCATCTTTTGATGATATGTATGGGTATATACATACATATATATATATATATATATATATGCATGTATATACATATATATATATACACACGCATATATATGTACATAGGTACACACAAACACACACATGCTTAATATTTATACATGCCATTATATACAATTTTAGCCATGTTTTATATAGTTTATGTGCTATAACTTTATAATTAATTTATATCATTCCAACAACTGTGTATTATGCTAGCATATGATTTACTTAATCATTTTCATATTATTATTTCTATTTTTCACTATTGTAGGTAGTACTCCAGTGAGTATCTTTATATAGATAAGATCCTTCCTATATCTTACATTGTTTCATCAGACTAGATTCCCAGAAATACAATTAGTATGAATGTCTGTGAGTTTTGACTTACACTGGCAAGTAGATTGCCAAAAGGTTGCACCAATTTAAAAGTCTACGGATGGGGCGCCTGGGTGGCTCAGTCAGTTAAGCGTCTGACTTCAGCTCAGGTCATGATCTCACATTCCGTGAGTTCGAGCCCCGCATCGGGCTCTGGGCTGATGGCTGAGAGCCTGGAGCCTGCTTCCGGTTCTGTGTCTCCCTCTCTCTCTGCTCCTCCCCCGTTCATGCTCTGTCTCTCTCTCTGTCTCAAAAATAAATAAACGTTAAAAAAAAAATTAAAAAAATAAATAAAAGTCTGTGGACAAGTTATGTGCATTCCAGTTTTAGCTTTTCTTCATTGTCACTGTGTATTATCAGTGCTTTCTCTTGTTGGTAGCTCAGTGTATAAAAATGGTATTTCATTTTAAATTTTCACTTATTTGAATACTTCTGAAGTTGAACAAACTAAAGCATTTGTGTTTAACTTTGCAAATGAGAAATGTTTAGAGGATTTTGAACAAGGGAGTAGCTTTTTTTATTTTACCCCTGTGAACTGAATGTGAGCATATCTCCTTGTGGCCTAAAGCTAATGCCAGTGTATGTACACCCCAGACACATTCCCCCTACCTTCTCAGACATCTCACTCAATGGATTATGTCATACGTATGTTTCACTGTCAACTTCTCTTGCGAAACTGGCTTCTTCCCAAAAGCTTTTAAATATACACAGATCTTCCCCATTTTAAAAAGGTATTCATTTTACTCTGTGTCCCTTTTGCAATTTGTTTTCTCTTTTCCTTTTACAGTACAACTTCTTGGAATTGTGTGTATTTAATATCTACTTTACCTCTTAGTTTTGGTATCTCTGAAACACGGCTCTTGTTCCCACTGCCCCGTGGATGTCTCTTATCAAGACTGCTGATGATTGCTATTAAATTGGATGGACAAATTTCCACCCTTAGATTGCAGTACTTAACCTGCTCTAGCTAGGCACTGTGACTACCCTGCCTTCTGAAATACTCTTTTATTCTGTAATGCTCTACTCTCTTGGTTTTCCTCCCTTTTTGTTTTTTCTTATTCCCCTTCTTAGGTTCCTTTTTCTCTACCCATCTTCCCAGGGAAAACTGTGCATTCTTCTTTGTATGTAAAGCCTGTGCAGATGATTTCATTCATTCTCATGGCTTCTGTTGTCATCTGTATGTTAATGATTTCCAAATCTACGTCTTCATTCTGAGCTCCAGTTGTTTGTATGTCTCCATCCACTAACATTATTTGCTTGCAAGTCTTACCAGCACTTGTGATTCATCTTGTGTAATCTCCTTCATCATCCTATTTAACCGGCCCTTTCTTTTCTTTTCTTTTCTTTTTTAATTTTTATTTATTTTTGAGACAGAGAAAGAGCATGAATGGGGGAGGGTCAGAGAGAGGGAGACACAGAATCTGAAGGAGACTTCAGGTTCCGAGCTGTCAGCACAGAGCCCGAGCGGGGCTTGAACTCACGGACTGTAAGATCATGACCTGAGCCGAAGTCGGATGCTTAACCGACCGAGCCACCCAGGCACCTCCGGCCCTTTCTTCTATGTGCTTTGTTTATCTTAGTGAAAGTACCACTGTCCACTCAGCTGCCTAAGCCAGAACCTGAGCATCATCTTAGACTCTTCCGATCGTTTACCCTAAACCTCTGATTAGCCGACAAGTCCAATTGACTCTGTCTCCTGAATATTCACTTGCTCCATCCCTGTACCAGGTAAATGTCATTTCGTCTCATCTCTTTGCTTCTTATTCTCTTCAATTTATTCTTCATGTTGCATCCAGAAACTCCACCTGACACGAAGATCTGACAGTGTTACTCTTCCCAAAAGCTTTCAATGATTCCTATAAAGTTTTAGGGAAAAAACCCCTAAGTATGATGTACAAAGTCAAAACACCTAACATGACTTACAGAGTCCTTCATGATTTGGCTTTTGCTTATCTTTTTGGCTTCAGTTTCTTTTCTTGTTCTACATGTGAATCACATGAAAGTTTTTGCAGATTTTTGAACATGCTATTGATTCACTCCACTTCATGGCTGCCTCCTGCCCTGCATCCCCTGGTCATATTTCATCCTGCTTTCTTTCCTACATTTAATTATCTATATTCTACTCCTCCCTCAAGTGTGAACTTAGATACCACTTTACCTGTTCCGAAAACCTCTAACTGATCAAGTCTGGGTTTAGAGATCCTCCTTAGCATCTCTCCCTTCTCCTTTTCTGATCTAACTGTATTAGTTACTCATCACTTTATCCACAATATCTCCATTATGTCAGTGCTTAATATGCATTTGTTGACTCAATTAATTAGTGAATTTTTTTTAATTAAAAAATCTTTAATTGAGCCTTCAACCTGTGCCAGGCCCTTACCCAAGTAGTAGGGATACTTGAGTGGACAAAATAATAGCCCCTGATCTCATGGATCTTACCTTCTACTGTAATAGGAAGAGAGACAGACAAATATGTACATAATGTACCATGGTATGATAAGTGCAGTGAAAAAAAACACATATGGTCTTCAAAAGCAGAGAAGTATGGAGGAGAACATTCTAGGCAGAGGTCTTAATTTGGTTATTGTATGTAATATAAAGAATGACTTAAGGCTAGGAAAACACCAAGAAGCTATAGGAAATTAGGGCACAAATGATAAGATCTGCTTCATGCTGGTCATAAAGTAATGGATGAAATTTGTTGACTGTTCAGCGGTGCTTATGAGAAGAGTCTCAGAGGGGCGCCTGGGTGGCTCAGTCGGTTGGGCATCTACTTGGGCTCAGGTCATGATCTCACTGTTTGTGGGTTTGAGCCCCGCGTCGGGCTCTGTGCTGACGGCTCGGAGCCTGGAGCCTGCTTCAGATTCTGTGTGTTTGTCTGTCTGTCTCTCTCTCTCTGCCCCTCCCCCACTTGCTCTCTCTTTCTCTCTCTTTCTCTCTCTCTCTCTTTCAAAAGTAAAATAAAAAATTAAAAAAAAAAGTCTCAGAATTTAGGTAACTGGGAGAATGTTGTCACTGACAGGAATACGGAAATAATTGAGGCGGGTAGCTCATGGTGGTAGATGAGTACCTAGTTCTCTCTCTCTGCTCTCGTGTTCCCAACATAGTGTATCATGTTTTTAGTTAAATAGGTCAAATAGTCAGGGTTTACATTATTATGACTGGAAATATTCATGGGTAGGGCAGATAATGCCCAGTCATCATCTGAACGCTTTCATAATTTGTTGTTGTTAATCTTAAGAATTGTATGCTAGGTTTCTTTATAGTTCATCGTCTCTAATGCATCAGTACTTCTGCCACATGCCCATCAATCATATTTTTCTTATGCTGAAATCCATGGCATTCCTTGCTGTGTTTTTCCTGAGTCCCCTCTACCCCACTTGGGCTGAATTTGTTCTCTGGTCCTGCCATGTAGCTGCAGCTCCAGGGATTTCCTTTGCTGCACTTCTGCGTTGGAATTTTCTGGATTTCTGTCTTCCTCTGTCTTAATATATACCTTCTGCTGTAACTAATCCTCCTTTTTACCTTTCTCATAAAATATAGAGGGAGGTAAAGGTTTTGAGAATCTGCATGTTAGAAATAACTTTATTCTGCTTGGATGCAGTCTGGTTTGACCCAGCATCATTGACTGAAAAGTCCATTATTTTTCATTGGTCTGCATTGTTGAAATGCAAATGTGTAAAAATCTTATGAAAGTTTTTGGACTCCCAGTTCTATTTTTGGTCTGTGTACATGTGAGTCAATTTCTACACTCAGTTCTTTTTCATTGGTCTGTCTTTTCTTTTCCAGTAGCTTACTGTCGTCATTATTATAGTTTCATAAGAATTCTTGATACTTGGTCATATGCATTTCCAGCTTTGTTAGTCTTGGTTCAGGATTATCTTGGTTAGTTTTGGCTCGTTGCATTTCTACATACGTTTTAGACTTACCTTGTCCAGTCTTTTTTTTTTTTTTTTTTTTTTTTTTTTAACGTGTATCTATTTTTGAGAGACAGGGTACCAGCAGGGGAGGGGCAGAGAGAGAGGGAGACGCAGAATCCTAAGCAGTCTCTGGGCTCCGAGCTGTTAGCACAGAGCCCGGCATGGGACTCGAACTCACGAACTGTGAGATCATGACCTGAGCCGAAGTCGGATGCTTAACCGACTGAGCTCCCCAGGCGCCCCAGATCTTACATATTTTTAAATGATTTCTAGATATTTGGTGTATTTTGATACTACTCTAAGTGATTACGTTAATTTCTTTAATTTTCTAGTTGTCTGTTGCTAATATGTAGAAATAAGCTGATTTTGCAAATTGTACTGATTTATCTTTCTAAATTCACTTATTAAGTAATCAACGAGTCTCTTCAACTTTGTACATGAACAAACATGGTCATCTGCAAATGAGAGTTTTATTTATTCCCTGCTGACCCTTAAACATTTGTTTGTTTGTTTTTTGTCTTATTTCACTGGCTAGGACTTCCAATATGATCTTGAATAAGAGTGATAACACGTATCCCTGTCTCATTGTGTTACCAGGGAATGTTTTTAATGTTTCTCCATTAAGTATACTTGCTGTAGGTTTGTTTTTGGTAAATATCCTTTGTCAGATTAAGGAAATTCACTTCTATTCCTAGTTTACTGAGGCTATCTTTCATAAATGGGTATTGAATTTTATCAAATTCTTTTCTCTATCTAGTTAAGTGCTGAAATGGTTTTTGTTCTTTTCTGTTAATATCATGAATTATAGTAATTAGTTTATGTGGTGGATTGCATTGGTTGAGGTTTTTTTTTTTTTTTTTTTTTAATTTTTTTTCAACGTTTTTTATTTATTTTTGGGACAGAGAGAGACAGAGCATGAACGGGGGAGGGGCAGAGAGAGAGGGAGACACAGAATCGGAAACAGGCTCCAGGCTCGGAGCCATCAGCCCAGAGCCTGACGCGGGGCTCGAACTCACGGACCGCGAGATCGTGACCTGGCTGAAGTCGGACGCTTAACCGACTGCGCCACCCAGGCGCCCCTGTTGAGGTGTTTTTGAATGTTACACAAGCCTTGAATTTCTGGATTAAGCTAAATATGGTCATGATGTACTATCATTGTTATTGCTGTTTAGATTTGTTGTTATGTGGGTTAGAATTTTTTGCATTTATATTCATTAGAGAGATTGGCTTGTGTTTTCTCATAATTTTCTTTTCAGTCTTCGGTATCAAGGTTTTGCTGGCTTTATAAAATAAGCTGGGAGGTGATCCTTCTTTTAACCTTCCCTGGAAGAGTTTGTATAAAATTGGTACTTTTCTTTATATGTTTGGAAGAATTAATTGTGAGGCATCTCAGCCTTTTTTTTTTTTTTTTTTTTTAAATAGGAAAGCTTGAAATTACAGATTCAATTTATTTGATAGGTACATGGATAAATATTCACATTTTCATTTCTTCTTGTATCAGTTTTGAGAATATGTTTTTCTAGGAATTTGTGCATTTCATAATTTTCAGATTTAGTAGTCTAAGACTTCATAATATTTTGACAAGCATTACATGCCCACCTTGTGTAAGCTCGATAGCACTCCTGACAAAATTTGGACAAGGGGCTACAGCAGATGTACCACACCTGCATCCCCCTCAACTCTGAGTTTTGCTATTTGCTTCATTTTTCCAGCCTCTTGAGCCCAAATGGTTATCTTTTACACAGCCACACGAATCGAGCTTTTCCTTGATTTACATAGTAATTTTCTGGTCATGGTCTTACCCTTTCTTCCTGGGCCACTCTCACAAAATAAGAAGGTAGCTTGGATTTGGCTTTTGATGTTTGCAGGCCATGGTATTTAAGTTAAGTTGTTTTTGCTGACCAGAACTAGACAACTCAGATATCATATGGGGTTGATTTGAAATAGAGCACTTTATAAACTGGCCAGTGAATTCCTTCTGGGCAGGAAACATCATTCTTCTGTATAGCCCTAACCCAGTGTCTTGCATATTTAGCTTTTCATGAGTCAGTGAATATAAAGTGCACATTTTCTGGGATTTGCTTTAGTCTACAAATACATGACAAGGTCCTTTGTTCTTTGATTAGAGTTAGCAAAAGCCTTAGAAAAGTGAATCAAATATTCATTGAATTTATGAAATCCTAACATTAGAAAATGAAAAATTCAATAAATATTTTATATTTTCAAAGAATTTACTCATGTATCATCAGTGTTTTGATGACCTTCTGAGATGGTTAAGACTGTTACTGGTAATTCTATTTTACTAGGGAAAATACATCCAAAGAGGTTAAGTGACTTGCCTAAGACAGCACATCTGTTTAATAGTTGAGTCAGGACTAAAACATTCAACTCTCAAACCAGTGTCTTTCTGTTACCATGTACTCCTACTTAGCCACAAATTCATCCCTAAAACATTTGAGTGCCAACTCTGTGTCTAACATCATGCTCTTGATAGAGAGAAAGATTCTGCAGATTAACACTCTTTAAAATGGTGAGATGTTGAAGGTCATTTTTTTGGTTCTTCTATTTTACAAAGTATTAGCACTTTGGTCCTCGGACATTTTACTTATTTATTTATTTTTAATGTTTATTTACTTGTGAGAGAGAGAGAGAGAGAGAGACAGCGCAAGTGGGGGAGGGGCAGAGAGCGAGGGAGAGACAGAATCCGAAGAAGGCTCCAGGCTCTCAGATGCAAACTCACAAACCATGAGGTCATGCCCTGAGCCGAAGTCAGAGACTTAACAGACCGAGCTACCCAGGCGCCACTTGTCCTCAGACACTTTACAAGGTGTATCTATCACATTTATGTACTTTAAAGATTTGTTTTTGTTATGAAAAAAATGCTCATAGTCTTATTTCTTTGACTATTACCATTAGAAATTTTAATTTGTTGCTTAATAGTAATAGAAAATACAGAAATGTAAAGAGAACCATCATAAAAGGCAGAGTTTCGTAAGTCTTCTGCAGCAAGTGATTCAACAGTGAAGCAGGGTAAAAGAGGCTTGAATTAGGAATTGGATTTGGTAACTACAAGGCTACTGACCTTGGGCAGGTCATTGTTAACATAAAAATAGGAGTAGAGTCTAGAAGGAAGAGAATGGATGGAAGGTGGAGAAATCAGAGGGTAAGTTTCCCTCCTAGTAGAAAGAGGAAGTTGGAGCTGGTCTGAGGGAGAAGTGTGCACAAGGACATTTTTAGGTTATCAGTGTTGGGGTGTATCTGTCTCTTCAGAAGAAGCCCAAGGAGAGGAAGAGGGAAAATGGAAAATGTGGGAGGAGAAGTTGGGCAAATTGATGGGGCAAGGTCAGGAGAAGGCAGAAGGTAAGACCAAGAGCCCTGTGTAGGGATAATCTTAGAAAGGTAGCAGGGTGCTTACTCCTCTGAGACAGGAGAAAAGTCAAGGAGGGTAAATGGCTCAGAGGGGATCTACTGTGGAAGGGCTCTTAAGCTTGGCACAGAGTCTGTTACAGCTTCTCGGCATGGGAACTAATGTTCAGCTTGTGGTATATATTTAAAATACACAATGAGAAATAGTTCAGATATATGGGAGTTTTAGTTGAACTTTACTTAGTTTCATTATTGAAATTTCAGCGTGTTTCTATATAATCAATTTGTTTATTTTTTTAGTGGATATACAATTTCAAAAGTTAAGGGAGGATGCATTTTGAAACAGTATGTGAGGGCTAAAATCAGTTATAAGTTTTTGTGTGGCTCATTGTGGGGAGATGGCTTTTAGTTTAGAATTGCCCAGGCCCTACCTATAGCTACCCATAAAGATCTTGTGGAAATTAACATGGTCAAGATCAACCTTTCATTCTGTTTTGTTGCTTTATCTATACTTGAATACCTAAAATCATTCTGAACAGAGATGTGCCTTTCTCTGTAGTCAGTGGCAGAGTTGCACGTGCATATGGTCTCTTATCCTTTGGTAATAGCAGAGAACTCCTTCTAAAATCTGTACAGGCAGACTCTATCTAACTTACGAGTTGGGATGTAAAGTGTCATGTTTCGGTTGTTTGGAACTCTAACATCGTCCAGCAGAAATCATATATTCTAAATGGTTCTAACATCCCAGACCAGCCTATAAAGACCATTTAATCTTAGGTGTGTCTGAATTATTAAAAATAATCACTGTTTATAACCATGTTTCTATCTTGAAGAGCCTTAAATTTCACCTCTTAAGAAAGGTTTCTCCCACTTCTGCTTTATCTTACTCGCACCCTCATCTGGCAGTGACAAAAGAAGCACCAAGCTCTAGGCCATGTAGGGTGGTTCTTACAAGGTCCAGGAGTGAGAAGCTGGGACTCTTGGAAGTTGAGAAAGGAGCTGACTGCAGTCATAGCATGTGCCACTGGAGGGCTCTTCTTTCTGTGCAGCTAGGAGGTTTGGGCCCCTCGCATTGTAAGCCTCCCACCCTGCCCTCCTTGTCTATGTCTGGACTAGAGGTTCTCAACCAGATCCAGTTTTGTACCGTCTCCCCTCCCCCCACCTCCCCACCTCCCCACCTCCCTGTACTCAGGGAAATTTGGCAATGTGTAGAGACACCTTTGGTTGTCACAGCTGGGGTGGTGCTGCTGGTATATAGCAGACATAGGCCAGGGATGCTGTTGAACATCCACAACAAAGAATTATCCAACCCAAAATGTTAATACGGCCAAGATTGAGACACTACTTTAAACCATTGTTCCTGCTTCAAGTTCCCCCCCCCCCCCTTTTCTCTTCTTGCTTAATGGCAGGACAGAAATGTAGTCTGGGTTCCCTGATTCTCTCCTACCTTCTATTCTTGAAATAAGCTCAGAGACCTTTTGAGGTTTTTCTAAGGGCTTTAGTATCATCACAACATGGAAATAGATGGAGTAAAAATAACAAGAAAATTACAGTTTCAGGAAATCTTAATTAAAAGCTACCCATGTTATTTGCTGGACTTTAAATAGAACAAAATTGCGATCCTTCTCGAGGCTCTGTCCGTTCTTCCCCAATGTGGTTTCTTCACTGCCTGGGCTTCCCTCCTTCTTCACTCCTACTGCTCAACTGGGAGGAACCTTGGCAGTGATCCTTTCATGGTCCTCCAAATGAGGAGTGGCAGGAGGGATGAAAGATCCTTGGGTTATTTTAACAAGGGGTTAAGGGAAGGCTCTTTTGTACTGCATGGGTTTAGCCTTGTTGCTATCGTGAAATTCTTAATACTTTTTGTACATTAAGGTCCCTTAATACAAGGGACCTCAGAGTTTCATTTTGTACTGGGTCCTGCAAATAATGTGGCTGGTCTGGCTCACCAGAGCTCTCCCAACCAGCTTTGGTCTAAGTGAGAGGCAATCGGGCTTGGATGAAAAGAGTTAAAAGGAGGAGTTTTAAGATTTTTGTAGCAAGAAAACCCCAGCTGAAAATCTGGGAGGGAAGGGCAGATTCATGTGCATGTGCTCAGTGTTCATGTATGAATACTCACCTTTCAGAGTTGATTAATTTCTGATCTGTTTATATTTGTTAATTGTAATAAGATGACCAACTGCTTATTGAATGCCACTGTATGTATGATCAGTGTGCTGAAAGACTTGTGGGAAAAATGTGGGAAAATGATACTTGCTCTGTACTAGCACGTTCAGGTGTTTGTGAAACCTCCTCATTTAGTTTCTATAACCCTTTGAGATTGTTTTTTATTGTCCTTTTCCATAGAGTTGGAAACTGACACTGAGACAGGTTGAGTGGTTTAACTTTGGGAAGCTAGTAAATGACAAAGCAAGGGTTTGAACACAAGCCCACTGACATTCACTCTGCTACTCAGAAGTTAAATCTTCTGCCCTCTGACTCGACTGTCAAGTTGTCAAGTTGATGTTATGAGTATAAATAGAAGGTCGATTTCTTTTTGTCAGTGAATTTTTTATGAACACAACACAGACACATCAGTGTTTGTCAAATTAAATACAGTGGTGGATGAAAATAATAGTGGTATATTTGATCTACATGCTTTTCAGTGTTTCATGAGAAATAGATATTAATATAATGAACCTAAAACAGTGTTCTTATAGAAAAAATTCAAAAGCCTTCTGTTATGTATGCTTATAGTAAATCACACCCTCTCTCCTGTTTTATGAAATACCTGTTACCACTCTATTGTTAGTGGGATTTACCTGAAAATGTTTTCTTGGAGTAGGGGTTCTCAGACTTTAATTTCTATTTACCAAATAAAAATTTGATATTCAATGGGGTTGATACTTGCAATTAATTCTAAGAAAGCTCATTTTCAGAGAATATATATTATATCAATTCTTTGGTTTTTATCATATAAGCTACACTGAATTATGATTTGATATCTTCTTAAAACCCTATGCTGGCTTTAGTCTAAATCTAGTACAAGTGTGGGCCTCTTAATTCTGCATGAGGAGGGGGCAGGCATCAGCACAGATTGCCTGCAATTGACGACTTACCCAGTATGACTTAACAGGCAGATGAACTAAGAGCAACTTGATACGTCTCTTCATACGTATTGAACTTTTGTCAGCCTTTGATTTCATGAACGGAAGGGTCTGAGGCCTGTTACCTTATGATCTAACACAGAGCCAAGTATGGAAATGCTCTTCCAGAGCTTTTATTGTTAAGATCAGGGCTGTTTAATCATCGTGACTTGAGTTTCAGTTCCAACTGCACCACTGACTAGTTACATAACTTTTGGTAAGTGACTGTACATGGGACTAATAATGTCTTCTTCAAAATGCCGTAGGAAAGATTCATAGGATTTCTGCACATAAAGCACTGAGCGCAGTGCCAGGCCTGTGGAAAGGGCTTGGTGGATAAGTGGTAGTTGTCCTCTTTCTCCTCCTCTTATTCCACCAAGGGAATATGACTGGGCACCAAAAGAACTTTAGGTCAGCCCTTTCCCTATTTACACCTGAACAATTTGGTATACTCTTAAATATACGTTGACACATGTCTTCCTACAATGGAAAAGAGGAAGGCAAATATCTTCCTCCAGTCCTCCGCAAGAACAGAATAGAATAATATATTTTTTTACTTTCTGGTATAATCAGGAATAAAACTCGGAGATCTTGGTGATCAGTATACACCAGCGTTATGTGTGTACCACCATTCTTTCAACACAGACCAAACCAGCTTTTCTCAAACTGAGATCCCTGGACCTGCATCAAAATCACCTAAGACACTTGTAAAAGAAAGAAAGAAAGAGAGAAAGAAAGAGAGAGAGAGAGAGAGAGAGAGAGAGAGAGAGAGAAAGAAAGGAAAGAGAGAGAGAGGAGAGAGAAAGAAAGAAAACCAAGCAAGCCCTATAACCCCAGACCTACTGAACACAATCTTTAGGGCTGAGACCTTGGAATATAGATTTAAAACAAGCCACTCTGGTTATTCTTCTGTATGAGAACACTTAGAAATAGTGACCTATACTCCCTGTCTCACCTCCTTGCCTTTGCTTAAGTGATTTCCTTGTTTGGAGTAGTCTTTCCTCCTGTGTAGAATTCTTACACATTTTTTTCTTTTTTTTAAATCAAGAGCTACCTCTTTCTAAAAGCCTTCCTGGATTCTCCCAAATTGAAGTTCATTTCGTATCTTCTTTGTTGCGGGTATCACAGTCTATCTTGTAGAGTTTTGCTCGTTTCCCAACAAGCAGTAAGCTCCTGGAGGGCAGTGATTACCAGTTATCCTAATAACTATCCTCAGTACCTGACAAAATACTTTGTGTATAATGGGCACTAAAAGAATATTTGTTGAATCTGGAGAGATCCTCTAATTACTTTTTTCCGGTAAACCGTCTTGTTCTGACTTCCCCAGAAGAGCACAGATTCCTTCATTGTACACATGATCAAGTTCAGGGTGATAGAGGACAGTACTAATAAACATGACTAGCCTGAGTTCCTACTGCATCAGAATAGGGATGGTGTGTTTGTGTGTGGTTGTGGGGAGCTGCTTTGCTATCCCAGTTGCTTCCTCATCCTCTCTTTTGGATATCCTCTGTAAGGCCAGTTGAACAAATTTCCCAAAGTCCCAGTTAAATCCACAGCAGTTAAGAAAAGAAAATGCTGCAGTTGTATTCTGGGTTGGTTTACTTTCAGAAAACAGATTCGATCATCTCACTAAAGGAACAGCTTTCATAACATGATCCTGTTTGTCCCCTGGGACTCCAAGATAGAATTACATGCATCTTCATGTGAGGAACAAAGCTGTGGACGTGAACTCCATTTTCCGGGGAGGGAGTTCCTCCAAAGCTGCACTGCCCCTGTCGCTGACATTTTAGACACTTTTGTGGTTTTAGATGACTTTTAATCCCCAGCCTCGCTTCTCCATCGGCCAGTCTACTGGATCAGGCATTGCCCAGACTGTTGGCCATATGACGTCATGCACACATGGGCTGTCTCCAGTTTTCTTATATGCTGGAGGGTGATAAAGAAAAGGTGTTAGAGGCACCTGGAGGGTCTAAGTAGTGGGGACTTAGAAAGGGATATAATAACTGAGGGTGATAGCACATTTTGGGAGTTTCTCCAAATATTAAATCACTACTCCTTAAAAGTATTACATTGATTATTTGGCCTCAGGCAACAAGGTTACACTGAGAATAGCATTGATTTGGCAGGTGACATCAGATTTTCAGTGGGTAGGTTAGGATTCATGAAAGCAATAGTGCTTATGAAGGTGTGGTGGAAGAGACGGGATCGCTGTCACAGAGGGAGACTCCTTACACATTTAAGGAGACTCATCATTTCAGTGTTTTTGCCTTTAGCCTTCTAATAGCTGGAGAAGTAATGTAATAAGAACTCCAGATGGCCACAATTTGTCACCTCATGAAAACATAGCATTCATAAATGAGCAGATCAGAAAATTTTAAAGTTAGGCAGAGGAAGATTTCTCCGTTCGCTGTACCTCTCCACAGCATATGCAGGGTTATAAAATGACCAGAGAGAAAGAGAAGAGGTCGTTGAATTTGGTGACAGAAGCTGACTGCCTCCAAGACTAAATCTGGTGAAAATTCATGGGGAATGGGATGGGGGTAGTCAAGTGGAAATGGGGGATGGAGGTAGTACGTATCAGTCATTCCTTGAGGAACTGGCTTGAAAAGTAAAGAAAGTGGTAATTCTAGCAGCTGGATAAAAACAGAGGGTACAATTCCAGTACCCAAAGAATTCCCTTGTGCTGACCCTTTGTAGTCAGACCCTCCCTCCACCCCTAATCCCTGGCAACCTCCCTATAGGTTTTTTTTCCTCAGAATGTCCTATAAATTGAATCGCACAGCATGTAAATGACTAGCTTCTTTGACTTAGCATGATGCCTATGTCATTTTAAGAAATATTTTCAAATGTAAAGAAGTTCCCAACCCTAAAACAAACAAACAAAACAGGTAGGGGCCTGAGAAAATTAATGTAGGGAACATGAGTTAGGAACATAAAGATTTGTAAGTTTTTTTATTTTAATGTTTGTTTATTTCTGAGACAGAGAGAGACAGAGCATGAGTGGGGGAGGGGCATAGAGAGAGGGAGACACAGAATCAGAAGCAGGCTCCAGGCTCTGAGCTGTCACCACAGAGCCTGATGCGGGGCTCGAACCCACAAACTGTGATATCATGACCTGAGCCGAAGTCGGTTGCTCAACCGATTGAGCCACCTAGGCGCCCCAGGAACATACAGATTTGTAAACAGACATTTATCTCATGAAGACTGTTTCAGTTCTCTCAAAAATTAGGTGAGCTGATAGTGTTGAATGAGTGGTGGAAAGGATGGAGCGCAGGGCAGTGGTGACCTACACCCAGTGTATGTTTTGTTTTATCAAACCAGCCTTTTTTTCCTTCTCCCATATCCCCCACCTCCTCTGGGGAGCGCGAGTGGGGGCAGAAATACACAGTCACCTACACACATCCACCTACATAAATCCATGTGCCTCCATTTTCATGGCATAAGCGTTTCATTTATACAGAGGTCATCGGTGCATATCGTATTCAACTTCAGACTTAGTTGAGGGCTGTGAGATGGCATGTGGTGATACCAGGACTTGTAATCCAGATCCATACACTTCGTTTCTCAGTCCAAGGTTTATTTTGCAAGACTTTCCTTTCTCAATTTTATATCGTTTTCCTTTCAGTTAATAGGAATTTAAAAATTAAGAATTAAAAATTATAGAATGTAAAAAAATTGAACTTTTGATATCTAGCAATGGAATTTTATGTAAAATGTTAGTATGTAAAATATTAGTAATCATCTGTACATAATATCTATACTTTGTTTTTTGGTAGTGTTGATTTATTTTGCAAATTAAGTTATTTTATTTTAAAGGTGCTTGCTAATATCATACTCATTGATTCCTCTGAATACTTTTCCTTTTTCATTAGGAATTGACTGGCTTTTGTTTTCCTTGTGTTTTTTTTTTTTTCTTCCCATAGTTGTGATAATCAATGCATAGATAATATTATTTCCCACAAAAAGAGAATAGCAGGTGGGGTTTTTTTGGGACATTTATCACATTTATCAATTATTACCTTCACCTAACTATTTTTCACCCATGATAATTAATGCATTCATGTCCTCATATACGTTGACCACATATTCTGCTGATGACATAATTTCTAGGGAGATGTAAGGAGTTGTTACCTTATACCAGCCGTCTTCAGAGGAGAGTGAAGCATTCTATTGCAGGTTACTCTTGGTGCTAGCAGTGAGGTTATTAGAGATCCAGCGTATAACTCTTCTGCCATAAAGAGATTTTTATTGTATCTTGCATTTGTCTGGAGGGCAGTTACCTGATACTTCTCATATATCTAGAAGTCAGAATATAAGCCCTCAGAGTGGTCAAAATTTGCTAAAAGTAAATATGATAAACCTTGTGCCGACGCCCCATGACAGGTACTTTACATACATTGCCCTGTTTAATCCCCACATTGATCTTACATGGTTCTCATTACTGTCACGTTTTACAGAAGAGGCAGTTGAAGGTTTAGACATCTAGAACTGGGGTTTCAACTTGGGTTTGTGTGCCCCTCAGGATCCTCATTCTGAGTCCTTTATTCCCATATTAAGGCATTCAGTATTTTTTTTAGTACCAGTGTTTTTTCAGTACCTACTTTTGACAAGCCCCAGGTATCTGGGATTAAAGACAAATATACAGACTAAGGAATTCCTTTATCTGTTTTTTGTTTTGTTTTGTTTTTTGTTTTGTTTTGTTTTGTTTTTTTTGGCTACAGTGAATAAGAAACAGGCTAGAAAAGAGATAAGTCTTGAGGACAGAGACCCAGTGTATCTCATCTACTGACGCATCCACGGGGCAGCCCGTAGTTGGAGCTCAGTAAATACATGTTGAACAAATGAATGACATTATTGAGAAGTAATAGCTAACTAGCAGAGAAAATGAAGTACAGAAAGGATATGAAAACCAAACAGCAGAACTGTCTTGGACCATTTAGTGTTTGAATAAGCAATTGCATACCTCAGTGGCCCCATAGAGTATGAGGAGCCTTCAGTGTGCGGACTCATGTCCAGAATGATGGCATGGGGCCACTAAGTGACTCAGGTGATCTGGGCTCTCTGCAACAGGGAGAAAGTCACCCATGAACGTGACACCCTGCTCAAAAAGCAAGGAAGTATACAAAACATTTTAGAAAAGTTTTCATAAAAACTGGCTCTTGACCCCTTAAATACTAAACTTCAGTTTTGGGGAAGAATCACACAGGTGGAGGAGCTCTTCCCCTAATGATACTGAATAAAGGGGTATTTATAATATAATTTGTTTTCTTTCCCTGATAAATTATAACATTAAATTTTCATACCAAATGAAATCTTTAATAATTCAAGTTACATTCTTTGGAAGTTACCTTATGAAGTACTATATATAATATATAGCATATAAAAATCTATAATACTGTAACAAGTGAATAGACTGCATAAATAAGAAAATTTTGATTAATATCATTTTAAAGAATGATGACATGTTGAAATAATTCATATTTGGAGTATCATTTAGTACATGTAAGGACAAAAGTGGGGAAATTAGGAAACTCTTGAAATGATTTCAGTTTCATCATTCAGCAGCATCGATGCGCTACTTTCTTGGTCCAAGAATGTCTATTAACAGTGATGTTTTGCCTTACAGCTTTTCTGGGAGAAGAGGCTACAAGGACTTAGTGCATCAGATGTAACAGAACAAATTATAAAAACCATGGAACTACCTAAAGGTCTTCAAGGTATTATCCAAATTCAGTTGAGCAGTACCTACCATGTGCCACGCTCTGTGTTAGATGCTGTGGGAGTCAGAAATGATTGAGACAGGGTCTTTACTTTGGGGGATCGTGTGCCTTTCTGGATGATGTCCCTCTTGTGTTGGTGTAAACCCAGGGAGAATGTACTTGAAGAGCTTGTGTGTTGCAGGGATGTTTCCGATTTTTTTCTGTGTAAAAATTTTGGCTTTAGGTTAGGTTCACCGTATAAATCGATCCATGTGCTGCTTTTAGAACCAAATGCAGCCGAGTGGCAGAATTTCTCAGGCTTCCTGCTCAAAGCAGCATCTGGCTTCAATGCTTGCTCTTTCACTCTTCCTCTTATCAGAAGAACAGCTAATAACTCTTCTGTCTCTCCCTGCACAGACTGCTGCTGCATGTAGCAGTGGGAACTGAGGCACTTTGGCCCAGTAACAGCAGCAAGTGGGGTCTGCGGGGTATAGAAATCAGTTAACTAGTGTGCCTGTCATATCCCATGTTAGTTCCATTCCAGAGGAGCGTTATTTTTCAAGTACTAGAACTTCAGCTTCCAAATGTTGATCTAGTGTGGGTTGCTCAAAAATTGTCATAATTCATGGCTAGAACATTATCGCATCCCTCTCTTTTCTTGGAAATTATTGCTTTCACTGGTTTCATAAGTTTAGGACTTCAAGCAGTGCGTTTAAATGCGGTCCTGGTGCCAGTCACGGTGTAGGTAGTGTAGGTAGTCACGGTGTGCAATTATTAATTGGTTAATATTAATTGGTTATTATTGGTTATTAATTGGTTAACTTGGATATTTTGTGAGGTATTTGAAAAGGATGTGAGAGCTGCAGGTACAGCATGCTTGCGTTGGCTTTTCCTGTGAAGTCCCAAACAAAAGGAAAGTGTTGAGATATTGCCAGAAATCAATATTGAAACCTACAGGAGTAACTATTGTAGGACTCGAGGGATGCATTAATAGGGAAACTCAAATATGATGTGACTTTAGAAGGGATTTAGCTCATTAAAATAATTGACCCTGCTTGAAGAAACGTAGCCAACTTTAAACAGTTTAGTACCTTGGAGAATGTGTTTTGAAGTTGTGTTAAAATTTTATTAAAATGCTCAACCATTTTGTTACTTTTTTTTTTTGGAATGTTAATTCTCTGGTATATGATAACTGTTCAGTAGATACGATATCATCCTTTTAAATATATGATCCCAAACAAGCATAAAAATGTCAGTTGTTTTAGGTTACGTAAGATTTGCTTAGCACATCTGGAAGTCCCTTTAACCAGTATGTATTTCTGATCGCAGGAGTTGGTCCAGGTAGTAATGACGAGACCCTTTTATCTGCTGTTGCCAGCGCTTTGCATACAAGCTCTGCGCCAATCACAGGGCAGGTCTCCCCTGCTGTGGAAAAGAACCCCGCTGTTTGGCTGAACACATCTCAACCCCTCTGCAAGGCTTTCATTGTCACAGATGAAGACATTAGGTAAGGCAGTTATAATATAACTCCTATTTGATAATCTTTATACTGCCTCCTAGTTTCTGTGGCACATCTGGTTAAGTGACGAATCGATCAGAAAGTTACACTTTTTTTTTTTTTAATAACTCTTTTGTGAAACTAATGGAAGGTGATATAGGACATTTAAAACAAATACATGCTTGAAAAAAGCTCGAAGTATCATCACGGTCATGTCTGAAGGACACATCAGTTGTACTCTCTACACATTGTTACTGCAGTATCTTTTGCATTTTGGGGTTCTGCCTTTCTGCTGTAAAGAACCCCTTTCATTCAGTGATGCCTTTTGTGATTGCTTTTTGCACTGGTTTGTCTGCAAACCAGTGTCTTCTTTAAAACAAATTGTAACCATGCTGCTTTAAGCTGACTTGTGCTTTCAAAGGTCAGTTTGCTTATCTTGATTCTGTTTACTCTCTTAGGTTTAGTTTAGAGATTTATTCATTTCTGCTTCATCTTGTTTCAGGTAAAGATTTAAGGTGGCCACACACACACACACACACACGCTCGGTGAGAAGCAAATGGCAAATATCAAGCAAAGGGTAAAGCATAAAGTGGTAAAACAGAGCCAGGGGTAAAGAGAGGACACGAGCTTCATTTCTTAACCTCTTTTACTCCAGGACTGCTCCACAAGTTAGTTTTTAGCAGCAAATAGTGAAAAGAAAATGTACAATTCAGATTGATAATGCCCAGAATGTATGAGCAAACCATTGCTCAAAAGAAGCAAACTATTCCAGATATTCAGAGCAGAAAGAAATTGTGATATGGGATTTATGAACTGGAATATCATTGCCTTATAATAAGATTGTAGTGCACTGTATTTTCTTTAAAAATAGGACAATGCATATCTTTCACCATTTCTATCCTCTGAATGTTAAATCAGAAAGTTTTATTAGAGTATTATTCCTAGACAAAACCAGCAGATGGCAGTTTTGAATCATAGAATTTTAAAATGTTTATATTTGTATTTTTTTTCTAAATCCATGAAAAGGTGGCATGAAAATGTTTTTAAATGCGTGAGTCTACCTAGGTTTGTAATTGTAAAGCACTTGCTAGGTTTTAAAGTAGTTCCTTTTGCAAAGATGTAAAATGACTCAAAGTTGCATTCACATGCATTGATTGCGTGGAATTTAATTGATCAGCTTTATTTTTTTTTTTTAATTTTTTTTTTAACATTTATTTATTTTTGAGACAGAGAGAGACAGAGCATGAACAGGGGAGGGTCAGAGAGAGGGAGACACAGAATCTGAAACAGGCTCCAGGCTCTGAGCTGTCAGCACAGAGCCCGACGTGGGGCTCGAACTCACGGACTGTGAGATCATGACCTGAGCCGAAGTCGCCGCTTAACTGACTGAGCCACCCAGGCAACCCTGATCAGCTTTATTTTTTAAGAAAAACAAAATGTAATTCAAGAGGAGGAAGCGACTTGCCCTTTGGATTATTCTTACCCTTGAGGAAGGAAATTACCCGGGAGACAGGTTCTTACCTGTCTTGGAATGAATACCGGGTAAATCAGTAGGGATTCTGCCAGGTCACTGTGGGCGTAGACTGAGGGCCTCTGGGTGATGTCATGGGAATGCTGATGCCTTCAACAGCAGATCTTTTGATAGTAGAGCAGACTATCTCAAAGCCAGATCTCCATGATTTCCTTTTAGGGTAAACTTGTTTAACAAATTATCCATTTGATTTAATTGTCATAACAGAAATTATTATGCACACATTTCTTGTTGAATTAATACAGGTTCAAAATTATTGCAAATGGAATTATTACCCTTTCTCTAATTGTGCAGCCAATATTCTGTTTAATTGTTTTTAATGCTTTTTTTTTTTTTTTTTGAGGGGGGTGGGAGGGGCAGAGAGTGGGTGGAGACAGATCTGAAGCAGGCTCCGCACTGACAGGAATGAGCCGATATGGGGCTGGAACTCACAAACTGTGAGATCATGACCTGATCCGAAGTCAAGACACTCAACCAACTGAGCTGTCCCGGTGCCCTGCCAATATTCTGTTTATATTAGACCTTCAGTTAAAGATCTAAACATTGGGGCACCTGGTTGGCTCAGTCGGTTAAGCGTCCGACTTCGGCTCAGGTCATGATCTCGCAGTCCATGAGTTCGAGCCCCGCATCAGGCTCTGTGCAGACAGCTCAGAGCCTGGAGCCTGCTTCGGATTCTGTGTCTCTCCCCCTCTCTGCCCCTCCCCCGCTCATGCTCTGTCTCTCTGTCTCTGAGAAATGAATAAACCTTAAAAAAAAATTTAAAGATCTAAACATTAAGTATATATTTTTTTCAGCATATTCGATAACATTTTAATCCTTGGATGTTATTTTAATATAAGTAACAAGTCCTCACAAACTTAGCAGCCTAAAACACCACCCATTTATAGCTCACAGTTCTGTAGGCCGGAGGCCTGGGCCTGATACACAAGTCGATTCTCTGCCCAGGGTCTTTCAGGGCGGAAACCAAAGTGTCAGTTGCACTGCATTCCCTTCTAAGATCCTCTTTCAAGGTCCTGTGATTTTTGCAGAATCCATTTTCTTGTAGTTGTAGGACTGGGGCCCCTGGTGTCTTGTTGGATGTGGGGTGAGGCTATTCACAGTTCCTTGCCCTGAGGTTCCCTCCACATTTTCTCTCCCAACTTCTTTCAGAAAGGGCGCAGCCTCTTCTAAGAGTTCTTATGAGGTCAGGCCCTCTGGGATAATCTCTTTTGATTAACTCAAGGTCCCATTAATCAGTAGCCTAATCACGGAGGGACATCCCAGCCCATTCACATGTTCTGCCTTCCCTGAAGGGGAGGGAACTGCATAGGGAGTCTCTCCAGGGGCAGGGACTGTTGCAATTCTGCCTACCACCATGGGCAGATGCAGATGCTTTATTTCAGCTTACATAAGTATGGGAAGGAATGCTCAAGACAAAAGAATCGATGGCAAACATTAGATTTGCTCTGTTTTCTTCCTAATGGGATTACTCTGGGGCACTTGTGCAGATTCTCATACTCAGTTACTAGGAGTGAGAGATTGCCGATGAGACTGATATGCCATTTGTCATAAACCTTGAGTCAGGGAGCCCAAGGCGAGACTGACTATGTAAGAAATAAACAATGTTTCTTCTTGACCCTGCTCCAACTACATGAAAATCTGTTCAACTCCAGTTTCTTAACATGGCAGAGGCTAACTCAGTGACAGCCTTCCTCTTTGTGAAAATTCATGTATAAAGTGGAAGGCTGTACCTTTTAACTCTGTGCTGTTTTTTTGACTGCAGTAAAGAGGACATCTAAAGTTTTTGTGGCTGTAGAGTTTTATGTTAGCTTCTCACTTGGGATACAGTCTCAGGAGATCAAGAAACGTGCAGGCTGGGATACAGCACAGCACATGCAGCTTTACACCTAGCTGAGGACGCAAGAGGCACGTCCTCAGGGAAGCTTCACGTGCTCTTCCAGAATGTCACCCCACCACTTGCCCAGGTTTGAGGCAGTGCTGCACTTCGTTTTCCTCAATATCGACAGAGAAAAATCACCCCCCCCCCCAGCCCCCACTGTAGAGCCCTCAGTATTGCTTGTCGTGTCTCTTACTTGTCACTGAACTGTTCCATGTCCCAGTCTACATCTGTCCTAACCAGCTTTCCTCTGGCCTCAAGACGCAATTTGTCCCGCTCTCGAGTCAAGGCCAGCACTCCACTTGTGGCTCTACTTCTTTCCCTGTCTTGGGTTTCCTGAACCTCTTCCTTCCTAGGGTTCCCCTTCCTCTCTGCAGCCGTGGCCTCTTCGCTGGGTTCTGGATGTGAATTGCTACTTACCGTCTTTGCTCAGGAGAGCTGTTTTAGGAATCCCTCTCTTGCACTGTCACGGAGCTACTCTGAAATTTAGTCTGACTTCTAGACGCAAAGTACATACCAGTAGACTTTCTTCCCGGGCTTTGTTTCCCACCTAATGGTTCAGAACCTCTTTTTATGACTTGGCGCTATTAACTTTCACTTTTGAGGTCCCACTGCAATCCCCAAGACACAGAGAAACTTGCGGCATGGTCTTAACCTCTCAGCTCATCTCAGTTGAGATGCTGTTCGGCTTTTCTCCTTGGTCTTGGCTTCTTTGTGATGGCCTGCTGTCGCTAGGACTGGGAACCCAGGGAAGAGCTCCGACGGGCTGGCCCCTAACAAAGACAGAATGCGGCACTCCATCGTGCCCCCATTTCCTCCATCTTCCTCTGTGCTTTGTTGAACAAATCTCTTCCCCTTCTTTATTTCCCATATAACTTTTCTTTTATCCCTGCTTTCAAGTTATTTCTAATCTCCCTTATAGCAACAGCCCCAAATCTTCACATACTTGAAAGTTTTGAAATTGAAGAAGAGGTCACTGCAATAAATCCACTCCTGCCAGGAATTCTCAGCGAGATGTGGGATACCTGCCTGTCTGAAGTTTCCTCTTTTTGGCAAGGCCCGCCTCCTGTGCAATTTGGCTTTGTGGGTGTAGGAGAAAGTTTTGCAAAGTTAAGGAGAAGGAAATGTACTGTCGGGAGTTTTCGTGATTTTGATAAACTAAACATAAACTGTAGTAGCAGCTGCATGGTTCCAGTACTTGCCAGATCATCAGTGCAATTTTACTTTTTATTTTTTTTTTTAAAGGAAACAGGAAGAGCGAGTACAACAAGTACGCAAAAAATTGGAAGAAGCACTGATGGCAGACATCTTGTCACGAGCTGCTGATACGGAAGAAATGGATATCGAAATGGACAGTGGAGATGAAGCCTAAGAATATGATCAGGTAAACGGAGAGCAGAGAGGGAGGGGCTTGCACCTGAAGATGGTTGATTTTCTTGCTTTTGCCCTTTGTGGCCTGCCTCAGCAAAGTATAGACGCTCCCCCGCAGGGGTGAGCAGGCGCCCTTAGGCCTCTTCTGTGTTTAAGAATCACCCTTTTGTCCTAATGATGTGAAGACACTCACAGCCCTGAAGCCACTTGCAAGGAGTCTAACCTCCTCTTGTAATGCCAGGTGGAAGAAAGGAGAGCGGTCGCAGGTGGTGAAGGTAGCGGTCATCCCCGCCACACTATCTTTCTGGGGTCTGTTGTTCCCCCCCTCCCTTTTTTTTTATTTTTTATTTTCGAGAGAGAGAAGGAGAGGGAGAATGAATGCGACCAGGGGAGGGGCAGAGACAGAGGGAAACAGACTCTGAAGCAGGCTCCAGGCTCTGAGCTGTCAGCACAGAGCTTGATGTGGGGCTGGAACTCACACCACGAGATCATGACCTGAGCTGAAGTCGGATGCTTAACGAACTGAGTCACCCAGGCGCCCCTGTTGTCTGCTCTTGAAAATTAGGGCCCTAAAGTAGGTTTTCTCTAGCATAGACTTGATGCAGAGAGACTCAGAAGGACATTTTAAAGGATAATAAATAATTTACCTTACAACATACAAACTTTGACCCTGTCGTGAGCTCACATGAGTGTCATAGGTTCTGTCCTGGTGGGTATATATTCTCTTTAAGTGGCTGTGGTCCAGGCTCCAGGAGTTAATGTGGCATCTTGCTTCCCAACTGCCATCCTGCTTGGTTTCGGCAGACCTTGTCTTACTTTCTGTCCCCCATGAGCCAGTGACTTATTTATGTCTTTTGAAGCCAAAACTGAGGCATTGTGGGGAGACAGAGAGAGAGAGAGAGAGAGAAAGAGAGAGAACCAGCAGAGTGAGTTAGAATTCTAACTCCTAGATGTTTTTGAATCTGTCCTCCCCCATCCCTTTCAGTCTATGGACCCACACCTGGCCCCGCTTAGTCATTCTTGCTTTTGGTGCTAGTTCTGGAGACACAGTGGTGGCCACAATCACACGGTCCCTCTGCTCATGGAACGTGCCATACAGTTGTACTAGTCAGACGCTCACCACATTCCATAATTACCAACTGTGATCAGTGCTACAAAGGAAAAGCAAAGGTACTGGGGGAGCTGATGGCAGGGGAGCTAATGTGGCGTGAAGGGTCAACAAAGCCTCTGTGAGGAGGTGACATTTATGTTGAGCCTCAAGGGCAAGCAGCAATAGGCCAGAGTTCGGGATAAAAGTGTTCCCATGAAAAGAAACAGCAAGGAGAATTCGGTGCCTTCACAGTAGGTCTGGGGAGCACTGGGAGAATGTGTGGAGGGGAATCTTGTCATGCTGATGGGTTGTTGTTAAGGGTTTCCAGCTTTAACATTAAAGCAAATGGGAATCCACTGAAGGCTGAGGAACATGGTCAGATGTGCTTATGTGCAAGTTCCTTTTGGCTGCCGTGTGAAAAAGAGGATTAGAGCAGGGACAGCCTGGACGCGGGGTGGCCAGCGAGGAGGCTGTTGTAGCTTGGCAGCGAGAGAGATGGTGGCTTCACAGGAATGTTGGCAGTGGGTGCAGAGAAAAAGAGGAAGAGCAGAGGTCCGTTTGAGACGTATTTGGAGATAGAATCAGCTTGACCAGGTGACTGATTGGAAGTGATGGGGACGACTCCAGGTTTTTCACTTGAGCCGCCGAGGGATGGCCAGAGGCCTGTTTGGTACAGGCACAGACAGGGTATTGTGTGCAGGGACGCTGAGTCAATGGTTCACACAACCTTCCCTTCCCATCGGTGCCTTTGCCGTAACCCAGGCAGTGGCTCATGCCACGGTGATACAGAAATCGTGTAATAATTATAGTGCCTCACATTATGTATTCAGTGATAGCATCTCCATTTGGTGACAGTTTCCTGAACACACGGAACCATGGGAATCCAGTTCAGTGCTATTTTAAGTCTTTTTTTTTTTCTCCCTTATTGAGGACAGGAAGACGCCATGTTGGTATTGAATCTTGTTTTCCACTCTGGCCGGGATGTGTTTTATGGGCTTTGATGAGTGTGCTTGGTCTGTGTAAGTCCTTCAGAGGAAAAGTCTGAAGCATGTTTCTTCTGTCTGAAGGCTTCAGCCATGCTGTCTCTGGAGCGCGGTGTGGGCATTGGAATGGTTGTACCTGGATTGCATCAAAACGGACTCTAGGAGAGCCCTCCTCTTCAGAGCCTTTTAGCATTTGTTGTTTTTCAGACTTTGTCCTGAAGACAATTTAATCAGGGGTCTGCTAACTGAGGTTTCATTAGACCCTTGTTTACATCGCAGATCACTTTGCAAATGGGTATCAAGGCAGTACCCTGATTTATGTAAGCAAGTGTGGGTTTTAGGGACTAGGCACTTTGTTCATGTAAGAGCCAGCATTGGGGTCCTGGGTGGCTCAGTAGGTTAAGTGTCTGACTTCAGCTCAGGTCATGATCTCGCGGTTTGTGTGTTCGGGCCCCTGTTAGGCTCTGTGCTGACCGCTCTGACACACACACTCTCTCTCTAAAAAATGAATAAGCGTTATAAATAAATGAATGAATGAATGCCAGCATTGCCCATTGCCTGGCACAAATGTGGTTAATGGTGGGAACAAACTAAATAATATTGAGTGATTAGAATTTTAATATATACTTAAAGTAGCCATTGTTTTGGCATGTTGGGTGCAGAGAGATTCAGAGTATGGGTATCACATCCTAAACTGGGGAATGGTATTATGAGACCAGGCCATTAGACTCGAAGGTTGTGGAAGAATTAGAAGTACTTCTTAGTTCTCAGAATGAAATGTACCTAATTCACTCATTTAGTCCGCTCTGCACCTAAACTGTTTCATAAACCAGAGCACTGCCACGTAACGTAATCAGATGTTCATAATAATCTGTAGAATAGGTAGGGCTTGGCTTGATCAAAGGGTAGGTCATGGCCGACTTCACATGGCTCATAAGAGATGGAGCCTGTAACACGCAGTTCCGCTTGGGTCTGTCACCCCACCATGCCATGGTTCTTTCTGATGTTCCTTATTAGCAAAGTGGGCCTTTATTTATTTGTCTTATTTTTATTTAAAAAGTTTTTTAATGTTTATTCATTTTTGAGAGACAGGAGAGACAGAGTGCAGGCAGGGGAGGGGCAGAGAGAGAGGGAGACACAGAATCCGACGGAGGCTCCAGGCTCTGAGCTGTCAGCACAGAGCCTGATGCGGGGCTCGAACCCATGAACCATGAGATCATGACCTGAGCTGAAGTCGGATGCTGACTGAGCCACCCAGGTGCCCCTATTTGATATATATGTATATATATCCATAACAGGTTGAGACTGTTAAAATTTTACAATCATAGAGGAGTATCCAGATTATCGCAGTTTTAGGAGTGAATGCAACAAGAAGAAAACCATAAAAGCAAAGGTTTTAAAATACGTAGCTACATCTGAGACACAGGATCACATATATAAACTCTGCCATTGCACAGTACTGTTTCACCCAGGTGAAATAATAATAAAACTTCAGTGCATATCTGTCATCTGTAAATGCTCTGAAGTAAAGTAAATCAGTTAGTAGTTTTTCTAAATTTTCTCAAAATTGTTTGGATTTGGCTGCATCTAATACATTCTTTTTTTTTTAATTTGTATGCCCTATGATTTCTCTTTTTATATGGATTCAATTAATTATAGATAGTATTTGTGTTAGCATACAAAGCTGTACATATGACTCTTTTGAAAATAAAAGGAGTATAAAGTTATTGTTAAAGCACTTGAAACAATGGGAGGATATGTTGAACATTTTTTATGTACAAAGTGCTGTAATGAAATGTTAACAAGACTTTAAAAATGTGGCTCTACGTGAAGTTTAACCTCTAACTACTTTTTCAAGTTCTGCTGACCTCACCTGAGAAATCATTGAATTACTTAAATTTGTTTGTTTTTCCTTACAGGTAACTTTCGACCAACGTTCCCCAAGAGCAAATTTCTAGAATTGAACAAAAGCGTTTCCACTGGGTTTCGCCTGTAAGAAAAAAAACATACCCGAGCACATACAGCTTTTTAATAGCACTAACCAATGCCTTTTTAGATGTATTTTTGATGTATATATCTATTATTCAAAAAATGATGTTTATTTTGAGTCCTAGGACTTAAAATTAGACTTTTGTAATATCAAGGAGGACGCTTAAGTTGAAGCTGAGCTTTTGATGCCAGGTGCAATCTACTGGAAATGTAGCACTTACGTGAAATATTTGTTTTCCCCCCGTTTTAATATGAACCGATCAGTAGTACCAAATAAATCTCCCAATTAAAGATTATTGTGACTTCACTGTATATAAACAGATTTTTATACTTTATTGAAAGAGGACACCTGTACATTCTTCCATCATCACTGTAAAGACAAATAAATGATTATATTCACAGACTGATTGGAATTCTTTCTGTTAAAAGAGCACACATAATAAATAGCCTCCCCCGCCCCCTTGGGATTCCTGATTTACAGTCAGCTGTGATCCCTGGGCCTTAGGTTTCAAATGGAGGTGGTAGAGAATAGTTCATGCATTTGCAATACGCCTCCGAATAGCGTGAAAACTGTGTCGCTTTCCCCTGAATTCTCAGTTGCCATCTAGCATGTGTCAGGGTTTTTTTTTTTTTTTTTTTTTTTTTTTTTTTTTTTTTTTTTTTTTCTTGCCTGTGACTAGTACTTTTGTTAGTTTTATAAAAATAAAGCATTTCCTTCCCTTGGGCGTGAGTTAGGTACACAGGTACCCTTTGGATGGTACTGGAAGTCCATGGCTGTTGTTTTTTCTAGAACAGTTAGTGTTTTCTCATGTCTGCTGGCTTACTGAGTTAACAGGTGCAGGTTAGACCCTTTGCTCCAGAGAGAGGCAACTTTCCAGGCAGAGTTGCTTAATGAGCCAGATTGTAATACTTTACTAATCAGTCCCTGGCCTCCACAGTATTATTTTGTTGTTGTTGTTGTTGAAACTCTCAAGTGTAACTTCATTACCACTTAAATTCTTCGATACCTATTTACTACAACTGGCACAGCATTATTAAATGAGTTTAAAAAGCAAAAACATACTTAAGTTAATGTGATGCCAAGGAAAAGGAGGGAGTGGTTGTAAGCAAATTTGAAGATATTTTGGGAAATAATAGCTTTCTACAGGGAGGGTTTATGTACTTCTTCACTCTGAGTTCTTTTGAAATTAGACCAAGAAATGATGTGGTCCATGGTGTGACCAGTTCCATATAAGTGTCACCTGTACCTTTTATTACCACTACCTCCAGCACCCTTCCAGTTCCTGAGGAAGGGAGGAATAACAGTCAAAGCAATACAACTGGCTAGGTTTGGGCTGCTGTCTCTCTGGACCTTATGCCAAACTATATTAGTAACACCTTCTTGGAATTCCTGATTTATAGTCAGCTTTGATTTCTGTCCCTTACGCCACCAGCTTCCTCAGAGCATTCTTACTGGCAATTGAGCCTGGATACTTGGCAGACTCTGGGCAGACTACTGGCCAAGGATGCCTCCTCTGGGCCCATCAAACTGCCCCAAACAAGGTGGCCGTGGGAAGTCAATATTGATATCTTTTCAAGAACTGGTGTAGCTACTTAGAATGGATGTCCAAAGGCTTTTCTTAGGTTCCCCCGCCCCAAGTCCATGATTTCTCTTCTGTAATTAAGCTTGGGGTAACTTCACCTTGGTGATCATATGTTCTTTTTACAAAGCTATCCAACCAAGATATACATGCTTTTATAAACAGTTTTGGTAAAAGCAAAAACACAATGTACACACGTATAAAACTTTGATTTTTGTTCTTATATACTTTGCTCAGGTAGAGAACAAGGTATGAAAGCCATTACATGGTGTCCAACTGGCGACCATCTTATAAGTCCAGGTCTTCCCAAGATATCCACAGGATAACATGTCCAGAATTAAACATTCATTATCTTATTCCCCAAATCTACCACCGTCCTGCATCCCCTAACAAGGGTAGAAGCAAATCATCCCATTCAATTGCTCAAAGCAGGTGCCCTTGAGTGGTCCCTGTTCCCTTGCTTCCAACATCCTGTCAGTCCTGTTAGAACTATCAAATGCCCTTCTCGCACCCATACCTCTTCTCCATTCCCACAACCACTGCCTTCATGCAACTCCTTTCCTCTCCTCTGGACTTTGAGTGGCTTCTTTCTCCCTGCCTCCCTCCTTCCCTCCTTCTGTCTCCATCCCTCCTCCTCCATATGGTCATCAAAATGGTCCTCAAATGTGACTGTATCATTTCCCTACTCAAAGTTTCTCACTTCTCCATGTAATTTTTAAGAATTATTTTAAGAATTTTTAAGAGTGAGCACTTTGAAATGAAAAGAACCTGTGTCTGAACCTTGGTTTTTGCCATTTGTGTGACTCGTCAGGTGACTTAATCTCCTTGAGCCCTGTTCCTCCTCCATGAAATAGGAATAATACTACCTCATAGAGTCGTCGTGAGGACTAAATGAGCTACTGTTTATAAAGCATTTAGCACAGTGCCTGGTGCATAGTGAACGCTCCCGTCGGAGCATGCCTTTGTCATAACCCCTGCAGGTGTCAGTTTTATGTCACTTCCAAGAGGCATTTTCTAATAACTGTAACTACTCTCCGCCCCTGTAATATTCGTTTTCTGCCTCAGCACTCTGTTTATTTCCTTTGTAGAAATCTTCTCAATCTGTATTTATTTGTTGACTTTTTGTCTATCTCTTTACTAGAATGTAAGCTCCACGAGAGCGAGGATGTGTCTGTCTTGTTCCCTGGTACAACCCCAGCATTAGCCTAGTGCCTGGTACATAGTAAGCACTTAATAAATGTTTGTTGAATAAATGGATGAATGATCAAAAGGCTCTCCATGATCTGATCCCTGCCTATTTGTCTAGGTCATCCTGCCCCTCTTATCACCTTCAGCTCGAGAAAAACCACATTACTTGGTCCTTCTGAGTGCCCCTTGGGCCTCTGTGTCTTTGCACCTGTCATTCCCTTTGCCTGCCTGTCTACATGGCAAATTCCTGGTTACTGGTCAAGTCTCAGCTCAGTGGCTACCTCCTCTGTGAAGCTGTCCCTGATTTCTCCAGCAAGATGTTCTTCCCTCTTCCAGGTTCCCCCTGCACTCTGTAAATACCTCCATGGAAGCACTTTACTGTATTGTAAATTTGTTTGCATGTCTGTTTCTACTTTTAGACTGTAAGCACCGTGAAAGCAGAGATTGCCTCTTTTCATCTTAATGTCCCCAGAGCCTAGCACAGTGTCCAGCACATAGCAGTTTTGTCAATAAATATTTATTGGAATGAATCTGTAAATGAACAAAGAGCCTTGCAGTTGAAAAAGTGTTGCGAGACGAATGTATTATCAAGGAAAGGAATGCCCCTGGTGGCTTCCAGTGTATTTCTTTGTTCTAGAAGAGAGATCTTGAGAGCATTATGTAATCTCGCTGAATATAAGAGTACTTGTTTGAATTTGAAAGATAAGTTGAGTAATAGAGATCTTCGTAAATGATTGCAAAAGATATCAAAAAGCTTTGTGATCTCAAATGCTACAAAGTCCAAAATAAATATTTGCACTATTAGTATTTCCATAGTCAATGCTATGCGAAAAGTGTACAGCAATAAATTTTGAAGCTTTAAAAATGTTTGTGTAAGTCATCTTCAATGACTTAATCCATGAAACACATCTCTGGCCTGTGTTTCCTGGACGCAAGGGGATTTAGATGGGGTTTAGGGCCCCAAAGCTTTCAGAGCTTACTCAGTGACACTACTCCCATTTGCGAAGACATTTGCTTAGTCGTGTGCCGTGGGTATGTCTACTGAGCAGAAGGGCTGAAAGCTTCTCCACAGAATCAGAGGGAGGCCAACTACACATTGTGAGGCCATAGCTTCCAAGCCTCTGCCCGAGCTAGCATCGCTTCGTTGTCCTGCCTGCCTTCACTCCTGGGATGCAGATGTGACCTCTCTACAAAATCTACTCCAGTGAATGGCCTCCACCGAAACTCTAGTTCCGTGAAGGCAGTTCCATCAGGCACTTACACAGGATTAGCTAGCAGTAGCTGGGGGATTGGGAATTGGGGTAGTGAGCTACCAATCTGCATGTCTCAAAGGGTCTGCGATGAACTTTGAAAATTTACACACTGATGTCTCTAGAAGGGCATGTGTCACTCTGTCAATCACTCGGCTTTTGTTTTGATAGCAGGACAAAAGTTATTTATACAGCATTTCATAATTTATAGAACACTTTCACCCCCATTAATGTCATGTTTGAATTTTAACTTATATTTAAGCTATGAAATATGCACATGTTGTCCCCATGTAAGAGCCGAGGAGCCTAAGAAGCAGGTTAAATGACTTACTCAAGCCAGAAAGGTGCAGCGGTGGGAATCTGAATGCAGAGGTCTTCTGTTTCTAGAATGCCACGCAACCTTCCGATGCCCTTCCCCACTTGGGTTTCAAGCTGCATTTCTTTCTGTGACAGAGAACAACATGGTATGGTTTATTAAGTACAGCGTGACTGTGGCCTGAAAGCTTATATAGGGCAGAGCGATTTTTTGTTTTTTTTTTTTAATAGGAAACCTGCTTCTTGTATGTGGGAGTAGTCAAAGCTTTTCCAGTGATCTCTTCTGCTGAGCAATCTTTACCAGGATTACTTCTCTTTTACAAGAGGTGGGAACAGGTGCAGTTTACTAGTCACAGAATGTTGGGAGTTATTTTGATCTGCAGGGGGCTGTTAGCGTTTTCTTCCTGCTGTACCACTTTCAGCTTTTTGCTTCATGAACGAGATGCTGTGAGACGTCCAGCAGCAAGATGCAATGGGCGCAGGTCCTGGGGAAGGGGTTTGAAGGGGGGTGTATCCACACGTGTGACTTGGGCATGCATAAAAGCATTCGCCGGCCGTGGGAAAAACTCTGGCCTTTTGATATGTGCTTGCATCTTATCCTTTTAAGATCTAAATTTTTGAGTGTTTTATGATACACGTATTAGTAGAGCAGCACATGTAGGTAATTTGTAAGTAAATTCCATAAATAATTGGGATATATGCTTTTGTTTCTCAAAGGGTTTCTAAATTAAAAGAGTTTTGAGACCACTACCCCGGTGCAAGTCTCCTTATCTGGGGTTCAAGGAACCTCCTCTTGCCATTGGATGTGATAACATCCCCTGTTTGTGATAACATGCCCTTCTCCGGGGGTATCGATGGCTTCCATAAAGCTCTCAATAGAGAATATATATCATAGTGCCTGGTATATGGTACGTATTTCACAAATGGTAGCAGCCCCTTCTCTAAAAACCACAAAACAAAACAAAAACAAAACCCTAGAGAATTTTGGGGGGGATTAGAACCTGCTTTTGAGGAGTTAGCCTGAATTTTGTTGACTGGACAGATACTCCTGGGATCAGGAGAGAAAAAGCAAGGAGTTTTGTGTGTGAGGGTGGGAGAGGTTGATGGCGAGGGGTCAGAGTGCCTTGTTGATCACAGCATGATTTGCTGAAGGCCTGGGACCCAACAATAGCTAGTTGTGTGAAAACAGAAACGTTTGGAAACTCAACGAGAAAGATACAGCAGCGACATGGTGGAAAATGCTGTTCATGGTGGGAATGAATGCCTTCTTTGAAAACTTTCTCTTTCCCTCCCCTCCGTCCCCCAAAACACTCAGTATAATGTCATAAATGAGAAAACCACAACCGTATAGCTATCACAGTTATTTTTAAAAACTGTGGTGCTGCCTTGGCACAAACTAGATTTTAGTTTTCCCCATGCTGCTGTGAAAAGGGATTGATTAGTCACCTGACACGGAAAACACTTAGCACTGGGGAAACACAGGGACTCGGGGGGGGAGTCAAAACACATTCAGCTTTCCTGGAACTTTAAATTCATTCAGGGAATAGTCGCAATCTTTGTTCTTCTAATTTTTTTTTTTTTTTTTTTTTTTTAATGAAATCCCATAGCCTCCACTGCCATATCCTTCAAGACCAGCAGAGAGGCAAAAGGAAATAAAGGGAGAATGCTAACGAATGGAGATAATTCAGACCACTCAAGGAGATTCCTACCTGAATACAGAGGAATTTGGGGAAGAGATAAATGTGACAATGAAGAAATTTATACTCTCACAAACATGTCTACTTAGAGTTCTCTTGTTAATTCAGATGTCTACTCCTAAACTTAGATCATATCCTCAAATAGTCAAATAGAAAAGGGAACGTCTTCTCTTTTCCATTTCCTTATTTAACCATCTGTGGCAGGTACAGAAGGCTGGTTAACCTGATGGCTATTCACAGCTGTGCCGATGCCACCTTTAAGTTCCTAATTAAGATCTGATGCTTAGAGCTTCAGCAGCCATCACGTGACCTTGAAGAGACAAATGTGAAGGTGAAAAAGCAACACTGCAAGGGGGATGGATTGGCAAATCAGGAAGAGCCCAGATTCTCAAGGTCAATGTTAAATTCTTGGACTAGCTCTGTTAATACCTCCCCTGGGCTGTTTGCTAAATCAACAATACCAACATACAATGAATGTCTCTCTCTCTCTCTCTCTCTCTCTCTCTCCTGTCTCTTTTAAGCTATTGCTAACTGGTACATGCCCAAATTTAGACTTCACTTTGAGTACTAATAGTCACCAGGAGTTTTGTCAAGTTTTCTTTCTCAGTATCATTTTTCTTGCGCTACTCACGTGCAGGCTTTTGTGAACCCTGTCTGGGTTACTACAGTGGCTTCTATCTGCTCTCCCTGCCACCAGCTTCTCCAGCTCTGTGCCATTTTAAGTAGTGCTGCCAGACCTTTCTCAAATGCCTCTTAGATTACCCGGTGTTCTGAGTCATATTTACAGTGGGTTTCTATCCTTTTGGACGAGGTCTGAATTCCTCAGATGACATTCTTGTCCTTGGTCTACGCGGCTTACCTGTGGACACTCGGGGCTAAAACCCTTAGTTAAGATAGAGACACTCTTATCAAGTATGACATACGGTGTTACCTCCCACAAGCTGAAGGCCGTGGTTAGTCTTTTCTGGTCAAGGCCAAATTCTTTACCATACACTTTGTGGTAAGTGTTTTGGTAGCAGATTCTACCTTAGTTATTACCACGACCCTCAGCAAAGTTTGGTTGATAATCAGGTTAATATTCAGGCATTCTAGAATGATCATACTTAAAGGGCAATTAGCATATAATGCCATTCCACTAAAGCCTTCTTTTTCTTTTTTTTTTAAGTTTATTTATTTTGAGAGAGACGGAGACTGTGTGAGTTGGGAGGGGCAGAGAGAGAATCCCAAGCAGACTCTGCACTGCCAGTACAGAGCCCGCTATGTGGGGCTCGAAACCATGAAACTGAGATCATGACCTGAGCTGAAATCAAGAGTCGGACGCTTAACGGACTGGGCCCCCCAGGTGCCCCCAGCCTCATTTTTCAACTCTCCTCTTCCTACTACACAGGAATATTTCTTTGCATTCATCCCATAAGATAAGCAAGAGAATCTCTCTGCTGCTCTTTCTTCATGAACTGTATAAGATAATTGAGAAATAATTGCTTCCTTTTTTCTTAATCTGGAGCAAAAATATGGTATAAGAATAAACAACAAGGCCACAGACTGAGTAATCTTGCCAACATTTTACCTCCTGGAAAGGAAAAGCAATCATCTCCATTAAACTTTAGCAATAATAATTATTGCAGCAATTACAAAGTCATAGGTCTTTCCTACCTTTAATTTAATACTTTTTAGACCTTTAAAAAATCCACCATTTTATCTACATCATAGAACATTTTTGGTTCTAAGCTTATGACTCTAGTGAAAGGGATAAACCAGCTCCTGAGTCTATAGGACAAGAGAACAGGAGTCTTGACACACATTATTTCTACAATAGAGTTATCATATCTGGGGGGGGCCTGAGGTTTGAAAGTCATCAAAGAAGGTGAAAACATAAATAGTCAAAATTACCCTCAAAAACTCTAAATCTCCTATCATAGTTCAGCATATACAATTCTATAAAGTAATTCTAAACATGAGTCGAAATCGGTGGTTTTCAGTCTGGGGTAATTTTGCCCGCCTCCCCCGCTCCCTCTACTGGGACATGTGGCAGTGTTGAGCCATGTTTGGTTCTCACAAAGAAGAGGGTGCACTTGCTGTTGACATCAAGTGAGTAGAGGACAGGGACGCTGCTTCAAATCCTACAATGCATGGAACAGCACCCCCGATGTCCACGGTGCCAAGACCTTGGTGTGAAGAGAGAGACTTTTTTTTTTTATAAAAAAATTTTTTTAACGTTTATTTATTTTTGAGAGAGGAAGAGACGGACTACAAGCTGGGGAGGGGCAGAGAGAGAGAGGGAGACACAGAATCCGAAGCAGGCTCCAGGCTCTAAGTTGCCCGCACAGAGCCTGACGGGGAGACGCGGGGCTTGAACTCACGAACCTTGAGATCACGACCTGAGCCGAAGTCAGACGCTCAACCGACTGAGCCACCCAGGTGCCCCAAGAGAGACTTTTTAAAAAAAGGCTTTATGGAGATATCTGAGTATTTTATTTTGCCCGTCAGGTAAATGTCACTCACCAGAGGTGAATGGGGTGGGGTAGGTAGAAAATTCTAAAGTGCTCCTTCATGCCTGAATGATTCCATACCATTCTGGGATTTTTAAAAAAAAATATTTATTTTTAAAATCATATGCACTAAAATTCAGTCTTTTTGAAGTATAGGCCTATGAGTATTGACAGATGAATAGTTCTATGTCCACCACTATATTTGATAGGGGAAAGTTCTGTCACCACCACCCTCCCAAATTCCCTTATGCTACCCCCTTGGTTATGACCCCCCTTCCCTACCATAAACCCTTGTCAGCCACCAATCTGTTTTCCATTCTCTGTCGTGTTTGTCTTTCCAGAATGTTGTATGGATGGAATCCTATAGTATATGGCTTTGTGGGATTGGTATAAGTCATGTACTGGAGGGCCATTCAATTATTGCTATGGATGTTTGTTTATCCATTGTTACCTATTCATCTGTCAAGGGGTATTACCCCACTGTTTCAATATCAAAACTTGACGGTCTTAACACATCTTAAAGGATTTGTTTATTGTTGAGATGATTAAACAAAAGGGTAGTCTCACATTCTGTGCTTAGTGAAGTTCTAAATTCAAGATAAGTCAGACACACATATGAGGCAATTGCTCTGTTTTTAATCTTTCTGTATTTTGCTTCAGAGAGTTGCATTCATTCACCTTAATATATGCTCAGGGTTGTGCTGGGTACGATAATGAAAATACCAACTAGTCTCCAAATGCAACACAGGAGTTAGACATCATCTTTGTCCTCTGGCCTAATCCAATGTAATGTGGAAATGCTGTTTGCATGGTAATCACAATCTTTGTGGAAGAGGAAAATGCTATCATGTAATCTTAATGATCTTCTTAAAAAAATTTTTTTTCATGTTTATTTACTTTTGAGAGAGCACGAGTGGGAGGGGGGAGGGGCAGAGAGGGAGGGAGACAGAGAATCCAAAGCAGGCTCCAGGCTCTGAGCTGTCAGCACAGAGCCCCACGCAGGGCTTGAACTCACTGTGAGATCATGACCTGAGCCAAAGTTGGACACTGAACCAACTGAGCTTCCCAGACACCCCAATCTTATGGATTCATAACTTAATCCTGATATTCATTTTAACATCTTTTTTTTTTTTTAAGTTTATTTACTTTGAGAAAGAGAGTGCACACGTGAATGGGGAGGGGCAGAGAGACAGGGACAGACAGGGTCCCAAGCAGTCTCCCTGCTGTCAGCACGGAGCCCAACATGGGGCTCCAACTCATGAGCCGCGAGATCCTGACCTGAGCTGAAATGGAGAGTTGAAGGCCTGACTGAGCCACCCAGGTGCTCCAATATCTCTTTATCAAGCATTTTGAGTGATCTTTTTCTTGTCTTTCATGAAAGACACTAAGCTATTTCATCCTTAGGGATCAGAATTTCTTTGGCTATCCTAGCATTAAATAAATATGGATAGGAGAGTTCTCTGCCTGTAACATCACCATACTGCTGAGGCACAGAATAGATCCAGCTGATCTGTCTGGAAAAGGGTGTGTTGCCTTTCTTTTTTCTTTTTTTTCCTTTCCTTTTCTTTCTCTTTCTTTCTTTCTTTCTTTTTCTTTCTTTCTTTCTTTCTTTCTTTCTTTCTTTCTTTCTTTCTTTCTTTCTCTTTCCCTTGTTCTCTCTTCCTTTCTTCCTTTCTTTCTCCTTCCTTTTTCTTTCTTTCTTTCTTTCTTTCTTTCTTTCTTTCTTTCTTTCTTTCTCTTTCTTTCTTTCTTTCTCATTTATCAGTGCATGAGCCTTTCTCTGAAGCTTTGTGAAGAGGCAGACTTCCCAGGTAGATCTTGGTCAGTGTTGCTTTGGAACTTGTGTTCCAAAATGGGGAACTTATGTTATTGTAGCATCTTCTGTATTGTACATTTCAGTTTTCAATTTCTTTCCTTCCTTGGTGGCTAATTACTTTGTTTTGTTGGATGGTATTGGTGACAGATTTTGGTTAATTCCTGAAGAAAAAAAAATGCTGACATCTGACTTCGTCTTTTATGGTGATGTTAAAGAATAGAAAATCAGCAGGCTGGTGCACCTGGGTGGCTCATTCGGTTAAGCATCTGACTCCTGGTTTTGGCTCAGGTCAGCACAGTGAGTTCAAGCCCACATCGGGCTCTGTGCTGACAGTGTGCAGCCTGCCTGGGATCATCTCTCTCCCTCTCTCTGCCCCTCCCCTGCTCGCTGTCTCTCTGTCAAAATAAATAAACTTAAAAAAGAAAAAGAAAATCAGCAGGGTGGACTAGCAAACCTAGTAAATAGCAAACAGTTTGCCCCACGGTTGTGCCTTCAAACGATCCAACTACGATCAGATCTGTGTGTAAACATACAGATGACAAGAGGAAAGGACCCATGGGCATAAACCCAGGGTCACTCTTGTGGTCACTTCATTAAAGTGTCACATGAGAAAAGGGATTTGATCTCTGCTGTGACCGGGCAGAGGCCCCTCTCTGTCTTAACTTCCTGCTAGTGCAGAGAGAAGGGACACAGATCAAACACTTCCAGGATAGGTGTTCCTTTGTTTCCTACTACAATCCATGCTTATTTCCATGAGGAAGCATAGCAGTTCTTACTGAGTTGGAGAACCTCCAGAGGATAGCTCCTTATAAACAACAATGCCAGGGGCGCCTGGGTGGCTCAGTGGGTTGAGCGTCCGACTTCGGTTCAGGTCATGATCTCATGGTTCGTGAGTTCAAGCCCCGTGTCGGGGTCTGTGCTGACAGCTCAGAGCCTGGAGCTTGCTTGGATTCTGTGTCTCCCTCTCTCTCTGCCCCTCCCCCACTTGTGCTGTCTCTCTCTCTCAAAAATAAATGAACATAAAAAATTTAAAAGAATTAAAAAAAGGAATTTCTTTAATAAACAATAATGCCAGACATATACCTCATTACGTTCTAGACTCACAATACCCCTGCAAGAGAGATACTACTATCCCCATTTTGCAGATGAGAAAACTGAATCCTAGAGCCCCCTCAGCAAGACCACTCAGCAAGTGGACATCAGAGCCAGGGCAGAACCCAGGCTCCAAAGTGCATGCAGGCCGCCATCTTCACCATCTCCCTTGTGGCCGTATGGACAAAAAGAACATTCACAGAAAGCACAGCCTGAAGGACCACCGCGATTCCAGAACATGAGAGAGCAACCTTTTCGACAACATTCTGGTGAAAACCCCAGAACTGAGGAGAAGTAACATGACCTCTAACAAATGGAACGTGGGGAGTCTGAGGGAAGCAGAGGAACCGGGAAGGAGAAAAGAACAAGAAAGGAAAGAGAATACGTCTTATAATAGAAATATATATATATATATATATATATATATATATATATATACACACAAACCGAATGATAAAGAAAAATGTAAAGAAAAAGCTTGTGTCAAAGTCTAAAGGGAAATAGGGGCACTAGTCTCATGTTGAAAGAAACCACATTTAGCTATTTTAGAAAATATTGCTTCTTCAGCATGTCGCATCTTCGCTTAAATGGCATGCTTTATTTCTTTAATGCTTCCCTTTTCCTAGCCTTTGGTTGGAGAGGCAACCTCATTACCTTCAAGATAGCTCCGGTTCGGATGGGCCAGGCTGAGGTAATGACCCAGGCAGGGTAAATGGGACACTTTCTGTACCCTTGGGAATAAGTCATCAATGTAATATATTTCCTGGATGCCGCGTTCTTCCTAAAAATAGAATAAAAAATGTATGCAGGCGCGTTTCTGAATTGCTTTTATTCACAAAAATTTAAGACAAGCATTGCCGGCTCCTTCATCAACGTCCACGGAAATACTCAAGACGAAAAGTGCTCCACGAAGCAGGTGTTGAAAGTCAGCACGGAGTTTCTAAAACAAGCCTTCCGAGGTTCTGTTTCCCATACACTGGGAATCCTGTCCTGATTCTTTCCCAGAGCTGGGATGTGATTCTTGCCGAGGCTCGGGAAGGGAACTCGTTGCACGGCGAGGCTGCCTTGCCCCCGCCTCACCCTCTGCTTTTTCCTCTTCCCTCTCATCAGTCGTTACCGCAGCGTGCAGCGCCGCATTTCAGGACCTGTTCTAAGAGACAGAAAAACAAGCAGGGGTGGCTCACAGAACGGGGCTGCTATTTTCCCAGAACCAGCGTTTGGTGTTAACATTCATGTCCTAGCTGCCCGCAGAAGCAGCCCCAGCCGTTACCCTCGATTACGAAAGGCGACGGCGTAAGAATTGTCCAGGGAGATGTAGTCTCTGCTCTCCGGACAAAGCTGACTGCTGTTTTCGACAGGGGACAGCCACAGCCCTCCACCCCCCTCTCCTGGCCCTGCCCCAACCCCACCTGCATCTGTGTCGTTCTGCGTGTAAGCACTTGCCTCTTAAGTCTTTCTCGCTCTTTCCATTCTAATTCAATTCATCTGGATCTGAAAGCTTTGTATTTATTGCCGCCTCATTTGGACGCGCTCATCGTGTCTCACGTGGTGACAGTTGAAGAATTTCAAAAGAGGTGGTACTTTGAAATAAGGCTCAGCAGAATTCAGGATTGTGACTGTTTTTCTTCACTTCTTTGCGATATCCACACATCAAAGTGTAAAGAAATAAGTGTCCTTCCTCTTTTTTTTTTTTTTTTTTTTTTGCAACCCTTTCAGCTCTGGTGGAGCTTGGTCCGTTGTTCTCACGATTTCTACCACCCTGTGTGTTGGTTTGCCAGGGCCACCAGAGCCAGGGGCCACTGCCTGGAGGGGGGGCTTGGGCAACAGTTTAATTTCCCACAGTTGTGGAGGCTGGAAGTCCAAGATGGAGTGGCTAGCAGGTCTGATTCCTCTTGGGGCCTCTCCTCTTCCCTCTGTATATGTCTGAGGCTAAATATCTTCTTCTTTTTTTATTTTTTTAAATGTTTATTTTTGAGAGAGAGAGAGAGAGCGAGAGAGAGAGAGAGCGAGCACGAGGGGGGGGGGAGGGGCAGAGAGAGGGGGAGACACAGAATCCCAAGCAGGCTCCAGGCTCAGAGCTGTCAGCTCAGAGCCTGACACGGGGCTCGAACCCACGGACTATGAGATCATGACCTAGGCTGAAGTCGGACGCTTAACTGACTAAGCCACCCAGGAACCCCACAAGGAAATGGGAGTTAGAGCCCATGGACTCCTTTGGGCCCAGAAACGTGCTGAAATTGTACGCCAAAGCTTACTGTCATGCATCATGAGTATGCTTCCATCAGACCCTTGAAGGGTTTGTAGTGCAAAAAAAATGTTAGGATCGAATGGCTGATGTAAATGGTGTTGTTCATCTCAGAATATTTTCCTCATAAATAACAAGCGGTCTTCATCACGGTGTTTGTATTCAGCACACACATAGATAGCCTTGCACAGTCCTTAGAATATGCCACTCTGGGGCGCCTGGGTGGCTCAGCCGGTTAAGCGTCCGACTTCGGATCAGGTCATGATCTCACGGTTGGTGCGTTCGAGCCCCGCATCGGGCTCTGTGCTGACAGCTCGGAGCCTGGAGCCTACTTCGGATTCCGTGTCTCCCCCTCTCTCTGCCCCTCCCATGCTCATGCTCTGTCTCTGTCTCTCAATAATAAACAAACATTAAAGAAAAAAAAAGAACGTACCGCTCTGAAGTGTTCCACACATACGAACTCAGTTAATCCTCCCAGGGACTCTACAAGGAAGGTAGTCATTACAGATGAGGAAACACAGATGCACAAAGTAACTTAAGATTGTAAAATGAGCACCTGGCAGAGCCTGGTTTAAGAGGACTAACTCCTACTGCCAACTAACTCTCCTTTCTCGTCTTCTTACACAAGGGGTTTCCGAGTCTTGGTATTTGCATCCGGGAGAATTAATTATCTTCACAACCCTTGACATTTTTCCCCCAAAACTGCTTGGAAGGAATTTCAAAGCGATCACACATTCAAGCAACTACTAATACCTCATTTAAGTTAAATTGTTTGACTCTGACGCCTGGGCAGTGGTAATTGCTCCTAAATTGAATAACAATCTGTTATCACTTTAACCATAGAAATAGTAATCTTTAAAACTCTACCAGGCTTTCTACCACATCATAATGGTTCAATATGGACCCAGCATTTTGAGAGAAAAGGAAGACATTCTCAACAGAAGTTTTACTCTTCTGTAGGCTTTGGAGGAACAATAGCGTTGTCATTGACTTTCCTTAAATGAAACTGTTGGAGAAGGTCACTGAGAGTGCGTAACCTCCGGTTGACCCTCCAGCTGGACCCAGGCAATGGGAGGCTCCTCCCCTCGCCCTTATCCTTGGGGCGTACATTCCAAGAGCAGTCATTTCCAGGATGCAGACTTGAGAAGGTAAGGTGTTGCTGAGATGGTCTGAATGCGGTACTTGGTGACAGAACCCAGGTGAGGCCTCCGTGTAAACTTTTACGGTTCTAAGAGGCGGTGCAGGGATCTGCTGGTCTTGGGGCTCCCAAGACCCACCTCGTACCTAAGATCTCGTGCTTTTCAAGACTACTACCTCCCGATCTGGCGTGGCCTGCCTGCGGTCCCCCCTTGTCCTCTACCTATGGGCCCGATTTCGAATTTCACCCAGAAAACTCCCGAGGTCGAGAAAGAAAAAGAACCTTCTATCATTTCCAGGCTGAAAGACTCAATGAAACGAGAAGTCGAGGTCTTGGGTTGAGTTGGAAACGGGAGTTAGCTGGCGGTACCTGCTTTTACGCCCGTACTTGGCTGCCTTATTTCTACTTTCTTCTACCTTCCAACCCCATGGGACAATAAGCCAGGTCTCATTCCCTTGGACAAAATGTGCTTAATGAACAAAATGAAAGTGAGAAAGAAAGTATAAATCACATCTTTGTGTCATTTGGGCAGATTTGTGTTCGCCCAGTTTTTCATAGATTATAGATGTTACTATGAAGACTCACAACTTGGTAGCAGTGTTTGCTCTGATAATTTTTTGAAACGCAGATATTTGTGGGGAAAAGGAGATCCATCTGAAGGTACAAGGTAGTCCTGTGTGCATTAGGACAGACTGGGTCAGGATTCCTTGTAAATGAAAGCGGAAGCCTCAGACTAAAGGTTGCCAATTGTAAGGTGGTACATGTGATAAATGGCTGGGTATTTAGGTATTTCTTTTGCTTCACTTCTGGCATACTTTCTGAGTGACAACTGCAGTGGGAAGCTGGAAACTTTTGTGAATAATTATGATGCTCTTGAATCCATTGCATGAGCTCCTAATGGGTGAAAGATGCTTGAGGCCTTCCTGATCTGTGGAAATTGTCAACCCAATTATTTCAGCCAACTCACCTGTCAAATCAGATCACTGCCCAATCAGTTACTGAATCATCAGTAGTGAAGACAGCCTGAAATGCCAAATGGATAGTGTCTGGGACAGTGTTGAAGGCACAACTGTAATTTTCATGAAGCTGGCAACTGGGTTAGCCACAGGACATGGGTTGTTTAACCACATTGCATGTTTTTATTTTTGGTATCAAATCAAGTGTCTAAATTAGAAATCGTGCCTCTCCCCACCTCATTCTCCCCTTTCCTTTTTAAAAGGGAAAAAAAACCCTACCTATGTATATACAGGCTTAAAATCCTTCTTCCAGAGTTCACAGGGATAAAGAGATTTAGCTGAGATTATATTTCTCAGCTCACCACTTTTCAATAAATTCCGCCTCTTCTCAGGTGCGTGCCCTAGAGAGGCTGGTTTTGTTTGAGGTGTTACTGATTATCGCCACTGAGGAAAGGAGCTTTGGGGTAGCTGTCTTGTGGGTGAGACTGTTACTGCCCAGAGAAATATTGATTGGGAGTCTCATCTGAACTCTTACATGCTCAGACCAAGACAGTCAGGGAACTGGACACAGTGTTACTTCTCCCACTTACCCCAGCCATTTCTCCAGGGCAGCTGGCATTCCCATTGGGGGCACAGTTCAGTTCCAATCAGGTGGCCCTGAGCCCAGATGTATGGCCAGGTGCAAACAAAACCACTTTAAAACCACAGATGTCTAGGGGCGCCCGGGTGACTCAGTCGGTTGATGGTCTGAGTCTTGGTTTTGGTTCAGGTCATGATCTCATGGTTTCGTGGGTTCGAGCCCCACACCAGGCTCTGTGCCGACAGCATGGAGCCTGCTTGGTATTATCTATCTCCCTTTTTCTCTGCCTCTTGTCCACTCACGCTGGCTCTCTTTTGAAATCAATAAGTAAACTTTCAAAAAGAAATAAAATCACAGAAGTCCTGGAAAGGCAGGTCCCCTTAGGTAGATCTGAAGTGCTTCAAGGATAAAAAGTTTTTATACTGTGTTTTAGAGAGGGATTGAGCCATTGTTTTAGAGCTATTGTTTCCAAAGTCCCTTACATTTCTCCTCTGTCCCTATTTGTGACACTTTATAGGTTTCCTGACCCAAACTGTGGATCATCTGAATTTTAGAGCACATATCCCAGCCCCTTTTGGACTGATCGACTTGGACTGTCTGCTCTCAATTGATCCCTTACTGCAACCTTAGAACATACCCTCAGAATCAACCGTGTCCCCCACCATCAGACTTGCAGGCTGGGAATCTCCGCTCCCCCACTGTTCTGTGTGTTTGATTTCCTTTCTTCTCCCTCTGTACGGGGACAGATCCCTGGGTGGTCTGCACGGTTAAAATCAAAATTTCAGTCGCCAGAAGTGTGTGCTTAAGACTCTTGGGAGAGCTTGACACATCACGGTTTTCCCCCACCCTGGGGTAGTGATGCAGCCTGGGTCCCCATGACAGCTCTGGTGGTTACTGAGCGTGACTCAACTTCCTCTTTCAGATAGAAAGGAAGCGGAGTGAGAAGCAATGCTAGCAGTTCAGCAATCCAGGCCGCGGGGTCCTCCAAGCAGGAACTCAACTTCCCGCCGCCTCCCCGTCCTGGGAGGGGACTAGACTGGTTGGCAGCTGGCCTAGGGTCCCAGCTGCCACATGGGGCAGGAAATCAAAGATGCATGTTTAAAATGCAAGCGCTTGTTTCCAATCTGTCTAATACCGCAGCCAGTTTAACGGCCAGAGCTTGAGGCATGAGAAGCTCGCTGATGAAGTTTGCTACTATTAAGGCGATTTTAATTGATGGCACTTGGCAGTGAGATCCTGTTTTTCTCTTTCCCCCTGCTCTCCACATCGCTTTTGATTTTAAGAAGACAAAGCAACATTTTCCCTTATTTTACTTATTTATCTTCCCCTGGGCCAAGCGCCTAGCACATTCTGAACGAAAGGGAGAGCCTCTAGGGGTCAGTGCAGCGTAAAAAATGGCTAAAGCTTGGCTGGAGGAGGAACTGAGAGAGGTTTCAATCCCAGCTCCGTCCCTTTCGTCCCTTTCTCATTCCCATGAGGGAACAGTCCTGTTACTTCCTGCCGAGCCGGGCTCCAGAAGAATCCCCTTGATGGCCATTTTCCTTTAACCTAAGTTTAAACATTTGCAATCAAAGGCAGATCTAATCTGAAATTTAGGACTGTCTTCACAGTGGTGGCATTTCAACCTGTTCCGCTGGAACCTAGAGGGCTGCTCCCTCCCGCTGTCCTTTCAAAGCGTCATCCCAGGTGGGCAGAGGCCGGCTGCTCTTTCACCTCCCTTTCCCTCCCTTTTATGTATTTACTTTCTTTTTTATTATTTAAAATTTTTTTAATGTTTATTTATTTTTAAGGAGAGAGAGAGAGAGAGAGAGAGAGAGAGAGGGGAAGAGAGAGGGGAAGACACAGAATCCCAAGCAGGCTCCAGGCTCTGAGCTGCCAGCACAGAGCCCGATGCAGGGCTCGAACTCACGGACCACGAGATCATGACCTGAGCCGAAGTCCGGCGTCCAACTGACTGAGCCACCCAGGCACCCCTGTTTATTTACTTTGTTAATGAAAGAGCGCGCATGCGTGTGTCCTTCTGGATACATGTGTCCTTTTGGTCTTTGTCTTTCCAATCCGAAAAGTCCCAATTTCTTTCATCATGTCATCCAAGGATAGTTAAGCTTTAGGGCACGGTGTGTGTGGGTGTGTGTGTGTGTGGTGGGGAGGAGAGGGTGAGAAAAGGCACAACGCTCCCTGAAATGGTGCATGGGGGTGGAGAATGTTGGTTGAGAAGCCTGGGCAGACATTGCAGGAGTGTAAAGAAAGACTGGGGATTTCTTGAGGTTCAGTTTCTTCTCACTGAGGTAATTTCAACTCCTCCCGTTTATTCCTCCACCTTCTACATCACGGAGACAGTCCAAATTCCACCTCCCTTGTCCAGCCCTTGATTCTATCTGTTCTCCTGAGGTACTTACCCCTGTTGAACATTTCCTTCTGAGGTGCTTTCTTGCTCTTCTTTTGCACTGATGTGTCTCACAACGTCCTAAATCTGCGATGGTCTAGATGCTATATCTAGACCTTCTCTTCCTGCACTAACAGCCTCGTGAGTCCATCCTGACACCCAAATGTGGCCCTAGAATCTTCCTCGGTGGCTCCAAGCAGACACTGCCAACAGATCAACGTTGACACGATGGATGTCCTCCTGTCCGGCTTGCCTTAATTATGCCTCTCCTACAATGAGAAGAATTTCGTTTTGATATCCATCCTCTTTCCCACAGTTCCGATGAGTGCTATATGCTGAAAACACCCCAATCTTTAGCTCCAGAACAAATCTTTCCCTGATTTCTAACACTGATAGGTCTATAACCTGTTAGAGTGTGTCATCTGGAACTCCTACCCACACTTCTCATGTAGCATGTTCCAAACCAAGCTCATCATTATACCTCCCCAGATCTGGATCTCCTATGTCCTCTAACTTTGTAAGTGGAGTCACTATAGCCCAAGCTAGAAGCTTTTCTTTCTTTCTGGCAATCTCCTGCCCCCTACCTTTTGCATCACCATTTCTTTCCCCTCAACATCCAGTCAGTAATAGAGAGCGGGTATGAAGTGTACCACATGAGTAGAATGAATACTTATTTGGTGGAGAAGACTTTGACTTCTTCATAATCTCCATTAAACTGCTCATATCCAGTCATCCTCTGGATGTATAAATGATATGTTTACTCTGCACTAAGTATAAATGATATATATACTCTGCAAACGTAGCTTTGGGATCCAAACTGTCCTTACAGGAAAGCGGTCCATAACCTCGTGCATGTGAATTTTGGAGCTCTCTGCAAGGACACGCTTTCCAAAGCATAAATCTAGCCACACCATTCTCCAGCTTCCTAAACCTTTGCTGGTTTCTCTTTGTCCATGAGATAAAGCCCCAAACTCCCAACATGTTATCTGATGCTCTGGCTGGCTCCAGTCTGTGTTTCCAGCCATATTTACTGTCCTTTCCCCCTCCACATCCAGCTCCCTTGCCTGTCCTGCTTACCGCACACTTAATTAGTTCCTGTTTCTAGGGCATGTCTCTTGCAATTATCTTCTGGGTGTACCTTTTCTTCCTATTTGGTCACTCACTCAGCTCAAATGTCACTTCTGTGAAACCTTCCCCAACTCACGCAGGTAGACCAATCAGAAACAGGCACTCTGTGCTGTGTGTTCTTCTAGCACGTGATCCACTTCTTAATAGCATGAGTTATGCAGTGTCCCATTTGGGTGCCTTTCTTTGTCACCAAATTCTAAGTTCTTACAGGGAAGGGCTGTCTGCTTGCGTTTTGAGTCCATAGCACCTTGCATAGTATTTGGGACATAGCAAATGCTCATTAATTCTTTTGTGAATGAAGGAGGTGGTGGATGTTCTAAAAGAAGAAATGAGTTATCATTGATGACAAACTGTTACAATTTTATGTCAGAACAGCCCCTGGTCATGGGACACCTGGGTGGCTCAGTTGGTTAAGCGTCCGACTTCGGCTCAGGTCATGATCTCGCAGTTTGTGAGTTCAAGCCCTGCTTTGGGCTCTGTGCTGACAGCTCGGAGCCTGGAGCCTGCTTCCAATTCTGTGTCTCCCTGTCTCTCTGCCCGTCCCCTGCTCGCTCTCTCTCTCTCAAAAATGAATAAATGTTAAAAAAAAAAAGAACAGTCCCTCGTCAGAGCACTTACGTGCAGTTCTGGGCTCTACAAGGCACAAGGGAACCTTGCTCCTGGCCCCCCTGCCTGGAATGAAAAGCAGGATAAAAGATGGGTGTTCCTGGAAGGAGTTTGGATGAGTACTCTGGCCAGACCCTGTGTGTGTGTAGGGGAGGGTGGTGGGGAGTAGGATAGGTAATTCCCCATAGAATTATCTGTTGGGTAGCCTGTTTATAAGCAAGGTAAGCATATGTAGCCCATTGTCAAAGATAATAAGAGCAGTTGATCTTGAAATGCTATTTGAGCTGCTCCTGTGGGCAAATGTGCGATGTGTGCAGATGGGTACAGAAGAATGTGATAAAGTTCTCATCACTGAGACGTTTACTATCTGCTAAGGACATTTTTGCAAACGTGGGTTTGAGAAGTAGGGTGATCTCATTTTATCATCCAGACTGGGATGTTTTTGACTGGGAAAAGGGATGCTATTAGGTATTTCATCAGGAACCTAAGCGTGAACCAGGACAGTTGCACGGAAACCCGGACCGACAGTCACACTAATGAAGACTGTCAGATGTGTCACGGGGGCCACAGATGTCCTAGTTTCAGAAGAGAAAGTCATCACTGTGAAGTTGGGGGTTCACAGAGAGAGTCCCTGAAGAGGGGCGCCTTGATGCAGGCCTCAGAAGATGAGGAGGATGTGGGGGGTGAGAGGAGGTGGGAGGAAATGTTCAGTGAGGAAAAGGGAGTGAGTGCGAACGTGGCCGTGGCACTTCTAACAATTTGTGTGGAGGACCGAACAGCCGTGTCAATGTGATGATGGGGCAAAACCCAAATGAAATTGGAGACCATTTGCATTTGGAAGGCAGGAATGGAGACAGGAAGAAACCAGGAAAATTCGAGGTGTTGACACTGGGTGACTGAGAGGGTGGTGGTCCTAAAAAAGTAGATGGACGTGGTTTGGGGAAATATAATTAAGGTGGGAAAATTTGAAATATTTTTGCTCTTTAAAAAAAAATGAAGTTGATTTATTTATTGAGAGAGAGCAAGCGAGTGAGGTAGCAGGGGGAGGGGCAGAGAGAGAATCCCAAGCTGTCAGAGAGAGAATCTCTGCTGTCAGCATGGAGCCGGATGAGCTGAGCCGAAATCAAGAGTGGGACACTTAACGAACTGAGCCACCCAGGCGTCCCATTGCTTTTCGATTTTGATGTCATAAGTGGAATTTATGCTTATTTTAGAAAACGTGGATAATGCAGGAATTATGGGTGAGAATTTCGGCATCCTGGGATTTTGATGTGTCCCATTCCTGGGATAGTCCCGATGTCGTATTCACTCTGAAGGAAGAAATGGAAACGGCAGGAGAAGTGAAGGCCGAGTCTGATTTCTGTGTGAGTTTTTCAAAAGTTTTGCCCTCTCTGCTTTAGAAAAACCTTTCACTCATAAAAATAGTTTGTTTAGAACTTATTGGTCTCTTACTCAGTGCCAGGCCCTGTGGAGGAAATGGCACCTAAAAGAGGCATGGAAAGATTTGCGGGTGAAAATTTACGGAACAAGTATCACAGGAATGGTGATGAAGAGTTTGGAGAAGGGAGAGATCAGATACCTGAAGGAAGAGCCCTATTGAAATATACTCGTGACATGTGAATTCCAGCAGCGGGAGGAGTGAAATGCACTGAGATGCCGGCAGGTTCCTTGTATATTTGACATTTAGATCACTGAAGATCTTCTAGGGTTTAATCTCCGTGGAGTCTGGGCTGTTCCATTCTTTTTTTTTTTTTTTTTTTTTTTATTTATTTTTGGGACAGAGAGAGACAGAGCATGAACGGGGGAGGGGCAGAGAGAGAGGGAGACACAGAATCGGAAACAGGCTCCAGGCTCCGAGCCATCAGCCCAGAGCCCGACGCGGGGCTCGAACTCACGGACCGTGAGATCGTGACCTGGCTGAAGTCAGACGCTTAACCGACTGCGCCACCCAGGCGCCCCTGGGCTGTTCCATTCTTAATCACAATAGTTTCTCCAGTATTCTTCTGTTTCCTTGGCTCTTGATCTGTCTTCATTCATCAGGACTGTTGCTGTTTTAACATCATCAATATTTACATGGCATAATTCTATGACATTGTCTAAAGGTTCCTGATTGTGTACGGATGTGACATGCCTTATTGGATCACATCCACTTGAGCTTAAAAAGATACTCTTTCTTCTGGCTCTTTCCTGGTCTCCAATTTCAGGATCTTCAACAGCCATTTTTTCCTAGGGTCTTCCAAGGCTATCTCAAGTTGCTCATAAAAAGAACGCTTTCAGACCCTGCAAGGAAAGCATTCTCACGTCCCTTTTCTTTGACAGTATGTCCTGACATTTTCTGCCGAGGCTGTTGGGGACGCTGTTAGTTCCGTCTGCCAGTGCCCCCAGATTTGTGCTGACCCGCAAACAGGCCTTGTGCTAAAGCTCTGCTACTGCTGAAGCCATTTGATGCCCGGCTCCCTTCATGTGACAGTGCCATGCTGTGTTGACATACAAAGTGAGGTGACATCCTTTCCCCAGCCTTGTGTCACACCCTCTTGGTACCGAGGCAGTGCTACCTTCTGCTTCTTAAAATACAAATGAAAATGGATCTTTCGGTTTTATAAGTGGCTCTTGGCTTTATAAAACCCTGACATAAAATTTGAGCTCCTCAGGCCAGAGGACGGTCTGAGTGAAGGATACCTTGGTCATGGCACCCAGTATAGGGGCCTGTCATCTTCCCACAGGGTGACCTCTTGCCCAGGGCTTCTCCATTTCTCATGCCACTGTCTCTGCAGAACTGATTCATCTGCTCTGAAAGACATCCCCAGGTGTGTCCTTTCAACATCGCCAGGTTGGGATCACGCTCTTCTGCTACTTCAGTAAAGATATTCCTCTAGTTGCAGGCCAATTTCTGGTAATGGAAGCAGAAGAGTAAGGCCTGAAATACTAATTCCATCTTTCCACCAGAGGGCAGATATGTCGTATCTATTAAAACACAGGTTACATTCGACAATAAGGACTGTGTTAGTAATAAAGGTGACATAAAAATTATGTTCCTGATCCTTCTCTGTATATCTTTAATATTTATAAGCATCTACAGGGTGTATTAGTAAATATAATATTGATATCTATCCTAAGTGAATATGCATATTTTATAGTGGTTTATACATTCACTAATAGTGGTTTTATGGACGTGGAAAAGGTAGTTAGCAATAGAAATTGTTTCATGTTATGCTGGATTTCCTTTGAAGCATAAGACATACATCACATTGGTGATTTTAAGAAGAAATGAATGTAGAATTAATTGGCACGGCATGCCATTTTGCAAGAATCGTTGCTGTCCTATCTTGCTTTTGTCTGATGTATCTTTGAAACAACAGTTCTGATATACTGATGTATTTCTATTTCAAGACTTTTTTTCAGCTCAAAGAAGAGCTGTCTGCAAATTCTAGGTGGCACTATTTTGATTTTTGAGTGTCCTTTTTGCCAATTTGCTTCTACTGAACAGGAAATTAAATCCTGGTGAATGTTATGGCTGATTTGTGGCTTTAGGGAGTTTTCTAAACCACGTAGAAATGGAGACCTTATAATAGCGATGCGAGGTCCATTGTATTATGGATTTCTGTTTGGCTGTTGAGAAAACCATAGTATAGAAATTTTGGTTTTCTGAGGCTCTGATAAGAAGTTCTTTATATACCTTTATGTGGGCCATGGCTTTTAACAAATTGGTGCAATGCCCTATCTATAATTTTTCAGTAAATAGGTGCTTCTAAAAATACTGAACTATTGTCTCACAGTTTCAAAATTGATACAGTGCTCAGAGCCCAGATGTGTTCTGGGGCTTAGGTACTCCCTTTGCCTTAGTTCAAAGGAAAACCTTTATATATCTCAGGACATCTCAAGAGACGAAGAGAGCCAGAGTAAAGGCATCACACTAATTTTGTTGAGAGTGAGCACATAGGGTGGTTCAGTGGAACAATATTGCCTGAAATCAGAGCTAAAAACTTTGACCATCTCCAGGATGTCCCGTCTTTTCATTGCTGTTAGGAAATACAAATAATCTGCTGAAAATGTTAGGGTAGCTGACTCCTTGTGCCACACAGAACCCCTCCGCCATCCTTCCCCAAGTGAAAGTGAGACTGGATGGGAGTGCCCCAATGGAAGGAGATGTGAGGAACAGGAAATACTGTCTTGGGGAGTTTCCTTTTTCCCTCAGGCTTTTCCCCTTACTGAACTTGTCTTTGAACACCTCAAAGACATTGTGCCTGGATGTTCAAGTTGCTGATAAACTGCATAGCACAAGATATGCTTCTAATCATTTATTTTAGGAACTTAGCTTAGATTCTCGCTAGGTGAATGTGGTCCGCGGACCAGCAGCCCTGACCTCACCCGGGAACTTGTTAGAAATGCAGAACTTCTGTACCTTACCCCAGATCTCCTGAATCAGAATGGCATTAAAAAAAAATCCAGGTGACTCATGTGTGCATTAAACTTTGAGAAGTGCTTAGATCTTTCTCTCTCTCTCTCTGTTGTAACCAGGGTGTTTTAGAGCAGAGCCTCCCCTTTCTTATTCTGCCTATTTGCTGGGATACTGGTCTACCCAGTGCAAGTTATCCAAAAGCAGAACAACTGATCTCATGAACCTAGTGACTAGAATGCATCTGGACATAATGACTGCCAGCGTACTGCCATTTCCTTTATCCTTCTTCTTCTTTAAACAGTATTTTTTGATGTTTATTTATTTTTGAGAGAGAGAGAGGTAGAGCACAAGCAGGGGAGGGGCAAGGAGAGAGGGAGACACAGAATCCGAAGCAGGCTCCAGGCTGCGAGCTGTCAGCACAGAGCCTGATGCAGGGCTCAAACCCACAGACCATGAGATCATGACATGAGCCAAAGTGGGACGCTTAACCGACTGAGCCACCCAGGTGCCTCTATACTACTTCTTTTCACATAAATTATAAGGTGCAGTTTGCCTTGTATTAAGCAAACTTTGACAAAACTCCAGCTTACAAGATATAAAATCAGGGAGTGATTATTCACATTGTAAAACAGTTTCTGCTTTACAAGGAAATTTACTAAATTATTCCTTTAAATTGCCGCGAGATACATTTGAAATAGAATTTGACTCAAATGTTGATTCACGGTCCAATTTTTGAGATGGCATATAATGCATAAATGGAGACATGATTGCACAGATAGTGGTTTTGGGCATGTTATTAATAAATTTCTGAAGGAGCTCTTGACCACCCTCCTCATTTCTTTTTCCCATTTCATTATAATTTCTGTAAGTCTACGATGTAGAATGACTTCTTTTTATTCATCTACCAACTCATATATAACTCAATTGCTTCACATCCCTCTGAAGCCAAAGACTCCGCTTTGAGCTTGAATTAGCAGAGAAGACACCTAAAGATGAATCCAAGACAAATGACCCTTTAGCCTGATGAATAGTAATGGTGGTATTATGCTTGATTTGAGCCTGTAAAATCCTCTCTGGCAGTAAAACTCTGACGAGGGAAAGTGGATACATTCCTGCAGAACACTGAGCAATGGCATAGAAATATTTCTCATAGAAATATGGCCCCAAAATATTATCGATGACTGGTAAACCACATTGGAAAAACCACCCAAAGCGGCAAGTCCTTCGTGTTCTCGTGGCTTTTGTTCCTATCTGTTGTGGTACTTATGTTTCTACACTGCAATCTGTGTCTTTGATTTTTCCCCTAGGAGTTTTTGGAGGGCAGGGGTTTTGCTTTTTTCATCCTTATGCCTCCAGTGCCTAGCACATAATAGTATTTCATAAAAGCTCGTTAGGTGAAAGATTTAATGATCTGCATAATTACTGATACCTTTAGCAAGAGCAAGAATTTGACATCTGAGCAAAGCGTCTGCAAAAAGTGGGGGAAACGCTGATCGGTTATCTCTTTTCAGAAAGGCAGCAGTAACATGGTTCATCCAAAATAGCAGATAATAAAAATTAGCATTTGGCTTAGAAATTGTGGCTATATTTGAATAATAACTAAGAAGCATTGGAAACACTAAAAGACAACAAGAAGCAGAAACAGCAGGAGGAGGAGGGGGGGGAGGAGGAGGAAAAGAAAAGGGAGAGGGGGAGGGGGAAAACTATGCCTATTTCATTGAAAAGTTTCGACTATCTTGTTACATCTCAGGCTGTTCATCTCAGTGGCTAATCCTGCTTGTGAACCGAGTAATTTCTTAGGTCACTACAAAGAACTCTGCTGGAAACATTTCTTGTTAATATAAGCAGAAAAAACTTAAAAAAAAAATAGGACTCCTTTTCTCTAAGGATTGCTTAGAAGAATCACATCTTTGTCATCTAAGTACCAAACAAAATGCAAAGAGGACTCCCAGACACATCAGAAACCTGCGAAGGTGACATATTAGGAGGTAGGTGATATTCCGGGGTACCATTCTTTACATAATTGGTGCCTTCCCAGCCAGGCGCCTGAATCCTGCCTGCTGTGGTTGTTTGGGTCTGCCGTATTCAGATATCTTCTTCCTCTCTGGAGGTGGTCTTTAACTCAGAAATTTGTGAAGATATATTAATTCATCATGATGGAACTCATACTTTGGGATGAAAGCTACACACGTATTCTGTCCACTTAAATTATGTACAACAAATTAAGAGTGTCATAATAGGGTTCTAGCATAATTCTTCCTCTTAAGGAAATGAGTGGGTGTGAACAGAAGGAGCCCTGTTCCTGTCTAGTGTGGACATCTCTTCTACCACTACATAAATCGTGCCTATCATCTGAAGTATTTTTTTTATAGTGTTAGTTTTCCATATTGGTGTATCCCAAGATTTCACTTGCTTCTATCACGACCTTAGTTGGCTGAAAATACTAAGTTTTTGTTTTTAAGAAGAGGCAAAGAATTATTTTACTTACAGTATTTACCTACTATATTCATCATGAAGCCTATTACTTCCAGCAAAACTGTCATTTTTTGATTTACTGCTACTATCCCAAGAATGGGATAATAATTGTTTATTCCTGTAGCTTTATCATCCTCTATTGCAATTGTTCTCAAGGCTTTGGCCATCTGGCCTTATGTTTTCTGTGATCTACCCTTTAGTGCTTGGGGGAAGATGATGATTTCCCACTGTTGACAGGAAAAATAACTTCCTTTTTTTTTTTTGTTTATTTACTTGGGGTGCCTGGGTGGCTCAGTTGGCTAAGCATCCAACTTTGACTCAGGTCATGATCTCATGGTTCTTGTGTTTGAGCCCTGTGTCAGGTTCTGTGCTGACAGCTCGCAGCCTGGAACCTGCTTTGGATTCTGTGGCTCCCTCTTTCTGTCCCTTCCCTACTCATGCTCTCTTTGTCTCTCTCTCAAAAATAAATATTAAAAAAACTTATTTATTTATTTTCAGAGAGACAGAGGCAGCGACAGCAGGGTAGGGGTAGAGAAAGGGAGAAAGAGAGAAAGAGAGAATTGCAAGCAGGCTCCACACTGTCAGCACAGAGTCTGATGCGGGGCTCAAACTCATGAACTGTGAGATCATGACCTGAGCCGAAACCAAGAGTTGGAAGCTTAACTGACTGAGCCACCCCAGGAGGGCACCCCAGGAAAAATAACTTTTTGGTCAGAGTGAGAGATGAAAATGGGTCCCCAGTGGCTACCCAGGTACTTCCCCTGTGACATTAAATACCTCCCTCTCCTAATTGCAGAAGCTAAGTAGTGACTCTCTTTAAAAGGGGTGCCTAGTTGGTGAGTTGAACCCTACGTCAGGCTCCACACACTGAGAGTGTGGAGCCTGCTTGCGATTCTCCCTCCCCCTCTCTTTGCCCCTCCTACCCCCATCTCAAAAATAAATAAACAACAACAACAACAACAACAAAAAACCATACCCAATATCCTACAGGCTTTCAAAAATGGAGTTGGGGACAAGAATGTGGAAGGACAGAATACAGAAAAAGAGAAAATATAATGGGGTTAAATCTTTGAAGATAATTGAGCCAGCATTGGCAATATGCTAGAAGCACGAGATTTCTCATGAATGGGACAGAATAGAAAGTTAAAGTTTCTTCATTAGTGATTCTTGGAATTACGTGGCAAATAGTCCCTTTCTTCCTCCTTGGGAAATAGCTAACACTTGGAGAAGTGACACTTGTTGGAATCATTTACTTTACCCAAGCCTGTTTGCTGTTGTTGTTGTTTTTAATTTTAAGGACTAACAGCCATATTTCGCTGAGCATTTCAGAAGTGAAACTGAATATACACTTGACTGATTTCCTGGAATGTCAATCTCCTTTTGGCTTGGTGATGCGTGGATAGTTTATGGGATGTGTGCTGTAGCCTGAGACCTGGGAGGGAAGGGAAGTTTTTGAGGCGTGACTGGGTCCTCAGCATTTTCTCACTCTGGGGCTTTATCAGCTGCTTGATCCTGTGGACTTCTGCACGAGGTAGTGTGTCTAGGGACTTTTTTTTGTGGCTATTAGAGGTGTGACTACAATTGTTATGAAATATGGCTCAAGCAGTTGACAAGTGATAAAACAGTTGATTTCTCATCTTTAATGCTGTAAGCATTCTCTTGAAGGAAATGGGAAGCAAAGCTATTGACTTTTGCTCCATTTTGGGTGGGTTGGTTTTAAGTTGTGTTGACAGATGCCTGTCCCCAGAGAACTTGTTGGGAGGAATAAATACGTCCGTGGGTCAGACAGGTCCTTTCTCTAGAGGGTTCTAACTAAGAGTGAATATGGAAGGATTCCATAAGTTTTATATTACAAAGGATTACCACTAATTAGTTGTGAATGTTGGCTGTTATTGTTTCTTTTTCATAAGAGGATTTAGAAATTTTGGGGATTATCCAGTAACTCAGGGTTATCAATCGTAATTATCCAAAGATTGGAAACTCTTGCCTTGGCTAGAGCAATTGAAGGGTGCTGTCTAATGATGCATCCAGGTTCCTCAATATCTGTCAGCCCATCCAGAATTGTTAAATTAGTCTATAATTGTCATTTCCAATGTCCAAGTTGTTTCCGGTCAGGAAGCTGTTTGGAGTGCATGATGTGCTTCATGGAAATATTTATAAGAGAAACATCAAATTTTAGCGTGCGGAAGGAAGTATACAGCCAGGTCTGACCTATGAAAAAGTGGAGAGGAGCACAAAATTTAGCACAATCGGTATTCTTTTTGGGTGTTCATTTCCCTTTTCTGTATTCCCCATCCAACCTAGGGGATGCCTACTTTCTTTTATACCTTAATAATAAATTGTCCCTGTCTCTCCATGTCAATAAAATACATGTACCTATCAACAATTTTAATGGCTGCTTATTATTTCATTGTGTATGTTTTTACCAAACCCTAACTGATGGACATTTATTATATATTTATATAAATTTATATATTTATACTTCCAGTTTTCTGCTCTTCTTTGCAATGCTTAGAAGAGCATTTTTGAACATACAACTGTGTATCCTTATCAGATTTCTTAAAGGATAATTTCCTTTGAGCGGAATTACTGAGTCATGCTGTATGTGCATTCTAACATTGATTCATATTACCAAACTTCTTTCCAGAAGGTGCTAATTGACATAATCATCAAAGTACATCAGGGTACTTTTTCCTCCAAACTTAGCCTATACTGGTCTTCAGAATATCTTTCATCAATTAGGGAGGTGAAACAGTTTCTGATTATTAGAATTTTTATTTTTTGATTATTAGTGATTTTAAATATCTTTTAAATATCTTTTAAATCTTTTAAAATCAATAAAATGATTTCTAAGAGTTCTATAGTTTTAGTTCTTACATTTAAGACTGATCCAGTTTGGGGCACGTGGGTGGCTCAGTTGGTTGAGTGTCTGACTCTTGATTTCAGCTTAGGTCATGATCCCAGGGTCATGTTGAGCCTGCATTGGGCTCCACACTGAGCATGGAGTCTCCTTAAGATTCATTCTCTCTCTCTCTCTCTCTCTCTCTCTCTCTCTTTCTCTCTCAAATAATAATAATAAAAAGACTGATCCAGTTTGAGTTAATTTTCATATGTGGTGTGAGGGAGGGGTATGACTTCATTCTTTGAGGTGTGAATATCCAGTCATCTCAGCACTATTTATTGGAAAGAGTATTTTTTCCTCACTGAGTTTTCTCAGCACCCTTGTTGAAAGTTAGTGGACTATAAGTATATGGGTTTATTTCTGGACACTCAATCCTATTCCATCGATATGTATGCCAGTACCATATTGTCTTTTTTTTGTTTAAGTAATCTCTACACCCAACGTAGGGCTCAAACTCATGACCCCATGAATAAGAGTCGCACACTGTATAGACCGAGTCAGCCAGGAGCCCCTACTGTCTTGATTATTGTAGCTTTGTAGTAAGTTTTGAAGTTGGAAAACATGAGTCTTTCAACTTTGTTCTTTATCAGGATTGTTTCAGCTATTCTCATGATTTGATGGACTATTTCTATTTCTTTTTGAATTGTCTATTAATATCTGCAGCTGATTACTTATTCATTTGATTTGTAAAAGGAGAGTTTCTCAATCTCTTCTGGCTTTTGGGAATGGCATGAAATGAGATTGTGATGTGACACCCTGCATAGCATTTTGAGTAACATGACTTAAAATGAGCAATAGTGAGTATCATCTGTCTTTTATCGAGTATTATTACTCAAAACGAGCATATTGAGTATTCTGTCTTTTGTTGACTATTGTGTGAAGAAAAATCTAGATTAGATTGTGAACAGGAAAAAAAATAAACTTCAGGTGCTGTCATGTGCAAAGATGGGTTGAATCAGAAAGAAGGCACCATCGTTAAAAGCGTGGACTGCCTTAGTCAACTTACCAAATAGGAGAGTGCAGTTAGTCCAGGATGTGTGATGATCCATGGATGGGTGGGAAAAGAACATTAACGTTTATTTTTCAATTAATTTCATCTCGTTAAAAACCTCTATTTTTTTGCATATGGTTTATAGTATTTGTAATCTAAGACTACGGTGACGCATGTACATGTGTTATAACTAAAGTACCTATATTGGAAGCATATGCTCGAATTGCTTTCCTGGTAGTGGTGAAAAATAAAGAAAATGAGAGGCCACTGGTCTGATTCTGTCCCAGGCCATCTGGTGTTGAGCATTCCCATGCGTTGCCTTTATTTCAGTGCCTCTCTCTGTAATGATTCAACTTCCCTGTAACTCGAACACAGTTATGTGGCCATCCAATTTTAGTTCCTCTTGGTTAGGCGGGTCATGGAAGGTTGAACATTTTGGATGGGCGTTAATCTCTGCCTTTGAAAGTTGCCCTTAGCTTCCTACTCATTGGCCGTGCATCCTCAGGACTCTGCTTAGGGCAATCGGCACTTAGAGCAACATCCTTCTCCCTTCTCCGTCCTGCTTTCCTCATTGCCCTGGCCTTTCCCAGGCCTTTGCCATGTTTTCTGGTCACTCTGTCATCTCAAAGCTCTAGTCCTTATTTTTGACTTCTTTGAAACCCATCAAAATGTAACTGGGCCCCATTCCCAAGTGTACTAATGGATCCTCTACAAAAATAAAGGAACACAGTGGGAAGAATATTGGGTCTGGAGTCAGGAGGGTGGCCTCTAGCGTCAGCAGATGTATCAGATCTTTCCAGTCCTTTTAAGCAAGAGCTTGGAAAAGCATTTCCATGGTATTTAAATTTGTTAATAAAGTTTTCCCATTATAAATAATCTTAAAAAAATGGCTTCCACACATGAATGGTTGTTGAAAGAGTGAATTCCAACTACAAGGAGAGTAACTTTACTTATATAAGACAGAACATATTATAATATTGTAACATTATGTTGTCATATAATTATAATATCTTGTTATAATATTGTAACTAATGTGCATTTAGCAAATTATTGGCAATGACACACCTTCTCCATCATCACAGGCCAGGGTTACCCCTGCTCCTTTTATGTGGGTAGAATGCTCTGTCATATCAATTCCAAACCCAGACTGCATATTTTTTAGGTCATATCCTTTCATCTAGTAATTACATTCATAGAAATTTATCCTAGATCTTAAAACACTCCAAAATGTTAACAGTGATTATGTGTCAATTAGTGGGATACAATTTTTAATCTTCTGTTATACCTTCAGAATTTAGAAAATTTTCAGTGACAAGGACTCTTAAATTAGAAAAAACCAAGTATTATTAAAAATGATGTTCTGAAAAACACAACATGTAGAAATAACTGGTAGCAAGTTGCCAAAGTGAATAACATTATGAGCCATTACATATGTATTGTAGATTCATTTTACAACATCTGGGCTTTGCCTCTTCTCACCTGTTTGATCTTGGACAAAAGACCTTTCTATGTCTTACTTTTCACAAGCTATTTAAAGTGGCAGAGATAAAGCAGTGAACCTCAAGTTGACAAAAATATTTGCCGCCTTTGGGGCGCCTATGTGACTCAGTGGGTTAAGCGTCCCCCTTGGGTTCAGGTCATGATCTCACAGTTTGTGAGTTCAAGCCCTGCATCAGGCTTTCTGGTGTCAGCACAGTGATCTTCTTTGGATCCTCTGTCCCTGCTCCCCCCACCCCCCCAGCTTGTTCTCCCTCTCAAAAATAAATAAATATTAAAAAAAAAAAACTTTGCCTTCTTAGAATTTACATTTATCTACTTTATCAGTTAGGACAGTGATGGGCACAAATAAAGTATTTAACAGATACTAGTTATAATTACAATGATTATTATTATGAACACTGCAGGTTTTTAAAGTTTATTTATTTGAGAGAGAGAGAGAGACAGTCTGAGTGGGGGCGGGGCAGAGAGAGAGGGAGAGGGAGAATCCCAAGCAAGCTCTGTGCTCTAACTCATGAAACCATGAGATCAGTATCTGAGCCAAAAACAAGAGTTGGAGGCTAAACCTACTGAGCCACCCACGCTCCCCCACTGCACTGGTTTTTTTTTTTTTAAGAATTAAAAAAAATTTTTTTTAATGTTCATTTATTTTTGAGAGAGAGAGAGAGAGAGACAGAGTGTAAGTGGGGGAGGGGCAGAGAGAGGGAGACACAGAATCCAAAGCAGGCTGCAGGCTCTGAGCTGTCAACAGGGAGCCTGATGCGGATCTCGAACCCACAAGATGTGAGATCATGACCTGAGCCAAAGTCGGATGCTTAACTGACTGAGCCACCCGGTTGCCCCTGGTTTTTTTTTTTTTTTTAATGGGAAAATGAGATCCTAGTAGCAAGTAACTGAATTAAAAAGCAAACACATGGGAGATATATGTTGGTAAAGCAGGACCTGCCTTTCTTGGAGCTGTGTCAGGGCCTAATGAATGAGTTTTACAAAGTCATTTTTATTATTAGTTAACCCAGTTGCTGGGTGGGTCCACAAACCAGGTCTAGGAGAGATACTTAGGTGGGTAGTTCCTCTTCCTCTGGACATAACATGAACTCAGAGGACTAGGGCATTTCAGTGGAAAGTCTCCCCATCACTCAGGCCAATGCCACGAGATCCTATAACATCTCTTCTGTCCACCTTCTCTCTTACATTTCAAATTGTGTCTGTTTCATTTTATTATTATAGCATATATGTGGAACACCTCAGGGGGAGAAGTCTTTCAAGAGAAATGATGGCTCCCAAAGTCGCCCTGGAGGAAAGAACAAAACAAAAATAAAAGTTGTCTTTGAAACACCTGTCAGCATGTATTTTCCTACGTGCCAGTTATTGTTTTAGAGAATTCTCTTCAGAAACATGAGCATAAATGTATTTTTTTGCAGGCTCAGAGTTCAATTTAAGTAGCTTGAAGTCCCTTGCATAGTTATTTGTAAAAGATCAAAAGAAGAAGAAAAAGATACGAAAACAAAGAAAACCCACATCCATTTTATTCCTCTTTACCAACTTTTGCCAGTATGTAGTTTAATTGAAAATGCTATGTTTCCAGGCTTTTTTTTTTTTCCTGACCCAAATCCCTTGAGAGTATGCCGTGCAGTTTAAAGGCTATTATCAACCTTGAGGATCACATTGTGATTATTTATAACAAGCTTTCATTGGTTGGGGGGTAAGGTCACTATTGCAGCTAAAGTAATCTTTTTCTTCTTCGGGAAAAAATACCTAAGCTCTGCTGACAAGAAAATTAGATCATAAAGGAGAAAATGGGACAGTATGGTTTATTTTGTAAGCAGTACCTATTTAAGAGATACATTGTTTAATAGGAATTTTATAGTGCTTCTGGCTATGTTTCCTTCTGTCATATTTAGTGAGGAAGTTTACAAGGTAAAAAATTAAACACCTTCAGGTTTTGCCTCAGGCTCCATTTCTGTCTGGCATAGATCTCAGCAAAGGGCAACATTACTGTTTTGCTTAGAGTTTTGTTTAAGACAACGAACAGTTATTGAAAATACATCTTTAAACAAGTCTTCTAGTCAGGAATGTGTTGTTTTTTTTTTTAACAAAATTAGTTGGCTCAGTGCCAAGAACACTGAGCAAAGATTCAGAGTTGCTAGAGTTTAAGTGTAGTTTTGGCACTAACTAGCTGTGTGTCTTTGGGCAAGTTGCTGTACGTCTCTGGGCTTCAATGTGCTCATACATACAATGGGGGCATGAGACTACATCACCAGCTTTTAAATATTTCCAGTAACAACTCACAGTAAGGCATGTGTGTTATGTTATTACCCCGTATACGTATATACATGTGTGAATAGATACATAAGCATAAAAATTTTGCAAAAAAATTACTCTTGCTCTATCTGATGCCTGATACTTTCTAATCTATTCTATTCCATTCTATCTCATTTAGAGAAAAGTATTGGTTAAAACTTACTGAATTGATTTCACTCATAGTGGTTGCAATCAAAGTTTTGTAAACACCAGGCTAAGTAGTGTTTAAGGTCTTTGTTAAGTAGAAAAACTCTTAAGAAAAAATGAGGGATCATGGAATTGCCCTTAAGAAACTACCTCTTCTCAGTGAATGAATAGCTCTTTCCTTTTATGAGACTCATCAGCATATTTGCAATAATCAATTAGATTTTTCCAGATGAAAAAGTTGTTTTCTGCATCTTAGGTGTGGTGGGAGGTATGTCAGCTTCTAGAATCCTGTGTGTTAGTGGCTGCCTCACTGGTCACCGGGCCAGATTTAGATGAAATCATGAAATAGGTGACATTTATTTGCAGAATCTCTCCCTGCTCCTTGGCAAGCCTCCTTATTCAGATTCCTGCTTCACTGTAGGTCCAAGAGATAGAAATGGTCACTCTGTAATACGGGTGAGTTTGGGTTAAGCATGTCCTTGAGGAACCAGCTAAATTCCAAGCTTGTTTGTATTGGAATATTTAGCAGACCAGAGACTAAAACTCATCTTCAATACTTGAGGGCAAACTTGTCTGATAACAAGAACCAAATTCTCCAGGCAAGCCTCATTTCCTCTAAGCCTTTCTGATTGTTACTGTCTTTACCACTCTCTTATTTTCCCGAGTTCTTGGTGCCATTTTAATCTATATCACTGCTTCTCAGGGTTCTAGAAGACTTAATGGGTATGCCATGATAAAAGTATCCAATGAGTTTGAGCTGCAATAGTAAAAGAGAATGAATGCATTTATTTACTCCTGTTGAGCACTTTGACACTCTAATGAGGGGATTTAGTATGTGATATTTACCATACTTACTTGGCCATGAAACCCTTCAGCCCAGTGAGGGTTGAGAGCTGACTGGTTTTCTTCAACAGTGCCCTCAGCAACGGCCACGTAGTCATAATCACTTGTGGAATGGATGTTGCTGAATGTAAACTATTTTACTGCATTAACTCATTAAACTCATTAAAAAGAATGAATCTGAAGGTAGTGGTCTGTGAAAATACAGGAAAAGGGGAGTCTTACCAGCACACCTTGAGATTGTCCAGCCAGAACGACTTTTAGCCCTTTGAGCATTTCTAGTCCCAAGGCTGAGCTACCTTCCTATTAGAGTTTAATGAAGAGGAGTCTGGATTTTGAGTATCGATGCTTCTACTGTGTGAGATGCATGTGTTAAGCCAGCCTGGTCTAGTAAACATTGAATTCATAGAATGCCTTTCCCACTCCTCCCCCTCACCTCAGATTTGGTAGTGAGCCTCATTTGATTCTGCTATATCGACATAAAGGGTAAGTGGGAGAATCACGCAGTACAAGTATTACTATCCATATGATGGTAATTTCTTCTTGCAGTCGAATTCCTTACCATTTTAGAGTCCACCTCAGGCTTATGTCTGTTTTTAGCTATTTTGAGTCTTTCTCCCAGGGCCTGGGAATGCCATAGGGCACTTATGGAAACTGTTTATTGTTTTTTTTTTTTCAAAATGGAGGCTCAGATCCTACCAGTGTCTCCAAGATTCATCCATGCCAAATGAATTCAAAATCTTCCAGAATCATTCATGCCAGACACGTTTATGTACCCTTAAAGTCATCAGTGTTTCACCAAGTGCTGGCCCTACACCAGGTGCATTGGCATCACCTGGGACCTTCCTGGAGACACCTTGGAAGAGAACTGACTTATGTCACATTACCTATGTGATTTTTTTCTGCTGGGAAACTATCCTGGTAGTTCACAGTGTACTCTATCAGGACCGGATGTGAGTCCCTGCTGACTGGTGAGTTAAGAATGAAAGGGACAAGGTATTGGTCCCTACCCATCCAGTACACAGCAGTGAAGCATCTCGATCTTCTAGAGATATAAAACTGCCTTTCCAGTTTTCCTTCATCCAGTGACCTGCTTCCCTGATAAGTGGCTGGAAAAGTTAGTAATTGAAGAAAAGGTGTTCATGGCTAAGAAGAGTCAACTGGATTCTCTCTTCCAAATAATTGCATTATGGACAGTATTCTCTATTGTCAAAGGAATAACTCACTTTTGAATGTTAGTTCACGGCTTGAGGAAAAGGTCTGGATGGCTCCTGTGCAAGGGTCTGCTAACTCATCCAGGAAAAAGGCTGGCCCTGCCTGGAAATTTCATAGACAAGGGGATCTCAGGATTCATAAACAACAGCACAATTGTGGTATGTAATTAGTTTAAGCCTCTTACTATTACGTGGATAACCCAAACAGGAATTAAAAGTCCTTTTTGGAAGAGTGGTGTTTAGGCTTTGTCAGGAAGAGTGGAGGGCATCATTGTTGGAGGTAAGGGTTGTGTAATAATTATAATAATAATAGTAATGATGCTGAATTTGCATAGCAAGTTACAAACTGACAGATTGTATATATATGTGTATATATATGTGTATATATATATATATATATATATATATATATATATACATTATTTATATGTGTAAATATATATACATTTTAAAATATGTGGTACTTATTTAACCCAACTGTGAGATAGGTACTGTTGTTTTATGAGTGAGTAAATCAAGGCTCATTGAATGCGATTTGCTCATCAAATGCACCTAGGAGGTGGGAGAGTTGGGATAGTATCATTTTCAGTTAGACCTCTGGCTGGGGCGCCTGGGAGGCTCCTTTGGTTAAATGTCTGACTTTGGCTCAGGTCATGATCTCACGGCTCATGGGCTTGTCAGGCTCTGTGCTGACAGCTCAGAGCCTCGGGCTTGCTTCAAATTCTGTGTCTCCTTCTCCCTCTGCCCCTCCCCTGCTCGTACTCTGTCTGTCTCTCTCTCTCTGAAAAAACAAACAATCTCTGGCTGATGTTGCTGCCCAGGTATGAATTACTCCTTTTTCTTTCTTAATTTTTGGCAAACATTTTAGTGAGATATATCATGTTTAAATGTTTTTTTTTTTTTTTTTAACATTTATTTATTATTGAGAGACAGAGCATGAGCATGGGAGGGACAGAGGGAGGGGGAGACACAGAATCCGAGGCAGGCTCCAGGCTCTGAGCTGTCAGCACAGAGCCCAATGTGGGGCTTGAACCCACAAACCCGAGATCATGACCCAAGCTGACGTCGGATGCTTATCCAACTGAGCCACCCAGGCACCCCGAGATATATCATGTTTAAATAAAGTACTCGTATGATGGACTTTCACAAAGTGACTGCAGGCATGAAACCATCACCTAGAACACGCCCAGCTCCTTAGAGGCTCTTCTTATGCTCCATCCCAGGTATTGGGTGTCCCCACCTTGGCCACTGAAGAAAACCATCGTCCCGTCTTTTGACACCAAATATTACATTTTTGCCTTTTCAGATGTTATATAATTGAAATCATAAAGTATGTACTTCCTTGTATTTTTTTTTATAAAAAAGGAAGTATTAGGAACTTATAAATATTTCTTTAGTGGAACGTACGGATTATTTCAGATGATTTTAATTGATTCCCTTTGATGAGCTGTTTTGTTCTCCCCTGATGAGTTGAGAAGGCTGGCTTTGAGGTGAAGATGAACACACTTCTGTCAAAGGGAAGTCACGCTTGACTCGGAGCTCTGTTTGAACAGGTCAATTAATCAGATCGTAGTGTTAAAATATTGCCACTTTCAGGAATCATTGCAGGTGGCATTAAATTATAGAGTCTAGTCTTGATGTTTGTGAATAACTCATAATAAATAAGTAGACTTAGCATTTTTACAGAGTGACTAATAGAGTTTGACTTATTTCTGTGGGCTGATTTAATGTGTTCAATCAGCTGCCAGGAGTGAGTGCCAGGGAAGCATTGCCAGTGAGCAAAGTCAAGAGGAGGCATTTCTGTTAAGGCAGGAAAGGGCCTTGTTTTTAATGGATAAAATCCTCAGACCTTTTACATAAACCACATGGGTCTCAATTCGGGAAAATTTCTCGTCTGCTGGCCAGTTGGCTCTAGCAATTAGACAATTTGTTTTTTGAATACGCCTAGAGAGTTACCATTAATGTTTCAGAGGAAGCTACAACAGACTGGCTCTCAGTGCCTTAATTTTTACATCTGTGAAATGAGGGTGATGATTAGACCTGCGTACTCATTTTGTTGGGAGGATTAAATGAGATAATACAAGTTAAGCATTTGGAATAATATTCAGTGCATGGTAAGCACTCAGTCAAGGTTAGCCACCAGAGATGGGCTAATGTAGAATATATGGCTACCTACATGGTGTTTTTCGACGGGCTCCAAGAGATTTCCATCTCTAGAAACAGTTTGTAGTTTTGTTAAATGTCATGGCAACATGTTAGAGGGCAACGGGGTGGAGACCAACCCATCGATCTCTTCCAATATGTCTACTGCTTCCTCCCAGGCCCTCTCATTATTCTGTTCCCTTGTAGAGGCTACTAATGCAGATGGTCTATCTGCAGCCTAGATCCATGCTCTTGAGGTTCACAACCCGTATCCAATTGCCGATGAGACGGTTCCAGTTGAATATCCTATAGGCACCTCAAACTGGACAGGTTCAAATGTGACTCCACCGTCTTCTCCTCTTCATCTGGATTAACTAATAAATGAAATGACTCACTCATACACTCATCATGATTATACTAAACGCTGGTACTAGCCAGGCACTGGGAACGCCATGATATACAGCATGGAGTTGGTCCCTGTCGTCACGGAGCTGATAAACCAGTGGAGCATTCAGACAGGGAAAGAGCTGTTACAGCCCCACGTAGTCAGTGCTGTGACAGGCGGTGCGTGGTGCTAGGGGAGTACGTCCGAGGATTAAATCCAGACCTGAGCAGTCAGGAGGACTTCTGAGAGGAAGTCACGTCTAAGACCTGAATGAAGTGAACTTCAAAGTGAAGTAGGGCAGGTAAACACCAGCGCCTATGCTGAAACTTAGAATTGCGTTAGTGTTATTCCCTTACCCCCATTTCCCACATATATCACCAAAGCCTGTTGACTCATATGCATAAGCAGTGTGTGTGTGTGTGTGTGTGTGTGTGTGTGTGTGTGTGTGTGAAGAAAAACATTTACGGATATGTAATACATGCCACACAATTTCTTAGCATTAGACATGCCTAGTACTCATCACAACCTAATGAGGTAAATCTTATATTGTTCTCATTTGATAGGTGAAAGCACTGAGGCACAAAGAGGTTAAAGAACTTTGCTCAGTTTACTGCCACAAGTAAATGACAGGACTAGGATTTGCACCTGCGATGTGCTCCAGCACTTGCCTTTCTCAACCACTGTGCTTCGTGTGGCTTCTCCAGCCCATCCTCTCCCCTCATCCCTAGTGTCACCCAGGCATTCCTCCCTCGCACCGTCCAATGATTCCACCTATCCCCACTATTGCTGTTTGCAAACAACTTGCCACACCATTCCCAGGGTAATCTTTCTAAACTGGGACTCTGATCATATATTCCTTCCCTGCTAGTCTTCTGTACTATTTCCTCCTAGCACACAGAGTTAAGTTCAAGCTCTTATCTTGCCATTTCAGACCGTCTGTGGACCATGGGCCCCTGGCTCCACTCACCATTGCCCAATTGATCTCCAAGCTTTCCCCGAAGTTACTGTGGGCCTCTCACATTCTGAATCAACACAACACGGCTTCCTCCTTTGTTTGCAAAGTCCCTCTCCTCTTTTTGTTGGACTGGTTCTTACCTGTGCTTCAAAGTTAGGCTCCTTCCCTAGTTCCCACCCCCTTCCAAGTCTGGGTAAGGGGGCTTTAATCTATGTTCTCACTGAACACATCTCCCCTGATACCTGTAAGCCTGTCCATATTGGGGCAATACCTACACTCCAACTAGCTTTCCATTTCTTGTCTTTCTGCTCTAGATTGTGAATTGTGTGGGCAAGGGTGGTTCTCATTTATTTTTACATCTCCTTTCCATTGCCAGGCCCAGAGTCATGTTCAATAAATGATTGATGAATGAATAAATAAGAGAATGTCATACACAGAGCAAGGCCCAGGGGCAACAGATCTGAAAATGGATAGGGCTTACTTGATGGACGTACAGGGTATGAAAGTAGCAAATTAGGGGGCACTTGGGTAGCAGTTGGAGGAATTTAATAGAGGCTAAGACACAATTACGTTCCAGCGGATGGAGTGACTGAGGGACATAAAGAAAGGGACTGTGTTGCTGACATTTCAGTGTTTCTGTGAATAGCCATCGCTTTTCTCATTCTTTTATTCAATATGCCCCACAGCACCATCCAAGGTGGTTGATTAACAATTACAAAAATCAGTCCTACCATCTTCCTTCCTTCCTTCCTTCCTTCCTTCCTTCCTTCCTTCCATTCGGCTCAGAGCCTGGAGCCTGTTTCAGATTCTGTGTCTCCCTCTTTCTCTGACCCTCCCCTGTTCATGCTCTCTGTCTCAAAATTAAATAAAAATGTTAAAAAAAAATTAAAAATTACAAAATTAATATATGTGCTTTGTTGAAAGTAAGGATAAGCAAAAGTTTGAGAAGTATGATTGTTAGTTTCCTAGGGCTGCCACACATTGGGTGGCTTACAACAATAGACATTTATTTTTGTACAGTTCTGGAGGCTACAAGCCCCAAATCCAGGTGGGGGCAAGGTGTTCCACTGAAACCTGTACGGGAGAATCTTTCTTTGCTTCCTCCGGCTTCTGGTGGCTGTTGCTGATCTGTGGCACTTGCCGGCTTGCAGCTACCCCCCTGTGATCTCTGCTTTCATCATTACATGATGTTTTTCCCTATGTGTCCGTGTCTTCACATGGTGGTCTCTCCTCTGTGCCTCTTTCTTCTTATAAAGACAGCTTTATATTGGATTAAGGCCACATCCTGCACCAGTATGACTTCTTAACTAATTACATCCTCAATGGCCCCATTTCCAAATATGATCACATTCTGATGTATTGGGGGTTAAGACTTCAACATATTTCTTTGGGGAACACTATGATTCAACCTATAACATATCACTACCACTCAGAGATAACCACTGTAACATTTTATACATTCCCACATCTTTAAAAAATGCAAATGTATATAAATGCAGTTTTTAACCCAAATGAGATAATACTATATTTATGTTGTTTTATACCCACTTTTTTTTTTTTTTTAAGTGATTGATCTAAAGTGAGGAGCTGATTAACTTTTATTATATGATTTCTTTTGTTTCACTCTGTGTCTCTTGTTTTCGGGCTTATTCACAGTGATTTTTAGCCATGATATCTGAAATGTGATCCTATAATGCTTTTTTTTGAATTCTCAGCATATCTTCTGATTATTAGGGAAACTTAACTGTGTTCCGTGTGGGGATAAAAAGGAAAAAAGAAAAAGACTTAAAGGCCCCATTTCATTATGCATAATCCAGGTAAGCATGTCTTCTGGATGTTTCTGCTCTAATTGACATTCAGAAATTGAAGGCCAGGCTGAGCTCCCACCCTCCATCTCAGTGGAGGAGGGCTGAGGTCAAGTGTGACCCTCATTTGAATCTCTCCGATTAGATTCAATGAGCTGTGTGCCTAATGAAAAGTTTCATCTGAAGGCTCATTTGTTCAGAGGAACTTTTTCTTAACCTTTCTTCCCTCTACGTAATGCAAAAGTCTGCAAGGAAACAGAAAAGAAGGAAGCTTTGCTGCTTAAGCATAATCTAGATAATCATGCCCGTGGTCTAAAATAAAATGAGGCATCTTAGGAAAGGGGATAGTATCTAATCCTTATTTTCTCTCTCTCTCTGCCTCTGTCTCTCTCTTTTTCCCTTTTGCAGATGTCCCTGGGGCATTTCAGAAATAAGGACTTGTTTTCTGCCTAAATAAAAAGTAAGAATATATAATGTTTGTGATGGTGGTGATGACTGAACGGGAGCTGTTCAGCAGGGCTAATAGGAAATTGATCCCCCAGTGATCAGGTGCGGAATCCCTCTGAGACAAGTGTTCAGCTCTGAATGTTTTACAGACAGAAGGTGGCCGTCACCAATGTGGGAGGATTTATGGGATATTGGGAATAAACTTGCTGCACACAAATATTTTTTCCTACTGACCCACCAAGATGCCTGAGATTATGACATGATGCGCTTCTTGTGGCTATTTCATTGAAGGATAAGCTTAAAGCACGAAGGTTGTCTGAGCTCGGTATGTACAAAAAGCCATTGTCTTGAGTCATATACCAGCTGGGAGCCTGGGACCATCAGAGTCAGCTAATGCACAGCAGAGTACAAGAGAGTTGAGCTTTGTTGGAGGATGATGACCAAGAGCATGTGGGTGCTGCAGATGTGGGGGTGTCATAAGGGAGCGGAAGTATAGGGAAGAGAGAGGGAACATGTGGCCACCAGAAAGCAGCAGTATAGCTACTGATGGCAAAGGGCAGCCCGCCTTTTGGAGTTATCCTACTTGGGTTCAAATCTGAGCTCTGCCGTTTACAAAATGTACACTTGGGTCAACTCATGGTCTCAGTTTCTTTATCTGTAAAGTGGGGGTAAGAGCAGAATTATCTCAGAGGGTTGATGTGAGGATGAAATAAAATAATGAATTGTAATATGGTAAACACAGAACTTGGAACATAGTAAATGTCCTATATATATTAGCTCCTATTATTACTTACGTTAACATAGTAGAGGAAATGTGTCAAACACTAGCCAAGGAACTTTTAGTTAACCTGATGACTTTATTTGCTTTTATTTGTTTTTATTTTTTCTGCAACATTATAACTTTTAATTTTCACAACAATTCTTTACTAGTATCCCCTTCTAGAGAGGAAGAAATTGAAGCTTACAAAGATTAAATAATTTGGCTGCTTTTGGGTAGCTGGTAAATCCCAGAATGGAGTTGAATCTGAATCCCTCCCAGGCTCACTCCATGAGATGTGGGCCCTGCCTGCGGCTAACCTGCAAGGCCAGGTACTTCAGCTGAGTTCCACAGATGCAGGGTTCTAGATGGGATTTGGAAACAAGTGATTTAATGAGGAAGAGTCCTTCATGAAAGAACCTGTCGGGGAGGAAGGAGAACAGGATAGGAAGGAGAAGGACCCCAATGAAGATGTGGTGTAAGGCAAAGTCTAGTCTTGGCATGGTCATGGCAGGGGAGAGGGTCAAGAGAATAAATCAAGTCACACACCACAATCGTCCCTCCTCAAAGTAGATAGAGTGGCCTTACTCACTCACTGAATCAGTCACTGGCTTTGGATTGCCCCCCTCTCTTTTCCCTTTCATCGTTAGGTGAAGGGGCTCTTAATTCTGGGTAATTATTCAGAGAACAACAGTGAGCTATTAAGTTTCTAATACTGTCAGCAGCTAGGATGGGTATATCAGCCCAGTACAGATATATCAGATGATATCAGGTATACCTGGGTATACGTGGGTGACCTGGGTGGGGTGCCAACAAAAAATACTACACCGGGAAAATCAGGTGGATAAGCCCAGGTCAGGGTCAGTCTGGGAAAAGTATTAACTTGAGATGACTCGGGGAGACCCACTGTCATGTAGAATAACAGACTAATCAGGAAAAATATTTATATTCATTGAATCCAAGAGTCAAGATGAAGTATAGTGAAAGAAAAATTTGTGGAGATATTGCTAAATCATAAAGTTGTGAAAAATCTGGTGAGGGCAGACCAGGAATGAGGGCTGAAATCAGATATGCCCCTTCATCTCTCAGCGTATGGGCACCGATCTACAGTCTTAAGGAAATGTGACTGTGGGACATGGAAAGAGGAGAGCGTGACCCCATAGCGTGACTTTTAGGACATGCTGCAGGGCAGGGGTGCAGTTGCTTAAAAGGCTGACGTCTCAGCCAACAAGTGGTTGATGTAACCTGTGAACAGGTGGTACCAGCCTGAAATGGCGGCAGGGATTCAGGGGTGAGTGGCGCAGAAACCATATTTCTAGTTCTACTTCTGCAGCAACACCATGGCTGACCCTCTACTCCTATGGAATGTGGGCTTCTCACCCACAAAAATAAGGATGTCCTTTCAAGCTCTAAAACTTGATTCCATTTTCTTGGCGCTCAAGCCGAATACCACTGATGTGCGGCTTTCACCCAAATTAGATGTGACACTCTATATACCTCACCTGCATTGAATGATGGGTTATTGCTTATTTGTGTGTGTGTTTCACTTTGAAAAATCAATGAAAAACTTTGGAAAATTGGTTTTATTGTTTTTTTTTAAGTTAACTTGCATTTTTAAAAAAGTTAACTCTGCACACAACATGGGGCTCAAACTCATCACCCTGAGACCAAGAATCCCATGCTCTACTGTCTGAGCCAGTCAGGCATCCCTGGAAGACTGGTCTCATCGTACTTAGAGAGCACATGTTTTGGTAGAGATGGATGGTCATGGCATGGAAGCATTCTACATTGGGCAGTGGGAAGAGGCCGACTTGTCCATTGTCTTTGAGGTAGTCTGGCAAGAATCCCATCTCCCAAAAGTGTACGTAGAGGGTCACCTATTGGGGTTCTCGCAGATTAAAAGCCAAAGGGTGACCCCAAGTGGTGACTGCTGGTCTAGCCACGAAGTCCTGGAAGCAGCTATCTCGAATGTTAGTAGACATCCAGGAGCTGTGCTGATTTTCAGGATCTCTGGTGTTGCCTTGCTCATTCATAATCTTACTTTTAAGGTGATGGTGTCCCCTTGGTTTTCTCTGTGTTCACAGTATCCCTTTTTCCTGCTTCTCTGTCCACCTGACTCCAAACGGCTTAACCTTACCTATTGTTTTTTTTATTTAAAAATAAATTAAAAAATATATTTTTTTTAGTGTTTATTTATTTTTGAGAGAAAGAGACACATGGTGTGAGTGGAGGAGTGGCAGAGAGAGGGAGACACAGAATCTCAAGCAGGCTTCAGGCTCTGAGCTGTCAGCACAGAGTCCAATGCGGGGCTCAAACTCACAGACTGTGAGATCGTGACCTGGGCTGATGTCGGACGCTTAACCAACTGAGCCAGAGTATTTTCGTAATCCCTTACCATACTGAACTCTTCTTCAGTAATGGGCTTAGTACCATGCATATGTCTCTCTCTCTCTTTTTTTTTTTTGTTTTTTTTTGGTATTTTATCTATCATAGCTATATGTTTGGAAAATGTTTGACCTCACTGAGCCATATGGATTTCTTGATTGAGTTGACCTTCGAGGGTTAAGAGAATTCTTCCCTGAGAGTGCTGGGAGTAAGCACATGTGAGTCTGGCTCTCACTAGCTCCAGTAGGCGAGAAACAGATCTTTTCTTTTCCAATTACTATTGCAAAGTTTCTGGGCTCAGGTCCTAGGGCTGGGTGAGCTGTTCATTCAATAAAAACGTCCTGAGAGTCTTTCTATCATCACTTGCTTAAATGGTAGGAAGTAAATCAAGGTCCACTTATATAAAAAGTATAATTTAGGTTAGATTTTTAAGGAAGAAAAACCTAGATCACGGTACAAATTGGGTGGTTTTACACCACACTGTATACTGCCTGCCTATAACTGAGTGAAAACAATGGCCTATTTATCCCCAAGCTCTATGAGTTCCTCCATGAGACCGCCCGCGTAATGCTCTGACACTTACTCTTACGTGAGGCTGATCTATTAAATGACTTTTTCTATCTCATTAAGGCTACTGCCTTCAATTCTTTTTTGCTTCAAGAATGACCTGCTAAAAAAGACCTCTGTCTTCCAAACAACCACAAACTTCTCCTCAGTTCTTAGGCTTCAGGTTTGGGAAAGCAAACACAATGCAAGATTCTCCTTCCAGCGTGCTTTATTTCAGGTACCTTGGAGCCAGCGGGGGCAGCGACCCCTGATTCCAGAACAATTTCTTTAAAGTTGAGGTGCTGGATGCTTCTTAGCTCAATAAATAATAGAGCATTCAAAAAAAAAATCAGCTGAACTTAATCCTCTAATGAATGGGAAGTAGAATTTATAGAAAAGGAGATAAACTAGGGATGGTTTTCTTTATAAAGTAATTTAATATGGGATTCCTTTTAATCACAACCATGAATGTATGTACTTGATTCGTTGTTGATTAGCTAGATTTTTACAAAAAAAAAGCTGTACACTCTCACCTGTAAAGGGATTCCATTAGAACCCAGAACAAAATTTCTGTTGCCGCTGTTTAATAAAGGCAGAAATAGTCACAAATGGAATCATCAAGTGATTTGTTAATTATTAATGGGAGACCAATGACTTATTATTGCCTCCTATGGAAAGCTGAAAACACCCCCAAAAGGAAAACTCAACACAGGAAGCATTATTAGCTACTTAAACAGAATATTGTAAACTGTCACTGTACCTGTTAAGCAACTGTCAGAAGCCTAACTACATATATTGACTTGAATTGCAGAAAAAATAAACTAAGAAACTTAATTTTATTCTAAGGTAGGACCAAAGTTAATCATGTTTTGACACCTGGATTAGTGCCTCACACTCCTAAAGGGTATGTGGTCCATGATGATGTAAACATTGCTGAATGTTCATGACTCATTTCTGATGGTTTTGAATATTAATTTTGGTGGTTTTGTTGGCTACAGCAGAACCTGAATTGGAAGATGGACGTGACCATTTTACCCATTGCATAAAGAATTAGAATATCCTGTTTCACATGAAAATCTGCTCATGTAGAGAGCCTGGCTCTTAAGAGAACGTTAGAACTGGAAAGATTCCAATATTCAGAAGAGAAAATTGAGACCCAGATAAGAGTAACCGGCTTATTGAAAAGTCTGATTTAGGAAGGGAAGGGGGATAAAATTGTTCTACTTTTCTCTAATCACTGCCTTAAGCTGTACTCTGCTCAATCTCCTTTTCCCATCCTTCTGTGACATTTCAGGCTTATCCCATAGCTTTCCAGCCACTTTCAGTTATTAGCAACTTTAGTCCAGTCTAGGCCAATTTAAAATGATCTTAGTACAATTTAACCGCTGGTCTCCTCCCCTCCTGGCGTGGACCAGGCTTGGTTCTGAAGGACTGGCGAAAGGGAGAAGGGAGCCTGGTCAACTCTTGCACACTCTGTCCTCCTCCCTCTACTGTGGGTCTAGCTCCTCTGGTTGGAGAAGGAAGGAGAAAAAGGAAAAAAAAAACCAACCCTGCCATTTTTTTGCTTACTTAACCAGTTAGGGGACTGCAGTCTTGTATTGGGTATTGGCTGAATACTGTCTGTGTGGCAAATGTCAAAATGCAGTCTCTCTCAGGGCAGATGTGTGAGTCCTTTGGAGGATTTAGTGAGCTTTTGTGAATCCGGCTGTGGGTTGTCCAGCCCCAAAGGCTAGTGGTCTCTTCTGTAGGTGCTTTCTGCCAATGCCCAGCCCTCTGGGGTGGAGTGCTGACCAGACTGTTGAAGCTGACACCTCTGAGGTGCCCACTCTGCCGTGGGACGCTCGTCTTCCTTGTTTGTCCTGCTAAACCTTGGGAGTGCTCATTGCTCTGTAGCAGATTTGTCCCTGTCCTGTTATCTAAAATGCTCGGCTTATCAACCAGTCTGCTGCCTAAGCAGATGTCCAACCAGGGAACCGGTGCCAGACTCCCTTTCTGGAAAGTCCTGGCTGCCCCCTCCTGGCTCCAGCACCCCTTATGAGGCCAGTAATTCATGACTCTTTGGATTTTCTTCTTCCCACCTCCCAGCCTGTTGGTGGGTAGACTGGAGGACTAACACAAACCCAGGTGATACAATCACAGGAACCGTACGGAACAAAAGAGTGGAAAGGAAATCGAAGTGTACTCTTGCCAAAGTGAGTTACAGTTCCTTAGCTGTGGAGATTGTCTTGATCAAAGCTTGTGCTGAATCTTGCCGCTGCATCTGTTTCAGAGGCCAGATTTTCCTGTGCTGCTCAGTGATTTATTACTCTTGGTAATAAATGCACTGCGGTAATGAACAAAACGTAATGGACTGTGTTGGCAAATGGCATGGTTTGTGGCTGTCCCACTTATGGTTTTCTAAATTCAATGCGATGGTGTTCTAATCACTTGTGAAGCTTTACTCTTGCTTAGAAAGAGAAATTGTAATATCTTGTTGAACTCGTACATGTAAAACGATACCAGAGCACATTTTCTCAAGCGCTTTCTAATCATTTGCCAAGAACATAAAATTTAAAGTAGTCTCTAGCTTCCAGGCAAAAGACAAAAAAAAGGACTGATATTTATGTTAGCTTTACCATTGTTTTCGTGAATCCTCATAAGAGTTTTGCAAATAAGATGATGTATGTACATCCAGCAGAAATGTTCAACGACTAGATCTATTGATCAAATGTTTTTAAAGGATAACTGTGAAATATCTTTTTGAAATGTGGAGCTTATGATTGAAATTTATACAAAATTTCATTGTCTTTCAAACCTATTTAAAATAATGTTTTAAAATGTTTGTTTATTTTTAGGAGAGAGAGAGAGCACACAAGCAGGGGAGGGGCAGAGAGAGAGAGAGAGAGAGAGAGAGAGAGAGAGACACAGAATCTGAAGCAGGCTCCAGGCTCTGAGCTGTCAACACAGAGCCTGATGTGGGGCTTGAACACGTGAACCACAAGATCGTGACCTGAGCCGAAGTTGGAGGCTTAACTGACTGAGCCACCCAGACGCCCCTCAAATCTATTTTTAATTTTAAAGCAGTCTTTTATTCTTTGAAATAATTTTCACTAGAGCCTAACTTGAAAAAAATAAGTATTGGAGTCAGATATGTCAGTGTTTAAGTTAGGCTCTGCCATTTACTGCTACATACTTAACGTGGCTACATATATTAAGCTCCCCAAGCCTCGGTTTCCTCATCTCTAAAGTGGGGTAGCAATCCCTACCTCGTAGAATAGCCTCGACGATCATTTGAGACTGTGTGAGATGCTTAGAATAGAGCCCTGCACACTGAAAATGCCCAGACATTCCGTTATAGTTTACCACTGACTCTTGTGATGGATTGGTTGCACTACTGGCCTCAGCTCTTTACCCACTTTGTATCTGTGTCCTTTGCTACATGACATTGCACACCCTTCACCACAGACCTGGAGTCCATTTCTCCACCTTCCTTCTGAGCTCAGTCGTGTGACTGGCTCTCGCAGATGGAATGTTCCCAGTGGCTTGAAAAAGCACATAATGTGTTTTTGCAGTCTGTCTTGATTGTCTGTCCCCCACCCGCTGCAGCCTCCATGAGAATTGCTGGAGGACGGCACATGAAGGGGGGTTCTGGTGGCCCCAGTCATCTCAGAGGAGACATCCTGGAATGCAGCTGTCAGCCCAGCCCAGCCCAGCTGGGACCGACCAGCACACCTGTGAGCTATCTAAAGACTGTTTTGAGTCATTGTGTTTTGGTGTGGTTTGTGCAGCATTAGTGTTGTGACAGGTAATGGATGTAGTCATTAATAATTAATGGTTTGAATTTGTTCAGCAATCTTCTTATGGGTGTATGGCTTATCTCCCCAATGAGACTTCTACTCTGTTTCCTCTACAAGGCAAAACTTTGTACAGCACTTCGTGATAGTAAGTACTCAGCCTATGTTTCTCGGCATATTATAGTCCAGGAAAAATTAGGGAAACCGTGGGCTTGTCCATTAATAGAATGAATTCTGGATTTGTCACAAACATTTGGGCTTCATTCTCAGCTCTGTTATTTTCTAACTGGGTAATATCAGACTCATCAGGCTCACCTAACCTGTCTGATCTTGTTTCCTTACTGACAAATGGATACAATAATATATCTTCTTTTATTGGGTGAGGTAAGGTACACAAAACACAGATTAGGCATTCGTGAAAGCAAACTGTTAATGGCTTTTATAGAGTTCAATAGATGGGCTAAAAGGCTTATTTGAAAGTCTTAGCAATGGCTTATTCTTCTCAGACCTTTGGTCAAAGAATGATATTCTTACATTGTAAGATTAGCTTATAAAGCTTGATAAGGACATGCATGAAGATGAGTGAAGAAGGGATTTCAGGCAGGTCAATTGAATGAAGCTTGGGTGTCGAGAGAGTGGTTGATAGAGACCTCAGCCCATTCACCACTCGTCTTTTAGCCACTTCATCTTCCCTTTCATTCTTTCCACTTTCGCATACCCCACGCACGCAGTGCTCTTCTGTGGTTGGCTGGACGCCCACAGCTCTACATGGAGCTTTCCTTCTGGGTAGAAAATGACCCGGGCTTCCACCTCTCTGCCTCTTGTTCTTACTTAGTCTCTTTCATATCAGATGCAGGCTTCATACTCTGCTTTCTCTGGAACATGTCAAAGGAAGCTGTGTATGAACTTGAAGAAATGTTTCTAATGATGAGCAGGAATTTAATTCATAATGACAGGATCCTGGGCTTGTCTGGTTGGCTGGGGCCTTTTCCTTGCCTCCTCTCAGCTTGTACTGTACAGATGGTTCCTGACTATGACTTTATAGTCAGCATGCTCTGCTTAGAAAAGTTAGAGAATTCATGAACTATACTTTCCTCAACCACCTGAAAAATAACTCATGCCTCAGCCTTTGCTTTGAATAAGAAGTCTCCAAGACTGAAGTTGCTCATATTGAAGGCAATTTGGTGAAGTAGTTGTGAATCCAGGCAGGGAACAGGATTGAGTGCTTTGCCTTTCCCTTTCTATTCTTGTATGTAGTCCTCCGTGTTTTTTCTCTTTCACTTACGTGGGTATTCTCTGCACCTTCTTAGTTGCTTAGATGTTACTTTCTCACTCAGAGCCTGTTTCAGTTTTCTGCTCTCCTTAGCATCAGGAAAAGTAAACATAGCTAACATTTATCAAGTATGTAATGAATGCGAAGTACTGTGCCTGGCATGTATTAGTGCATTTAATTATAAGTCAATGAAGCTGGTATAACTATTCTGTTTAATTTTTAAAAACATTTATGTATTTTTGAGAGACAGAGAGAGACAGAGCATGAGTGGGGGAGGGGCAGAGAGAGAGAGAGACACAGAATCCGAGGCAGGCTCCAGGCTTCAACGTGTCAGCACAGAGTCCGATGTGAGGCTTGAACTCACTGACCGTCAGATCACGACCTGAACTGAAGTCAGATGCTTAACCATCTGAGCCACCCAGGTGCCCCTCTTCCATTTTTTTTAAGATAAGGAAATAAAGCACAGAGAAATGCATTATATAATTTTTGTAAAGTTGCTTCCAAATTTTGACTTGGTACTTTGGGAAATGATTCATATAAAACTTGGAATGTGATCACTGCCTACAGAAGCTCTTCACCGTAGAACTCACCCCAGTCCTATGAGATGCTCTGCGAAGTGTTAGATCATCAACAGAGCATGCTAAGCATATAGGAAATATGCACATGTGTGCATATAAAACACTCAGAAAATAACTCCAGGAAAAAGACTTTCTTTAACTCATTATTTCCTAAACTAATAAGCCACAGAAACATTTTGCCCAACATCAGTGGACCTTATGTTCTACACTGTACATGCTGGAGAAAGGTAATGTGACTGATATTTAAGCAAACACAATGAGATGTGAATCCAAATATATTCTGTCCCAATTGGAAGAAGTCACCTTAGGAGACTGTTCATTCTGTAATGTGGTTCTAAATCTTAAAATGCTTCAGTGATTTTTGGAGACTTTTCTTTTGGTGTTCCCTTAGTGCCAAAGTCACAGAGGAAAATCAGTCTCATTACTTTGTAATCACACCTTGTGTCTGACCCCAAAGAGCGTCTCTGAACTTGGTCATCCAACTCATGCACCAGACATGGTACTGGATAAAATTGTTCTAAAAAATTATAAATAAAACTTCAAGGATGAAGAGTTTCCAAGGGTGAAGATGCTCATATTGAAGGCAATTTAGCCTCCCGGCTACACTGAGGTGAAGGGTTTTTGAGCCAAGATGTTGGGTAAGATTGATTGCTCTGAGTCACCACCTCAAAAGAAGTCTTTATCCTTAGGTTCTCTGTCTCCTCAGCTGCCCCTGGACAACTCCTTCCAGCAGTTTCCTGGTTCTTGGCTATAAATAGTTCTCAGCTCTGTCCCATTGTTTGGTGTTGGTCTAGGCCATCCTCCTATGTTGGTGCAATCCCTTGGCTTCTGTCCTTTGCATGTATCTTGCTTGCTTTCTTGTTCGGTTTTCTGCCTGGCAAAGTCAGAAGAAACTACTATTTCTGGGTTTCTATTCCTGAGTTGAAACCTCTCAGCTGTTTTCCTTGAGTGTCCTGACTCCTGGCTGCGTTCTGTTGTTACCTTGGTTGAACATCTCTAGTGCCTCCAATATGGCCACTCTCTGTGTTCCCAAGTGGCACTAGTATCACTTAGAAAACACTTAGCTTGGACTTGGAGATCCAGAATTTATTGATTTGGCATGTCCGTGTTGAGTTGACTACTAGATGCCAGGTACTTTTACAGGTGTTAGGGATTAAAAAGTGACGCTAAGACAATGTTACTTTCTAGGTGCGATAAAGTAGATTAAATGAGGTAATACAAAACTATGTAAGTGGACTGGGGTTGGTGATGAAGGATGTGATGGCTTGAATGTTTGTGTCTGCTCCAAAATACACGCATTGAAATCCTAACTCCCAATGTAATGATATTAGGAAGTGGGGCATTTGGGAGCTAACTGGTTCATGAGGGTAGGGCCCTCATGAATGGGATTAGTTCCTTATTAAAAGGGATCTCAGAGAGCTCTCTCAGCCTTGTCTTGCCATGTGAGGAGACAATAAGATAGCAGTATGCAGCCCTGAATAGGATTCTCACCAGAACCCAAATGTGTTGGTACCCTGATCTCAGACCTCCAGCCTCTAGAACTAGGAGAAATAAATTTCTGGGGTGTGTGTGTGTACCCCATTTATGGTGTTTTATCATAGCAGCTGGAATTAAGACAAAGAGTAAAGGTATCATTGTAGAGAGACTAACATAGGCATGGAAGGAGGGCATGTTCAGGAAAAGGCAAGCTGTTCACTATAGCTGAAGTCATAGGGTATAAATGATAGGGCTTTAAGGTTTTATATATAGCAAGAGCCAGGATTGGAGAGGGAAATGAAAATAAGATTAAATCAGGTAAGGGAGTGTGCAGTTTGTGGGGAAAGGGAATTCTTCAAACCTTTAAGTAAGGCACTGAGGTGACCAATGGAACACTGCAAATCTGACACCAGTGTGGAGGGCGGGCAGACAGCCGGCACGGAGGTGCGACATGTGACTAATGCAGATCCCAGATGATGAGGATCTGAACCAAATCAGGTCCAAATTCCAAGTGGGAATAAAGAGGAGGGTCTGGATGAGAAAGCTCAGTAATCAACAGATCAACAGTAATTAGCATTTCATGACATGACCATGGGGGAGGAGGAAGAAAATGTATATGACTTCCAAGTTTCTTTATCGGCAACCGGTTAAAAAATTTTGCTGAGACTGGGGACACAGGAGGAGCAGAATATTCAAAGGACAGAGAAGCTTCAGTATCCATTAGTTGTAACCAGCTTAAGAATAATAATAACAATAACAATGCCAAAAAGAAATACTCCCAGTTGAGACACTATTCCAGTGAACTAGAATTCCATATATGCATATTTTATTCTTCAGTATATCTAATTTGAAATTTATATAAATGTGATCTACAGATAGATGAGCACAAGAAAGAGGGCAGGATCTAAAAGGCAGATCAAAAGAAAATTTAAGTCAATTGCATCTGTGACCCAGCGTGTTAACATCTCTACCCAGTGACTCCCAAGACTGTGATTTGTGTTTTGCTTGGTGCATAAAGATATATAGTTGGGCAAGGCTGTAAAATTTTTTTTTGAGGAAAGTTACTACATTACAAGTCATAATAAACCTTTATTTTGGCAAGCAGAATGAACAAATTTGTCTACATGATTAGGAGAAAACTCTAGCAAATCATCAAGATATACAAGAGCTGGCAGCATGTGTATTTTTTTGGTTGTTTTTCAGAAACATATTTATTTCTCCTCAAAGGGGAAGAAAAGTCTTAATGATAATATTGCTAAAAATGAGAGAAGGTTAGGTGCTTTCTCTGCCCACAGTGAAAATGACTTCCATCTGTATGTAACATGTTTCATATTCGGCTACAGAACAAAACTGTTAATAAGTGGGAAAATGTGTGAAAGAAAAATTTCTTCCAAATTATGATTCACAGTTGGAAAGGATAAGCATTTAAATGTTAATGACAATAATACCATTACCGCTCTGCCTGAAAATAAATCTAGGTAGGAAGAGCTCCATCCGTGATTAATAAGAAATCAAGTTTATGTAAGAGTGTGTGTCAACTATACTCAAATAAAAAAAAATAAAGAAAGAAAAAAATTAAAAGAAAAATACATAAAACAACAGCAACCCAAAAGAAATTAGGTTTGCGTCAGGATTCTGCTTAGAATTCATGCTTCCTAAGACACGTTAAGGTCACACACCAACTCTATTCTGTCATTAAAAGTGGCTTTCAACACAATCAGGTCAAGAATAGGACCATTTAACTTGGAGTGAACTGGAGGCTGACATTTCTTTTTTTCTTTTCTTTTTTTTAATGTTCATTTATTGTTGAGAGAGAGGGAGAGAGAGAGAAAACGAGCATGAGTGGGGGAGGGGCAGAGAGAGAGGGAGACACAGAATCCCAAGCAGGCTCCAGGCTCTGAGCTGTCAGCACAGATCCTGATGTGGGGCTGGGGCTCACAAACTGTGACATCATGACCTGAGCTGAAGTCAGATGCTTAACTGACTGAGCCACCCAGGCACTCCTGGAGGTTGACGTTTCTATTCATATCAATTTTATGGGCTGTTTGAATTTTTTAAAAAAATAGTTCAAACTTACAGAAAGATGCCCCTCATTAAGATTCTCAACTGTTGCCATTTTTACCACTTTGCTTTATCATTCTTGCTCCACATACGTATCATTACTACCCTTTTCCTTAAACCATTTGAAAGGATGCTGCCTATACTTCTAAATACTTAAGCGTATTTAGCGTGTATTTCCTACAAACAAAGACTGTCCATAGCACAGACATCAAAATTACCAGTTGCACTGATACATTGCTATTATCTAATTCACCAAACCCATTCAAATTTTTCCACTTGTCTTAATGATGTCCAGGATCCAATTTAGGATTACACATTCCATTTAGCTATAATGCCTCCTTAGTCTTCAGTTTGGAACAGCTCCATAGTCTTTTCTTATCTATCATGGTTTTGACTTTTTGGGTCAGTGACCTCATAGAATGTCCCTCATTTGGTTTTATTTGATATTTCCTCATGAGTGTGAGATTGTGTTTTTGTCAGGAACAATTTAGATAGGATCTTGCATTCTGCACTATTTTAGGAGACAGGGTCTTTCAGGTTTCTCCACTGTAAAGTTCATTCATAAGCTGTACTTGTTAATAAGTGTTATTAATCTAGATTCTAATATCAGGGAGAACTATATCAATATATTTTTTATGACTTTCTATTTTATTCAACGTATTATAATCTGTCACTATCATTATTTACTTTGATGCTTACATTATCCCGTATCTGGCTAGTGGGAGCTCCTTACAGCTGGATTTCTGTCCTTTTGAGTGCTTCTTAGAGTGCTTTCTTTTACAAAAAGATGTTCCAGAAGCATCTTGTATTCTCCTAACTCAGCCCTGGAACCAGCCATTTCTTCAAGGAGCCCTGGTTCATTTTGCTGGAGGATGGTCTTTAAAACCAGGATATCAGACACATGACATGCTTATTGCTACTGGGATGTCACTCCTTGTTGTCTTCTTAGAGGATGGAACTTGGAGATACATGTATATATATGCATATGTATCCTGTGTGTGTGTGTGTATGTGTGTGTGTATTCATTTGGTGGTTTTCAAAGTGTGGTTCCTAGACCAGCACGATCAGCATCACCTAGGAACTTGGTAGAGGTGCAAATTATCAGGCTCCACCCCAGCTCTACTGAAACAGAAACTCTGGTGGTAAGGCCAAGAAATTTGTGTTTTAACAAGCCACCTAGGTAATTTTGATGATATAGTACAGTTAAGTTTATAAACTACAGATCTACTGATAAATTACGTGTGTGTGTGTGTGTGTGTGTGTGTGCGCGTGTTGTGTAGATCAGTGGGTCAGTAGTTTTTAAACTAAGACATGCATCAGAATATGTCTATATATACATATATATAAAATAAGAAATATATATATATATTTGCATCTATATTTCTATATCTTTCCGTATATATATTGAAAACCATGAGTTTGCTTTCATACTTCCAATTCTAATCCAATAACAGGGGGTTTATTCTAGACCATTCTTTTCCATATTTATAACTTCCCTCTTTGACAGGGAAACACCTTACTCCCAGTTTTCTCAGCATATTCACTGTTTGGATCGATTCCCCTGCATGGAAACAAACTCTTGACCCTGGCAGGGATAATCACCTTCCCTGGCTGCCTTCCTTCCTTGGCTCCAAACCCTGCTGGCCACCTCCAACAAATATTAGAGAAAGGAAAGGAGGAAGCTGTATTGATTTTTAGAAGGTTAAACACTATGAAAATAATTTTAAATCAATGTATGGGATGTCAATATCAGTCGATTAATATTAATTAGAAGTTCACTCTTGATTATCAGCTGATAAATGTCAATAAGTTTTTCCATCTTTAGTTGGACACTGTTGTTTTCTCTAAACTCAGTCTCTTTTTCAGTCATTCATTTCCCCTTAACCTCACCTCATCATATTTATGATCAGCTTGTGGCTCTCATTAAATTGAGATATATATACCTCCATCAGTTTAGTGTACAATCCCTCTCTGTACCCAGAGATTTGCTTTAACAGTTGATTCTTGCAACTTGCTCTTTCTCCTGGGTTCATTTCTCCTGCACGGATAGAATTTTGTACAGGTATTGCCATATTTGAGCATCCACTCAACAAACATTGAGAATGTATCATGTCTTCATTTTGAAAAAGTTGTCTGAGGTGCTTTTGAGACACTCAAGTGTAGCTGTCTGGTTGGCAGTTGGACATACAATATGGAATTCAGAGTAGTTTTCTGGGGGTGGAAAGAAAGAAAATAGTGAATCATCTGCATGCATACAGGTGGTCATTAAGGCCATGCACATGAATGAGATCACCCAGAGAGAAAATGTAGAGTGAAAGGGGAAGGCCTGGGAACTATCCTTTAAGAAATCTGTTACATATATATTTTTTGTTTGTTTTTTTGTTTTGTTTTTTTGTTTTCTGTTTTTTTGTGTTTTGGTCAGGGAGATAAGTCAGAATCTAAAAAGAAGATGGGGGTGAGTGGTACCTTGGTGACTCAGTCAGTTGAGTGTCAGACTCTTGATTTCTGCTCAGGTCGTGATCTCATGGTTGGTGAGTTCCAGCCCTGTGTCAGGCTCTGCGCTGACATTGTGGAGCCTGCTTGAGGTTCTCTCTATCCCTCTCTTTATGGTCCTTCCCCACTCTCTCTGTCTCTCGCAAAAGAAATAAATAAACTTAAAAAGAAGATGGAAAAGCCTGATCATAGTGTTAGGTGAAGAGCTACAAAAGAGTGTGTCGTATTAGTCAAAAACGAAGTGTTTCAACCAAGAGGAAGTTCATCCATGCTTGGAGGCCAGGGAGATAAGAACATTACATGGACTTTGTGTGGTCTTATTAAAGGATTCAATAAAAAGTTACATGTGGAACTGTTTCTGTGGTGTAATGGGAATAGAAGCTGGATGGGGTAGGTTGAGGAGTGGGTGGGAGATGATGAAATAGAGACAGAGATTATTTACAATTATTTTGGGAGAGTTTGGCTTTGAAGAGGAATAAAAAAATAAAATCTGGGGCTAGGGAGGAAGAATAATAGTCCAAGTGAGTTTTCTTCAATGGGAGAGAATAGAAAGTGTTTGAAAGCCATTGTGGGGGTGGAAATCTGGTTGGGGAGGAAGGAGGTTGAATATATAAAGGAGAAAACAGATTATTATGTGGAGTTCCTGAGAAAGTGGGAAGTGGGCATGGAATTAAATTGATGCAGGGATGGGGGCTGGAAAAAGAATGATAGAATGAGGGCAGATGTAGCTGGTTTGTATATTTGCTATTGGGAGGATAGGATGAGTGAGTCCTTGCCTGGTGGCTTTTGATTTCTCTATAAGGTAGGAGAGTCAAATATTGAAAGTAGAGGGAGAGTTTGAGGAGAGAGATTTTAGAGGTTTGAGGGGAGCAAAGAAATAAAAAAGTGGATATATGAGAGCCAACTGGGTGACTCAGTCAGTTAAACGTCTGACTCTAGATTTCAGCTCAAGTTGTGATCTCATGGTTTATGAGTTTCGAGCCCCACGTCTGGCTCTGTGCTGGCAGCAAGGAGCCTGCTTGGGATTTTCTCTCTCTCTCTCTCTCTCTTTTTCTCTCTCTCTCTCTCTTTCTCTCTCTCTCTCTTTTTCTCTCTCTCTCTCTTTCTCTCTCTCTGCCCCTCCCCTACTTGCTCTGTCTCTCAAGTTGAATAAATAAACGTTCAAAAATTTGAAAAATAAAAATGGATATATGAAGTTTGGCATCATAGGATTGAAGGGTAGAGCTGAGGTTGTTTTGAGTTGGGTGATTATGAATTAGTCCCCCTTGTCATAGAACTTGCCCAGCAGCATTCAGATGCTTGGGGTCAGGTGTAGGTAAAGTGGATACTTGTGTCCATCCAGGGTTGGAATTTGGTCAGATGAATGCAATGAAAAGACAGAGAACCAGAGTACTCAGGATCATCTCAAGGGTATTATCAAAGGGATGTGCAATGTAATCTAAACAAGGTAAGGAGGGAAGTGAAATAAAAAGAGGGTTTAGGGATTGGGAGAAGCAGAGGCGTCAATGCCTTGGAGGTTGAAGTAGGAGCAACTACGTGGGAAGAGGTGAGATCAGAGTGGTATATTCGAGTTAGTGATTTTGGAAGTGAAGCTATTATGGGGATGATCATGCAAATGGCTGAAGACCCATGAAGGAGGAGGTCCCTGGGGAGCAAGAGGTTGTGTGACAATGAAGTCATGGGAGCTTCCATATGGACAATGAAATCATCCAGGATGATGGCTGGGCATGAGTTAAATACTTTAGCAAGGTATCAAAGTCTTCAATGAATGAGGAAGATGGCCATTGTTCTTTATTTGAGGATGCACACATTTTATTTCACATTTTAATGTTTGTTAGGGATAGATGCAGCTTTTAGTTGTTGGCAAGTTTATTTATTGTGGTCATTTTTGTTGCCCTCCCCCTCTTCCTCCCGAGCATTTACTTAAAGGACTTGTGAAACTTGTAACTCTTCGCTTCTCTACATTGAGGAAGCATGATTATATATACGTACAATAAAAATATGAATCTAGCTGTGTGCCTGACCAGGTTTACTTAAACCTTCAGAGGCTCAGTATCCTCATATGGAAAAAAAAGATAATGGTCCCTTCCTTCTTCTAGGGATGTTGTAAAGATTAAGGTAGTTAAATCCTATCAAAATCTTAGTACTTCCTTTGGCAAATAGTAAGTGCTTGATAAATAGTAGCTATTTTAATTTTTGCTTTAGAAACTTCAATGCTGCTGATAACAAGTGACACACTAATAGATATTATTGCTGTGGCTTGATAACTCCTGAAGCCTGACCCTTTGCATGTTTAGTTTCTAGACACAGCTGTTTCAGTGTACATTCGTCATCTTTTTTTTTTTTTTTTTTTTTGAGAGAGGGAGAGAGAGAGAGAGAGAGTTCACACATGAGTGAGGGAGGGACAGAGGGAAATGGAGAGAGAGAATCTTAAACTAGCTTCACACTCAGCATGGAGCCATATGAGGGGCTTGATCTCACAACCATGAGATTATGACCTGCGCCAAAATCAAGAGTTGGGTGCTTAATCAACTGAGCCACCCAGGCACCTGCATATGTTTGTCTTTGATAGAAAAAAAAAATACAATAATTCCTGAATTGGCTGTTTGGGATTCATATTATCTCTCCGATTTTGTATTTTTGGTTAAGAAAGTTGTTAGACTATAGAGTTACTGTGTTATTGTAATACTTTAAAGTATTTAATTAATAAAGAAACTTTAAAAATAACTTCCTTTCTTTATAAATTTTTTTATGAAATACGATGGCTGAGAATTCAACCTTTGTTGTCAGGAAGTTCGGATTTACAGTCCTTGCTTTCTACCAGCCTAAGCTTCCCCTGAATTTATGCTTTACTTTGGCAATCATTCACAATTACCTGCAGAAGATCTATGGTATCTCTATGTGTACAAAGCACAGATATTTCTAAAACCACCCATAGAAGGGACAAAATATTTGAGTTCCAGGTGTTGTTGGCGTTGTTGTCTAATCCTGAATTTCTTAACTCACTTACACTTTGCTTTTCACTGATAACTTCATGTTAATTTAAGGTTTTGTGCAGGATGCTTCTTAGGTCATTTTTATTAGTTGCAAACGTGAATAGTGCTATAAATATTGTCGTGTTTGGAGGACAATAAGTTAGGCAGATTTGGCCTCTTCCATAAACAAATCTTACTTGCAAACTTTCTTGGCCACCACTTTGGTTCTTCTGTTTATCTCTATTTTTCTTCATAAATAAAAAGCCTTCTTAGGATTCCGAAGGTACATAGTGCTAAACCCTAATTTAAATAGCCAACCTATTATAAATTCTGGAGTTTTATTTGCAGAGCTTTATATTTGGGTGCCAGATTGTTTGACATTTAAGATAACCCAGTTTTCAAATCTGTAATGAACGGTGTGGTATGAGAGATAGTATCAGAACTTTAAGGGTCAACCTCTTGGAATTTTGACATGGTCTCCATTCGTGCGTGCAGATGGCACTAGGCAAGCTTGTGATGCAGGGAACATTTGTCTTATTTATTCTTCCAGACTCTGCATTCTGAGTTGTTTTCCAGCCGTATTGGCTCCATCTCTCCCCTCTCTGTAGGAACACAGAGGCTCTGTACTTGGTCTCCTTTTTCCCCCATCTATCCCCCAACTAGCAAGAATGGATCCATATTCCAATTACACCATGTTTTGTTTCTCAGAATGCAGTCCATAGCAATCTGCATTACAGTCATTTGAGAGGCTTGTGAAAAACATAGATTCCCATCCTCATGCCATCAGGATATCTTGGAAATTTCCCAGGTATATATAAAGCATGGTAAACTTTTTTTAATGTTTGTTTATTTTTGAGACAGAGTGAGAGACAGAGTGTAAGTCGGGGAGGGGCAGACAGAAGGAGACATAGAATCTGAAACAGGCTCTAGGCTCTAAGCTGTCAGCACAGAGCCCCACGAGGGGCTAGAACTCATGAACTGTGAGATCATGACCTGAGCCGAAGTCGGACGCTCAACCAATTGAGCCACTCAGGAGTCCTAAGGCATGGTAAATTTTGAAATCACTAATTAAAAAAATTGTATCTCTAAAGGCATTCGCCTTTTCGGAATTAAAAAAAAATTTTTTTTTAATTTATTTTTTGAGATAGAGTGTGAGCGGGAGAGGAGCAGAGAGAGACACACACACACACACACACACACACACACACACACACACACACACACAGAATCTGAAGCAGGCTCCAGGCTCAGAGCTGTCAGCACAGAGCCTGATGCGGGGCTCAAACTCACGAACTGTGAGATCATGACCTGAGCCGAAGTCAGACACTTACCGACTAAACCACTCTGGCACCCCACTTTTTTAGGAATTTCTTAAGCTGAAGAATACAACTGTAGTCATGCACTTGAAGACATTTTTGTATCACTGTTTTTTTCTAGTACCCTAGAGATCAGACCATGGTAGATTGTATGGACATTCCTGCATAAAGAATTCTGGGAAAAAGTAGATATTTTTAGAATCCTGTGAAGTCAGCTTAAATTGAATATTTTACCTGTTATAAGTAACCGGAAAATGCATCAACTGGCTACTTTCTTAGATATCTGATACTGTATAAAAAGTGATCCTTCCAGTAAAAGATGTTAGAAACAGCATTTCCTTGTTTCCCCACAGAGGGGATAAAATAGATCACAATAGGATGAATTCAAGCTGGATGTTAGGATGAACTTCTGTATTTTTTTTAAAACCAAAATGCATTTTTGAATAATCAGGATAATCTAAGCTTCAAAATTATTAACTTGAAATATCCAGAGAGTCATGTCAATAATTTCTAGGAAACTCATATTGTTCTGACAAACCACTTTGTGGCTTTATGGGGGACCGATGTAAACTTAGCGACACAAGAACCTGAAATATATGTTTTAAGGAATTTATAGGATTTCTATTGCCTTCCTTGAAGTTTACCAAGAGTGCTTCTATGTATAAAATTAATGTGTCTAATTAATTTGTTAGAAGGTAGTTGAATTCAGTTGAGCGATTATTTATTTTGGGTGGCAGGTATGTCCTTTAGTATACCAAAAAATCAATTTTGTCAATTTTGTGGTTTTAGTTTTTAGTGAGTTGTTTTGGCATTGTGGTGTGCAGGCTTATGCATTCATTCAAGAAGAATAATTTTTCTGGACATCACTCAGAATACTCCATGATGCTGGGGCCCCTGGGTGGCTCAGTCGGTTAAGCGTCCGAATTCGGCTCAGGTCATGATCTCACAGTTTGTGAGTTCGAGCCCTGCATCGGGCTTTGTGCTGACAGCTTGGAGCCTGGAGCCTACTTCAGATTCTGTGTCTCTCCCTCTCTCTATCCTTCCCCTGCTCACACTCTGTGTCTCTCAATAATAAATAAACCTCAAGAAAAATTAAAAAAAAGAATACTCCATGATGCTAAATGGCTAGCTAGAGAGTCAACATGCTGATGCATCTCCTTCCTGATGAAACTTTTACTTTGGCAAGGGAAGAAATGTCACCTTGGGGCAGCCCCAAGTTTTATCTAACTCAGATTCTGCCTCAGGCAATGGAAATAAGAGACTGATTTAGAGAGAGCATGGGGAATTTGTTATAAGTCTGTTAATGTTTTAACCAGACAATTAGCCTTACATTTTTAAAATAAAGTATCAGGCCGAGGTGAAGATGTTAAATGCCTATATCAACAACAATACAAGGAGACTAACAAGAAATTATGCTTTCAGTTGCATTTTTTTAAATGTTTATTTATTTCTGAAATAGAGACAGAGTGTGAGTGGAAGAGGGGCAGAGAGACACAGAATCCGAAGCAGGTTTCAGGCTCTGGGCTGTCAGCACAGAGCCCGATGCAGGGCTTAACACAGGGCTCCAACCCACGAACCACAAGATCATGACCTGAGCTGAAGTCGGTCGCTTAACCAACTGAGACACCCAAGCACCCCAACCACGTTACATTTTTTAAAAAGAAAATTAGAACCAAAAAGGAATCTTCTGGACTCTTTTTCTTCCTTTTGCCTCAGTTTTTATCCTCAAGTCTTGACATTCTAGTTACCATTACCTTAAAACAAATTCATGTTCTAGATCAATGTCTTTCTTCTTTCTCCTTTTTCCATTGATTTTTTTCCCCTAGAATTTTTATTTTTGTGCCAATTGTGGTCTTGGCAATTGTCCAGGTTCTGGAGGGCTATTTAAAAAAGTCTAAGACTTAGATGTTTTAAAGAAGACTATAATACAATCCTTAGTTTTACTTACTCTGAAGTTGGTGAAACAGAATAAATGCAAATACTATTGGAAGACATTACTTATTCAGAATGTTCTATATGTCAGACCTTTAGCTAGACAAGTTATACACATGAACTTATGTCATCATTGGAACAACTTTGGAAGTTTGGGATTATTTTTCTTGTTTTACAATATGACAATTTGGCTTAGTAAGAATTGGGATTCAAACTCAGTCTGGCTGACTCTGCGGTTCATATTCCTTGTATTATACCAAACTGAACAAAGAGAAGGCTCAGAAAAATATCTTAATGGTTGTTGAAGGGTATATAACTATACACCTATCACCTTAAGCTTCTCAAGTAATAGGATTTTAGAATTTCCTTTGCTGTGTAATACAATATTTACATTGCATGATGTTTTCCTCTTGATTAAGCATTTAACTCCTACTGGCTTCAATCAAACACTAGTGAATTAGATCAGGTATTATCATTTTACAGATGATGCACTAAATAACTTGTCATAGTCCTATAGCTGGCACATAGCCAGAGAACTGGAGTTCATTTCTCCGTGGATGTGTTTAGAATGAGCTTGACACAAAATCTTTAAAAAAGTATAATTTTGAGCGGCAAGTGTAACCATTCCCTAGATCCCCTACCCTGAATGGAAAGTGGATGCTCTCTGTGTCCCCAGGGCTCAGCCTACAGAACATTGCTTTCCTCTTCTGAGGCTGACGATGTAACATGAAACAAAATGTTTCTGGAAGACTTTGGGGCTCTGAAGGAGAAGGAAAAGTACAAAGGAGTGCCTCAAATGGGGGAAAGAGTTTAGAAAGATGAGCTTTAAGAGTTTTGTCTTGGACTTGTCCTTTTGCCATCTGTCACAATGCCAGCTTTAGAGAGATGAAGAAGTATTTAATGATACTGAAAAGTAGAACATATGAATCAGTTTCACAACTGCAGTCTTTACTTATTTTTAATCATCTTCATGCACATGTCTGAAAGTAATTATACAAGAAGAAAAAGAATTGGTAAATTTACATAATAACTAACCTGGGGGGGGGTCTGGGTACATTAGTTTTATGTTTAAGCTATTTGCCTCTCATAATTACTTTGGTGATATTGATCATTTTTAACAATCATATAAAATTATGACTGTTTTTAACAGTCATATAAAATAAATGGGGTTGAAAGATACATTATTCCAAATTAAGAACAAGACATAATGTGTTAGTATAAAGCAGTGGTGATTGTGTGTTCAATTCTGGAAAGAAGGTAAAGAAGGGTGATTAAAAAACGTTTTATGCTGAGTCTCCTATTCAAATAGTGATGATATTTAAGAATTGGTGAAAAATAACATACGTTTTGTTCTAAGAAATAAAACCAGGGTATTTTCAACCCATTTTTTTTTCATGATAAAGTTGTCAGAGGCTATATCTGTATGAAATCAATAGAGACTTTTTACAGAAAGGTTACTGCCTCTAAGCAATGAGTAGACTATATCCTTTGTTTCTATTTTTATGTTCTCCTCCTGTAAATGTGTAGTCTTTTACTTGTATAATAAGAAGCTATGGCAACTTTGGCATCAAAACCTCATAGAAGCTGGGAGACCTTATTAGTAAGTGTAAACAGTTAAGCTTTCAGTAGGCTTATTGTAATCACCTATGTAAAATAGATTTGTATATTTCTTGCTTTAGTTTTATTAAATTTTGCTCTGTTATTTGATGCATATATATTTAGGAGTGATGTCTTTGTTGATAAAATGGTTCTTTTATGATTATGAAATGTTCCTCCATCTCTGTTAGTACTCCTTGCCTTGAAGTCTATTTTGTTTGATCATAATGGAGCCACAGTGGATTTCTTGTTTAGGGTTTACGTGATGTGTTTTTCTATTATTTTGCTTTCAACCTGTCTTTACATTTAAAGTGCATATTTGTAAACAGTATATAGTTGAGTGTTACTTTAAAAAATCCAATCTCATATTATCTGCCTTTAATTGGAGTGTTTAATACATTTATATTTAATATAGTTAGTGACATATTTGAATTTGTCCTGTTTTCCATTTGGTCCATGTACTTTTTTTGTTTTTTGTTTTGGGTTACTTGAGTGTTTTTAGTGTTTGATTCTAATCATTCAATTTACATTTTTGCTAAACCCATTAGGGTTATGTTTTACTGATTAGGAATTACAACAAGTGTCCTTAACTTATCAGAGTTTAACTTGAATAAATATGTTATACTACTTGTATAAGAAATTTATAATATAATTCAAGTTACCTCCTCTAGAACTTGTATATTTTATGTGCTCATATATTATTAACCTATGATGTCATTATTTTTGTTTTTAAAACAGTCCTTTTTCTTTCAAAAAGTTAAGAAAATGTATTTAGCAAATATTACTACAATTTCCAGTTCTGAATTATTCTATTCTGGTATTTCCATATCATAATATTTCACTTTGGTCTCATGTACTTTGTTTAGCATTTCTTATAGAGTTTATCTGCTAGTAAGGAATTCTCTTTGCTTTCAACTGATCTGAAAATATTTTTGTTTAATCTTCAGTTTTGAAGGATTTTTGTTGTTGTTGTTACCTATAGTTATCAGTTAGCATTTTTTCCCCAACACTTTAAAAATATGTTATTGCCTTCTGGCTTCTATTATTTCTGATGAGAAGTTGTAATGTATGTTATTTCTCTATATATAAGCAGTGTGTCTTTTTTCTATGACGTCTTTTAGGTTTTTTTTTTTTTTTTTTTTATCTTTGTTTTCAATAGTTTGACCATGATATGGCTTGTGTGAGTTTTTCTGTGTGTGTGTTTACCATATTTTGTTTAAAAAAAATTTTTTTTAACGTTTATTTATTTTTGAGACAGAGAGAGACAGAGCATGAATGGGGGAGGGTTAGAGAGAGGGAGACACAGAATCTGAAACAGGCTCCAGGCTCTGAGCTGTCAGCCCAGAGCCCGACGCGGGGCTTGAACTCACGGACCGCGAGATCATGACCTGAGCTGAAGTCGGCTGCTTAGTGTTTACCATATTTTGGGTTTACTGAGCTTATTATATATATGAGTTGGTATTTTTATTAAAATTTGAAAAAATTAAACACACATTACTTATTTTTTGTTACATTCTCTCTCTCTCTTTCTGGAACTTCAATTACACATATATTAGTCTGCTTTATTTTGTTCCACAGATCACTGATGCTCTATTCATTATTTTTAAAATTTTTTTATCTTTATGTTTAAGTTTTGATAGTTTCTATGTCTTTATCAGGTTCATTGACCCTTTCTCTTATAGTATGCAATCTTCTCTTAATTTTATGCAGCGATTATTTTATTTCAGATTTTTTTTCTAAGTTTTAGGATTCCTTTTATTTATTTTTATTTTTTTTTTAACGTTTACTTATTTTTGAGACAGAGACAGAGCATGAATGGGGGAGGGTCAGGGAGAGAGGGAGACACAGAATCCAAAACAGGCCCCAGGCTCTGAGCGGTCAGCACAGAGCCCGACGTGGGGCTCGAACTCACAGACCGCGAGATCATGACCTGAGCTGAAGTCGGACGCTTAACCGACTGAGCCACCCAGGCGCCCCAAGTTTTAGGATTTCATTTGGCTCATATGTACTGTTTCTTTACCTATCCATCCTGGAATTACCCATCTTTTTATTTATTATATGTATATTTTTATGTAAATTTAAAAATATCTTAATAATTATATTAAAAGTCTTGTCTGCTAATTCAAATATATTGAACATATATGAATCTGCTTTTATTGGCTATTTTATATTTTAATTATGAGTCAATTTTTTCTGCTTTTCCACATGTCTCATAAGTTTTGGTCGTATACTAGACATCATAAATGATATGCTATATAGAGATTCTGGATTCTATTTCTCTGAAGAGTATTGATTCTCATTTTAGCATGTAGCTAAATTATTGGCTGGATCATGCTGATCCTGTCTAGTCTTCACTTTAGGCTTTGTTGATATGAGTCTATTTTGATTCCACCTTTAGTTTTAGGATACAGCCTTTAGCCTGGGACATGGTTCTTACTTTTAATAAATGGTCTTTCTGGGGTTTCAATAAAAAGCTTTGAGTGAAAGATAACACAACAAAATATAATGAAGTCCTCAGTGAGGTCGTGGAAAGGAGGGAGGAAGTAGATATTTGGCAAGTTTTTCAGGATACTATATATGGGGAGTAAAAGCAAGGGGAGTGTATAAAATAGAAAAAAAAATGGCAGCAGGTTTTTTAGAGAAAACAGGAAGTCAATTTGCTTTCAATTTTTTTAAAATTTGAAAGTAGAGTTAAAGCTCTCTTTTATTAACATTTACATTGTAAAGGCAAAGTGTTATAGGCCTGCTTACTAGAGTCATTGAATTTTAGAGCTAGTAGGAACCTTAAAGACCATTCATTTTTTTGCCTTTAACAATCTTGGTAATTTACTTCACCTTTAACTTGTAATTATTGTTTGTTTTATTCAAATAGGGCTACATGTTGCTAGAATGATCTTCCATTTTCAATAATAGATATTTTGCAGGTTTTTATAGTAGTTTGGTGGGAAGGGAACATTGAATTAGGGCCTAAATAAGGTTATTTTGCCTCGCTGATATTCTTTTTAGTTATATAACATCAATAGTATAACAATGTTGAGAAATTATTGAGAACTAGTGACAAAAAATTCTTCCCCAAACCCTTCTCTCCTTGGTAATCTATACTAGAATCTTCAAAAAATAAAAGAATCCTAAGATAACTAAGATATTCTTCCTTAGAACATGGTAAAACCCTTAATATCTTAGGTATCTTACTATTTATATTTTATGGTCCTGGTTAAGAGAGAAAAATCTTGAGCTGGTTCCATTCAGCCTCTTTCACATCCAAGTGGAAGGACGACTTTCCCTTTTACACCTTCATCATGTTTCCAGGATCTGCTCACTTCTTCTGGAAATTACAAATGTGCTTGATTGATGCAAGAGGTTGTTCACAAAGGGTATGTCAGATGGGGACCAAATAAAATCTTGGAGTACATACAGGTGCTGTTTCTGTTGGCTGCAGCTGTAGGAAAGCTCTGGTTGAATGCCCACAGGAAGGATAATATGCAGAGCGTGGGTGGGATGGGGGGCTGGTGAAGAATGATGCTTGTTCCATTGGAGCCTGGAGTATTCTGATTCTGCTCTACTTTTCCAGTATTATCTTTCTGGGCTCCAACTACCTCTCTCACCTGCCTCCAGTCTGGTATCTGTATGAGGATTGGTAGTGGAAGGGAGTTGGGAATGGTTGGAGATCTCTTTGTATTTTCTACTAAATGTTTTACTCCTGCCATGTGTTTTTTCTCTCCTAAGCCATAGACTTTCAAAACTCAAAAATCAATAAGAAACTCCTTTCCTCCTATGTTTTCTTTTTTAAATTCCTTTCCAGAGGCAACAAACACAGAATAGCTTAGTGGTTTAAATGGGAAGCTAGGCAAAGAGAAAAAGAAACACCAGGCAAAATTACATTGGCTAACACTGGTTAGAAAGTCAGAAAAGTCAGGTGAAAATATTCTAAAAGCATTAAAAATAAGCTGAAAAATAATTAATCTTAAAAAAAAGCCTGGAAGTTCTCTGCCTTTTTATAAATATTGTTTCATAAATATTGGTGTTTTATTGACCTCAAATTGTATCTAAAATACTTACCATGTAAAAAACAAATAAGCACACGGTTGAATGGTGAAAAACATTGAAAACAACCATCAAAGTAATTGTTTCATGTAATTCACTTTTTCTGTTTTCCCTCAAACTGCTTTTGAGATACATTTGTAGGTAAATTTTATAGCCATTGCTATAAATTTATAGCTTAGTAGTTCCTATTTATAAATTTCCTAAATCACATCTGAATAAATTTAATGAGCTAAAAGGTTTTTAATGGTTTCCAGCTGTGTGTGTGTGTGTGTGTGTGTGTGTGTGTGTAGACTCTTGGTGTCTGTATACTGATCTGTCACTCATGAAATCCATAAACGAAATGAGAATGTGAAGACATTTGTTAGGATCTTATCAGAGAAGGAAACACTATACCTTACTGCACATTTGTTTAGATTCTGTTATTGACTCTATTTATAAGATTTAAGATGATGCTTGTTTCTAATAACACTGGACTTAGGCTTCCTTAGGAGGCACATTCCATGGTATTTTATGAGGGTCTTATAAGACCTGATATATGACTACTATATGTGCTAAACTCTGCTCAGGTATAAAGACTCTTTTTGGAATCTAAGTGTCTTAGCATCATTTCAAAGTCTTATATTCAGTTCAGCTTGGGGTAGTTGATGGTGGAAATGGAGAAACTAGTAAGTGTCAGAAAATCTGATAATCAGGGCCATGTGTCTTTGGGCAAGTTGATTCACCTGCATGGGCCTTGGTCTCCTTAGCATAAAATGAGAAAGTTGGAATGATCATCTCTCAAGTCCCCTACAGATCTTAATGTCAACAATTTGATCTCACTTGGTATAAATATAATAGAACTAGAGAGAAGGACGGTGTCCTGAAACACCATGCCTTTCACTTGTGCTTCTAGGTGGACTCCACCTAAATCACTTTGGACAGATGCTCTATTTAAGTTGCTCTAAAAGCTCTTCAGGGACCATTCTTGATAATTCCTTCTGCCATTTAACTCTATCAAGAATTTCATTGTGTCTATAGCTACACTGTGTCTTGACTGCTGTAATTGCTCAGTAACTACAGGCTGATGATGGTAATAATACTCTACCTCTACCTGTTATGCTGCAGTCAAACTCCATTTTGTCAGGTTTTGTTATCAGCAGATTCAGAAAATAAAGATGATATGACTTCAGGCCTAATTGTACACATGAACAGGAAGGAAATAGTTTATATCCCCCACCTCCAATTCTGTCAATGGTTTTGGTTGTGTCTGTACATATCAAAAACATCCAGATGAACAGGGAAAATACATGATGTGTTGAGGAATGTCTTATGACAGTATTAGAAATACAGAAAATCCCGATTTTCTTATTCTACAAATGGTTTTTAATACTTTGGTTATTTAATGAGCTAATGCATGTAAGAGATTTCATAATCTGTTAAGTGCTCTATAAATAGGAATAATTAATTAATTAACTTATTTACAATATTTAAATGTAAATTTTATTTCTTTCTCCTTTTTTAAAATTTACATTTTAGTTAAGATACAGTGCAATATTGATTTGAGGAATAGAATTTGTGATTTATCACTTACATATATTACCCAGTGCTCATCATAACAAGTACCCTCCTTAGTACCCCCCGTCACCCATCTATCCTAACTCTCACATCCCTCCATCAACCCATAGTTTGTTGTAAGAGACCAGTGTCTACTCATATCACTGAGTCTCTTGTGTTTTGTTTCCAGGTCAAATTGTCAAGGCCTCTCATGCTCCCATGACCCATAATACATTCTTCCATGATCACATTTCTTACTTTAAATGGTAATTATTTGCTTATTGTCTCTTTGGGTTGTAATTTTTTTGGGAGGGTTAATCCATGTTTGTTCATCAGGGTCTAATACAATGGCTATTGCATATAAGTGCTCTTTTTGTATGTATTTGCTGAATTAATGAATGCAGATGTCGAAAGGTATGGTAGGAGACTCCAAAATGAGAATAAGTTCCCTTAGGAGATATGCAAGATGATCCAAAGATCATAGAAAGAAAATATTAGCCTATTCATTTATGTATTTGATTTTTACCTGAAGATTTTCCATTTCGTGTGTGTTTTGCAATGTTCATGCTTATTAGTTCAGTAGTACATGTCTATATTATAATATGGAATAGCAAGTTAAGTTGGCCTCAAATTTTATGATACTCCTCCCATTGAAAGGTAGGAATTTATGTCCCTTCTCTTGAATCTGTGCTGGCTCTTTGACTGTTCTGGTCAATAGAATATCAAAAAAGTAACACTATGTCAGCTTCTGTGCCCCATCCTTAAGAGACTGGCAGCTTCTACTTCCATCGTACAGAGAACGCTTGCCTATGAAGTCCTGCGTGACCATGTAAGAAGTGGGATTACCCTGCTGGGGAGACCACGACCATGTGGAAAGACTCTGAGATCTCATGGAGAGAGTGGCACCTGGCTAAACCTAACTTTACAGCTGCCCCTTTCAAGGTACCAGGCTTATGAGCAAAGTGGGTTTATATCCTTTAGAGCAGCCTGACTGAGTCATTAATAGGCTCGCTGAAAGACCCTAGTCAAAGAAACAGAAGACTTACCCACTGAGACCCATCCTAATGCAGGACCAACGAAATATAATAACAATGGTGATTGTTTTAAGGCACTAAGTTTGGGAGTGGTTTACTATATAACAATAGAGAGCCCGCACTATATAGGGTATGTGGTTTTTTTTTTTTTTTAAACCATTGGGGTGCATGATCAAAAGTGGTACCCATTGGGTTAAAGTAATGGGGGAATCAATGTGGTCAACACATGTGAGAATAATTTGTTCGTTCTCAAGTGTTCTATTTGCTACTAAGTTTGGTGAAGATAGACCTACATGGATAGTATGCTATTTAGTCAATTGTAAGAATGCTAGGTCTATAATTTCTGAGCTATTAATTGTTTAAAATGTTTTCAATTTTAAATGACTGTTTTATAGATATAACCAAAGAATATTAAAATTATTTCATACTTACTGACCCTAATCCACCATGCCTGATTCTGAGGGTTTTGACTTCTATCTAAGCAGGGCTGGGAAATGCAAGGAAAACAGGCTTTGAAGTTAGGCAGATCTGGTTTCAGTTTAGGATCTATTGCCTCTAGGCTGTAAGAGTTGATTAAGTCATTCAATTCCTCTGAACCTCAGTTTCCTCCTGTAAAATAGGGCAAATCTGTAACATACTTACATTGAAGAATTGTTGCCAGGCTTAATAAGTGGTCAAAAAATGATATATTCTACTATTATTACCCTTTTTGTTATTTTATTGACATTGAGGTATTTATTTATTTATTATTTTTTAAAAGTTTATTTATTTTGACAGTACGAGAGAGAGAGAGAGAGAGAGAGAGAGAGAGAGGATATACCACATAGGCTCTGTGCTGTCAGTGCGGAGCCCGACGTGGGGCTCGATCCCATGACTCTGTGATCCTTACCTGAGCCAAATCAAGAATCAGATGCTTAACTGATTGAGCACCTAGGTGCCCCAACATGAGGTTTTTAAAGCAAAGGATTTAAATTTAGCGAGCAGTGGTATAAGAGCATGGGCTATTACTATATTCTTACCTCACAAATAGTTTTTGTTTAGTGCTTGACCGTACTTGAAACATAGTCATGAATATTTTTCAACCAAGACATCTGTTTCAAAGGGAAATGATGTGGTTGAGAGAGTTAGTTGAGAGTGACTTCTCATTTCAGGCCAACTTAACACACTTGCCCAGAACAAGTTATAATTTTAGCCAGACAAATGGTAAAATATGACTTTTAAAATTATGGTCTTTTAAGTGTTTATTGGGAAAATTATTATACATCAAACATTATATATCTAATGTCACTAAATATGTCACACCTCTATGGATGCTCAGTATATCTGTGGATGGATGAATTTATTTCCCTAAGTGTTTACAATGATATAAAATCATCTATTTTTTTCAGAGTATATTATGCGGTTAAGATCAACCTGTTGGATACTGAATTGTGGTATGTGAGGAACGGCAATATCTTGTCTCTAAGTCAATCTATGTAATACTTATTTTTTTATTGTGGTGAGAAACACATAACATGAAATTTACCATCTTAAATATCTTCTTTTTAAAGTTTATTTATTTGTTTTGAGAGAGAGAGCGCGAGCAGGAGCAGGGGAGGGGCAGAGAGAGAAGGTGAGAGAGAGAATCCCAAGTGGGTTCCACACTGTCAGCACAGAGCCCAATGTGGGGCTCAAACTCATGAACCATAAGATCATGACTGGAGCTGAAACCAAGAGTTGGATACTTAACCGATGACCCTTAACCGACTATGCCACCCAGGCGCCCCCCATCTGAACCATCTTCAAGCGTACAATACATAGTGTTAGATATATGTACGTTGTTGTGCAATAGATCTCTAGAACTTTTTCATCTTGCAAATATGAAGCTCAATACATGTTGGACAACTCGTCTTTTCCCTCTCCCCCAGCCCCTGGCAGCCATCATTCTACTCTCTGTTTCTAAATAAGCTTATTATTTTTATACCTAAGCCCTCACCTTTTGTTCACTTCCTTGGGTCTATAGATGGTACTGCTGTCACCTAGTTCCCCCATCTCACGTCTCTGCAATTTATCTTCCGTTCCTACACTGACTTTATCATGCATGTCAAGTAACTCTATTCAGTTATATGTTTTGAATAGTCTCATTATTTTGCTTTCCAGAACAATATTTTTCATTCTGTCTACAGCTGCACCCTCAGTGGCAGCCTGGCCCAGAGTTTCACAATATTTTCCCATGTTACTTTTGAAAGCTTTTGATTGGGAATTCTGGGATACCAGCCATCTTCAGATGTAGTCTGAGGTCATTTCCTACAGCCACACATTGACAGAGATTGGTCTCCTTGGCGGTTGGAAGTAGTTAAGCCTAGTGGAAGGTTAACCATATGGAATCCTGCCTTGACTATATGCTTGACGGAGAATAATATGGTCTCAGCACTGTTTCAGGGTCTTCAATCATTTAAAGTAGATGCTAGGTTTGATACAGTAGTCAATCTCCATCAAGCATATTCAGAAAACCTTGAATCATTCAATTCAGCAAACCTCTGCTTAGATCATTCAATTCGACAAACTACTGCTCATGTGGCACTCATGATAGCAATTTGAGTGATAAGTGAGCCTTTGAATGGCTTTGCTCCCATTGAGAACATTTCACTGGAATGTGTGAAAGTTGATGAACTTGACCAAAATCATGCAGGGGCATGTCAGGTACCTGTAGTCATGCTGCTGACAATTTATGTCACATTTTTATTTTATAGAGTTTACACTTCTTCCATGATTTCTCATGAACTCTTCATGAAGTAGAGAATACTTCATGAAACTCTTCATATAGAGTATAAGAATACAGGAAACTTTTATTATAAAAGATTTTTTTTTAAGGAAAAGGGCTTATAAAGAGTTAATATTTCTAGATGGTAGAGGTAGACATTTTGGCTTGGGTCTTTACTAAGCCTACTGAGCCATTTGACCTTGTAAATCAGCATTAGATATAGTCTAAATGTAGATTAAATTTCCCATTAATCAATTACACAAGAAAACTATTGTTATTTATTGGCTATCTAATGTGATGCTTTTGAAGCCAGATTGCATAAGAAATACCTAAAGTGGGGGGGGGGGGGTGCCTGAGTGGCTTAGTCAGTGGAATGTGCATTTCTTGATCTTAGGCTTGTAGTTTGAGCCCCATGTTGGGTGTAGAAATTACTTAAAATATTTTTAAAAAGAGGGGTGCCTAGGTGGCTCAGTTGGTAAAGCGTTTGACTCTTGATTTTGGCTCAGATCATGATCTTGCAGTTTGTGAGATTGAACCTGGTGTCGGGCTCTGTGCTGACACTGTGGAGCCTGCTTGGGATTCTCTCTCCCTTTCTCTCTACCCCTTCCCCACTCATGCTCTTTCTCTCTCTCAAAATAAATAAATAAACTTAAAAAAATAGAAGGAAATACCTGGGGAAGAACTATGAAAATGTGATTTCTCAGGTATCATTCCTTCAGGTTCTTATTCATTGATCCATTGGGTCTAATAATCTGCTTTTTAAAAATGTAAATTTTATTGTGGTCATATGCATAATGTAAAATGTACCATTTTAACCATTTCTAAGTGTATGGCTCTGTACTGTGCATTCACATTGTTGTGCAGCCATCACCACTCTCCATCTCTAGAACTTCATAATCTGCTTTTTGAGCAACACCCTTGGTGATTCTGAGGGAGGGAATTCACACTCTGTATTTTGTGAAAGATTTGGTATAATGTGAACTTAGAGCTGTGCCAAACATGGTGGGAAAAACCACATGTGTGAAATGTGATCCCTGGATTCAAGCCCTTTGCACTTTGACAGAGGACCAAAGAACATGAATGGAATAGTTAGAAAATAATCTCAGACACAGTAAAATTAAGGGATACCTATAAATATATATATCATCATACATGTGTACATACCTGTTATACAGATGGGTGGGTGCTAGAAGGAAGGAGATGAACAGATATTTATGGTTGGAAAGTAATAAATACCATGAAGGAATGGGTCTTGAGCTTGATTCAAACAATGTTGACTTTACAAATATTGCTATGTATAAAGACAGCAATATTAGGATTTCAGGCAAAGGAATGATGTGAGTGGGCAAGAACCATAAGCCTATTTCTCCAAAGATTACGTATTAGTTGATGCAAGTCAGAGTTTATGCTCACATCAAACGTACTTCCCATATAGACATAAGGAATAACTTAAATTCCCTGAACTTCATAGCAAGGAGCCAAAGACATACATAACCACAGTGATATCATCTGTGTTTTGGGTCACATGGTCATAAGCAAAAAATCATAGATCTTTTCATTTGAAGAACAGCTAGTTGAAAATTACTCATTTGCTGGGGCGCCTGTGTGGCTCAGTCGGTTAAGCGTCCGACTTCGGCTCAGGTCATGATCTCACGGTCCGTGAGTTCGAGCCCCGCGTCGGGCTCTGTGCTGACAGCTCAGAGCCTGGAGCTCGTTTCAGATTCTGTGTCCCCTTCTCTCTCTGCCCCTCCCCTGTTCATGCTCTGTCTCTCTCTGTCTCAAAAATAAATAAACGTTAAAAAAAATTAAAAAAAAAAAAGAAAATTACTCATTAGCTGAGTGTTCTTCCTTGCAGCTAAAATATTAAACAGAATTTCCTCTTTAATGGTCAAAAGTATCTGCACCTGATGTTCTCAAGACCCTAGACCATAATTTAGAGAGTTTAAACCTCCAGATCTCATCCAGAAAGGATTTCCCCAGCAGCATGAAGTGGAGAAGGATCTAGGGATCTGAGTGTTTTCTCAAAAACTTCTCCCCCTGGTAGTTCTCAGTTCTGCTCTCCCCCATCTCCTCCCAGGATCAGGGAGTGAGTATTAGGTGATCTGGCATTATAGTTAATTTTGTTGTTTGTGATGAAGGCATGGTGGTTATATAAAAGAAACCCCCTTATTACTTGGAGATACTCCATACATATGGGTAGCAAAACAAATGACTGGGATCTGCTTTAAAGTATTTTGGAAAAAGCATGTATGAGTATTGGCAAGATATTGATAATTGTTGAGCCAAGTAATGGGTCCATGAACATTTGTTATAACAATCTCTATTTTTGTATATATTTATAAATTCTAATAAATGTTGAAAATGAATCTTATTTAATGTAACATGTTACTATAAAGGATTGGGAAAAAGATGTAGAAGAGCATTGTCATCAGAATACTTTCCAAGCCCTTTAAATTATGATGTCTTTTTAAAGAAACTGAAATTGAAAATTAGAGATGACTAATTATCATCTGGGTTTAGTTTATATAAGAAAACTGCAAAGTGCAATTCACTGGATCCATATTTGAAGAAATTATCTTCGCTTTATTTCTAAAAATAGGTGATGAATGCACATTTATGTATTTTAGAGGGAATAATATATTTAAGAATGTGTTATCTTCTTAAGTGTTTTTTTAAAATTTATTTTGAGAGGGAGAGAGAGAGAGCGCAAGTGAGCGCACATGCATGAGCAAGGGAAGGGGCAGAGAGAAAGGGAGACAGGGGGAGAATCCCAAGTGATCTCACGAACCGTGAGATCATGACCTGAACTGAACTAAGGAGACGGATGCTTAACCAACTGGGCCACCTAGGTGCCCCTGCATTATCTTTGAAGACTTTTCACTTTAACTTTTAAAAATAACATTTTAAATTTTAGAATAATTTTAGGTAAGAGAAGTTTCAAAGATAGAACAACATTCTTGTGTACCCCTTATTCAGTTTCCCTTACTGTTACCAACTTCTATTACCATGGTACGTTTACCAAAACTAAGAAGTCAACACTGGTACATTACTATTAACTAAACTCTAGACTTTTTTCCTATTTCACCAGTTTTTCCACTAATGGTCCTATTCTGTTCCCTTATCAGTTTTCCCAAGAAAGTGGTTACACTTGCGCCTTCCTACTTGAATCCCCCCAGTGGGCTGCCCTGACGGGTAGATGCCTTAAGGAGGGCAGAAGGGGTGTCTGAGGAGGGTCTTCCAGGCTAGGAGTTGTGCAGTGGAGGCCCGTGTGGCACCTTGAAGACCTACAGATGTCCCTTGATAGATCTGGAACTGAATATCTGCCACAGAGGCCACCCCCAGAGAAGCAGAGAACAGAGTTTCCTCTTTAATGGGAAGGAGGAGGAGATGGTGTCCTCCTCCCTAAAGGAGCCACACTGTGGGGCCATCGTAGGGGAAAACCTGTCTCTTGTCTTCCTTTCCCTCCGATCCTAGGCCACCTGTGGGCAAAGCACAAGGAAGAGTGAGGAGCAACTCGGTGAGGGCAGACCAGGGCCCCTCACCTTCAGCTGCTGGAATCTCAAATCCAGCCTGCAGAGCTGAGAGCTTTGGTTTTAAAGTGAGTCTACAATTGCAACGTGAAAAGGACAGGGTCTGTCTTTGAGAACCAGCCTGAGACAGGTTGCTGTTAAGGAAGTTAAGAGGTAAGTCTGAGATCTTGGTAAGATTTTCTACCACGTCATGGGTATGGGGGAGCCCAGTAGATCCTAATGGAACCGTTGTGGCAGAAAAACCAAGCGAGCACCCTCCCCCCAACCCCCCGCCCCCGAAAGAAAACAAAATGAAACAAAGCAAAACAGAACAAGCAGAGACTCTTCAAATTCTCATTACTTGTATAGAGCATCAAGCATGAATCCTGGTACATGTTGAGTATGCAGCAGATGTTATATTAATGTTATTAATTTGTTGAATTTGGATCCATTGTCATGTTGCATAGGATTAGCAAATCCAGAATTCTTCCTTCCAGCTTGCTATTCAGCTGTGTGCTGTATGTGAAAGAAAACAATGCAAAGAGATTTGTTTTCCTTCAATGCAGGGACTTGCCTAGGATGGCATGTTTGTGGCGGAGAGGGTTGAAGGCAATCCCGGATGGTGTGTGTTCTGGGAGCCCTCGCGGTGCGGCTTTGGGCTTTTTGCCTGGGGAAAGATGAGCTCTCACTGCAGTGGCAAACTCACAGCCTTACATTACAGCAAGTCTGGAAGGTGGTGAAGCTTGAAACCAAGCTTCCCATTTTATTTTATTTTATTTTATTTTATTTTATTTTATTTTATTTTATTTTATTTTTTTTATTTTATTAACGTTTTTTTATTTATTTTTGAGACAGAGAGAGACAGAGCATGAACGGGGAGGGGCAGAGAGAGAGGGAGACACAGAATCGGAAGCAGGCTCCAGGCTCCGAGCCATCAGCCCAGAGCCGGATGCGGGGCTCTAACTCACAGACTGCGAGATCGTGACCTGAGCTGAAGTCGGACGTTTTAACCGACTGAGCCACCCAGGCGCCCCACCAAGCTTCCCATTTTAAGTAGAATGCTCTAATGGGAGCCCAAAGAAAGCATGAGGGAAAGAAACTACAAAAGGTCAATACATGCATTTGCTTAATATGTTGTAAGCCACTGGTGTTCACCCGAATGGGCTGTTAGTCCTCTGTGAAACAGGGAGTGAATGTTATCACCCTACAGCTCAATGGAATGGAAACAAAGAGACTGTTAGAATCTGCTTATCCACGTCCAAGAGGAGACCATGAAAGGGCTATATTCTCCTATGATGGTATTTTGTCTTGTTGCATTTTCCAAGCTTCTTAAAATGTTAATAGTCTCTGGGAATACTGGCAAGAAACGAAACACGAAACATAACAAAAATAATTGAGACAAAATGATTCTCGGAAAGAGTATGCTACTTCGTAAATCTAGATTATCTGAGACTGTGCGTAGTTTAATTCCAGGGATTGAAAACATGAGAATTGGTGTGCATCCAATATTGTAAGTCTAAACCTCGGTCCCCTCGGAAAAACATTTCAGTGTACCCCTTCGCTCTCTCATCTATCTCTATCAGCACATACATATAAATATCAGTGGACCATAGGTCATAGATGCTGTGGGAAATACCCAAGAAAAACGCAACATAGGGTCTCTACCCTCAAAAGTCTGCTTGGGAAGGAAAAAAGCTGAAGAATAAGTCAAAGTGGGATTTTTTTGGATATTAGTTATAAGAACCTATAATAATTCAGAGGTGGAAAACATCAGCATCACGGGTAAATCAAAGCAAGGTGGAAAGAGATGTACATACTGAATGCGAAGCTAACAAACAGGTTTGTCTGGATATGAGGGAAGGAGCTATGCCAGTTAATTGGATATGTTCGTGCAATGGAGGTATCAGGGAAATGTGGGCTTGGGATGATAAGAAGAGGGTGCTATAGTAGATTCTCGAGCAATTGGTGTAGCTGTTGGGAATGGAGAGGAATCACTCATCCCTATCAGAATGTGTTTCTCTCTTCTGGGGCCTTCCTCTAAGCACTTCCCTTATGCTATTTGCAGTCATTAACATTTTAGCTGAAATTACTGTTAACCATCTAACAGGTTCCTCTGGGGCTCACTTAGAGCTATCCTCTAATCCTGAATCAGGAGGACCTGCTTTCATGCCTAAGCTTTCAGGCATGTGTTCAGCTTAGTGTTTTTGCAGTATTTCTTTTTTTTTTTAATTTTTTTTAACGTTTATTTATTTTTGAGACAGAGAGAGACAGAGCATGAACGGGGGAGGGTCAGAGAGAGGGAGACACAGAATCCGAAACAGGCTCCAGGCTCTGAGCTGTCAGCACAGAGCCCGACGCGGGGCTCGAACTCACGGACCGTGAGATCATGACCTGAGCCGAAGTCGGCGGCTTAACCGACTGAGCCACCCAGGCGCCCCTTTTGCAGTATTTCTTATAACTGGGGTCTCATCTGAACTGCAGCCAGGACTTCCCACTGGCTCCTCAAAGCTCTGGATCCCTATTTCCAGCAAAGCTTTAAAAATTTCCCAATGAACTACCTAAAGGAGATAGGGTAGACACAGGCTGGCACAGAGTAGATGCTTAACAGATCTGAGCTTCATAACTTCATTTTACTTTCTAGAATTTTTGCTGTTTTTTTTCTTTCCCTTGCTGGCTATTACGGGTTTGTTATGAGCTGTGGGCTTATGTAGTGACTGCTGGTGGTGTGGCATGAAGAGGCTACATTCATTCCAAGGATGCCAGCTCCCATTTTACTAAGGGAGAGCCCAGTGGTAGGAACACATAAGAAATGTAAAGAGCTATGTGGACTGATGAACTGTGGGATGCAGTCATGAACTTGGCTAGACCTTGTGAGTTGCTTATATTCTCTATTAATAGTTCAATTTTCCTTTTGAGAACACTTTATTTTGGAAGCTAGTGAAATGATTACATTTGGAAGAGTGTCTTAGATCAGTAATATTTTAGACACAATAGCATGGTAAAAGGGAAGTCATGTGAATGTCAGGGGTTAAAGAGACTTGGCAATGAATCTGTCTTGATCATTTGTTGGCAGCTAAAACTTGGTTAAGTTACTTAGTTCCCTTGTGCCTCACTTTTCGTGCCCATAAAATGGGGGACACTAATTACCTACATTAGAGAGCTGTTATAAGGGCTAACCAGATAATGCTTACAAAATGACTAATGTTTAGTATCAGGAGTCATATGGTGTAGTTTTCATGGTATCATGATAGAATTACGGCTAGGAGTCGAGGAATCTCCTTGTCTTGCCCAGCATATAATTCTCCCTTTCAATGAATTCTAAGGGAGATAATTACATAAAAGAGTTCCATGGAGGTGGGAATTATCTGGTTATTACGTCTTTCATAGACACTTGGCATCTATCAACGGAGGAGTCATTTTATCACTAGTGAGTTCCCAAGTCGTCCCAAGTCTCCAATAGGAGGCTTACGTTTTAATCTGGGTTACAGCTTGTGATTTGGACTCAAGACCCATGTTGGCTTCTCTTCACCATCCCTTCCCTTCCCCAGTAATTGTCAATCTCATTACCATATGCACCCAGCCTAAAGTGACAGGAAGAAATGAGAGAGCCCAGGAGGGCTGACCTGCAGGGAGGTTGTGGTTCAGTGTAACAGCCCCAAAGCATGGAGGAAACACGAAACAGGAGAGTGTGTGACATGTGTGGGCATGATCTTTCCCACACAGTGGGTCCTTCTGTTTAAGATATGGACCAATCAGTTTGTGTCATTTGTTCTTTGAGGAGTAATGTGAGAAGGAAGAAGGAAATAATGACCTTCAACCACAGTGCCTCCCCAGCCAATATAGTTAAGTGCTTAATAAATGATACTTCCCTTGACCTCTTTTATAGTGTTTTTTTTTTTTTTTTTTTTAAATTTTTTTTTTTTTTTTTTCAACGTTTTTTATTTTTGGGACAGAGAGAGACAGAGCATGAACGGGGGAGGAGCAGAGAGAGAGGGAGACACAGAATCGGAAACAGGCTCCAGGCTCCGAGCCATCAGCCCAGAGCCTGACGCGGGGCTCGAACTCACGGACCGCGAGATCGTGACCTGGCTGAAGTCGGACGCTTAACCGACTGCGCCACCCAGGCGCCCCTCTTTTATAGTGTTTTAAAATGAAGCATTTTATATGAATGGACCAATTTGTTCTTTTTACTGTATTCTGTCTCCTGTATTCATTTCCTCCAAAAACTGAGAAAATATCTGAGTGTTGGTGCTCCTTCCTCTGAAATGGACAGTGGACCCGTTCTAGCTGGGGGTTGGGGAGGGATGTCTGTGTCTTTTTGTTACTGTTTCTGACAGGTTTGCCCCTTTCCCAGACTAGAAAAACACTGGGTTGAGAGCCAGAGGTCTCTGGTTTTAGGGATGGCCCAGTGAGGCCAGCCACTTCAGCTTTCTGGTTCTCAGCTTCCTCACATTTAATATATGGTGGTGGAGTGAGAGTGGAGTGATTTTCAAACTTTGTTCCTTGGACTGGAGGGGTTGCACAGTGAGGCTTTCATGCCATGTGTGGGAGTCAGGAAGGATGGAAAGGCTGTAGGGCCCAAGTGGGGTGAGCTCCTAGCCACCCACTCCACCCCATCCATGTACACCCATCCTGCTTCTATCTTTCATGTGTTGGGGTCCTGCACAGAACTTTGTAAGTTTCTGTTCTTTACAAGTCTGAAAATAGGGGCACCTGTGTGGCTCAGTTGGTTAAGTGTCTGACTCTTGGTTTCGGCTCAGGTTATGATCTCACAGTTTCTGAGTTCGAGCCCCACATTGGGCACTGCGCTGACAGAGTGGACCCTGCTTGGGATTCTCTCTCTCTCTCCCTCTCCCTCTCCCTCTCCCTCTCCCTCTCCCTCTCCCTCTCCCTCTCCCTCTCCCTCTCCCTCTCCCTCTCCCTCTCCCTCTCTCTCTGCTCCTCCTTGCTGGCGCTGTCTCTATCTCTCTCAAAACAAACAAACAATAAATAATAAATAAATAAAGTCTGAAAATCTCAGACCTGGATGAACTCTGAAGCTGTGTTCTCCAATGCTTTGGCTACTGGTCACCCATAGCTACTGAGCACTTGAAAGGTGGCTAAGCTCTAGGAACCACCTCTGTTTCCTCCAGGACCCTGGGGAGTCAGACTCTCTGAGGGCTACGTCAAGGTAATGTTGGCCTCTGAGAGGGATGGGGCCTGAGTCTTATTTGTTAATCACCAGACTTCCTTGGATGACAAATTGCTTTGACATGGTTAGCGATACAGGCTGTTAAAGTGGAATAGGTTGTGAGCTAATCACAGCTTAATAAGCCTTCTCATTTTCTGTTATAACCTATAAAGTACTCTTCTGTTTCTAAATTCTTGTGTGGAAAACTGTCCTTCAAGGTTCATTTTTTTTTTCTTTTTCTTTTTTTTAGGAAAGTGTAAGGGTAATGTGAGAATAGGATAATATTCAGTCAAGGGTGAGCAGACCTGGATGTTAGTGGGTTCTGCTTATTAATAGCTGCATGACTTTGGGGGATTCTCTGTTCTCTTTGGACATTGATTTACTCATCTGTATAACAGGTGATACCTTGGTCTGCCTACCGTTTATATGAAAAAGTATTTATTATGGACTGAATGTTTGTGTCCCCTCCCCCCCCCCCCCCCCCAATTCATATATTAAAGCCCTAACCCCCAATGTGTTAGCATTTGGAGGTAGACACTTTTGGGAGGTAATTAAGTTTATTGAAGACATGAGGGTGGGCCCTATGATGCGATTAGTGTTCTTCTAAGAAAAGGAAGATACCAGAGCTCTCTCTCTGGCATGTGAGGATACAGCAAGAAGGCAGTGCAAAAAGGCAGCCAGATGTCCACAAATCAGAGGAAGGCCTTCACCAGAACTCAATCATAATGGGGGCACCTGGGTGACTCAAGTCGGTTGAGCATCTGACTTCGGCTCAGGTCATGATCTCACGGTTTGTGGGCTTGAGCCCCGTGTCAAGCTCTTTGCTGACAGCTCATAGTCTGGAGCCTGCTTTGGATTCTGTGTCTCCCTCTTTCTCTCTGCCCCACTCCTGCTCATGCTCTGTCTCTCTCTGTCTCAAAAATAAATATAAACATTAAAAAAAATTAGAAAAACACCCCTCAATCATAATGGTCCCTTGATCTCAGGCTTTCCAGCCTCCACAACTATGAGAAATAAGTGTTGTTTAAACTTCCCATCTCTGGCATTTTGTTATAGCAACTTGAACTGTCTAAGACAGTGTTTGATAAATGAATAGTGAGAAGGCACACTAGTTATGAGTTACTTTAGAACTTTGGAAGTTTAATGCAGCGTCTTCCTCTGCTTGTTCTGATACTTTCCACGTGTGATTCTGAGTGAGGCACTAATTCTGTCTGGGCATCTTAAGATTCCTTCTCCCTCAAGGTTCTGTGAAATCACAAATATGACTTAAACTCACTACTTTATATTTTCTGGGTCTCAAAAAGCATACATGTGTGTTTACTTATTTTATTTTATTTTTTTAATTTATTTTATTTAAAAAAAAATTTTTTTAACGTTTATTTTTGAGACAGAGAGAGACAGAGCATGAACAGGGGAGGGGCAGAGAGAGAAGGAGACACAGAATCTGAAACAGGCTCCAGGCTCTGAGCTGTCAGCACAGAGCCCGACGCGGGGCTCGAACTCACGGACTGTGAGATCATGACCTGAGCCGAAGTCGGACGCTTCACCGACCGAGCCACCCAGGCGCCCCGTGTTTACTTATTTTAAAGAATTGTACCTCTTAAGTTGCAAAGGTAATATCTGCTCCTCATATAAAGTTCAAAAATTATAAAAGCATAGGAAATAAAAAAAAGTGAAGGACTTTATCTCTTCATTTTCCCCAAATCTAATAGTTTGCTGTATTTCCCAGGTATCTCTATGCTTATACAGTCTGTGTGTGTGTGTAATTTTTACTTGAGTTGAATCAGGCTACAGTTGTTTGCAACTATTTTTTTTTTATATTTAATGGTATTCCAAGGTTATCTTTCTATATCTATATATTATGCTCTTTTATCCTTTTTAGTATTTACATGATGTTCCATTGCATTGTTGGAGAAGGTCATCAAGAGGACACGTGCCTGTCAGTTGACTCGGGAGCTGGACCTGGGCACAGAGGCTCCTCACCCCCTCTTATGTCCTTGGAATGTGTATTATGCCCACTGTTCCTTGTCTTATGGCCACCCAAGACAAGTCTTTAAATAAATTTCTTACTTAATAAAACTGCCACTTACCAATCTCTTCAGTCTCTTTGCCCTCCAAGTATGGGGGCCAGCTTTAGATTGAACCTGGGAAGCTCCCATGGTTGTGAACCAACATGCATGTATATGCTTAATTTATTTAGCTAATCCCTTACTAATGAGGATGTTATTTACTCATTTTATATTTGTTTTTTACAATTATAGAAATAATATGTGCATATTGTAAGAAACATGAACAGTAAAGAAAGATATAAAATATAAGGCAAAGTTTTCTGACCCATTTCCATTTTTAATTTCTCAAATAAAATTCCCTAGTACTTATCACTTTGAATAGGTTTCAATTTCATTTTTTTGCTGGCTATTCTTGTAGCTCTAAATAGTATACTTCTCTATTTGTTGATTCAACAATTTTAAACAGTATCTATTGACTGGCTGCTAGGAAAAATAAACAGGAGTCTGAAATTCAGTGGCATGGAGGAAAGGACAACCTCTTAGAATATGTGTCTTAATGTGTGTATCCTGATTTAATATTTATATGATGAAAGTTATTGATATAATCTATTATGAAGGTATTTTTTCTGTATTTCAAAAACTTTCCATGCTGGTGGGGTAGAAGGGTGGGATAATTTCAGTCTTCTACTATTTCACGAAACCAATGACCTGGAGGAATTATGTAGCATCAGCTTTATATACATGTTTATAATGACCCAGCCTTGCCTTGGGATTATTGGAGCACTTACTGAACAAAGGGGTCCAAGTTTTAATCCATGGGCTGCTGAAGGAACACTGATGAGAGCCTGGCAAGCACATGCTAGACATGGAATCCAGTGGCAAATGGCAAATTCAAGACACTTGCAGACAGATTTCAGTGTCAAACTTCTAAAGGTTGTATCTGAGCACAAGATGTGGGTGTGGGCTCAAGTGTATTGGGCTAGTCAGATATTCCTGGGTCAGACACCATAGAGATCCCTGAAGTCCAAGTGAGTTCTAGGGTGGGGATGTCCTCCAACACTGGTGCTGGGAAGTTTTATAATGTAGGCACTGAGAGAAACTAATTGGGAGTTTCCAATAGAGTTTCTGCAGAAAAACTGTATTAGGTTACTAAAATGTTTCCTGCACTTAAAAAATGTTGTGCTCATGCTGAGTTGGAACTGGTAAACCGTTAAAGTGGTCTGCTACTCTGGTTTCACTATTATTAAGGAATTTATTTAAAGACAAGTCAAAATATAAAGGCAGTGGTAGAAAAGTAATCAGGTATGTATTTTAGGGTAAGGGATTTTCTGGCTGATGCATGTGGCTCTCTAGATTATAAGGAGTGAGAGCTATCCTGTCAGGGGGAGGGGAATTAGTTCACATTGCTCTTAAGGTCATATCTCCAACCCCATATCACTTAATAAACAGTGTTATTCATTACATCTTTGTGTGTGTGCATGTGAAATATGCCATTGTGACCTTCTCATAAATGAAAACGGCTAGGGGCACTTGACTAAGAAGGCTAGAAAATCAGGTTCTGTTAATCTACTGAATAACCCCATGCAGGTCTTCAGACACTGCAGATCCTGGAGGTGGAATAAGGTATGAAGGACCCAGGCAGAAAGAAATTAGATAGGGTTCTGTGGCCTTGATTACCAGGCATGTGAGGGTTCTCTATATCTCTGGGAAGCTGTACGATAGGCATAGGATTGAGTAGGACCATTCCTAGTGGACCATGGGGCCTGGCTACCCTGGACTCAGGATTCAGATCTAGTGGAGTCTGAGGGTGGCTGACCTTTTTTGGATAGTTCTGTGTGGGTGATGTATCATGCTATCAACCGGCCATCAGAACAGAGTGATAGCCAGTCTTTAGAATGAATCACTCAAGTTTAGTCCTTGGGATCAGGAAGAGTGTTAGGAGTAAAGCTTTGAAAAGGAAGATGATGGTAGTCATGGAGGTAGGATAGTGTAGACCAGCGGCTCTCCAAGAGTGGTTCTCAGCCTAGCCGAGTCAGAATCACCTGGGAACTTGTTAGAAATGCAAATCCTCAGGCACACTCCAGACCTACTAAATCAGAAACTCTGGGAGCAGGGCTGAGCAATCTGTGTTTCTAACACGCTCTAGGTAATTCTGATGAATACTATAGTTTGGGAACTAGTGCTATAGATTAACTAGCTACCTGTTCATTAACTTGAGATTACTTTGGTGATATTTATGTAGGCAAGCACAAGTGAAACATGAGTCAAAAAACTCAGATAAGTAAGTTACACATTTCTTCCAAACCTCTGCTATTGAGGGAAAGTTTATATATTTTTTATTATGTAAAGAAAGAACATTAGTTGAGAACTTCTTGTATGCTTGGCAGTGTGCTTAGTATTTTAGCTGCATTATTACCTTGAATTTCCCCATCTTCTTTATTAATTAGGTGCTATTTTTATTTCCATTTTACAGATGAAGAGACAGAAGGATTAAGGATCTCATTAAAGTGTTTGGAGCTAATAAGTGGCAGAGCTGAAATTTGAACCCAGGGAATTTCAGAAAATGAGCCTGACTTTCTTAACTGCTAAGCTGTACTAGACGATTCTTAATTTCCCATTACACTCTCTCCCTGTGTGAAGGACTGTGGACCATGAACCATTCGGTAATGTATATTGATTAGTGCTTTTCTGCTATGGGTATGATGTAAAACTGGTATTTTTCCTGTCATTGCTAACTTATTACTCTTCAATCTCTGTAGAGTTAACAATTTCAACATATTTGTTTGCAGTTAAGCTCAGAGTTTAATGCTAAGTGAACTTCATATATACTATGTTTTAATCTTGCACTTGCTGAATTTATGCTTTTCCATTACACCTGTAAATCTCTCCCAGTCATAATATGAATGGTTTACCATTTTCCTCTCAAGGATTTCCTTGTGTTGTGTTGGCACCTCCTATTATACTTTAGGACAAGGGTAAAAATAATAAGACTTGGTCATTTTAAATCAGCTCCAAATATTGTTTTAGGATAAGCATCCAATTATTATTATTTTTTTCTTGTGGTTAAGTTTTCTGTAATTGGAAATGTTGAGGTAATGCTGTTTTAAATTCCGAGTGTGAAAATACTTCTATAGGCATGAGTCCTCTCCTTGTGTGTATGAGCGATTGGGTGTGGGTCAAAGAGACTTGGAACATTAATTTTAATTCAGAAGTGGTTCCAGAGAGACAAGTTAATTTTCAAAATCAGCCTGGTGAGAGTTGGGGCTTGGAAAATGCATTCAAGGAAAAATGTCTTATACTCTGCTAGAACAATTATGAGGTAATAGGCTAGGAGTAAACTGGCCACCAAGGTTTAGTAATGTTGCTAGAGTTGTGGCTGATTTGCCTGAAAATCTCAAATACCACATCTTGCTGATTCTAAGACAAATCACTTTTCACATTTTAATATTTATGAAGTCAGAATACACCTTGTAGTTGATGAATATATGGTAGGATATTAACATGGAGGTTTTAGCTGAGGTTAAAGTAGGAAGTATATTTTCAAAGTAGATGGTAGCAGAAGGAATCATGACTTTTTAGTGTTTAAATTCAAATTTTACTTTTAGTTGTGGCAAAATACACAGAGTATGAAATTGGCCATCGTAATCATTTTTTTTAAATTTTTTTTAACGTTTATTTATTTTTGAGACAGAGAGAGACAAAGCATGAATGAGGGAGGGTCAGAGAGAGGGAGACACAGAATCTGAAACAGGCTCCAGGCTCTGAGCTGTCAGCACAGAGCCCGACGCGGGGCTCGAACTCACGGACCGCGAGATCATGACCTGAGACGAAGTTGGCCGCTTAACCGACTGAGCCACCCAGGCGCCCCAATCGTAATCATTTTTAAGTGTACAATTCAGTAGCATTAAGTACATTGGCAGTATTCTGCAACTGTCCACCTCCAGAAATTTCTCATCTTCTTAAACTGAAACTCTATACCCATCAAAGAGTAACCCCCCATGCTCCCCTCCCTCCAGCCTCTGACAACCACCATTCTTTCTGTCTCTATGAATCTGTCTACTTTAGGTACCTCATATACGTGGAATCATATAGTATTTATCTTTTTGTGACTCGCTTATTTCATTTCACATACTGTCCATAATGTTAATTTATGTTGTAGTACGTGTCAGAATTTCCTTCTTTTTTTAGGCCAAATAATTACTCCATTAGATGTATATACCACATTTTGTTTTTCTATTCAGCCATTGAAGGACATTTAGGTTACTTCTGCTTTTTGACAATTGTGAATAATGCTGCGTTATGAATACGGGTGTATAAATATGTGTTCGGGAACTTGCTTTTGACTCTTTTGGGTTTACACCCAAAAGGTGAATTGCCAGATCATAAGGTAATTCTACTTTTAATTTTTTGAGGAACCTCTGTACTTTTCTCCATAATGGTATCACCAGTTTGCATTCCCAACACCAGTGCACAAATTACAATTTTTTTTTACTTCCGTGCCAACTTCTGTTATTTTCCAGTTTCTTTTTAAAAACATTTTTTTAATGTTTATTTATTTTTGACGGAGAGAGAGAGAGAACGTGAGTGGGGAGGGGCAGAGAGAGAGGGAGACACAGAATCTGAAGCAGGCTTCAGGCTCTGAGCTGTTAGCACAGAGCCTGAGATGGGGCTTGGGGCTTGAACCCATGAACTGTGAGATCATGACCTGAGTCGAAGTCAGACACTTAACTGACTGAACCATCCAGGGACCCTTGGTTTGTTTGTTTGTTTGTTTGTTTGTTTTTAACATTTATTTATTTATTTTGAGAGAGAGAGAAAGAGAGAATGTGCCTGTGCAAGCACAGGAGGGGCAGAGAGAGAGAGGGAGAGAGAGAATCCCGAGCAGGTTCCACACTGTAAGCACAGAGCCCAACGTGAAGCTCAGTCTCACAAACCAGAAGATCATGACCTGAGCCAAAATCCAGAGTTGGATGCTTAACGCACTGCGTCACCCAGGTGCCCCTTTCTAGTCTCTTGATGGTAGCCATCCTAATGGGTGTGAGGTGGAGGAACCATGACTCCTAAGGACCTTACTTTACACAGGAGATATAATAAAAGGGAAGAAATTGAATATTTAAGAATGACCTTGGGAGGAGGTTGTTGATGGAGAATTGCTGATTTGACCTCCTAGGGAGAATAAGTCAAAGTAAAACCTACGGAGAGGCACAAGTTGTGCTTTGTCTGTTTTCTTAAGGAGACTTTTCCCCTCTCAAGTCTAAGGAGACCACTTGGAGATCTAAAACATGCACCTGCTATCCAGCCATGGATAGTGTTGACATCAGCTCATGACAGTATTGGTCAGGTTAGAACCTTTCTGCTCCTTTGCCTCTTCTCCCACTCCTCACTATAGCTCTTGGGGAGGGAGGGTTGGGAACTGCCATAAGCAAGTTGCAGGTGGGAGTGGAAAGACTAGACTGGAAAAAGAAGAAGCAGCTGACGACATCCTATTGTCTGCACACTTTCTATCTGCAGCAGACACAGATAAAGGAGGTAAAAAGCTTCAACTCTGTATCAAGACCATGTTTTGATTATGATGTAGGGTTGAGTATTCTAATTACCAAATTGAAACTGCCTTTTGTCACTTAAAGTAACAGTTGAACTTTTTAATGACCTCAGAGAAACCAGAGAATTCATGGAGTTAACTTTCATTTTCATCCAGGGCAATAATAGTCTTGTGGAGCACATCTTAAGGGACAGAGAAAGACAAACATAAAATTGCTTTACGATTATATCCTGTGGGTTGGACTTACTCAGTGAATGGTTAAGTGCACATGTTCTCTGGTAATGTCTTCCCCCATTGAACCTCTGTCCCATGGTAATTAAGCTGATGGTGAGTTGTCCTTGGACAATTGAGAGAATGGTCGAAGATATTTATCTGAGTCCTGTTAGGACATTTAGAAAGAGAAAACATTCCCAAGTGTCATGTTTAGCTGTGGTGTGTTTGGCCTCAGGAAGACTGAACTAGTTTATTTGGAGGTGCCTAAGTAGGAGAAATGGGATAATCTCTTATGGCTGAATGAGGGATTGCACAGGTTTCCATCTCACACTCCCTCCAAGACAGTGGGACTCTTTGTTTCTAAAATGTTCAACTTGGGGCTCAATTAATTAAGGGTACGACTCGATTTTGGCTCTGGTCATGATCCCAGGGTCATGGGATCCAGCCCCGTGTCAGGCTCCATGCTGAGCGTTGAACTTGCTTAGGATTCTCTCTCTCCCTCTGCCTCTGCATCCCTCTCCCTGCTTGTACATGCTCGCTCTCTCTAAATACATACATACATACATACATACATACTTAACTGACATCACAATCACCAGATCTTCACTGTTCTTTAGCCACATGTTGACAGTTTTTTTTCTCCTTTTCTTTTTTGCTTGGAGTCTTAACAGTGTTACTGGATTGGGATTTTTTTAGTACTGAGAGTTTAGCACATGCACCCCAGTGTTAAAGCAGCGCTATCAACAACAGCTTTCCAAATTATGGAAAGAGCTCAAGTGTCCATTGACTGATGAGTGGATAAAGGAGATGTCGTGTGTGTGTGTGTGTGTGTGTGTGTGTGTGTGTGTGTGTGTGTACACACACAATAGAATATTACAGGGATCAAAAATAATGAAATCTTGCCATTTGCAACAGTGTGGATGGAACTAGAGTGTATTATGTTAAGTGAAATAAGTCAATTAGAGAAAGACAAATATCCTATGATTTCATTTGTGTGTGGAATTTAAGAAACAAACCAGTTGCGGAAGGAAAGGAAAAATAAAATAAGATAAAAACAGGGAAGCTCTTAAAGAAAGAGAACAAACTGAGGGTTAATGGAGGGAGGTGGGTGGGGTGGATGGGCTAAAAGGAGTGATGGGCATTAAGGAGGGCACTTGTGATGAGCACTGGGTGTTATATGTAAGTGATAAATCACTAAATTCTCCTGAAACCAGTACTACACTATATATTAACTAACTTGAATCTAAATTAAACCAAAGAGAGAAAAAAAATGCAGGGTTAACCACTTATTTAAGACTTAGGGAATATCAGATTGTATATGTTGGTCATGTTAAAATAGCTACTGACAAAAATCATTGTTTTTGTTTTTGTTTTTTTTTTTTTTTGGAAAAATATTTTTGTTTCTGTTGTATTACGTGAATGCTTCCAAATTATTTTTGGGTGAAATGTTCGTGTTAGGTATTTGGCATTGTTTAGATAGCCGTGTTCGTGGAGCAGTAGGTGCAACATTTATTTTTAGGAAGACAGAACTTTGCTGTTTAGTTATTATTGTTGTGGAGAGTCATGTGGGCATACTGGTCATCCTCAACACCACCAGAACTGCACCTAGCTCCAGATTCCACCAGAGGTCGTTTGCCTTTTGTCAGTAGTTGATGGGGAATAAATCAACATGCCTACACAGTAAGATTTATTTCCTTTTAATTAGAAAAAACCAGAGGCAGGAAAGTCTTCATATGTGCTTCGGAGTCAAGTCTGCTTCTCTGTCTTCCCGTGGGTGGGCACCATCCTCAAGCTAATGGCAAGATGGCAGCAGGAGTTCTAGCAATACATTCAGTCACGACGATGGCTAGAAAGAGAAAAGAGGCTCTTTTCTTCCTTAAACTTAAGGGAAATTTTGCTTGAAGTGCCTCTTTCCTTCCTCCACCACAGCTGACTTCTTTTATGTTTCTCATTGGCTGGGATTTGTGACATAACCTAAATCAGTAACTGGCAAGGGGCAAGGTGCTACCAGGATTGACTTATAAAGTCCTTGGGCGTGCTGATCAGTTGGTTTCTCTGGAAGCACAGGGGCAATGCAAGGATTCTGTTAGGAAGGAGAGTGAGCGGGATCCATACTTTGTAAACAGCTGATAATGTCTAATTACAAAAAAGGTGGATTTTCAGAAAAGCCCCGTGACCACCCCTGGTTCAAAGACATTTTATTCAGATGAAAAGAATACTCTTTGTTGGATCACAAAACGTTCATTACATTAAAGTTAGAGAGAACTTAGATATTGTCTAGCCTTAGATATAGTCTAGGGTCAGAGAATGAAGGTGACTTCCCCAAATTCCAGTTAGTAAACAGCAAGCCTATGGACGGCAAGCCTATGGACAGTTCTAGGGCAATAATAGACCAATGACTACTACTTCATTGCTCTATAGTGACACTTCTCTTGATCATGGCAGGGGGTCAGACACTGAACTGAAATGGAAGGAGAGAACAAAGAGAGTTTCAGTGGCAACTGTCTGTGGTATAGTCTGTGGGAGATACAGACCTGAGCTGAAGCCAACTTTTCCTTTGAAGGATCAGATAGTAAATATTTCAGGTTTTCTCGTCTAGTGGTTTCTGTTGCAACTATCCAACTTTGCCATTGCAGTGTGAAACCAATGACTGTGCTTCTCTAGCAGTTTATTTACAAAAACAGGAAATGGGCAGAACTTGACCAGTGGTCTGTAGTTTGCTGACCCTTGGTTCCATGCTTCTGAAAGATTGATCTTCTGGTTTCAGTGCCAGTACAAAAATGGTTTTGAGATGGACCAGATGGGTTTTTAGAAAAGGCTGAAGTATTTGCATTTTCCCCAAACCCAAAGTCAAAGGCCTTCCACGTTGTTTACATGTAATGGAAACTACTCTTTATCCAGTCAATTTATCATGACAACTGGTGCATTCAGTATATTAAGCAGACTCCTCGTTTATTTCACTGAACTGATCGGTCAAGCAGTCAAAATAGTGTGCTCTTGCCAAGGCATAACCTTGATGTAAGGTTCAGACAGCTAATCCTCCAGGAACCAATGTACCTGAAAGTTGGTTTACCTGTTATCTACATATCTTATTGAGCCTCATATGAGGACATCTAATTAAATCACACTCTGAATGAGGGCACATCTTGTGTTAGAATTAATTTAGCCAAATAATTAGGAAACTTCTAAAGTTGTTGCAAAAATTGGTAACAGGAAGTCATTTGCAAATTGCTTAAACATTCATATCCTGGGAGACATAGGTCAACTATATTTGGCTGGGAAGTCATATGATGGATGCATGGCCTGAAGTCTTAAGGAGAGAAACAGTGATTTGTATTCAGGGAAACCGCTTTTTTAAAACTCTCGGAAGGAAGGGCGAGATCTCTGTTCCATTTTCTGGAACAATCACTGAGGTTGTGTGTAATCATTTTGACTGAGCAGTTTCGACTTGTCCGATACAAACATATAATGACTTTATCTTTATTATTGGACTGTGTCAGTAGAGCTTCCCTTTCTTGCTGAGAAGATGACACATTTAAAGACCGTTGGGGAAGATTCCCTATTTTACAGTCACCTTTGGAATTAATATAGTCTCAGTCCAGTTCTTAAAATCTTTTTTTTTTTAATTAAAAATTAAAAAAAAACTTTTCCTATTCTTTTGGAAAGCTTATTCACACATTAATTTTAGGACTTCTCCACTTTTCCCCACCTTCCTCAAACTGGCTTTCCGTCTGGACCCTCGGAGTGTTTATAGGAAATGTGGTCTGCTTTCTCACCGTGTTTTTCCTCTGGTGTCTGGGTGTTGAGGTGCTGGAAGGCAAAGTGCCATCTTTTTGTAGGAGTGCTGGTACGGAATTGGCTGTCCTCATCAGGTGTTTGCAATTACTGTTCCATTCCGTGAGCAATTCCATACTGGAGGCAGCAAGCTTCCTTCCCTTGTCTATGGCTTCTGGTGCCGTCTCCGCTATCTGCCTATCATTTCTGTCAGAGGGTGAGAATCCACATGCTCATTCTCTCAGGGGCACATCCTTTGGTTCCTGAGGGCCCTCAAGGCAAACTTCCCTGGGGAAGTCCCCTGTGTGAGAGATCTGACTGAAGCTCACTCTTTTCCCTCCTAACTCCCAGTCCACCATGGGCACCCATCTAGCAGCTTGTTGCTGCTGAGTTCCTCCTGCCCAGCAAGACAGACCCAGTTGGATGTGTGCCCAGTGCAGTTGTCCAGGGCCTGTGCTCAGAATGGCCCCATACCTGGGGTCTCATGCTCTGAGGGTGCCATCTTGAAATTTTTAACAATTTTAAAAAAATGTGTATTTACTTTTGAGAGAGAGAAAGAGTGTGGGCAGGGGAGGATCAGAGAGAGGGGGACAGAGGATCTGAAGCAGGCTCCATGCTCAAAGCAGAGAGCCCGATGTGCGGCTTTGATCTCATGAACCGTGAGATTATGACCTGAGCCGAAGTAGGATGCTTAACCACCTGATCCATCCAGGTGTTCCAACAATTTTGTCTTTGAATTTGTGTTTTGGAAGTGGAGGGAGATGGGAGAATGGGGCCTGTGCCAGGGGCTCAGAGCCTTGGTGCCTGCATGCATGGACTTATAATTTCCTGCCTCCTTAGCAACAGGGCATGCCCTTTCTCTACCCCTTCATGCTTGGACCCCTGCCTGACTCCCAGCCCCATCCTTGTTTTGCAGCTGCTGTTGCCCTCTGCCTCTGACCATGTCTGCGTGTGCAGAAAAGGCCTGTGTGAGGACCCAGGCCTGGCTTGGGTTGGTGTGTGTTGTATCATGGGACAGAACAAGGAGGCATCTGTCCCTGCCCCAGGATGGTGTCTCATTTATCAATGATGAAGGCTGGGAAACCATTTCAGACTTTTTGGATCCTGACGGACCCCAGGACCCGCCGTGAGCTGGGGCGTTCTTTTAGCTCCACCTTGGAGAATTTTGAGATTTTATTCTTAACAGTGCCTTGACTCTGCTCAAATCCTGTTCTTTTCAGTCACCTCTTGGGGCAGAAAATCCTCTATCTGGGTCCTTTCCCATTCTGATTACAAGTGTTCACATGGATCCTCAGCATTAAAGGAATTCATGGTGGGCCTGGGTTGACAGGCTTTTTCACTGAAATAAGAGTCTCACCCAACAACTACATTTCAATGCTGTGTACATTCTTGTATTCAATTTCACCCTTCCTGAACAGCTAGGGAACTTCTTCCCCCTCTAACGTTTGGCTTGAGTTTTCTGCATATTTTCTCTTTACATTTGGTGTGTTAGAAACAGCCATAATGATCTTCCTAAGAGTTTCTAAGGCTTCCACTAACCCCGAAACTAAGCCTTACTTTTCTTGTGGGTAGAATGGGAAAGTTAAAACCAGTCCCATTCACTTCACATGGTATTTTTGTAAGAGGTCAATAGGATGATAATTGTCAAACCTCTAACATTTTCAGAGTTCTGTCCGAGGTCTCTGTGATCTGAATCTAAGTAAAGGCCAGTCCTAGGCATCCATGACATTTCTTTGGGTGACAGCTGTTTGATGATGGGGTGCGCAAAATAAAACACAAAATAAAACACAATCCACGGAGGCTCCAGATTATGAAGTGAGGTTTAATTAAAATGAGGATTTCTTGGTGAAAATGTAGTCCTCCAGATGAGAGGAGTTGGGCTGTGGCTCTCTTTGCTGTGTAGCTGCACATGAGGGAGGGGTACTTAATCTTGAGAGCAGGCTGATTTATGTGTCTGAGGGAAGTGTGTTTGACAAAATAGAATTGGGTACTTTTAGGTCCTAAGGATCTTGGTGTGATGTGAATTTGGTACTTCTTTAAACATTTTTCTTAAGGTTTTATCTTTATTTTGGGGGGTGGAAGGAGAGACAGAAAGGGGGAGACAGAGGACCTGAAGTGGCTCTGCACTGACAGCAGAGAGCCCAACATGGGGTTCGAACCCAAGAACCGTGAGATTATGATCTGAGCTGAAGTCAGATGCTCAACTGACTGAGCCACCCAGGTACTCCTGAATTTGGTGCTTCTAAAGTTCAGCTGTGTTTCTCTAGGCATATTTTTTTCCTGCTTTGATCTTCTCTCGAGCTGCCTCTCAAAGGAGATCATTCATGCTCCTCCCCCACCTAATTATTCTTCTGTGTTACCTCTATTACCTAACCAAAGCAAACCAAACCTCCCCCTGCTGCAGATCAACTCCACTCCTAGCCTGCAACACAGGCTTGTGTTTTCGGACTCAGGATGTCCCGCAGATTGGATACCTGCCCAGACTTCAGATGTTTGTTGTCTGGGCTGGCATATGATGACAACATCGGGCCGACTTCTAGGGACCCTGCTCCTCTGCTGTTGTTTACCAGCTTCCAATTCCATCTGGTCTTGCTGACAGGAACCTTGACACCATCTGCAAAAATTGGAATAAAACCGTTTTGGTCTGTAGGAAAGGAAAATCGCAAGTTGAAGCTTTTTTGGGAAATGTCATGTTCACTACTTCAAGGAAAAATGGAAGGGGGTGTTTGTTAATATGTGTTCACGTATTTGGTGGACTTCTGGAGTGGACACGTCTATAGGTATGACCTTTGAGGGTACTGACTGCTTTTCTCTTCAGTCGGGTAAATACAGACTGAAGGAAATCCAAGATATGGCAGTATTCCAGGATGGGTTTTGATGACGAATTGACATTAAGGTTGTGTTTATACATATTAAGGCCACCTCTTGTTATACTACAATGGGGTCAATGTGTTTGCCTGTGATTACGGCATGTGAAGATGGTAGTCACGTGCTTTTCTTACCACCCAAGGACTTCACTTATGTGTGACATAAACCTCCACAGAAAGCTGTAATCCTACCCAGGACAAGGGGTCATAATAATATAATAGTAATAGCTAAAATTTACACAGTGCTAAGTACCCTGCGTTGCTCTGAATGCTTTACAAATATTGACCCAACTCCCACACACAACCGGAGAGGGTAAGTATTCTTATGATTATGCCAATTTTACAGATGAAACTGTAGCACAGAGAAGGTGAGTAACATCCAGGGCACTCAGCCAGTAAGTGTAGAGCCAAGATTTGGAAGTGGGTTGTTTGGCTTCCATCAGTAGAGTTAGGACTAGCCTTTATGCTGTAGGGGATCACTATATACTTTGCTAACTATATTTTGTGTTTAGTCCTCACTTAGGACTATTTGCTGGGCATTCTCCATTTGCTGCTCAGATTTATTCTCTTCCCCTCTGTATCCTGCGCTGGCTCAGAGAGGCTTTTCCTCTCTGGACTGCATCCCTTCCTTACTTCCAATTTCCATTTAACTTCAATGAATGGGAGGCACAAAAAGAGATGAGAAGCTGGGCATTTATTGGCTGTGAACCACCCCCCACCCCATGGCTGCACTCTTGGTGGGTGGCCCAGTTCTCTGCAGGTCTGGTAACACTCCTGTCTACCCCTTTATTCAAGGTGAGGGGGATAGAGTCTTCCAGCCTGTGTAAGTCCTGCTCTTTCTCCATCACTGGGGGTTCCCTGAGCCCTGTGCACACCTTTTTGAAAAGCTCTGCATTAAAATTTAACACTTTGGGTATGTCGTTTATTTGTGTAGGAATTCTGACAGATATAGGCTTCTGCCGAGAGTTCATCTATTGTCCCCACTTGAGTTGCTAGTACTCAAGTGTTTTTCCACTTTAGCAAGTATTTTTACATTTGATATTTTAAGAATGATTAAGTAAAAGATAAATGAAAAAAAAAAGTTAAAATTGAGGGTAGGACCAGACAGGACAAATTATTTTGGCTTAGAATAGGCATGAAAAATAATCCCATACTTGTAAAAATTCTTACTCTTTTCCAGGTGCTTTTTGATGCATTTTTTTAACGTTTATTTATTTTTGAGACAGAGAGCATGAACGGGGGAGGGTCAGAGAGAGAGGGAGACACAGAATCTGAAGCGGGCTCCAGGCTCTGAGCTGTCAGTACAGAGCCTGACGCGGGGCTCGAACTCACGGACCGTGAGATCATGACCTGAGCCAAAGTCGTATGCTTAACCGACTGAGCCACCCAGGTGCCCCTTGATGCATTTGTTAATAACAACTCTAGCTAATAGTTACAAGTACTGTGTTCCATGTGCCCTACTGAGGACTTTACATAACTTATATGAAATCTTCAGAACAATCCTAGGAGGTAGAACCCTATTATACTCATGTTGTATATGAAGGCATGGAAGTTCAGAGAGATGAAACAAATTGGTCAAGACTGTGTAGTTAATAAGTTGTGTGTATGGGATTTATACCCAGGCAGCTGATGCCAGAGTCCACGCTCTTAAGCTATATACTTAGGCCTCCTGCATCTGAATTTGCTCCTGAAGCATCTTGGGAAGTAGGCCAGGCAGACATAATTTTCTTCCCTTTATTATAGTAGAGTAAACCAAAGCACAGTGAGTTGAATTGACTTCTCTGAGATCACAGAACTAATTAGTGTATACTTATAGATGGCAGAACTGGTGATTATTGGGAAATCTTGCTGCAGAAATCGCCTTTGTGGTAGTTTTGGTTTGTGCAAAGAGCAATGGGCTTAGAGTTAAGAGATGTGGGTTTAAATCCTGAGACTTCTAGCTACTTGACCTTGAGATATTCAGCTTCTGAGGCTTTGTGATTTCATTAGAGAAATGGGAGAAGTAATTCCTCCTTCACAGGGTGTGTGAGGATGAAAAAAGTAATTACATGAAAGTGTTTATCACAGTAGTTGTTTTACTTTATCTATCTATCTATCTATCTATCTATCTATCTATCAATCAAGAGTATTCAAGGGAGAGGGGTAGAGGGAAAGGGAGAGAGAGAGAATCTTAAGCAGTCTCCATGCCCAGAGCAGAGACTGACATGGGGCTCCATCTCATAAGCCATGAGATCGTGACCTGAGCCGATATCAAGAGTCAGATGTTTAACCAACTGAGCCACCCAGGTGCCCCAGTTAAATATGTTTTTAAAAATGCCTCCATATTTCACTCTTATATGGATCCTGAGAAACTTAACAGAAACCCATGGGGGAGGGGAAAAAAAAAAAGAGGTTAGAGTGGGAGAGAGCCAAAGCATAAGAGACTGTTAAAAACTGAGAACAAACAGAGGGTTGATGGGGGGTGGGAGGGAGGGGAGGGTGGGTGATGGGTATTGAGGAGGGCACCTTTTGGGATGAGCACTGGGTGTTGTATGGAAACCAATTTGACAATAAATTTCATATATTAAAAAAAAAATAAAAAAAAATGCCTCCATAAATGATCAAAGGGTAGAGCCATGAATTGAGGGACAGACATGGAAGCAAAGGATGTTTGGCTCCTCACACCCTCATGGGCATGAGGAAATGAGTCTCATGTGTGTGTAATAACTTCCAGAGAAATCTGTAGTGGGCAGGCAAAACTTCATCCACCCCTGAATGTGGACTGAACGCTGCTCTAGGTGACTGAAGAATTTGGATTTTACATCAGCGTGACGGCTTTACTTTTGTGATGTGCATTATAGTAAAAACTAACTACAATTCTGACATGCAGCAAGGAACACCTTGAGGCAAAGCTTTCTTTGGTAGTACATTAAGTGTGTTTATGTAAGGACAATGGTTTCACAAATAGAATGACTGTATCTGTAACAGTGCTGCCTTGACTGTGTGGTTTTAGGGTTCCTTCTCAAGTGAATTTGAAATGTCAGGCTTTCTTTTAATCATCACAGCAGGAAGTAATTTCTCACCCCTTTGAACGGTGCCTGAACTTAACATCCGTGCCATTTCTCTGAACGTAATATTTCTGGCTTGGAAATGATTATTTGTGTATTTTTTCTCTTCAAATTGAGAGCTAATATATTTTTTAAAAAGCACTATATCCTTTGCTACTGAATATTGAATGTGTTATAAATGAATTAAGTGATTTTCTTTGCGATCTACGTTATGCCATGGGGCTTCTGCCATTCTTTCAAAACACTCAGCATCCTCGGTGTGCCAGGGATTTGGCAGGGCATAGGGGTACAGGTGCAGATAATTACTGTATGATCTTTGAAGTTCTATAAAAGGCTGTACTGTACAAGGTGTAATGAGTTCAGTCCTTTGGTGGTAACATTCAAAAGCAGTGTGTTCACAAAACATTGGTAGATGATCCACATAGGTTATTTTCCTTGCTAAGAACCAGAATAAACGAGCACAACAAAGCCTCCCACTCCCAGAATACTTAGGGAACGGAGTGTTTTGGTTTCTGGGGTTAATCCACAGGCCATTTGTGGTTGTGAAAACGCAACGGAAGCCTTGTCACCAATGAAAGTATCTGGAAGCCCCACGAGATGGCACTATGTCTCTAGGAAAGAAGAGCTTTTAACTGAAACTTGAGTCAAATTTGAATTCAGGATATTCTTACCATGATGATATTTCCCTCATTTTTCAGGGAGGCGCATGTCTGGAAAATGTTAATCACTCAATTCACATTCATTGAATAAATGCCGAATGAAAAGTTTAGTTTTTAGTTTTAGTTTTAAAGGTTTGGTTGATAAAGAGGTCACCAGAAATTCACTCAGGATACATAGCTGAAATTTCCAAGAAAGGACTTAACACATTTTTACAAGGTTTAACTTATTTTCAGAAAAATTAAAAAAAAAGAAAAACAAAGAAAAATGACAGGAGGATCAGAACTAAGCAAACAGTTTTGCGAGTGGATTTGCAGACATCAGAGGAGGCAGTGTGAATTGCAACTGACTTGACTTGATCATACTCTTCGATTTAATTTTCTAAATTAAAAGTAATACATGGGGCGCCTGGGTGGCCCAGCTGGTTAAGCGTCTGACTTCAGCTCAGGTCATGATCTCACAGTTGGTGGGTTTGATCCCCACGTGGGGCTCTGTGCTGACGGCTCAGAGCCTGGAGCCCGCTTTGGATTCTGTGTCTCCCTCTCTCTCTGCCCCTCCCCTGCTCATGCTCTGTCTCTCTCTGTCTCAAAAATAAATAAACATTAAAAAAAAAGTAATACAAACTTACTGTAAAATATAGACAACACACACACATATTATAAAATAGAACTGAGTTGCTCTTCATCTCCTACCCCCAGATATAGCCCATTCAGTTCCTTAACTATGCATTTAAAGCACATTTCTTTTTAAAGTGAGAGACTGAATTTCCAAAAGGACAAAAGCCAGACTGTACGTAAAAATAGAACCCTGACCTACAATTCACAGCAACCATCCCAGGAAAGCAATCTGCTAC